>NW_027077717.1:0-661670 GCF_963924675.1 Phocoena phocoena | reverse complement strand
TGCAGCACCCCAAGGCACCTTTTCCCATAAGCAAGCACTAGTTGGTTTTCTAAATTTGAGACCCTGTTCTGTTTTGTAATTCAGTTAATGTGTAGTCAAGTTTACATTCCGTGTATTAGTGATATCTTATGATGTTTCTTTTTCTGTGTGACGTAGTTCACGTAGAATCACCGTACCTGCATCCACTCACTATGCCGCTACGGGCCTGATGACACAGATTTCATTGCTGAGTGATACTGCATTGTACGTAGGTGCCACAAATTCTTTATCCATTTTTTGCTTTCTGGGATATTTACCTAATACTGTAGACGAGCTTCTTGTGAACACAGCTGTTCCAAATTTTGGGGTGGCTGTCTGTTTTTGAATTTAATATCCATAAGCTATAGGACCATAAGTGGAAGTGCCAAAGGCTGTGTTTCTTTGTTTCTTACGTGTTTCAGCAAACACCATACACTTCTCCAGCGTGGCTGCTGGCAATTTACATCCTGCCAATCAGCATAACAAGGCTCCCTGTTCTCCATATCCTGTCCTAGCTTTCTGGATTTTACACTTCCTTCAGATGGCCCTTTTGCCCGGGGGGCAGTGAGACTTCATTGTAGTGCAGATTTCCTTTACAGGCTTGCTTGGTTGGCCAAAAAGGGCGTGTGCGTTTTTTCCTGAATATATTCAGGAAAAAACGCACACGCCCTTTTTGGCCAAGTGCATCATTGTCGACGTTCTGCCTCATTTCCTATGCTTTCAGGGCAATTCCAGTCTACCCCCTGCAATCGTTTTCCTGAAATTCTGCCCCGCTTTCAAGTCCCCTTCGCAGGCTTACTTCAATATATTTTTGGAGGATAGCTGTCATTTATAACTCTGCAGGTTTGTGAATTACAGTGTCCCTGAGCTCCTTTCTTCAACTCGCTTTCTTGTGAGCTGGGCACAAAACCGCAGGATTGCTTCAGGCCCTAATCTGTTTCCAGCAGGGCACGCTGAGCCTTTGGTTAATTCCTCTTCCTGGTGGGAAATGAGCGTTACATTTGCCCGTGCAGACACCTACAGCTAGTCTCTCATTGGTTCTCCCTAGTCCTGTTCATCTTGCACAGAAATTGCAAGCTGTGCCAAACAGGAGGTTAAAGGCACTGACTCTCCAAGCAGGGAGAGTGTTAGTAAAGCATCTGGAATGGTGAACACGAGGACCAGGATACGAAAACTGAGATGCATTTTAAATCGTTTCCCAATCACACGGTGGATCATTCTGTGGGTTTCCCATGCATATTTTAGCTGGAGGAAGAATCCCTTGAACCGGAAGAGTTGGGACCCATGGAATAGGTACCATGCAGTATGACATCAAAGGGTCTGCATTTGCTCACCGAAACTCACCAATGCTATCAGCCTGAAGTGTCCAGCCTTATGTCTCAACCAGCTCTGGGTGTAGATGTGGTCAATCCCGGTTGCATCACATGCCCTGAGTGAATTATTTAAGAATTGCTCTCTATTTCACTGTCTTTGTGTTTTGTTTTCGAAATTTATTTTGATAATGGGATTTATCGGATTTTCACTGCTGCTTTTCGGCCGCTGTACACACGCTTGATTCTCTTACAGAGACATATATATCCATGGGTTTTAAGATTCTTCCTAGTCAGGTATATTCCTAGGCGTTGAATATGTGGTGTTGAGTCCATTTCGTTGAGCAAGGAGTAGGTCTTGTCTATTACATATTTGGCTTATGGAATGTTATCTGTGCTAATTTCAGTCTCTGGTTTTATGCAGCACCCCAAGGCACCTTTCCCCATAAGCAAGCACTAGTTGGTTTTCTAAATTTGAGACCCTGTTCTGTTTTGTAATTCAGTTCATGTGTAGTCAAGTTTACATTCCGTGTATTAGTGATATCTTATGATGTTTCTTTTTCTGTGTGACGTAGTTCACGTAGAATCAGCTTACCTGCATCCACTCACTATGCCGCTACGGGCCTGATGACACAGATTTCATTGCTGAGTGATATTGCATTGCACGTACGTGCCACAACTTCTTTATCCATTTTTTGCTTTCTGGGATATTTACCTGGTACTGTAGACGAGCTTCTTGGGAACACAGCCGTCCCAAACTTTGGTGTGGCTCTCTATTTTTGATTTTAATTTCCCTAAGGAATCGGACCATAAGTGCAATTGCCATAGGCTGTGTTGCATTATTTCTTAAGTGTTTCAGGAAACACCATACACTTCTCCAGGGTGGCTGCTGGCAATTTACATCCTGCCAATCAGCATAACAAGGCTCCCTGTTCTCCATATCCTGTCCTACCTTTCTGGATTTTACACTTTTTTCAGATGGCCCTTTTGCCCGGGGGGCAGTGAGACTTCATTGTAGTGCAGATTTCCTTTACAGGCTTGCTTGGTTGGCCAAAAAGGGCGTATGCGTTTTTTCCTGAATATATTCAGGAAAAAACGCATACGCACTTTTTCGCCAAGTGCATCATTGTCGACGTTGTGCCTCTTTTCCTATGCTTTCAGGGCAATTCCAGTCTACCCCCTGCAATCGTTTTCCTGAAATTCTGCCCCGCTTTCAAGTCCCCTTCGCAGGCTTACTTCAATATACTTTTGGAAGATAGCTGTCATTTATAACTCTGCAGGTTTGTGAATTACCGTGCCCCTGAGCTCCTTTCTTCAACTTGCTTTCTTGTGAGCTGGGCACAAAACCGCAGGATTGCTTCAGGCCCTAATCTGTTTCCAGCAGGGCACACTGAGCCTTTGTTTAATTCCTCTTCCTGGTGGGCAATGAGCGTTACATTTGCCCGTGCAGACACCTACAGCTAGTCTCTCATTGGTTCTCCCTATTCCTGTTCATCTTGCACAGAAATTGCAAGCTGTGCCAAAGAGGAGGTTAAAGGTACTGACTCTCCAAGCGGGGAGAGTGTTAGTAAAGCATCTGGAATGGTGAACCCGAGGACCAGCATACGAAAACTGAGATGCATTTTAAATTGTTTCCCAATCACACGGTGGACGATACTCTGGGTTTCCCATGCATGATTTAGCTGGAGGAAGAATGCCTTGAACTTGGAGAGTTGGGACCCATGGAATGGTTACCATGCACTATGACTTCAAAGGGTCTGTATTTGCTCACCGAAACTCACCAATGCTATCAGCCTGAAGTGTCCAGCCTTATGTCTCAACCAGCTCTGGGTGTAGATGTGTTAAATCCCGGTTGCATCACATGCCCTGAGTGAATTATTTAAGAATTGCTCTCTATTTCACTGTCTTTGTGTTTTGTTTTCGAAATTTATTCTGTTAATGGGATTTATCGGATTTTCACTGCTGCGTTTCGGCCGCTGTACACACGGAGACATATATATCCATGGGTTTTAAGATTCTTCCTTGTCAGGTATATTCCTAGGCGTTGAATATGTGGTGTTGGGTCCATTTCGTTGAGCAAGGAGTTGGTCTTGTCTATTACATATTTGGCTTATGGAAAGTTATCTCTGCTAATTTCAGTCTCTGGTTTTATGCAGCACCCCAACGCACCTTTCCCCATAAGCAAGCACTAGTTGGTTTTCTAAATTTGAGACCCTGTTCTGTTTTGTAATTCAGTTCATGTGTAGTCAAGTTTACATTCCGTGTATTAGTGATATCTTATGATGTTTCTTTTTCTGTGTGACGTAGTTCACGTAGAATCACCGTACCTGCATCCACTCACTATGCCGCTACGGGCCTGATGACACAGATTTCATTGCTGAGTGATACTGCATTGCACGTACGTGCCACAACTTCTTTATCCATTTTTTGCTTTCTGGGATATTTACCTGGTACTGTAGACGAGCTTCTTGGGAACACAGCCGTCCCAAACTTTGGGGTGGCTCTCTGTTTTTCATTTTAATTTCACTAAGGAATAGGACCATAAGTGCAATTGCCATAGGCTGTGTTGCTTTATTTCTTACGTGTTTCAGGAAACACCATACACTT
This sequence comes from Phocoena phocoena, assembly GCF_963924675.1. Lineage (NCBI taxonomy): Eukaryota > Metazoa > Chordata > Mammalia > Artiodactyla > Phocoenidae > Phocoena > Phocoena phocoena. The sequence continues at coordinate 657,735 of NW_027077717.1, read as the reverse complement.
CTCCAGGGTGGCTGCTGGCAATTTACATCCTGCCAATCAGCATAACAAGGCTCCCTGTTCTCCATATCCTGTCCTACCTTTCTGGATTTTACACTTTTTTCAGATGGCCCTTTTGCCCGGGGGGCAGTGAGACTTCATTGTAGTGCAGATTTCCTTTACAGGCTTGCTTGGTTGCCCAAAAAGGGCGTATGCGTTTTTTCCTGAATATATTCAGGAAAAAACGCATACGCCCTTTTTGGCCAAGTGCATCATTGTCGACGTTCTGCCTCTTTTCCTATGCTTTCAGGGCAAATCCAGTCTACCCCCTGCAATCGTTTTCCTGAAATTCTGCCCCGCTTTCAAGTCCCCTTCGCAGGCTTACTTCAATATATTTTTGGAGGATAGCTGTCATTTATAATTCTGCAGGTTTGTGAATTACAGTGCCCCTGAGCTCCTTTCTTCAACTCGCTTTCTTGTGAGCTGGGCACAAAACCGCAGGATTGCTTCAGGCCCTAATCTGTTTCCGGCAGGGCATGCTGAGCCTTTGGTTAATTCCTCTTCCTGGTGGGAAATGAGCATTACATTTGCCCGTGCAGACACCTACAGCTAGTCTCTCATTGGTTCTCCCTATTCCTGTTCATCTTGCACAGAAATTGCAAGCTGTGCCAAACAGGAGGTTAAAGGCACTGACTCTCCAAGCAGGGAGAGTGTTAGTAAATCATCTGGAATGGTGAACCCGAGGACCAGGATACGAAAACTGAGATGCATTTTAAATCGTTTACCAATCACACGGTGGACCATACTGTGGGTTTCCCATGCATGTTTTAGCTGGAGGAAGAAACCCTTGAACCTGAAGAGTTGGGACCCATGGAATAGGTACCATGCAGTATGACTTCAAAGGGTCTGCATTTGCTCACCGAGACTCACCAATGCTATCAGCCTGAAGTGTCCAGCCTTATGTCTCAACCAGCTCTGGGTGTAGATGTGGTCAATCCCGGTTGCATCACATGCCCTGAGTGAATTATTTAAGAATTGCTCTCTATTTCACTGTCTTTGTGTTTTGTTTTCGAAATTTATTTTGATAATGGGATTTATCGGATTTTCACTGCTGCGTTTCGGCCGCTGTACAGACGCTTGATTCTCTTACGGAGACATATATATCCATGGGTTTTAAGATTCTTCCTAGTCAGGTATATTCCTAGGCGTTGAATATGTGGTGTTGGGTCCATTTCGTTGAGCAAGGAGTAGGTCTTGTCTATTACATATTTGGCTTATGGAATGTTATCTGTGCTAATTTCAGTCTCTGGTTTTATGCAGCACCCCAAGGCACCTTTCCCCATAAGCAAGCACTAGTTGGTTTTCTAAATTTGAGACCCTGTTCTGTTTTGTAATTCAGTTCATGTGTAGTCAAGTTTACATTCCGTGTATTAGTGATATCTTATGATGTTTCTTTTTCTGTGTGACGTAGTTCACGTAGAACCACCGTACCTGCATCCACTCACTATGCCGCTACAGGCCTGATGACACAGATTTCATTGCTGAGTGATATTGCATTGTACGTACGTGCCACAACTTCTTTATCCATTTTTTGCTTTCTGGGATATTTACCTGATCTTGGAGACGAGCTTCTTGGGAACACAGCCGTCCCAAATATTGGCGTGGCTGTCTGTTTTTGATTTTAATTTCTGTAAGCTATAGGACCATAAGTGGAAGTGCCATAGGCTGTGTTGCTTTGTTTCTTACGTGTTTCAGGAAACACTATACACTTCTCCAGGGTGGCTGCTGACAATTTACATCCTGCCAATCAGCATAACAAGGCTCCCTGTTCTCCATATCCTGTCCTACCTTTCTGGATTTTACACTTTTTTCAGATGGCCCTTTTGCCCGGGGGGCAGTGAGACTTCATTGTAGTGCAGATTTCCTTTACAGGCTTGCTTGGTTGGTCAAAAAGGGCGTATGAGTTTTTTCCTGAATATATTCAGGAAAAAACGCATACGCACTTTTTCGCCAAGTGCATCATTGTCGACGTTGTGACTCTTTTCCTATGCTTTCAGGGCAATTCCAGTCTACCCCCTGCAATCGTTTTCCTGAAATTCTGCCCCGCTTTCAAGTCCCCTTCGCAGGCTTACTTCAATATACTTTTGGAAGATAGCTGTCATTTATAACTCTGCAGGTTTGTGAATTACCATGCCCCTGAGCTCCTTTCTTCAACTCGCTTTCTTGTGAGCTGGGCACAAAACCGCAGGATTGCTTCAGGCCCTTATCTGTTTCCAGCAGGGCACACTGAGCCTTTGTTTAATTCCTCTTCCTGGTGGGCAATGAGCGTTACATTTGCCCGTTCAGACACCTACAGCTAGTCTCTCATTGGTTCTCCCTATTCCTGTTCATCTTGCACAGAAATTGCAAGCTGTGCCAAAGAGGAGGTTAAAGGTACTGACTCTCCAAGCGGGGAGAGTGTTAGTAAAGCATCTGGAATGGTGAACCCGAGGACCAGGATACGAAAACTGAGATGCATTTTAAATCGTTTCCCAATCACACGGTGGCCGATACTCTGGGTTTCCCATGCATGATTTAGCTGGAGGAAGAATGCCTTGAACTTGGAGAGTTGGGACCCATGGAATGGGTACCATGCAGTATGACTTCAAAGGGTCTGCATTTGCTCACCGAAACTCACAAATGCTATCAGCCTGAAGTGTCCAGCCTTATGTCTCAACCAGCTCTGGGTGTAGATGTGTTAAATACCGGTTGCATCACATGCCCTGAGTGAATTATTTAAGAATTGCTCTCTATTTCACTGTCTTTGTGTTTTGTTTTCGAAATTTATTTTGATAATGGGATTTATCGGATTTTCACTGCTGCGTTTATGCCGCTGTACACACGCTTGATTCTCTTACGGAGACATATATATCCATGGGTTTTAAGATTCTTCCTAGTCAGGTATATTCCTAGGCTTTGAATATGTGGTGTTGGGTCCATTTCGTTGAGCAAGGAGTAGGTCTTGTCTATTACATATTTGGCTTATGGAAATTTATCTGTGCTAATTTCAGTCTCTGGTTTTATGAAGCACCCCAAGGCACCTTTCCCCATAAGCAAGCACTAGTTGGTTTTCTAAATTTGAGACTCTGTTCTGTTTTGTAATTCAGTTCATGTGTAGTCAAGTTTACATTCCGTGTATTAGTGATATCTTATGATGTTTCTTTTTCTGTGTGACGTAGTTCACGTAGAATCACCGTACCAGCATCCACTCACTATGCCGCTACGGGCCTGATGACACAGATTTCATTGCTGAGTGATATTGCATTGTACGTAGGTGCCACAACTTCTTTATCCATTTTTTGCTTTCTGGGATATTTACCTGGTACTGTAGACGAGCTTCTTGGGAACACAGCCGTCCCAAATATTGGGGTGGCTGTCTGTTTTTGATTTTAATTTCTGTAAGCTATAGGACCATAAGTGGAAGTGCCATAGGCTGTGTTGCTTTGTTTCTTACGTGTTTCAGGAAACACCATACACTTCTCCATGTTGGCTGCTGGCAATTTACATCCTGCCAATCAGCATAACAAGGCTCCCTGTTCTCCATATCCTGTCCTATCTTTCTGGATTTTACACTTTTTTCAGATGGCCCTTTTGCCCGGGGGGCAGTGAGACTTCATTGTAGTGCAGATTTCCTTTACAGGCTTGCTTGGTTGGCGAAAAAGGGCGTATGCGTTTTTTCCAGAATATATTCAGGAAAAAACGCATACGCCCTTTTTCGCCAAGTGCATCATTGTCGACGTTGTGCCTCTTTTCCTATGCTTTCAGGGCAATTCCAGTCTACCCCCTGCAATCGTTTTCCTGAAATTCTGCCCCGCTTTCAAGTCCCCTTCGCAGGCTAACTTCAATATACTTTTGGAAGATAGCTGTCATTTATAACTCTGCAGGTTTGTGAATTACAGTGCCCCTGAGCTCCTTTCTTCAACTCGCTTTCTTGTGAGCTGGGCACAAAACCGCAGGATTGCTTCAGGCCCTAATCTGTTTCCAGCAGGGCACACTGAGCCTTTGTTTAATTCCTCTTCCTGGTGGGCAATGAGCGTTACATTTGCCCGTGCAGACACCTACAGCTAGTCTCTCATTGGTTCTCCCTATTCCTGTTCATCTTGCACAGAAATTGCAAGCTGTGCCAAAGACGAGGTTAAAGGTACTGACTCTCCAAGCGGGTAGAGTGTTAGTAAAGCATCTGGAATGGTGAACCCGAGGACCAGCATACGAAAACTGAGATGCATTTTAAATTGTTTCCCAATCACACGGTGGACGATACTCTGGGTTTCCCATGCATGATTTAGCTGGAGGAAGAATGCCTTGAACTTGGAGAGTTGGGACCCATGGAATGGGTACCATGCACTATGACTTCAAAGGGTCTGTATTTGCTCACCGAAACTCACCAATGCTATCAGCCTGAAGTGTCCAGCCTTATGTCTCAACCAGCTCTGGGTGTAGATGTGTTAAATCCCGGTTGCATCACATGCCCTGAGTGAATTATTTAAGAATTGCTCTCTATTTCACTGTCTTTGTGTTTTGTTTTCGAAATTTATTCTGATAATGGGATTTATCGGATTTTCACTGCTGCGTTTCGGCCGCTGTACACACGGAGACATATATATCCATGGGTTTTAAGATTCTTCCTTGTCAGGTATATTCCTAGGCGTTGAATATGTGGTGTTGGGTCCATTTCGTTGAGCAAGGAGTTGGTCTTGTCTATTACATATTTGGCTTATGGAAAGTTATCTCTGCTAATTTCAGTCTCTGGTTTTATGCAGCACCCCAACGCACCTTTCCCCATAAGCAAGCACTAGTTGGTTTTCTAAATTTGAGACCCTGTTCTGTTTTGTAATTCAGTTCATGTGTAGTCAAGTTTACATTCCGTGTATTAGTGATATCTTATGATGTTTCTTTTTCTGTGTGACGTAGTTCACGTAGAATCACCGTACCTGCATCCACTCACTATGCCGCTACGGGCCTGATGACACAGATTTCATTGCTGAGTGATACTGCATTGCACGTACGTGCCACAACTTCTTTATCCATTTTTTGCTTTCTGGGATATTTACCTGGTACTGTAGACGAGCTTCTTGGGAACACAGCCGTCCCAAACTTTGGGGTGGCTCTCTGTTTTTCATTTTAATTTCACTAAGGAATAGGACCATAAGTGCAATTGCCATAGACTGTGTTGCTTTATTTCTTACGTGTTTCAGGAAACACCATACACTTCTCCAGGGTGGCTGCCGGCAATTTACATCCTGCCAATCAGCATAACAAGGCTCCCTGTTCTCCATATCCTGTCCTACCTTTCTGGATTTTACACTTTTTTCAGATGGCCCTTTTGCACGGGGGGCAGTGAGACTTCATTGTAGTGCATATTTCCTTTACAGGCTTGCTTGGTTGCCCAAAAAGGGCGTATGCGTTTTTTCCTGAATATATTCAGGAAAAAACGCATACGCCCTTTTTGGCCAAGTGCATCATTGTCGACGTTCTGCCTCTTTTCCTATGCTTTCAGGGCAAATCCAGTCTACCCCCTGCAATCGTTTTCCTGAAATTCTGCCCCGCTTTCAAGTCACCTTCGCAGGCTTACTTCAATATATTTTTGGAGGATAGCTGTCATTTATAACTCTGCAGGTTTGTGAATTACAGTGCCCCTGAGCTCCTTTCTTCAACTCGCTTTCTTGTGAGCTGGGCACAAAACCGCAGGATTGCTTCAGGCCCTAATCTGTTTCCGGCAGGGCATGCTGAGCCTTTGGTTAATTCCTCTTCCTGGTTGGAAATGAGCATTACATTTGCCCGTGCAGACACCTACAGCTAGTCTCTCATTGGTTCTCCCTATTCCTGTTCATCTTGCACAGAAATTGCAAGCTGTGCCAAACAGGAGGTTAAAGGCACTGACTCTCCAAGCAGGGAGAGTGTTAGTAAATCATCTGGAATGGTGAACCCGAGGACCAGGATACGAAAACTGAGATGCATTTTAAATCGTTTACCAATCACACGGTGGACCATACTGTGGGTTTCCCCTGCATGTTTTAGCTGGAGGAAGAAACCCTTGAACCTGAACAGTTGGGACCCATGGAATAGGTACCATGCAGTATGACTTCAAAGGGTCTGCATTTGCTCACCGAGACTCACCAATGCTATCAGCCTGAAGTGTCCAGCCTTATGTCTCAACCAGCTCTGGGTGTAGATGTGGTCAATCCCGCTTGCATCACATGCCCTGAGTGAATTATTTAAGAATTGCTCTCTATTTCACTGTCTTTGTGTTTTGTTTTCGAAATTTATTTTGATAATGGGATTTATCGGATTTTCACTGCTGCGTTTATGCCGCTGTACACACGCTTGATTCTCTTACGGAGACATATATATCCATGGGTTTTAAGATTCTTCCTAGTCAGGTATATTCCTAGGCTTTGAATATGTGGTGTTGGGTCCATTTCGTTGAGCAAGGAGTAGGTCTTGTCTATTACATATTTGGCTTATGGAAATTTATCTGTGCTAATTTCAGTCTCTGGTTTTATGAAGCACCCCAAGGCACCTTTCCCCATAAGCAAGCACTAGTTGGTTTTCTAAATTTGAGACTCTGTTCTGTTTTGTAATTCAGTTCATGTGTAGTCAAGTTTACATTCCGTGTATTAGTGATATCTTATGATGTTTCTTTTTCTGTGTGACGTAGTTCACGTAGAATCACCGTACCAGCATCCACTCACTATGCCGCTACGGGCCTGATGACACAGATTTCATTGCTGAGTGATATTGCATTGTACGTAGGTGCCACAACTTCTTTATCCATTTTTTGCTTTCTGGGATATTTACCTGGTACTGTAGACGAGCTTCTTGGGAACACAGCCGTCCCAAATATTGGGGTGGCTGTCTGTTTTTGATTTTAATTTCTGTAAGCTATAGGACCATAAGTGGAAGTGCCATAGGCTGTGTTGCTTTGTTTCTTACGTGTTTCAGGAAACACCATACACTTCTCCATGTTGGCTGCTGGCAATTTACATCCTGCCAATCAGCATAACAAGGCTCCCTGTTCTCCATATCCTGTCCTATCTTTCTGGATTTTACACTTTTTTCAGATGGCCCTTTTGCCCGGGGGGCAGTGAGACTTCATTGTAGTGCAGATTTCCTTTACAGGCTTGCTTGGTTGGCCAAAAAGGGCGTATGCGTTTTTTCCAGAATATATTCAGGAAAAAACGCATACGCCCTTTTTCGCCAAGTGCATCATTGTCGACGTTGTGCCTCTTTTCCTATGCTTTCAGGGCAATTCCAGTCTACCCCCTGCAATCGTTTTCCTGAAATTCTGCCCCGCTTTCAAGTCCCCTTCGCAGGCTTACTTCAATATACTTTTGGAAGATAGCTGTCATTTATAACTCTGCAGGTTTGTGAATTACAGTGCCCCTGAGCTCCTTTCTTCAACTCGCTTTCTTGTGAGCTGGGCACAAAACCGCAGGATTGCTTCAGGCCCTAATCTGTTTCCAGCAGGGCACACTGAGCCTTTGTTTAATTCCTCTTCCTGGTGGGCAATGAGCGTTACATTTGCCCGTGCAGACACCTACAGCTAGTCTCTCATTGGTTCTCCCTATTCCTGTTCATCTTGCACAGAAATTGCAAGCTGTGCCAAAGACGAGGTTAAAGGTACTGACTCTCCAAGCGGGTAGAGTGTTAGTAAAGCATCTGGAATGGTGAACCCGAGGACCAGCATACGAAAACTGAGATGCATTTTAAATTGTTTCCCAATCACACGGTGGACGATACTCTGGGTTTCCCATGCATGATTTAGCTGGAGGAAGAATGCCTTGAACTTGGAGAGTTGGGACCCATGGAATGGGTACCATGCACTATGACTTCAAAGGGTCTGTATTTGCTCACCGAAACTCACCAATGCTATCAGCCTGAAGTGTCCAGCCTTATGTCTCAACCAGCTCTGGGTGTAGATGTGTTAAATCCCGGTTGCATCACATGCCCTGAGTGAATTATTTAAGAATTGCTCTCTATTTCACTGTCTTTGTGTTTTGTTTTCGAAATTTATTCTGATAATGGGATTTATCGGATTTTCACTGCTGCGTTTCGGCCGCTGTACACACGGAGACATATATATCCATGGGTTTTAAGATTCTTCCTTGTCAGGTATATTCCTAGGCGTTGAATATGTGGTGTTGGGTCCATTTCGTTGAGCAAGGAGTTGGTCTTGTCTATTACATATTTGGCTTATGGAAAGTTATCTCTGCTAATTTCAGTCTCTGGTTTTATGCAGCACCCCAACGCACCTTTCCCCATAAGCAAGCACTAGTTGGTTTTCTAAATTTGAGACCCTGTTCTGTTTTGTAATTCAGTTCATGTGTAGTCAAGTTTACATTCCGTGTATTAGTGATATCTTATGATGTTTCTTTTTCTGTGTGACGTAGTTCACGTAGAATCACCGTACCTGCATCCACTCACTATGCCGCTACGGGCCTGATGACACAGATTTCATTGCTGAGTGATACTGCATTGCACGTACGTGCCACAACTTCTTTATCCATTTTTTGCTTTCTGGGATATTTACCTGGTACTGTAGACGAGCTTCTTGGGAACACAGCCGTCCCAAACTTTGGGGTGGCTCTCTGTTTTTCATTTTAATTTCACTAAGGAATAGGACCATAAGTGCAATTGCCATAGACTGTGTTGCTTTATTTCTTACGTGTTTCAGGAAACACCATACACTTCTCCAGGGTGGCTGCCGGCAATTTACATCCTGCCAATCAGCATAACAAGGCTCCCTGTTCTCCATATCCTGTCCTACCTTTCTGGATTTTACACTTTTTTCAGATGGCCCTTTTGCACGGGGGGCAGTGAGACTTCATTGTAGTGCATATTTCCTTTACAGGCTTGCTTGGTTGCCCAAAAAGGGCGTATGCGTTTTTTCCTGAATATATTCAGGAAAAAACGCATACGCCCTTTTTGGCCAAGTGCATCATTGTCGACGTTCTGCCTATTTTCCTATGCTTTCAGGGCAAATCCAGTCTACCCCCTGCAATCGTTTTCCTGAAATTCTGCCCCGCTTTCAAGTCACCTTCGCAGGCTTACTTCAATATATTTTTGGAGGATAGCTGTCATTTATAACTCTGCAGGTTTGTGAATTACAGTGCCCCTGAGCTCCTTTCTTCAACTCGCTTTCTTGTGAGCTGGGCACAAAACCGCAGGATTGCTTCAGGCCCTAATCTGTTTCCGGCAGGGCATGCTGAGCCTTTGGTTAATTCCTCTTCCTGGTGGGAAATGAACATTACATTTGCCCGTGCAGACACCTACAGCTAGTCTCTCATTGGTTCTCCCTATTCCTGTTCATCTTGCACAGAAATTGCAAGCTGTGCCAAACAGGAGGTTAAAGGCACTGACTCTCCAAGCAGGGAGAGTGTTAGTAAATCATCTGGAATGGTGAACCCGAGGACCAGGATACGAAAACTGAGATGCATTTTAAATCGTTTACCAATCACACGGTGGACCATACTGTGGGTTTCCCCTGCATGTTTTAGCTGGAGGAAGAAACCCTTGAACCTGAACAGTTGGGACCCATGGAATAGGTACCATGCAGTATGACTTCAAAGGGTCTGCATTTGCTCACCGAGACTCACCAATGCTATCAGCCTGAAGTGTCCAGCCTTATGTCTCAACCAGCTCTGGGTGTAGATGTGGTCAATCCCGCTTGCATCACATGCCCTGAGTGAATTATTTAAGAATTGCTCTCTATTTCACTGTCTTTGTGTTTTGTTTTCGAAATTTATTTTGATAATGGGATTTATCGGATTTTCACTGCTGCGTTTATGCCGCTGTACACACGCTTGATTCTCTTACGGAGACATATATATCCATGGGTTTTAAGATTCTTCCTAGTCAGGTATATTCCTAGGCTTTGAATATGTGGTGTTGGGTCCATTTCGTTGAGCAAGGAGTAGGTCTTGTCTATTACATATTTGGCTTATGGAAATTTATCTGTGCTAATTTCAGTCTCTGGTTTTATGAAGCACCCCAAGGCACCTTTCCCCATAAGCAAGCACTAGTTGGTTTTCTAAATTTGAGACTCTGTTCTGTTTTGTAATTCAGTTCATGTGTAGTCAAGTTTACATTCCGTGTATTAGTGATATCTTATGATGTTTCTTTTTCTGTGTGACGTAGTTCACGTAGAATCACCGTACCAGCATCCACTCACTATGCCGCTACAGGCCTGATGACACAGATTTCATTGCTGAGTGATATTGCATTGTACGTAGGTGCCACAACTTCTTTATCCATTTTTTGCTTTCTGGGATATTTACCTGGTACTGTAGACGAGCTTCTTGGGAACACAGCCGTCCCAAATATTGGGGTGGCTGTCTGTTTTTGATTTTAATTTCTGTAAGCTATAGGACCATAAGTGGAAGTGCCATAGGCTGTGTTGCTTTGTTTCTTACGTGTTTCAGGAAACACCATACACTTCTCCATGTTGGCTGCTGGCAATTTACATCCTGCCAATCAGCATAACAAGGCTCCCTGTTCTCCATATCCTGTCCTATCTTTCTGGATTTTACACTTTTTTCAGATGGCCCTTTTGCCCGGGGGGCAGTGAGACTTCATTGTAGTGCAGATTTCCTTTACAGGCTTGCTTGGTTGGCCAAAAAGGGCGTATGCGTTTTTTCCAGAATATATTCAGGAAAAAACGCATACGCCCTTTTTCGCCAAGTGCATCATTGTCGACGTTGTGCCTCTTTTCCTATGCTTTCAGGGCAATTCCAGTCTACCCCCTGCAATCGTTTTCCTGAAATTCTGCCCCGCATTCAAGTCCCCTTCGCAGGCTAACTTCAATATACTTTTGGAAGATAGCTGTCATTTATAACTCTGCAGGTTTGTGAATTACAGTGCCCCTGAGCTCCTTTCTTCAACTCGCTTTCTTGTGAGCTGGGCACAAAACCGCCGGATTGCTTCAGGCCCTAATCTGTTTCCAGCAGGGCACACTGAGCCTTTGTTTAATTCCTCTTCCTGGTGGGCAATGAGCGTTACATTTGCCCGTGCAGACACCTACAGCTAGTCTCTCATTGGTTCTCCCTATTCCTGTTCATCTTGCACAGAAATTGCAAGCTGTGCCAAAGAGGAGGTTAAAGGTACTGACTCTCCAAGCGGGTAGAGTGTTAGTAAAGCATCTGGAATGGTGAACCCGAGGACCAGCATACGAAAACTGAGATGCATTTTAAATTGTTTCCCAATCACACGGTGGACGATACTCTGGGTTTCCCATGCATGATTTAGCTGGAGGAAGAATGCCTTGAACTTGGAGAGTTGGGACCCATGGAATGGGTACCATGCACTATGACTTCAAAGGGTCTGTATTTGCTCACCGAAACTCACCAATGCTATCAGCCTGAAGTGTCCAGCCTTATGTCTCAACCAGCTCTGGGTGTAGATGTGTTAAATCCCGGTTGCATCACATGCCCTGAGTGAATTATTTAAGAATTGCTCTCTATTTCACTGTCTTTGTGTTTTGTTTTCGAAATTTATTCTGATAATGGGATTTATCGGATTTTCACTGCTGCGTTTCGGCCGCTGTACACACGGAGACATATATATCCATGGGTTTTAAGATTCTTCCTTGTCAGGTATATTCCTAGGCGTTGAATATGTGGTGTTGGGTCCATTTCGTTGAGCAAGGAGTTGGTCTTGTCTATTACATATTTGGCTTATGGAAAGTTATCTCTGCTAATTTCAGTCTCTGGTTTTATGCAGCACCCCAACGCACCTTTCCCCATAAGCAAGCACTAGTTGGTTTTCTAAATTTGAGACCCTGTTCTGTTTTGTAATTCAGTTCATGTGTAGTCAAGTTTACATTCCGTGTATTAGTGATATCTTATGATGTTTCTTTTTCTGTGTGACGTAGTTCACGTAGAATCACCGTACCTGCATCCACTCACTATGCCGCTACGGGCCTGATGACACAGATTTCATTGCTGAGTGATACTGCATTGCACGTACGTGCCACAACTTCTTTATCCATTTTTTGCTTTCTGGGATATTTACCTGGTACTGTAGACGAGCTTCTTGGGAACACAGCCGTCCCAAACTTTGGGGTGGCTCTCTGTTTTTCATTTTAATTTCACTAAGGAATAGGACCATAAGTGCAATTGCCATAGACTGTGTTGCTTTATTTCTTACGTGTTTCAGGAAACACCATACACTTCTCCAGGGTGGCTGCTGGCAATTTACATCCTGCCAATCAGCATAACAAGGCTCCCTGTTCTCCATATCCTGTCCTACCTTTCTGGATTTTACACTTTTTTCAGATGGCCCTTTTGCCCGGGGGGCAGTGAGACTTCATTGTAGTGCATATTTCCTTTACAGGCTTGATTGGTTGCCCAAAAAGGGCGTATGCGTTTTTTCCTGAATATATTCAGGAAAAGACGCATACGCCCTTTTTGCCCAAGTGCATCATTGTCGACGTTGTGCCTCTTTTCCTATGCTTTCAGGGCAATTCCAGTCTACCCCCGGCAATCGTTTTCCTGAAATTCTGCCCCGCTTTCAAGTCCCCTTCGCAGGCTTACTTCAGTATATTTTTGGAGGATAGCTGTCAATTATAACTCTGCAGGTTTGTGAATTACAGTGCCCCTGAGCTCCTTTCTTCAACTCGCTTTCTTGTGAGCTGGGCACAAAACCGCAGGATTGCTTCAGGCCCTAATCTGTTTCTGGCAGGGCATTCTGAGCCTTTGGTTAATTCCTCTTCCTGGTGGGCAATGAGCGTTACATTTGCCCGTGCAGACACCTACAGCTAGTCTCTCATTGGTTCTCCCTATTCCTGTTCATCTTGCACAGAAATTGCAAGCTGTGCCAAACAGGAGGTTAAAGGCACTGATTCTCCAAGCTGAGAGAGTGTTAGTAAAGCATCTGGAATGGTGAACCCGATGACCAGGATATGAAAACTGAGATGCATTTTAAATCGTTTCCCAATCACACGGTGGACCATACTGTGGGTTTCCCATGCATGTTTTAGCTGGAGGAAGAATCCCTTGAACCTGAAGAGTTGGGACCCATGGAATATGTACCATGCAGTGTGACTTCAAAGGGTCTGCATCTGCTCAGCGAAACTCACCAATGCTATCACCCTGAAGTGTCCAGCCTTATGTCTCAACCAGCTCTGGGTGTAGATGTGTTAAATACCGGTTGCATCACATGCCCTGAGTGAATTATTTAAGAATTGCTCTCTATTTCACTGTCTTTGTGTTTTGTTTTCGAAATTTATTTTGATAATGGGATTTATCGGATTTTCACTGCTGCTTTTCGGCCGCTGTACACACGCTTGATTCTCTTACGGAGACATATATATCCATGGGTTTTAAGATTCTTCCTAGTCAGGTATATTCCTAGGCGTTGAATATGTGGTGTTGAGTCCATTTCGTTGAGCAAGGAGTTGGTCTTGTCTATTACATATTTGGCTTATGGAATGTTATCTGTGCTAATTTCAGTCTCTGGTTTTATGCAGCACCCCAACGCACCTTTCCCCATAAGCAAGCACTAGTTGGTTTTCTAAATTTGAGACCCTGTTCTGTTTTGTAATTCAGTTCATGTGTAGTCAAGTTTACATTTCGTGTATTAGTGATATCTTATGATGTTTCTTTTTCTGTGTGACGTAGTTCACGTAGAATCAGCATACCTGCATCCACTCACTATGCCGCTACGGGCCTGATGACACAGATTCCATTGGTGAGTGATATTGCATTGCACGTACGTGCCACAACTTCTTTATCCATTTTTTGCTTTCTGGGATATTTACCTGGTACTGTAGACGAGCTTCTTGGGAACACATCCGTCCCAAACTTTGGTGTGGCTCTCTATTTTTGATTTTAATTTCCCTAAGGAATCGGACCATAAGTGCAATTGCCATAGGCTGTGTTGCATTATTTCTTAGGTGTTTCAGGAAACACCATACACTTCTCCAGGGTGGCTGTTGGCAATTTACATCCTGCCAATCAGCATAACAAGGCTCCCTGTTCTCCATATCCTGTCCTACCTTTCTGGATTTTACACTTTTTTCAGATGGCCCTTTTGCCCGGGGGGCAGTGAGACTTCATTGTAGTGCAGATTTCCTTTACAGGCTTGCTTGGTTGCCCAAAAAGTGTGTATGCGTTTTTTCCTGAATATATTCAGGAAAAAACGCATACGCCCTTTTTGGCCAAGTGCATCATTGTCGACGTTCTGCCTCTTTTCCTATGCTTTCAGGGCAAATCCAGTCTACCCCCTGCAATCGTTTTCCTGAAATTCTGCCCCGCTTTCAAGTCCCCTTCGCAGGCTTACTTCAATATATTTTTGGAGGATAGCTGTCATTTATAACTCTGCAGGTTTGTGAATTACAGTGCCCCTGAGCTCCTTTCTTCAACTCGCTTTCTTGTGAGCTGGGCACAAAACCGCAGGATTGCTTCAGGCCCTAATCTGTTTCCGGCAGGGCATGCTGAGCCTTTGGTTAATTCCTCTTCCTGGTGGGAAATGAGCATTACATTTGCCCGTGCAGACACCTACAGCTAGTCTCTCATTGGTTCTCCCTATTCCTGTTCATCTTGCACAGAAATTGCAAGCTGTGCCAAACAGGAGGTTAAAGGCACTGACTCTCCAAGCAGGGAGAGTGTTAGTAAATCATCTGGAATGGTGAACCCGAGGACCAGGATACGAAAACTGAGATGCATTTTAAATCGTTTACCAATCACACGGTGGACCATACTGTGGGTTTCCCATGCATGTTTTAGCTGGAGGAAGAAACCCTTGAACCTGAACAGTTGGGACCCATGGAATAGGTACCATGCAGTATGACTTCAAAGGGTCTGCATTTGCTCACCGAGACTCACCAATGCTATCAGCCTGAAGTGTCCAGCCTTATGTCTCAACCAGCTCTGGGTGTAGATGTGGTCAATCCCGGTTGCATCACATGCCCTGAGTGAATTATTTAAGAATTGCTCTCTATTTCACTGTCTTTGTGTTTTGTTTTCGAAATTTATTTTGATAATGGGATTTATCGGATTTTCACTGCTGCGTTTCGGCCGCTGTACAGACGCTTGATTCTCTTACGGAGACATATATATCCATGGGTTTTAAGATTCTTCCTAGTCAGGTATATTCCTAGGCGTTGAATATGTGGTGTTGGGTCCATTTCGTTGAGCAAGGAGTAGGTCTTGTCTATTACATATTTGGCTTATGGAATGTTATCTGTGCTAATTTCAGTCTCTGGTTTTATGCAGCACCCCAAGGCACCTTTCCCCATAAGCAAGCACTAGTTGGTTTTCTAAATTTGAGACCCTGTTCTGTTTTGTAATTCAGTTCATGTGTAGTCAAGTTTACATTCCGTGTATTAGTGATATCTTATGATGTTTCTTTTTCTGTGTGACGTAGTTCACGTAGAACCACCGTACCTGCATCCACTCACTATGCCGCTACAGGCCTGATGACACAGATTTCATTGCTGAGTGATATTGCATTGTACGTACGTGCCACAACTTCTTTATCCATTTTTTGCTTTCTGGGATATTTACCTGATACTGGAGACGGGCTTCTTGGGAACACAGCCGTCCCAAATATTGGCGTGGCTGTCTGTTTTTGATTTTAATTTCTGTAAGCTATAGGACCATAAGTGGAAGTGCCATAGGCTGTGTTGCTTTGTTTCTTACGTGTTTCAGGAAACACTATACACTTCTCCAGGGTGGCTGCTGGCAATTTACATCCTGCCAATCAGCATAACAAGGCTCCCTGTTCTCCATATCCTGTCCTACCTTTCTGGATTTTACACTTTTTTCAGATGGCCCTTTTGCCCGGGGGGCAGTGAGACTTCATTGTAGTGCAGATTTCCTTTACAGGCTTGCTTGGTTGGTCAAAAAGGGCCTATGAGTTTTTTCCTGAATATATTCAGGAAAAAACGCATACGCACTTTTTCGCCAAGTGCATCATTGTCGACGTTGTGCCTCTTTTCCTATGCTTTCAGGGCAATTCCAGTCTACCCCCTGCAATCGTTTTCCTGAAATTCTGCCCCGCTTTCAAGTCCCCTTCGCAGGCTTACTTCAATATACTTTTGGAAGATAGCTGTCATTTATAACTCTGCAGGTTTGTGAATTACCGTGCCCCTGAGCTCCTTTCTTCAACTCGCTTTCTTGTGAGCTGGGCACAAAACCACAGGATTGCTTCAGGCCCTAATCTGTTTCCAGCAGGGCACACTGAGCCTTTGTTTAATTCCTCTTCCTGGTGGGCAATGAGCGTTACATTTGCCCGTGCAGACACCTACAGCTAGTCTCTCATTGGTTCTCCCTATTCCTGTTCATCTTGCACAGAAATTGCAAGCTGTGCCAAAGAGGAGGTTAAAGGTACTGACTCTCCAAGCGGGGAGAGTGTTAGTAAAGCATCTGGAATGGTGAACCCGAGGACCAGGATACGAAAACTGAGATGCATTTTAAATCGTTTCCCAATCACACGGTGGCCGATACTCTGGGTTTCCCATGCATGATTTAGCTGGAGGAAGAATGCCTTGAACTTGGAGAGTTGGGACCCATGGAATGGGTACCATGCAGTATGACTTCAAAGGGTCTGCATTTGCTCACCGAAACTCACAAATGCTATCAGCCTGAAGTGTCCAGCCTTATGTCTCAACCAGCTCTGGGTGTAGATGTGGTCAATCCCGGTTGCATCACATGCCCTGAGTGAATTATTTAAGAATTGCTCTCTATTTCACTGTCTTTGTGTTTTGTTTTCGAAATTTATTTTGATAATGGGATTTATCGGATTTTCACTGCTGCGTTTATGCCGCTGTACACACGCTTGATTCTCTTACGGAGACATATATATCCATGGGTTTTAAGATTCTTCCTAGTCAGGTATATTCCTAGGCTTTGAATATGTGGTGTTGGGTCCATTTCGTTGAGCAAGGAGTAGGTCTTGTCTATTACATATTTGGCTTATGGAAATTTATCTGTGCTAATTTCAGTCTCTGGTTTTATGAAGCACCCCAAGGCACCTTTCCCCATAAGCAAGCACTAGTTGGTTTTCTAAATTTGAGACTCTGTTCTGTTTTGTAATTCAGTTCATGTGTAGTCAAGTTTACATTCCGTGTATTAGTGATATCTTATGATGTTTCTTTTTCTGTGTGACGTAGTTCACGTAGAATCACCGTACCAGCATCCACTCACTATGCCGCTACGGGCCTGATGACACAGATTTCATTGCTGAGTGATATTGCATTGTACGTAGGTGCCACAACTTCTTTATCCATTTTTTGCTTTCTGGGATATTTACCTGGTACTGTAGACGAGCTTCTTGTGAACACAGCCGTCCCAAATATTGGGGTGGCTGTCTGTTTTTGATTTTAATTTCTGTAAGCTATAGGACCATAAGTGGAAGTGCCATAGGCTGTGTTGCTTTGTTTCTTACGTGTTTCAGGAAACACCATACACTTCTCCATGTTGGCTGCTGGCAATTTACATCCTGCCAATCAGCATAACAAGGCTCCCTGTTCTCCATATCCTGTCCTATCTTTCTGGATTTTACACTTTTTTCAGATGGCCCTTTTGCCCGGGGGGCAGTGAGACTTCATTGTAGTTCAGATTTCCTTTACAGGCTTGCTTGGTTGGCCAAAAAGGGCGTATGCGTTTTTTCCAGAATATATTCAGGAAAAAACGCATACGCCCTTTTTCGCCAAGTGCATCATTGTCGACGTTGTGCCTCTTTTCCTATGCTTTCAGGGCAATTCCAGTCTACCCCCTGCAATCGTTTTCCTGAAATTCTGCCCCGCATTCAAGTCCCCTTCGCAGGCTAACTTCAATATACTTTTGGAAGATAGCTGTCATTTATAACTCTGCAGGTTTGTGAATTACAGTGCCCCTGAGCTCCTTTCTTCAACTCGCTTTCTTGTGAGCTGGGCACAAAACCGCAGGATTGCTTCAGGCCCTAATCTGTTTCCAGCAGGGCACACTGAGCCTTTGTTTAATTCCTCTTCCTGGTGGGCAGTGAGCGTTACATTTGCCCGTGTAGACACCTACAGCTAGTCTCTCATTGGTTCTCCCTATTCCTGTTCATCTTGCACAGAAATTGCAAGCTGTGCCAAAGACGAGGTTAAAGGTACTGACTCTCCAAGCGGGTAGAGTGTTAGTAAAGCATCTGGAATGGTGAACCCGAGGACCAGCATACGAAAACTGAGATGCATTTTAAATTGTTTCCCAATCACACGGTGGACGATACTCTGGGTTTCCCATGCATGATTTAGCTGGAGGAAGAATGCCTTGAACTTGGAGAGTTGGGACCCATGGAATGGGTACCATGCACTATGACTTCAAAGGGTCTGTATTTGCTCACCGAAACTCACCAATGCTATCAGCCTGAAGTGTCCAGCCTTATGTCTCAACCAGCTCTGGGTGTAGATGTGTTAAATCCCGGTTGCATCACATGCCCTGAGTGAATTATTTAAGAATTGCTCTCTATTTCACTGTCTTTGTGTTTTGTTTTCGAAATTTATTCTGATAATGGGATTTATCGGATTTTCACTGCTGCGTTTCGGCCGCTGTACACACGGAGACATATATATCCATGGGTTTTAAGATTCTTCCTTGTCAGGTATATTCCTAGGCATTGAATATGTGGTGTTGGGTCCATTTCGTTGAGCAAGGAGTTGGTCTTGTCTATTACATATTTGGATTATGGAAAGTTATCTCTGCTAATTTCAGTCTCTGGTTTTATGCAGCACCCCAACGCACCTTTCCCCATAAGCAAGCACTAGTTGGTTTTCTAAATTTGAGACCCTGTTCTGTTTTGTAATTCAGTTCATGTGTAGTCAAGTTTACATTCCGTGTATTAGTGATATCTTATGATGTTTCTTTTTCTGTGTGACGTAGTTCACGTAGAATCACCGTACCTGCATCCACTCACTATGCCGCTACGGGCCTGATGACACAGATTTCATTGCTGAGTGATACTGCATTGCACGTACGTGCCACAACTTCTTTATCCATTTTTTGCTTTCTGGGATATTTACCTGGTACTGTAGACGAGCTTCTTGGGAACACAGCCGTCCCAAACTTTGGGGTGGCTCTCTGTTTTTCATTTTAATTTCACTAAGGAATAGGACCATAAGTGCAATTGCCATAGACTGTGTTGCTTTATTTCTTACGTGTTTCAGGAAACACCATACACTTCTCCAGGGTGGCTGCTGGCAATTTACATCCTGCCAATCAGCATAACAAGGCTCCCTGTTCTCCATATCCTGTCCTACCTTTCTGGATTTTACACTTTTTTCAGATGGCCCTTTTGCCCGGGGGGCAGTGAGACTTCATTGTAGTGCATATTTCCTTTACAGGCTTGCTTGGTTGGCCAAAAAGGGCGTATGCGTTTTTTCCTGAATATATTCAGGAAAAAACGCATACGCCCTTTTTGGCCAAGTGCATCATTGTCGACGTTCTGCCTCTTTTCCTATGCTTTCAGGGCAAATCCAGTCTACCCCCTGCAATCGTTTTCCTGAAATTCTGCCCCGCTTTCAAGTCCCCTTCGCAGGCTTACTTCAATATATTTTTGGAGGATAGCTGTCATTTATAACTCTGCAGGTTTGTGAATTACAGTGCCCCTGAGCTCCTTTCTTCAACTCGCTTTCTTGTGAGCTGGGCACAAAACCGCAGGATTGCTTCAGGCCCTAATCTGTTTCCGGCAGGGCATGCTGAGCCTTTGGTTAATTCCTCTTCCTGGTGGGAAATGAGCATTACATTTGCCCGTGCAGACACCTACAGCTAGTCTCTCATTGGTTCTCCCTATTCCTGTTCATCTTGCACAGAAATTGCAAGCTGTGCCAAACAGGAGGTTAAAGGCACTGACTCTCCAAGGAGGGAGAGTGTTAGTAAATCATCTGGAATGGTGAACCCGAGGACCAGGATACGAAAACTGAGATGCATTTTAAATCGTTTACCAATGACATGGTGGACCATACTGTGGGTTTCCCCTGCATGTTTTAGCTGGAGGAAGAAACCCTTGAACCTGAACAGTTGGGACCCATGGAATAGGTACCATGCAGTATGACTTCAAAGGGTCTGCATTTGCTCACCGAGACTCACCAATGCTATCAGCCTGAAGTGTCCAGCCTTATGTCTCAACCAGCTCTGGGTGTAGATGTGGTCAATCCCGGTTGCATCACATGCCCTGAGTGAATTATTTAAGAATTGCTCTCTATTTCACTGTCTTTGTGTTTTGTTTTCGAAATTTATTTTGATAATGGGATTTATCGGATTTTCACTGCTGCGTTTCGGCCGCTGTACACACGCTTGATTCTCTTACGGAGACATATATATCCATGGGTTTTAAGATTCTTCCTAGTCAGGTATATTCCTAGGCGTTGAATATGTGGTGTTGGGTCCATTTCGTTGAGCAAGGAGTAGGTCTTGTCTATTACATATTTGGCTTATGGAATGTTATCTGTGCTAATTTCAGTCTCTGGTTTTATGCAGCACCCCAAGGCACCTTTCCCCATAAGCAAGCACTAGTTGGTTTTCTAAATTTGAGACCCTGTTCTGTTTTGTAATTCAGTTCATGTGTAGTCAAGTTTACATTCCGTGTATTAGTGATATCTTATGATGTTTCTTTTTCTGTGTGACGTAGTTCACGTAGAACCACCGTACCTGCATCCACTCACTATGCCGCTACAGGCCTGATGACACAGATTTCATTGCTGAGTGATATTGCATTGTACGTACGTGCCACAACTTCTTTATCCATTTTTTCTTTCTGGGATATTTACCTGATACTGGAGACGAGCTTCTTGGGAACACAGCCGTCCCAAATATTGGCGTGGCTGTCTGTTTTTGATTTTAATTTCTGTAAGCTATAGGACCATAAGTGGAAGTGCCATAGGCTGTGTTGCTTTGTTTCTTACGTGTTTCAGGAAACACCATACACTTCTCCATGTTGGCTGCTGGCAATTTACATCCTGCCAATCAGCATAACAAGGCTCCCTGTTCTCCATATCCTGTCCTATCTTTCTGGATTTTACACTTTTTTCAGATGGCCCTTTTGCCCGGGGGGCAGTGAGACTTCATTGTAGTGCAGATTTCCTTTACAGGCTTGCTTGGTTGGCCAAAAAGGGCGTATGCGTTTTTTCCAGAATATATTCAGGAAAAAACGCATACGCACTTTTTCGCCAAGTGCATCATTGTCGACGTTGTGCCTCTTTTCCTATGCTTTCAGGGCAATTCCAGTCTACCCCCTGCAATCGTTTTCCTGAAATTCTGCCCCGCTTTCAAGTCCCCTTCGCAGGCTAACTTCAATATACTTTTGGAAGATAGCTGTCATTTATAACTCTGCAGGTTTGTGAATTACAGTGCCCCTGAGCTCCTTTCTTCAACTCGCTTTCTTGTGAGCTGGGCACAAAACCGCAGGATTGCTTCAGGCCATAATCTGTTTCCAGCAGGGCACACTGAGCCTTTGTTTAATTCCTCTTCCTGGTGGGCAATGAGCGTTACATTTGCCCGTGCAGACACCTACAGCTAGTCTCTCATTGGTTCTCCCTATTCCTGTTCATCTTGCACAGAAATTGCAAGCTGTGCCAAAGACGAGGTTAAAGGTACTGACTCTCCAAGCGGGTAGAGTGTTAGTAAAGCATCTGGAATGGTGAACCCGAGGACCAGCATACGAAAACTGAGATGCATTTTAAATTGTTTCCCAATCACACGGTGGACGATACTCTGGGTTTCCCATGCATGATTTAGCTGGAGGAAGAATGCCTTGAACTTGGAGAGTTGGGACCCATGGAATGGGTACCATGCACTATGACTTCAAAGGGTCTGTATTTGCTCACCGAAACTCACCAATGCTATCAGCCTGAAGTGTCCAGCCTTATGTCTCAACCAGCTCTGGGTGTAGATGTGGTCAATCCCGGTTGCATCACATGCCCTGAGTGAATTATTTAAGAATTGCTCTCTATTTCACTGTCTTTGTGTTTTGTTTTCGAAATTTATTCTGATAATGGGATTTATCGGATTTTCACTGCTGCGTTTCGGCCGCTGTACACACGGAGACATATATATCCATGGGTTTTAAGATTCTTCCTTGTCAGGTATATTCCTAGGCGTTGAATATGTGGTGTTGGGTCCATTTCGTTGAGCAAGGAGTTGGTCTTGTCTATTACATATTTGGCTTATGGAAAGTTATCTCTGCTAATTTCAGTCTCTGGTTTTATGCAGCACCCCAACGCACCTTTCCCCATAAGCAAGCACTAGTTGGTTTTCTAAATTTGAGACCCTGTTCTGTTTTGTAATTCAGTTCATGTGTAGTCAAGTTTACATTCCGTGTATTAGTGATATCTTATGATGTTTCTTTTTCTGTGTGACGTAGTTCACGTAGAATCACCGTACCTGCATCCACTCACTATGCCGCTACGGGCCTGATGACACAGATTTCATTGCTGAGTGATACTGCATTGCACGTACGTGCCACAACTTCTTTATCCATTTTTTGCTTTCTGGGATATTTACCTGGTACTGTAGACGAGCTTCTTGGGAACACAGCCGTCCCAAACTTTGGGGTGGCTCTCTGTTTTTCATTTTAATTTCACTAAGGAATAGGACCATAAGTGCAATTGCCATAGACTGTGTTGCTTTATTTCTTACGTGTTTCAGGAAACACCATACACTTCTCCAGGGTGGCTGCTGGCAATTTACATCCTGCCAATCAGCATAACAAGGCTCCCTGTTCTCCATATCCTGTCCTACCTTTCTGGATTTTACACTTTTTTCAGATGGCCCTTTTGCCCGGGGGGCAGTGAGACTTCATTGTAGTGCAGATTTCCTTTACAGGCTTGCTTGGTTTGCCAAAAACGGCGTATGCGTTTTTTCCTGAATATATTCAGGAAAAAACGCATACGCCCTTTTTGGCCAAGTGCATCATTGTCGACGTTCTGCCTCTTTTCCTATGCTTTCAGGGCAAATCCAGTCTACCCCCTGCAATCGTTTTCCTGAAATTCTGCCCCGCTTTCAAGTCCCCTTCGCAGGCTTACTTCAATATATTTTTGGAGGATAGCTGTCATTTATAACTCTGCAGGTTTGTGAATTACAGTGCCCCTGAGCTCCTTTCTTCAACTCGCTTTCTTGTGAGCTGGGCACAAAACCGCAGGATTGCTTCAGGCCCTAATCTGTTTCCGGCAGGGCATGCTGAGCCTTTGGTTAATTCCTCTTCCTGTTGGGAAATGAGCATTACATTTGCCCGTGCAGACACCTACAGCTAGTCTCTCATTGGTTCTCCCTATTCCTGTTCATCTTGCACAGAAATTGCAAGCTGTGCCAAACAGGAGGTTAAAGGCACTGACTCTCCAAGCAGGGAGAGTGTTAGTAAATCATCTGGAATGGTGAACCCGAGGACTAGGATACGAAAACTGAGATGCATTTTAAATCGTTTACCAATCACACGGTGGACCATACTGTGGGTTTCCCCTGCATGTTTTAGCTGGAGGAGGAAACACTTGAACCTGAACAGTTGGGACCCATGGAATAGGTACCATGCAGTATGACTTCAAAGGGTCTGCATTTGCTCACCGAGACTCACCAATGTTATCAGCCTGAAGTGTCCAGCCTTATGTCTCAACCAGCTCTGGGTGTAGATGTGGTCAATCCCGGTTGCATCACATGCCATGAGTGAATTATTTAAGAATTGCTCTCTATTTCACTGTCTTTGTGTTTTGTTTTCGAAATTTATTTTGATAATGGGATTTATCGGATTTTCACTGCTGCGTTTCGGCCGCTGTACACACGCTTGATTCTCTTACGGAGACATATATATCCATGGGTTTTAAGATTCTTCCTAGTCAGGTATATTCCTAGGCGTTGAATATGTGGTGTTGGGTCCATTTCGTTGAGCAAGGAGTAGGTCTTGTCTATTACATATTTGGCTTATGGAATGTTATCTGTGCTAATTTCAGTCTCTGGTTTTATGCAGCACCCCAAGGCACCTTTCCCCATAAGCAAGCACTAGTTGGTTTTCTAAATTTGAGACCCTGTTCTGTTTTGTAATTCAGTTCATGTGTAGTCAAGTTTACATTCCGTGTATTAGTGATATCTTATGATGTTTCTATTTCTTTGTGACGTAGTTCACGTAGAACCACCGTACCTGCATCCACTCACTATGCCGCTACAGGCCTGATGACACAGATTTCATTGCTGAGTGATATTGCATTGTACGTACGTGCCACAACTTCTTTATCCATTTTTTGCTTTCTGGGATATTTACCTGATACTGGAGACGAGCTTCTTGGGAACACAGCCGTCCCAAATATTGGCGTGGCTGTCTGTTTTTGATTTTAATTTCTGTAAGCTATAGGACCATAAGTGGAAGTGCCATAGGCTGTGTTGCTTTGTTTCTTACGTGTTTCAGGAAACACCATACACTTCTCCAGGGTGGCTGCTGGCAATTTACATCCTGCCAATCAGCATAACAAGGCTCCCTGTTCTCCATATCCTGTCCTACCTTTCTGGATTTTACACTTTTTTCAGATAGCCCTTTTGCCCGGGGGGCAGTGAGACTTCATTGTAGTGCAGATTTCATTTACAGGCTTGCTTGGTTGGCCAAAAAGGGCGTATGAGTTTTTTCCTGAATATATTCAGGAAAAAACGCATACGCACTTTTTCGCCAAGTGCATCATTGTCGACGTTCTGCCTCTTTTCCTATGCTTTCAGGGCAATTCCAGTCTACCCCCTGCAATCGTTTTCCTGAAATTCTGCCCCGCTTTCAAGTCCCCTTCGCAGGCTTACTTCAATATATTTTTGGAGGATAGCTGTCATTTATAACTCTGCAGGTTTGTGAATTACAGTGCCCCTGAGCTCCTTTCTTCAACTCGCTTTCTTGTGAGCTGGGCACAAAACCGCAGGATTGCTTCAGGCCCTAATCTGTTTCTGGCAGGGCATGCTGAGCCTTTGTTTAATTCCTCTTCCTGGTGGGAAATGAGCGTTACATTTGCCCGTGCAGACACCTACAGCTAGTCTCTCATTGGTTCTCCCTATTCCTGTTCATCTTGCACAGAAATTGCAAGCTGTGCCAAACAGGAGGTTAAAGTCACTGACTCTCCAAGCAGGGAGATTGTTAGTAAAGCATATGGAATTGTGAACCTGAGGACCAGGATACGAAAACTGAGATGCATTTTAAATCGTTTCCCAATCACACGGTGGACGATACTCTGGGTTTCCCATGCATGTTTTAGCTGGAGGAAGAATCCCTTGAACCTGAACAGTTGGGACCCATGGAATGGGTACCATGCAGTATGACTACAAAGGGTCTGCATTTGCTCACCGAAACTCACCAATGCTTTCATCCTGAAGTGTCCAGCCTTATGTCTCAACCAGCTCTGGGTGTAGATGTGGTCAATCCCGGTTGCATCACATGCCCTGAGTGAATTATTTAGGAATTGCTCTCTATTTCACTGTCTTTGTGTTTTGTTTTCGAAATTTATTTTGATAATGGGATTTATCGGATTTTCACTGCTGCGTTTCGGCCGCTGTACACATGCTTGATTCTCTTACGGAGACATATATATCCATGGGTTTTAAGATTGTTCCTAGTCAGGTATATTCCTAGGCGTTGAATATGTGGTGTTGGGTCCATTTCGTTGAGCAAGGAGTAGGTCTTGTCTATTACATATATGGCTTATGGAAAGTTATCTGTGCTAATTTCAGTCTCTGGTTTTATGCAGCACCCAAACGCACCATTCCCCATAAGCAAGCACTTGTTTGTTTTCTAAATTTGAGACCCTGTTCTGTTTTGTAATTCAGTTCATGTGTAGTCAAATTTACATTCCATGTATTAGTGATATCTTATGATGTTTCTTTTTCTGTGTGACATAGTTCACGTAGAATCACCGTACCTGCATCCACTCACTATGCCGCTACGGGCCTGATGACACAGATTTCATTGCTGAGTGTTATTGCATTGTACGTACGTGCCACAACTTCTTTATCCATTTTGTGCTTTCTGGGATATTTACCTGATACTGTAGACGAGCTTCTTGTGAACACAGCCGTCCCAAATATTGGGGAGGCTGTCTCTTTTTGATTTTAATTTCCGTAAGCTATAGGACCATAAGTGGAAGTGCCATAGGCTGTGTTGCTTTGTTTCTTACGTGTTTCAGGAAACACCATACATTTCTCAAGGGTGGCTGCTGGCAATTTACATCCTGCCAATCAGCATAACAAGGCTCCCTGTTCTCCATATCCTGTTCTACCTTTCTGGATTTTACACTTTTTTCGGATGGCCCTTTTGCCCGGGGGGCAGTGAGACTTCATTTTAGTGCAGATTTCCTTTACAGGCTTGCTTGGTTTGCCAAAAACGGCGTATGCGTTTTTTCCTGAATATATTCAGGAAAAAACGCATACGCACTTTTTGGCCAAGTGCATCATTGTCGACGTTCTGCCTCTTTTCCTATGCTTTCAGGGCAATTCCAGTCTACCCCCTGCAATGGTTTTCCTGAAACTCTGCCCCGCTTTCAAGTCCCCTTCGCAGGCTTACTTCAATATATTTTTGGAGGATAGCTGTCATTTATAACTCTGCAGGTTTGTGAATTACAGTGTCCCTGAGCTCCTTTCTTCAACTCGCTTTCTTGTGAGCTGGGCACAAAACCGCAGGATTGCTTCAGGCCCTAATCTGTTTCCGGCAGGGCACGCTGAGCCTTTGGTTAATTCCTCTTCCTGGTGGGAAATGAGCATTACATTTGCCCGTGCAGACACCTATAGGAAGTCTCTCATTGGTTCTCCCTATTCCTGTTCATCTTGCACAGAAATTGCAAGCTGTGCCAAACAGGAGGTTAAAGGCACTGACTCTCCAAGCGGGGAGAGTGTTAGTAAAGAATCTGGAATGGTGAACCCGAGGACCAGGATACGAAAACTGAGATGCATTTTAAATCGTTTCCCAATCACATGCTGGAACATACTGTGGGTTTCCAATGCATGTTTAGCTGGAGGAAGAATCCCTTGAACCTGAAGAGTTGGGACCCATGGAATAGGTACCATGCAGTATGTCTTCAAAGGGTCTGCATTTGCTCACCGAACCTCACCAATGCTATCAGCCTGAAGTGTCCAGCCTTATGTGTCAACCAGCTCTGGGTGTAGATGTGGTCAATCCCGGTTGCATCACATGACCTGAGTGAATTATTTAAGAATTGCTCTCTATTTTACTGTCTTTGTGTTTTGTTTTCGAAATTTATTTTGATAATGGGATTTATCGTATTTTCACTGCTGCGTTTCGGCCAGTGTACACACAGTTGATTCTCTTAGGGAGACATATATATCCATGGGTTTTAAGATTCTTCCTAGTCAGGTATATTCCTAGGCGTTGAATATGTGGTGTTGAGTCCATTTCGTTGAGCAAGGAGTCGGTCTTGTCTATTACATATTTGTCTTATGGAATGTTATCTGTGCTAATTTCAGTCTCTGGTTTTATGCAGCTCCCCAAGGCACCTTTGCCCATAAGCAAGCACTAGTTGGTTTTCTAAATTTGAGACCCTGTTCTGTTTTGTAATTCAGTTCATGTTTAGTCAAGTTTACATTCCGTGTATTAGTGATATCTTATGATGTTTCTTTTTCTGTGTGACGTAGTTCACGTAGAATCACCGTACCTAATTCCACTCACTATGCCGCTACGGGCCTGATGACACAGATTTCATTGCTGTGTGATATTGCATCGCACGTACGTGCCACAACTTCTTTATCCATTTTTTGCTTTCTGGGATATTTACCTGGTACTGTAGACGAGCTTCTTGGGAACACAGCCGTCCCAAACATTGGGGTGGCTCTCTGTTTTTGATTTTAATTTCCCTAACGGATAGGACCATAAGTGCAATTGCCATTAGGCTGTGTTGCTTTATTTCTTACGTGTTTCAGGAAACACCATACACTTCTCCAGGGTGGTTGTTGGCAATTTACATCCTGCCAATCACCATAACAAGGCTCCCTGTTCTCCATATCCTGTCCTACGTTTCGGGATTTTACACTTTTTTCACATGGCACTTTTGCCCGGCGGGCAGTGAGACTTCATTGTAGTGCAGATTTCCTTTACAGGCTTGCTTGGTTGGCCAAAAAGGGCGTATGCGTTTTTTCCTGAATATAATCAGGAAAAAACGCATACGCCCTTTTTGGCCAAGTGCATCATTGTCGACGTTCTGCCTCTTTTCCTATGCTTTCAGGTCAATTCCAGTCTCCCCCATGGAATCGTTTTCCTGAAATTCTGCCCCGCTTTCAAGTCCCCTTCGCAGGCTTACTTCAATATATTTTTGGAGGATAGCTGTCATTTATAACTCTGCAGGTTTGTGAATTACAGTGCCCGTGAGCTCCTTTCTTCAACTCGCTTTCTTGTGAGCTGGGCACAAAACCGCAGGATTGCTTCAGGCCCTAATCTGTTTCCGGCAGGGCATGCTGAGCCTTTGGTCAATTCCTCTTCTTGGTGGGAAATGAGCGTTACATTTGCCCGGGCAGACACCTACAGCTAGTCTCTCATTGGTTCTCCCTATTCCTGTTCATCTTGCACAGAAATTGCAAGCTGTGCCAAACAGGAGGTTAACGGCACTGACTCTCCAAGCAGGGAGAGGGTTAGTAAAGCATCTGGAATGGTGAACCCGAGGACCAGGATACGAAAACTGAGATGCATTTTAAATCGTTTCCCAATCACACGGTGGACCATACTGTGGGTTTTCCATGCATGTTTTAGCTGGAGGAAGAATCCCTTGAACCTGAAGAGTTGGGACCCATGGAATAGGTACCATGCAGTATGACTTCAAAGGGTCTGCATTTGCTCACCGAAACTCACCAATGCTATCAGCCTGAAGTGTCCAGCCTTATGTCTCAACCAGCTCTGGGTGTAGATGTGGTCAATCCCGGTTGCATCACATGCCCTGAGTGAATTATTTAAGAATTGCTCTCTATTTCACTGTCTTTGTGTTTTGTTTTCGAAATTTATTTTGATAATGGGATTTATCGGATTTTCACTGCTGCGTTTCGGCCGCTGTACACACGCTTGATTCTCTTACGGAGACATATATATCCATGGGTTTTAAGATTCTTCCTAGTCAGGTATATTCCTAGGCGTTGAATATGTGGTGTTGGGTCCATTTCGTTGAGCAAGGAGTAGGTCTTGTCTATTACATATTTGGCTTATGGAAAGGTATCTGTGCTAATTTCAGTCTCTGGTTTTATGCAGCACCCCAAGGCACCTTTCCCCATAAGCAAGCACTAGTTGGTTTTCTAAATTTGAGACCCTGTTCTGTTTTGTAATTCAGTTCATGTGTAGTCAAGTTTACATTCCGTGTATTAGTGATATCTTATGATGTTTCTTTTTCTGTGTGACGTAGTTCACGTAGAATCACCGTACCTGCATCCACTCACTATGCCGCTACGGGCCTGATGACACAGATTTCATTGCTGAGTGATATTGCATTGCACGTACGTGCCACAACATCTTTATCCATTTTTTGCTTTCTTGGATATTTACCTGGTACTGTAGACGAGCTTCTTGGGAACACAGCCGTCCCGAACTTTGGGGTGGCTCTCTGTTTTTGATTTTAATTTCCGTAAGCTATAGGACCATAAGTGGAAGTGCCATAGGCTGTGTTGCTTTGTTTCTTACGTGTTTCAGGAAACACCATACACTTCTCCAGGGTGGCTGCTGGCAATTTACATCCTGCCAATCAGCATAACAAGGCTCCCTGTTCTCCATATCCTGTCCTACCTTTCTGGATTTTACACTTTTTTCAGATGGCCCTTTTGCCCGGGGGGCAGTGAGACTTCATTGTAGTGCAGATTTCCTTTACAGGCTTGCTTGGTTGCCCAAAAAGGGCGTATGCGTTTTTTCCTGAATATATTCAGGAAAAAACGCATACGCACTTTTTGGCCAAGTGCATCATTGTCGACGTTGTGCCTCTTTTCCTATGCTTTCAGGGCAATTCCAGTCTACCCCCTGCAATCATTTTCCTGAACTACTGCCCCGCTTTCAAGTCCCCTTCGCAGGCTTACTTCAATATACTTTTGGAAGATAGCTGTCATTTATACCTCTGCAGGTTTGTGAATTAGTGCCCCTGAGCTCCTTTTTTCAACTTGCTTTCTTGTGAGCTGGGCACAAAACCGCAGGATTGCTTCAGGCCCTAATCGGTTTCTAGCAGGGCACACTGAGCCTTTGTTTAATTCCTCTTCCTGGTGGGCAATGAGCGTTACATTTGCCCGTGCAGACACCTACAGCTAGTCTCTTATTGGTTCTCCCTATTCCTGTTCATCTTGCACAGAAATTGCAAGCTGTGCCAAAGAGGAGGTTAAAGGCACTGACTCTCCAAGCAGGGAGAGTGTTAGTAAAGCATCTGGAATGGTGAACCCGAGGAACAGGATACGAAAACTGAGATGCATTTTAAATCGTTTCCCAATCACACGGTGGACCATACTGTGGGTTTCCCATGCATGTTTTAGCTGGAGGAAGAATCCCTTGAACCTGAAGAGTTGGGACCCATGGAATAGGTACCATGCAGTATGACTTCAAAGGGTCTGCATTTGCTCACCGAAACTCACCAATGCTATCAGCCTGAAGTGTCCAGCCTTATGTCTCAACCAGCTCTGGGTGTAGATGTGGTCAATCTCGGTTGCATCACATGCCCTGAGTGAATTCTTTAAGAATTGCTCTATATTTCACTGTCTTTGTGTTTTGTTTTCGAAATTTATTTTGATAATGGGATTTACCGGATTTTCACTGCTGCATTTCGGCCGCTGTTCACACGCTTGATTCTCTTACGGAGACATATATATCCATGTGTTTTAAGATTCTTCCTAGTCAGGTATATTCCTAGGCGTTGAATATGTGGTGTTGGGTCCATTTCATTGAGCAAGGAGTAGTATTGTCTATTACATATTTGGCTTATGGAAAGTTATCTGTGCTAATTTCAGTCTCAGGTTTTATGCAGCACCCCAAGGCACCTTTCCCCATAAGCAAGCACTAGTTGGTTTTCTAAATTTGAGACCCTGTTCTGTTTTGTAATTCAGTTCACGTGTAATCAAGTTTACATTCCGTGTATTAGTGATATCTTATGATGTTTCTTTTTCTGTGTGACGTAGTTCACGTAGAATCATCGTACCTGCATCCACTCACTATGCCGCTACGGGCCTGATGACACAGATTTCATTGCTGAGCGATACTGCATTGCACGTACGTGCCACAACTTCTTTATCCATTTTTTGCTTTCTGGGATACTTACGTAATACTGTAGACGAGCTTCTTGTGAACACAGCCGTCCCAAATATTGGGGTGGCTGTCTGTTTTTGATTTTAATTTCCGTAAGCTATAGGACCATTAGTGGAAGTGCCATAGGCTGTGTTTCTTTGTTTCTTACGTGTTTCAGGAAACACCATACACTTCTCCAGGGTGGCTGCTGGCAATTTACATCCTGCCAATCAGCCTAACAAGGCTCCCTGTTCTCCATATCCTGTCCTACCTTTCTGGATTTTACACTTTTTTCAGATGGCCCTTTTGCCCAGGGGGCAGTGAGATTTCATTGTAGTGCAGATTTCTTTTACAGGCTTGCTTGGTTGGCCAAAAAGGGCGTATGCGATTTTTCCTGAATATATTCAGGAAAAAACGCATACGCCCTTTTTGGCCAAGTGCATCATGGTCGACATTGTGCCTCTTTTCCTATGCTTTCAGGGCAATTCCAGTCTACCCCTGCAATCGTTTTCCTGAAATTCTGTCCCGCTTTCAAGTCCCCTTCGCAGGCTTAGTTCAATATATTTTTGGAGCATAGCTGTCATTTATAACTCTGCAGGTTTGTGAATTACAGTGCCCCTGAGCTCCTTTCTTCAACTCGCTTTCTTGTGAGCTGGGCACAAAACCGCAGGATTGCTTCAGGCCCTAATCTCTTTTCAGCAGGGCACGGTGAGCCTTTGTTTAATTCCTCTTCCTGGTCGGCAATGAGCGTTACATTTGCCCGTGCAGACACCTACAGCTAGTCTCTCACTGGTTCTCCCTATTCCTGTTCATCTTGCACAGAAATTGCAAGCTGTGCCAAAGAGGAGGTTAAAGGCACTGACTCTACAAGCGGGGAGAGTGTTAGTAAAGCATCTGGAATGGTGAACCCGAGGACCAGGATACGAAAACTGAGATGCATTTTAAATCGTTTTCCAATCACACAGTGGACCATACTCTGGGTTTCCCATGCATGCTTTAGCTGGAGGAAGAATCCCTTGAACCTGGAGAGTTGGGACCCATGGAATGGGTACCATGCAGTATGACTTCAAAGGGTCTGCATTTGCTCACCGAAACTCACCAATGCTATCAGCCTGAAGTGTCCAGCCTTATGTCTCAACCAGCTCTGGGTGTAGATGTGGTCAATCCCGGTTGCATCACATGCCCTGAGTGAATTATTTAAGAATTGCTCTCTATTTCACTGTCTTTGTGTTTTGTTTTTGAAATTTATTTTGATAATGGGATTTATCGGATTTTCACTGCTGCATTTATGCCGCTGTACACACGCTTGATTCTCTTACGGAGACATATATATCCATGGGTTTTAAGATTCTTCCTAGTCAGGTATATTCCTAGGCGTTGAATATGTGGTGTTGAGTCCATTTCGTTGAGCAAGGAGTAGGTCTTGTCTATTACATATTTCGCTTATGGAATGTTATCTGTGCTAATTTCAGTCTCTGGTTTTATGCAGCACCCCAACGCACCTTTCCCCATAAGCAAGCACTAGTTGGTTTTCTGAATTTGAGACCCTGTTCTGTTTTGTAATTCAGTTCATGTGTAGTCAAGTTTACATTCCGTGTATTAGTGATATCTTATGATGTTTCTTTTTCTGTGTGACGTAGTTCACGTAGAATCACCGTACCTGCATCCACTCATTATGCCGCTACAGGGCTGATGACACAGATTTCATTGCTGAGTGATATTGCAATGCACGTACGTGCCACAACTTCTTTATCCATGTTTTGCTTTCTGGGATATTTACCTGGTATTGTAGACGAGCTTCTTGGGAACACAGCCGTCCCAAACTTTTGGGAGGCTCTCTGTTTTTGATTTTATTTTCCCTAAGCAATAGGACCATAAATGCAATTGCCATAGGCTGTGTTGCTTTATTTCTTATGTATTTCAGGAAACACCATACACTTCTCCAGGGTGGCTGTTCACAATTTACATCCTGCCAATCAGCATAACAAGGCTCCCTGTTCTCCATATCCTGTCCTACCTTTCTGGATTTTACACTTTTTTCAGATGGCCCTTTTGCCAGGTTGGGCAATTAGATTTCATTGTAGTGCAGATTTATTTACAGGCTTGCTTGGTTGGCCAAAAAGGACGTATGAGTTTTTTCCTGAATATATTCAGGAAAAAACGCATATGCCCTTTTTGGCCAAGTGCATCACTGTCGACGTTGTGCCTCTTTTCCTATGCTTTCAGGGCAATTCCAGTCTACCCCATGCAATCGTTTTCCTGAAATTCTGTCCCGCTTTCAAGTCCCCTTCGCAGGCTTACTTCAATATATTTTTGGAGGATAGCTGTCATTTATAACTCTGCAGGTTTGTGAAATACAGTGCCCCTGAGCTCCTTTCTGCAACTCGCTTTCTTGTGAGCTGGGCACAAAACCGCAGGATTGCTTCAGGCCCTAATCTGTTTCCAATAGGGCACATTGAGCCTTTGTTTAATTCCTCTTCCTGGTGGGCAATGAGCGTTACATTTGCCCGTGCAGACACCTACAGCTAGTCTCTCATTGGTTCTCCCTAATCCTGTTCATCTTGCACAGAAATTGCAAGCTGTGCCAAAGAGGAGGTTAAAGGCACTGACTCTCCAAGCAGGGAGAGTGTTAGTAAAGCATCTGGAATGGTGAACCCGAGGACCAGGATACGAAAACTGAGATGCATTTTAAATCCTTTCCCAATCACACGGTGGATGATACTCTGGGTTTCCCATGCATGTTTTAGCTGGAGGAAGAATCCCTTGAACCTGGAGAGTTGGGACCCATGGAATGTGTACCATGCAGTATGACTTCAAAGGGTCTGCATTTGCTCACCGAAACTCACCAATGCTATCAGCCTGAAGTGTCCAGCCTTATGTCTCAACCAGCTCTGGGTGTAGATGTGGTCAATCCCGGCTGCATCACATGCCCTGTATGAATTATTTAAGAATTGCTCTCTATTTCACTGTCTTTGTGTTTTGTTTTCGAAATTTATTTTGATAATGGGATTTATCGGATTTTCACTGCTGCGTTTCGGCCGCTGTACACATGCTTGATTCTCCTACGGAGACATATATATCCATGGGTTTTAAGATTCTTCCTAGTCAGGTATATTCCTAGGCGTTGAATATGTGGTGTTGAGTCCATTTCGTTTAGCAAGGAGTAGGTCTTATCTATTATATATTTGGCTTATGGAATTTTATCTGTGCTAATTTCAGTCTCTGGTTTTATGCAGCACCCCAAGGCACCTTTCCCCATAAGCAAGCACTAGTTGGTTTTCTAAATTTGAGACCCTGTTCTGTTTTGTAATTCAGTTCATGTGTAGTCAAGTTTACATTCCGTGTATTAGTGATATCTTATGATGTTTCTTTTTCTGTGTGACGTAGTTCACGTAGAATCACCGTACCAGCATCCACTCACTATGCCGCTACGGGCCTGATGACACAGATTTCATTGCTGAGTGATATTGCATTGTACGTACGTGCGACAACTTCTTTATCCATTTTTTGCTTTCTGGGATATTTACCTGATACTGTAGACGAGCTTCTTGTGAACACAGCCGTCCCAAATATTGGGGTGGCTGTCTGTTTTTCATTTTAAATTCCGTAAGCTATAGGACCATAAGTGGAAGTTCCATAGGCTGTGTTGCTTTGTTTCTTACGTGTTTCAGGAAATACCATACACTTCTCCAAGGTGGCTGCTGGCAATTTACATCCTGCCAATCAACATAACAAGGCCCCCTGTTCTTCATATCCTGTCCTACCTTTCTGGATTTTACACTTTTTTCAGATGGCCCTTTTGCCCGGGGGGAAGTGAGATTTCATTGTAGTGCAGATTTCCTTTACAGGCTTGCTTGGTTGGCCAACAAGGGCGTATGCGTTTTTTCCTGAATATATACAGGAAAAAACACATACGCCCTTTTTGGCCAAGTGCATCATTGTCGACGTTGTGCCTCTTTTCCTATGCTTTCAGGGCAATTCCAGTCTACCCCCTGCAATCGTTTTCCTGAAATTCTGCCCCGCTTTCAAGTCCCCTTCGCAGGCTTACTTCAATATACTTTTTGATGATAGCTGTCATTTATATCTCTGCAGGTTTGTGAATTACAGTGCCCCTGAGCTTCTTTCTTCAACTCGCTTTCTTGTGAGCTGGGCACAAAACCGCAGGATTGCTTCAGGCCCTAATCTGTTTCAAGCAGGGCACACTGAGCCTTTGTTTAATTCCTCTTCCTGGTGGGCAATGAGCGTTACATTTGCCCGTGCAGACACCTACAGCTAGTCTCTCATTGGTTCTCCCTATTCCTGTTCATCTTGCACAGAAATTGCAAGCTGTGCCAAACAGGAGGTTAAAGGCACTGACTCTCCAAGCGGGGAGAGTGTTAGTGAAGCATCTGGAATGGTGAACCCGAGGACCACGATACGAAACCTGAGATGCATTTTAAATCGTTTCCCAATCACACGGTGGACGATACTCTGGGTTTCCCATGCATGTTTTAGCTGGAGGAAGAATCCCTTGAACCTGGAGAGTTGGGACCCATGGAATGGGTACCATGCAGTATGACTTCAAAGGGTCTGCATTTGCTCACCGAAACTCACCAATGCTATCTGCCTGAAGTGTCCAGCCTTATGTCTCAACCAGCTCTGGGTGTAGATGTGGTCAATCCCGGTTGCATCAAATGCCCTGAGTGAATTATTTAAGAATTGCTCTCTATTTCACTGTCTTTGTGTTTTGTTTTCGAAATTTATTTTGATAATGGGATTTATCGGATTTTCACTGCTGCGTTTCGGCCGCTGTACACACGCTTGATTCTCTTACGGAGACATATATATCCATGGGTTTTAAGATTCTTCCTAGTCAGGTATATTCCTAGGCTTTGAATATGTGGTGTTGGGTCCATTTCGTTGAGCAAGGAGTAGGTCTTGTCTATTACATATTTGGCTTATGGAAAGTTATCTGTGCTAATTTCAGTCTCTGGTTTTATGCAACACCCCAAGGCACCTTTCCCCATAAGCAAGCACTAGTTGGTTTTCTAAATTTGAGACCCTGTTGTGTTTTGTAATTCAGTTCATGTGTAGTCAAGTTTACATTCCGTGTATTAGTGATATCTTATGATGTTTCTTTTTCTGTGTGACGTAGTTCACGTAGAATCACCGTACCTGCATCCACTCACTATACCGCTACGGGCCTGATGACACAGATTTCATTGCTGAGTGATATTGCATTGCACGTACGTGCCACAACTTCTTTATCCATTTTTTGCTTTCTGGGATATTTACCTGGTACTGTAGACGAGCTTCTTGGGAACACAGCCGTCCCAAACTTTGGGGTGGCTCTCTGATTTTGATTTTAATTTCCCTAAGGAATAGGACCATAAGTGCAATTGCCATAGGCTGTGTTGCTTTATTTCTTACGTGTTTCAGGAAACACCATACACTTCTCCAGGGTGGCTGTTGGCAATTTACGTCCTGCCAATCAGCATAACAAGGCTCCCTGTTCTCCATATCCTGTCCTACCTTTCTGGATTTTACACTTTTTTCAGATGGCCCTCTTGCCCGGGGGGCAGTGAGATTTCATTGTAGTGCAGATTTCCTTTACAGGCTTGCTTGGTTGGCCAAAAAGGGCGTATGCGTTTTTTCCTGAATATATTCAGGAAAAAACGCATACGCCCTTTTTGGCCAAGTGCATCATTGTCGACGTTGTGCCTCTTTTCCTATGCTTTCAGGGCAATTCCAGTCTACCCCCTGCAATTGTTTTCCTAAAATTCTGCCCCGCTTTCAAGTCCCCTTAGCAAGCTTACTTCAATATATTTTTGGAGGATAGCTGTCATTTATAACTCTGCAGGTTTGTGAATTACAGTGCCCCTGAGCTCCTTTCTTCAACTCGCTTTCTGGTGAGCTGGGCACAAAATCGCAGGGTTGCTTCAGGCCCTAATCTGTTTCCAGCAGGGCACACTGAGCCTTTGTTTAATTCCTCTTCCTGGTGGGCAATGAGCGTTACATTTGCCCGTGCAGCCACCTACAGCTAGTCTTTCATTGGTTCTCCCTATTCCTGTTCATCT
Source organism: Phocoena phocoena (assembly GCF_963924675.1). NCBI lineage: Eukaryota > Metazoa > Chordata > Mammalia > Artiodactyla > Phocoenidae > Phocoena > Phocoena phocoena. The sequence goes on along the minus strand of NW_027077717.1, from coordinate 620,506 downwards.
TGCACAGAAATTGCAAGCTGTGCCAAAGAGGAGGTTAAAGGCACTGACTCTACAAGCGGGGAGAGTGTTAGTAAAGCATCTGGAATGGTGAACCCGAGGACCAGGATACGAAAACTGAGATGCATTTTAAATCGTTTCCCAATCACAAGGTGGACGATACTCTGGGTTTCCCATGCATGTTTTAGCTGGAGGAAGAATCCCTTGAACCTTGAGAGTTGGGACCCATGGAATGGGTACCATGCAGTATGACTTCAAAGGGTCTGCATTTGCTCACTGAAACTCACCACTGCTATCAGCCTGAAGTGTCCAGCCTTATGTCTCAACCAGCTCTGGGTGTAGATTTGGTCAATCCCGGTTGCATCACATGCCCTGAGTGAATTATTTAAGAATTGCTCTCTATTTCACTGTCTTTGTGTTTTGTTTTCGAAATTTATTTTGAGAATGGGCTTTATCGGATTTTCACTGCTGCGTTTCGGCCACTGTACACACGCTTCATTCTCTTACGGAAACATATATATCCATGGGTTTTAAGATTCTTCTTAGTCATGTATATTCCTAGGCGTTGAATATGTGGTGTTGGGTCTATTTCTTTGAGCAAGGGGTAGGTCTTGTCTATTATATATTTGGCATATGGAAAGTTATCTGTGCTAATTTCAGTCTCTGGTTTTATGCAGCACCCCAAGGCACCTTTCCCCATAAGCAAGCACTAGTTGGTTTACTAAATTTGAGACCCTGTTCTGTTTTGTAATTCAGTTCATGTGTAGTCAAGTTTACATTCCGTGTATTAGTGATATCTTATGATGTTTCTTTTTCTGTGTGACGTAGTTCACGTAGAATCACCGTTCCTGAATCCACTCACTATGCCGCTACGGGCCTGATGACACAGATTTCATTGCTGAGTGATATTGCATTGTACGTACGTGCCACAAATTCTTTATCCATTTTTTGCTTTCTGGGATATTTACCTGATACTGTAGACGAGCTTCTTGTGAACAAAGCCGTCCCAAATATTGGGGTGGCTGTCTGTTTTTGATTTTAATTTCCGTAAGCTATAGGACCATAAGTGCAATTGCCATAGGCTGTGTTGCTTTATTTCTTACGTGTTTCAGGAAACACCATACACTTCTCCAGGGTGGCTGTTGGCAATTTACATCCTGCCAATCAGCATAACAAGGCTCCCTGTTCTCCATATCGTGTCCTACCTTTCTGGATTTTACACTTTTTTCAGATAGCCCTCTTGCCCGGGGGGCAGTGAGACTTCATTGTAGTGCAGATTTCCTTTACAGGATTGCTTGGTTGGCCAAAAAGGGCATATGCGTTTTTTCCTGAATATATTAAGGAAAAAACGCATACGCCCTTTTTGGCCAAGTGCATCATTGTCGACGTTGTACCTCTTTTCCTATGCTTTCAGGGCAATTCCAGTCTACCCCCTGCAATCGTTTTCCTGAAATTCTGACCCGCTTTCAAGTCACCTTCGCAGGCTTACTTCAATATATTTTTGGAGGATAGCTGTCATTTATAACTCTGCAGGTTTGTGAATTACAGTGCCCCTGAGCTCCTTTCTTCAACTCGCTTTCTTGTGAGCTGGGCACAAAACCGCAGGATTGCTTCAGGCCCTAATCTGTTTTCAGCAGGGCACGCTGAGCCTTTGTTTAATTCCTGTTCCTGGTCGGCAATGAGCGTTACATTTGCCCATGCAGACACCTACAGCTAGTCTCTCATTGGTTCTCCCTATTCCTGTTCATCTTGCACAGAAATTGCAAGCTGTGCCAAACAGGAGGTTAAAGGCACTGACTCTCCAAACGGGGAGAGTGTTAGTAAAGCATCTGTAATGGTGAACCCGAGGACCAGGATACGAAAACTGAGATGCATTTTAAATCGTTTCCCAATCACACGGTGGACGATACTCTGGGTTTCCCATGCATGTTTTAGCTGGAGGAAGAATCCCTTGAACCTGGAGAGTTGGGACCCATGGAATGGGTACCATGCAGTATGACTTCAAAGGGTCTGCATTTGCTCACCGAAACTCACCAATGCTATCAGCCTGAAGTGTCCAGCCTTATGTCTCAACCAGCTCTGGGTGTAGATGTGGTAAATCCCGGTTGCATCACATGCCCTGTGTGAATTATTTAAGAATTGCTCTCTATTTCACTGTCTTTGTGTTTTGTTTTCGAAATTTATTTTGATAATGGGATTTATCGGATTTTCACTGCTGCATTTCGGCCGCTGTACACACGCTTGATTCTCTTACGGAGACATATATATCCATGGGTTTTAAGATTCTTCCTAGTCAGGTATATTCCTAGGCGTTGAATATGTGGTGTTGAGTCCATTTCGTTGAGCAAGGAGTAGGACTTGTCTATTACATATTTGGCTTATGGAAAGTTATCTGTGCTAATTTCAGTCTCTGGTTTTATGCAGCACCCCAAGGCGCCTTTCCCCATAAGCAAGCACTAGTTGGTTTTCTAAATTTGAGACCCTGTTCTGTTTTGTAATTCAGTTCATGTGTATTCAAGTTTACATTCCGTGTATTAGTGATATCTTATGATGTTTCTTTTTCTGTGTGACGTAGTTAACGTAGAATCACCGTACCTGCATCCACTCACTATGCCGCTACGGGCCTGATGACACAGATTTCATTGCTGAGTGATACTGCATTGCACGTACGTGCCACAACTTCTTTATCCATTTTTTGCTTTCTGGGATATTTACCTGGTACTGTAGACGAGCTTCCTGGGAACACAGCCGTCCCAAACTTTGGGGTGGCTCTCTGTTTTTGATTTTAATTTCCCTAAGGAATAGGACCATAAGTGCAATTGCCATAGGCTGTGTTCCTTTATTTCTTACGTGTTTCAGGAAACACCATACACTTCTCCAGGGTGGCTGTTGGCAATTTACATCCTGCCAATCAGCATAACAAGGCTCCCTGTTCTCCATATCGTGTCCTACCTTTCTGGATTTTACACTTTTTTCAGAAGGCCCTCTTGCCCGGGGGGCAGTGAGACTTCATTGTAGTTCAGATTTCCTTCACAGGATTGCTTGGTTGGCCAAAAAGGGCGTATGCGTTTTTTCCTGAATATATTCAGGAAAAAACGCATACGCCCTTTTTGGCCAAGTGCATCATTGTCGACGTTGTGCCTCTTTTCCTATGCTTTCAGGGCAATTCCAGTCTACCCCCTGCAATCATTTTCCTGAACTACTGTCCAGCTTGCAAGTCCCCTTCGCAGGCTTACTTCAATATATTTTTGGAAGATAGCTGTCATTTATAACTCTGCAGGTTTGTGAATTAGTGCCCCTGAGCTCCTTTCTTCAAGTCGCTTTCTTGTGAGCTGGGCACAAAACCGCAGGATTGCTTCAGGCCCTAATCTGTTTCCAGCAGGGCACGCTGAGCCTTTGTTTAATTCCTCTTCCTGGTGGGCAATGAGCGTTACATTTGCCCGTGCAGACACCTACAGCTAGTCTCTCATTGGTTCTCCCTATTCCTGTTCATCTTGCACAAAAATTGCAAGCTGGGCCAAAGAGGAAATTAAAGGCACTGACTCTCCAAGCTGGGAGAGTGTTAGTAAAGCATCTGGAATGGTGAACCCGAGGAACAGGATACGAAAACTGAGATGCATTTTAAATCGTTTCCCAATCACACGGTGGACCATACTGTGGGTTTCCCATGCATGTTTTAGCTGGAGGAAGAATCCCTTGAACCTGAAGAGTTGGGACCCATGGAATAGGTACCATGCAGTATGACTTCAAAGGGTCTGCATTTGCTCACCGAAACTCACCAATGCTATCAGCCTGAAGTGTCCAGCCTTATGTCTCAACCAGCTCTGGGTGTAGATGTGGTCAATCCCGGTTGCATCACATGCCCTGAGTGAATTATTTAAGAATTGCTGTCTATTTCACTGTCTTTGGGATTTGTTTTTGAAGTTTATTTTGATAATGGGATTTATCGGATTTTCACTGCTGCGTTTCGGCCGCTGTACAGACGCTTGATTCTCTTACGGAGACATCTATATCCATGGGTTTTAAGATTCTTCCTAGTCAGGTATATTCCTAGGCGTTGAATATGTGGTGTTGGGTCCATTTCTTTGAGCAAGGAGTAGGTCTTGTCTATTACATATTTGGCTTATGGAAAGTTATCTGTGCTAATTTCAGTCTCTGGTTTTATGCAGCACCCCAAGGCACCTTTCCCCATAAGCAAGCACTAGTAGGTTTTCTAAATTTGAGACCCTGTTCTGTTTTGTAATTCAGTTCATGTGTAGTCAAGTTTACATTCCGTGTATTAGTGATATCTTATGATGTTTCTTTTTCTGTGTGACGTAGTTCACGTAGAATCACCGTACCTGCATCCACTCACTATGCTGCTACGGGCCTGATGACACAGATTTCATTGCTGAGTGATATTGCATTGCACGTACTTGCCACAACTTCATTATCCATTTTTTGCTTTCTGGGATATTTACCTGGTACTGTAACCGAGCTTCCTGGGAACACATCCGTCCCAAACTTTAGGGTGGCTCTCTGTTTTTGATTTTAATTTCCCTAAGGAATAGGACCATAAGGGCAATTGCCATAGGCTGTGTTGCTTTATTTCTTACGTGTTTCAGGAAACACCATACACTTCTCCAGGGTGGCTGCTGGCAATTTACATCCTGCAAATTAGCATAACAAGGCTCCCTGTTCTCCATATCCTGTCCTATCTTTCTGGATTTTACACTTTTCTCAGATGGCCCTCTTGCTCGGGGGGCAGTGAGACTTCATTGTAGTGCAGATTTCCTTTACAGGCTTGCTTGGTTGGCCAAAAAGGGCTTATGCGTTTTTTCCTGAATATATTCAGGAAAAACGTATATGCCCTTTTTGGCCAAGTGCATCATTGTCGACGTTGTGCCTCTTTTCCTATGCTTTCAGGGCAATTCCAGTCTACCCCCTGCAATCGTTTTCCTGAAATTCTGCCCCGCTTTCAAGTCCCTTTCGCAGGCTTACTTCAATATACTTTTGGAAGATAGCTGTCATTTATAACTCTGCAGGTTTGTGAATTACAGTGCCCCTGAGCTCCTTTCTTCAACTCGCTTTCTTGTGAGCTGGGCACAAAACCGCAGGATTGCTTCAGGCCCTAATCTGTTTCCAGCAGGGCACACTGAGCCTTTGTTTATTTGCTCTTCCTGGTGGGCAATGAGCGTTACATTTGCCCGTGCAGACACCTACAGCTAGTCTCTCATTGGTTCTCCCTATTCCTGTTCATCTTGCACAGAAATTGCAAGCTGTGCCAAAGAGGAGGTTAAAGGCACTGACTCTCAAAGCGGGGAGAGTGTTAGTAAAGATTCTGGAATGGTGAACCCGGTGACCAGGATACCAAAACTGAGATGCATTTTAAATCATTTCCCAATCACACGGTGGATGATACTCTGGGTTTCCCATGCATGTTTTAGCTGGAGGAAGAATCCCTTGAACCTGGAGTGTTGGGACCCATTGAATGGGTACCATGCAGTATGACTTCAAAGGGTCTGCATTTGCTCACCGAAACTCACCAATGCTATCAGCCTGAAGTGTCCAGCCTTATGTCTCAACCAGCTCTGGGTGTAGATGTGGTCAATCCCGGTTGTATCACATGCCCTGAGTGAATTATTTAAGAATTGCTCTCTATTTCACTGTCTTTGTGTTTTGTTTTCGAAATTTATTTTGATAATGGGATTTATCGGATTTTCACTGCTGCGTTTCGGCCGCTGTACACACGCTTGATTCTCTTACGGAGACATATATATCCATGGGTTTTAAGATTCTTCCTAGTCAGGTATATTCCTAGGCGTTGAATATGTGGTGTTGGGTCCATTTCGTTGAGCAAGGAGTAGGTCTTGTCTATTACATATTTGGCTTATGGAAAGTTATCTGTGCTAATTTCAGTCTCTGGTTTTATGCAGCACCCCAAGGCACCTTTCCCCATAAGCAAGCACTAGTTGGTTTTCTAAATTTTAGACCCTATTCTGTTTTGTAATTCAGTTCATGTGTAGTCAAGTTTACATTCCGTGTATTAGTGATATCTTATGATGTTTCTTTTTCTGTGTGACGTAGTTCACATAGAATCACCGTACCTGCATCCACTAACTATGCCGCTACGGGCCTGATGACACAGATTTCATTGCTGAGTGATATTGCATTGTACGTATGTGCCACAACTTCTTTATCCATTTTTTGCTTTCTGGGATATTTACCTGATACTGTAGACGAGCTTCTTGTGAACACAGCCGTCCCAAATATTGGGGCGGCTGTCTGTTTTTTATTTTAATTTCCGTAAGCTATACGACCATAAGTTGAAGTGCCATAGGCTGTGTTGCTTTGTTTCTTACGTGTTTCAGGAAACACGATACACTTCTCCAGTGTGGCTGCTGGCAATTTACATCCTGCCAATCAGCATAACAAGGCTCCCTGTTCTCCATATGCTGTCTTACCTTTCTGGATTTTACACTTTTTTCAGATGGCCCTTTTGCCCGGGGGGCAGTGAGACTTCATTGTAGTGCAGATTTCCTTTACAGGCTTGCTTGGTTGGCCAAAAAGGGCGTAAGCGTTTTTTCCTGAATATATTCAGGAAAAAACGCATACGCCCTTTTTGGCCAAGTGCATCATTGTCGACGTTGTGCGTCGTTTCCTATGCTTTCAGGGCAATTCCAGTCTACCCCCTGCAATCATTTTCCTGAACTACTGCCCCGCTTTCAAGTCCCCTTCGCAGGCTTACTTCAATATACATTTGGAAGATAGCAGTCATTTATACCTCTGCAGGTTTGTGAATTAGTGCCCCTGAGCTCCTTTCTTCAACTTGCTTTCTTGCGAGCTGGGCACAAAACCGCAGGATTGCTTCAGGCCCTAATCTGTTTCCAGCAGGGCACACGGAGCCTTTGTTTAATTCCTCTTCCTGGTGGGCAATGAGCGTTACATTTGCCCGTGCAGACACCTACAGCTAGTCTCTCATTGGTTCTCCCTATTCCTGTTCATCTTGCACAGAAATTGCAAGCTGTGCCAAAGAGGAGGTTAAAGGCACTGACTCTCCAAGCAGGGAGAGTGTTAGTAAAGCATCTGGAATGGTGAACCCGAGGAACAGGATACGAAAACTGAGATGCATTTTAAATCGTTTCCCAATCACACTGTGGACCATACTGTGGGTTTCCCATGCATGTTTTAGCTGGAGGAAGAATCCCTTGAACCTGAAGAGTTGGGACCCATGGAATAGGTACCATGCAGTATGACTTCAAAGGGTCTGCATTTGCTCACCGAAACTCACCAATGCTATCAGCCTGAAGTGTCCAGCCTTATGTCTCAACCAGCTCTGGGTGTAGATGTGGTCAATCCCGGTTGCATCACATGCCCTGAGTGAATTATTTAAGAATTGCTGTCTATTTCACTGTCTTTGGGATTTGTTTTTGAAGTTTATTTTGATAATGGGATTTATCGGATTTTCACTGCTGCGTTTCGGCCGCTGTACACACGCTTGATTCTCTTACGGAGACATCTATATCCATGGGTTTTAAGATTCTTCCTAGTCAGGTATATTCCTAGGCGTTGAATATGTGGTGTTGGGTCCATTTCTTTGAGCAAGGAGTAGGTCTTGTCTATTACATATTTGGCTTATGGAAAGTTATCTGTGCTAATTTCAGTCTCTGGTTTTATGCAGCACCCCAAGGCACCTTTCCCCATAAGCAAGCACTAGTAGGTTTTCTAAATTTGAGACCCTGTTCTGTTTTGTAATTCAGTTCATGTGTAGTCAAGTTTACATTCCGTGTATTAGTGATATCTTATGATGTTTCTTTTTCTGTGTGACGTAGTTCACGTAGAATCACCGTACCTGCATCCACTCACTATGCTGCTACGGGCCTGATGACACAGATTTCATTGCTGAGTGATATTGCATTGCACGTACTTGCCACAACTTCATTATCCATTTTTTGCTTTCTGGGATATTTACCTGGTACTGTAACCGAGCTTCCTGGGAACACATCCGTCCCAAACTTTAGGGTGGCTCTCTGTTTTTGATTTTAATTTCCCTAAGGAATAGGACCATAAGTGCAATTGCCATAGGCTGTGTTGCTTTATTTCTTACGTGTTTCAGGAAACACCATACACTTCTCCAGGGTGGCTGCTGGCAATTTACATCCTGCAAATTAGCATAACAAGGCTCCCTGTTCTCCATATCCTGTCCTATCTTTCTGGATTTTACACTTTTCTCAGATGGCCCTCTTGCTCGGGGGGCAGTGAGACTTCATTGTAGTGCAGATTTCCTTTACAGGCTTGCTTGGTTGGCCAAAAAGGGCGTATGCGTTTTTTCCTGAATATATTCAGGAAAAACTTATACGCCCTTTTTGGCCAAGTGCATCATTGTCGACGTTGTGCCTCTTTTCCTATGCTTTCAGGGCAATTCTAGTCTACCCCCTGCAATCGTTTTCCTGAAATTCTGCCCCGCTTTCAAGTCCCTTTTGCAGGCTTACTTCAATATACTTTTGGAAGATAGCTGTCATTTATAACTCTGCAGGTTTGTGAATTACAGTGCCCCTGAGCTCCTTTCTTCAACTCGCTTTCTTGTGAGCTGGGCACAAAACCGCAGGATTGCTTCAGGCCCTAATCTGTTTCCAGCAGGGCACACTGAGCCTTTGTTTAATTGCTCTTCCTGGTGGGCAATGAGCGTTACATTTGCCCGTGCAGACACCTACAGCTAGTCTCTCATTGGTTCTCCCTATTCCTGTTCATCTTGCACAGAAATTGCAAGCTGTGCCAAAGAGGAGGTTAAAGGCACTGACTCTCAAAGCGGGGAGAGTGTTAGTAAAGATTCTGGAATGGTGAACCCGGTGACCAGGATACCAAAACTGAGATGCATTTTAAATCATTTCCCAATCACACGGTGGATGATACTCTGGGTTTCCCATGCATGTTTTAGCTGGAGGAAGAATCCCTTGAACCTGGAGTGTTGGGACCCATGGAATGTGTACCATGCAGTATGACTTCAAAGGGTCTGCATTTGCTCACCGAAACTCACCAATGCTATCAGCCTGAAGTGTCCAGCCTTATGTCACAACCAGCTCTGGGTGTAGATGTGGTCAATCCCGGTTGCATCACATGCCCTGAGTGAATTATTTAAGAATTGCTCTCTATTTCACTGTCTTTGTGTTTTGTTTTCGAAATTTATTTTGATAATGGGATTTATCGGATTTTCACTGCTGCGTTTCGGCCGCTGTACACACGCTTGATTCTCCTACGGAGACATCTATATCCATGGGTTTTAAGATTCTTCCTAGTCAGGTATATTCCTAGGCGTTGAATATGTGGTGTTGGGTCCATTTCTTTGAGCAAGGAGTAGGTCTTGTCTATTACATATTTGGCTTATGGAAAGTTATCTGTGCTAATTTCAGTCTCTGGTTTTATGCAGCACCCCAACGCACCTTTCCCCATAAGCAAGCACTAGTTGGTTTTCTAAATTTGAGACCCTGTTCTGTTTTGTAATTCAGTTCATGTGTAGTCAAGTATACATTCCGTGTATTAGTGATATCTTATGATGTTTCTTTTTCTGTGTGACGTAGTTCACGTAGAATCACCGTACCTGCATCCACTCACTAAGCTGCTACGGGCCTCATGACACAGATTTCATTGCTGAGTGATATTGCATTGTACGTACGTGCCACAACTTCTTTATCCATTTTTTGCTTTCTGGGATATTTACCTGATACTGTAGACGAGCTTCCTGTGAACAGAGCCATCCCAAATATTGGGTTGGCTGTCTGTTTTTGATTTTAATTTCCGTAAGCTATAGGACCATAAGTGGAAGTGCCATAGGCTGTGTTGCTTTGTTTCTTACGTGTTTCAGGAATCACCATACACTTCTCCAGTGTGGCTGTTCACAATTTACATCCTGCCAATCAGCATAACAAGCTCCCTGTTCTCCATATCCCGTCCTACCTTTCTGGATTTTACACCTTTTTCAGATGGCCCTTTTGCCCGGGGGGCAGTCAGACTTCATTGTAGTGCAGATTTCCTTTACAGGCTTGCTTGGTTGGCCAAAAAGGGCCTATGCGTTTTTTCCTGAATATATTCCGGAAAAAACGCATAGGCCCTTTTTGGCCAAGTGCATCATTGTCGACGTTCTGCCTCTTTTCCTATGCTTTCAGGGCAATTCCAGTCTACCCCCTGCAATCGTTTTCCTGAAATTCTGCCCCGCTTTCAAGTCCCCTTCGCAGGCTTACTTCAATATATTTTTGGAGGATAGCTGTCAATTATAACTCTGCAGGTTTGTGAATTACAGTGCCCCTGAGCTCCTTTCTTCAACTCGCTTTCTTGTGAGCTGGGCACAAAACCGCAGGATTGCTTCAGGCCCTAATCTGTTTCCAGCAGGGCACGCTGAGCCTTTGTTTAATTCCTCTTCCTGGTGGGCAATGAGCGTGACATGTGCCCGTGCAGACACCTACAGCTAGTTTCTCATTGGTTCTCCCTATTCCTGTTCATCTTGCACAGAAATTGCAAGCTGTGCCAAAGAGGAGGTTAATGGCACTGACTCTCCAAGCGGGGAGAGTGTTAGTAAAGATTCTGGAATGGTGAACCCGAGGACCAGGATACGAAAACTGAGATGCATTTTAAATCGTTTCCCAATCACAAGGTGGACGATACTCTGGGTTTCCCATGCATGTTTTAGCTGGAGGAACAATCCCTTGAACCTGGAGGGTTGGGACCCATGGAATGGGTACCATGCAGTATGACTTCAAAGGGTCTGCATTTGCTCTCCGAAACTCACCAATGCTATCAGCCTGACGTATCCAGCCTTATGTCTCAACCAGCTCTGGGTGTAGATGTGGTCAATCCCGGTTGCATCACATGCCCTGAGCGAATTATTTAAGAATTGCTCTCTATTTCACTGTCTTTGCGTTTTGTTTTTGAAGTTTATTTTGATAATGGGATTTATCGGATTTTCACTGCTGCGTTTATGCCGCTGTACACACGCTTGATTCTCTTACGGAGACATATAAATCCATGGGTTTTAAGATTCTTCCTAGTCAGGTATTTTCCTAGGCGTTGAATATGTGGTGTTGAGTCCATTTCATTGAGCAAGGAGTAGGTCTTGTCTATTACATATTTGGCTTATGGAATGTTATCTGTGCTAATTTCAGTCTCTGGTATTATGCAGCACCCCAAGGCACCTTTCCCCATAGCAAGCACTAGTTGTTTTTCTAAATTTGAGACCCTGTTCTGTTTTGTAATTCAGTTCATGTGTAGTCAAGTTTACATTCCGTGTATTAGTGATATCTTATGATGTTTCTTTTTCTGTGTGACGTAGTTCACGTAGAATCACCGTACCTGCATCCACTCACTAGGCCGCTACGGGCCTGATGACACAGATTTCATTGCTGAGTGATATTGCATTGCACGTATGTGCCACAACTTCTTTATCCATTTTTTGCTTTCTGGGATATTTACCTGGTACTGTAGACGAGCTTCTTGGGAACACAGCCGTCCCAAACATTGGGGTGGTTCTCTGTTTTTGATTTTAATTTCCCTAAGCAATAGGACCATAAGTGCAATTGCCATAGGCTGTGTTGCTTTATTTCTTACGTGTTTCAGGAAACACCATACACTTCTCCAGGGTGGCTGTTCACAATTTACATCCTGCCAATCAGCATAACAAGGCTCCCTGTTCTCCATATGCTGTCCTACCTTTCTGGATTTTACACTTTTTTCAGATGGCCCTTTTGCCCGGGGTGCAGTGAGATTTCATTGTAGGGCAGATTTCCTTTACAGGCTTGCTTGGTTGGCCATAAAGTGCGTATGCGTTTTTTCCTGAATATATTCAGGAAAAAACGCATACGCCCTTCTTGGCCAAGTGCATCATTGTCGACGTTCTGCCTCTTTTCCTATGCTTTCAGGGCCATTCCACTCTACCCCATGCAATCGTTTTCCTGAAATTCTGGCCCGCTTTCAAGTCCCCTTCGCAGGCTTACTTCAATATACTTTTGGAAGATAGCTGTCATTTATAACTCTGCAGGTTTGTGAATTACAGTGCCCCTGAGCTCCTTTCTTCAACTCGCTTTCTTGTGAGCTGGGCACAAAACCGCAGGATTGCTTCAGGCCCTAATCTGTTTCCAGCAGGTCACGCTGAGCCTTTGGTTAATTCCTTTTCCTGGTGGGAAATGAGCATTACATTTGCCCGTGCACACACCTACAGCTAGTCTCTTATTGGTTCTCCCTATTCCTGTTCATCTTGCACAGAAATTGCAAGCTGTGCCAAAGAGGAGGTTAAAGGCACTGACTCTCCAAGCGGGGAGAGTGTTAGTAAAGCATCTTGAATGGTGAACCCGAGGACCAGGATACGAAAACTGAGATGCATTTAAATCGTTTCCCAATCACACGGTGGACGATACTCTGGGTTCCCCATGCATGTTTTAGCTGGAGGAAGAATCCCTTGAACCTGGAGAGTTGGAAGCCATGGAATAGGTACCATGCAGTATGACTTCAAAGGGTCTGCATTAGCTCACCAAAACTCACCAATGCTATCAGCCTGAAGTGTCCAGCCTTATGTCTCAACCAGCTCTGGGTGTAGATGTGGTCAATCCCGGTTGCATCACATGCCCTGAGTGAATTATTTAAGAATTGCTCTCTATTTCACTGTCTTTGTGTTTTGTTTTCGAAATTTATTTGGATAATGGGATTTATCGGATTTTCACTGCTGCGTTTCGGCCGCTGTACACACGCTCGATTCTCTTACGGAGACATATATATCCATGGGTTTTAAGATTCTTCCTAGTCAGGTATATTCCTAGGCGTTGAATATGTGGTGTTGGGTCCATTTCGTTGAGCAAGGAGTATGTCTTGTCTATTACATATTTGGTTTATGAAAAGTTATCTGTGCTAATTTCAGTCTCTGGTTTTATGCAGCACCCCAAGGCACCTTTACCCATAAGCAAGCACTAGTTGGTTTTCTAAATTTGAGACCCTGTTCTGTTTTGTAATTCAGTTCATGTGTAGTCAAGTTTACATTCCGTGTATTAGTGATATCTTATGATGTTTCTTTTTCCGTGTGACATATTTCACGTAGAATCACCATACCTGCATACATTCACTATGCCGCTACGGGCCTGATGACACAGATTTCATTGATGAGTGATATTGCATTGTACGTACGTGCCACAACTTCTTTATCCATTTTTTGCTTTCTAGGATATTTACCTGATACTGTAGACGAGCTTCTTGTGAACACAGCCGTCCCAAATATTGGGGTGGCTGTCTGTTTTTGATTTTAATTTCCGTAAGCTATAGGACCATAAGTGGAAGTGCCATAGGCTGTGTTGCTTTGTTTCTTACGTGTGTCAGGAAACACCATACACTTCTCCAGGGTGGCTGCTGGCAATTTACATCCTGCCAATCAGCATAACAAGGCTCCCTGTTCTCCATATCCTGTCCTACCTTTCTGGATTTTACACTTTTTTCAGATGGCCCTTTTGCCCGGGGGGCAGTGAGACTTCATTGTAGTGCAGATTTCCTTTACAGGCTTGCTTGGTTGGCCAAAAAGGGCGTATGCGTTTTTTCCTGAATATATTCAGGAAAAAACGCATATGCACTTTTTGGCCAAGTGCATCATTGTCGACGTTGTGCCTCTTTTCCTATGCTTTCAGGGCAATTCCAGTCTACCCCCTGCAATCGTTTTCCTGAACTACTGCCCCGCTTTCAAGTCCCCTTCGCAGGCTTACTTCAATATACTTTTGGAAGATAGCAGTCATTTATACCTCTGCAGGTTTGTGAATTAGTGCCCTTGAGCTCCTTTCTTCAACTCGCTTTCTTGTGAGCTGGGCACAAAACCGCAGGATTGCTTCAGGCCCTAATCTGTTTCCAGCAGGGCACACGGAGCCTTTGTTTAATTCCTCTTCCTGGTGGGCAATGAGCGTTACATTTGCCCGTTCAGACACCTACAGCTAGTCTCTCATTGGTTCTCCCTATTCCTGTTCATCTTGCACAGAAATTGCAAGCTGTGCCAAAGAGGAGGTTAAAGGCACTGACTCTCCAAGCAGGGAGAGTGTTAGTAAAGCATCTGGAATGGTGAACCCGAGGAACAGGATACGAAAACTGAGATGCATTTTAAATCGTTTCCCAATCACACTGTGGACCATACTGTGGGTTTCCCATGCATGTTTTAGCTGGAGGAAGAATCCCTTGAACCTGAAGAGTTGGGACCCATGGAATAGGTACCATGCAGTATGACTTCAAAGGGTCTGCATTTGCTCACCGAAACTCACCAATGCTATCAGCCTGAAGTGTCCAGCCTTATGTCTCAACCAGCTCTGGGTGTAGATGTGGTCAATCCCGGTTGCATCACATGCCCTGAGTGAATTATTTAAGAATTGCTCTCTATTTCACTGTCTTTGTGTTTTGTTTTCGAAATTTATTTTGATAATGGGATTTCTCGGATTTTTACTGCTGCGTTTCGACCGCTGTACACACGCTTGATTCTCTTATTGAGACATATATATCCATGGGTTTTAAGATTCTTCCACGTCAGGTATATTCCTAGGCGTTGAATATGTGGTGTTGGGTCCATTTCGTTGAGCAAGGAGTAGGACTTGTCTATTACATATTTGGCTTATGGAATGTTATCTGTGCTAATTTCAGTCTCTGGTTTTATGCAGCACCCCAAGTCACCTTACCCCATAAGCAAGCACTAGTTGGTTTTCTAAATTTGAGACCCTGTTCTGTTTTGTAATTCAGTTCATGTGTATTCAAGTTTACATTCCGTGTATTAGTGATATCTTATGATGTTTCTTTTTCTGTGTGACGTAGTTCACGTAGAATCACCGTACCTGCATCCACTCACTATGCCGCTACGGGCCTGATGACACAGATTTCATTGCTGAGTGATATTGCATTGCACGTACGTGCCACAACTTCTTTATCCATTTTTTGATTTCTGGGATATTTACCTGATACTGTAGACGAGCTTCTTGTGAACACAGCCGTCCCAAATATTGGGGTGGCTGTCTGTTTTTGATTTTAATTTCCGTAAGCTATAGGACCATAAGTGGAAGTGCCATAGGCTGTGTTGCTTTGTTTCTTACGTGTTTCAGGAAACACCATACACTTCTCCAGGGTGGCTGCTGGCAATTTACATCCTGCCAATCAGCATAACAAGGCTCCCTGTTCTCCATATCCTGTCCTACCTTTCTGGATTTTACACTTTTTTCAGATGGCCCTTTTGCCCGGGGGGCAGTGAGACTTCATTGTAGTGCAGATTTCTTTTACAGGCTTGCTTGGTTGGCCAAAAAGGGCGTATGCGTTTTTTCCTGAATATATTCAGGAAAAAACGCATACGCCCTTTTTGGCCAAGTGCATCATTGTCGACGTTGTGCCTCTTTTCCTATGCTTTCAGGGCAATTCCAGTCTACCCCCTGCAATCGTTTTCCTGAAATTTTGCCCCGCTTTCAAGTCCCCTTCGCAGGCTTACTTCAATATACTTTTGGAAGATAGCTGTCATTTATAACTCTGCAGGTTTGTGAATTACAGTGCCCCTGAGCTCCTTTCTTCAACTCGCTTTCTTGTGAGCTGGGCACAAAACCGCAGGATTCCTTCAGGCCCTAATCTGTCTCCAGCAGGGCACACTGAGCCTTTGTTTAATTCCTCTTCCTGGTGGGCAATGAGCGTTACATTTGCCCGTGCAGACACCTACAGCTAGTCTCTCATTTGTTCTACCTATTCCTGTTCATCTTGCACAGAAATTGCCAGCTGTGCCAAACAGGAGGTTAAAGGCACTGACTCTCCAAGCGGGGAGAGTGTTAGTAAAGCATCTGGAATGGTGAACCCGAGGACCAGGATACGAAAACTGAGATGCATTTTAAATCGTTTCCCAATCACACAGTGGACCATACTGTGGGTTTCCCATGCATGTTTTAGCTGGAGTAAGAATCCCTTTAACCTGGAGTGTTGGGAACCATGGAATAGGTACCATGCAGTATGACTTCAAAGGGTCTGCATTTGCTCACCGAAACTCACCAACGCTATCTGCCTGAAGTGTCCAGCCTTATGTCTCAACCAGCTCTGGGTGTAGATGTGGTCAATCCCGGTTGCATCACATGCCCTGAGTGAATTATTTAAGAATTGCTCTCTATTTCACTGTCTTTGTGTTTTGTTTTTGAAATTTATTTGGATAATGGGATTTATCGGATTTTCACTGCTGCCTTTATGCCGCTGTACACACGCTTGATTCTCTTATGGAGACATATAAATCCATGGGTTTTAAGATTCTTCCTAGTCATGTATATTCCTAGGCGTTGAATATGTGGTGTTGAGTCCATTTCGTTGAGCAAGGAGTAGGTCTTGTCTATTACATATTTGGCTTATGGAATGTTATCTGTGCTAATTTCAGTCTCTGGTTTTATGCAGCACCCCAAGGCACCTTTCCCCATAAGCAAGCACTAGTTGGTTTTCTAAATTTGCGACCCTGTTCTGTTTTGTAATTCAGTTCATGTGTAGTCAAGTTTACATTCCGTGTATTAGTGATATCATATGATGTTTCTTTTTCTGTGTGACTTAGTTCACGTAGAATCACCGTACCTGCATCCACTCACTATGCCGCTAAGGGCCTGATGACACAGATTTCATTGCTGAGTGATATTGCATTGCACGTATGTGCCACAACTTCTTTATCCATTTTTTGCTTTCTGGGATATTTACCTGGTACTGTAGACGAGCTTCTTGGGAACACAGCCGTCCCAAACTTTGGGGCGGTTCTCTGTTTTTGATTTTAATTTCCCTAAGCAATAGGACCATAAGTGCAATTGCCATAGGCTGTGTTGCTTTATTTCTTACGTGTTTCAGGAAACACCATACACTTCTCCAGGGTGGCTGTTCACAATTTACATCCTGCCAATCAGCATAACAAGGCTCCCTGTTCTCCATATCCTGTCCTACCTTTCTGGATTTTACACTTTTTTCAGATGGCCCTTTTGCCCGGGGGGCAGTGAGACTTCATTGTAGTGCAGATTTCATTTACAGGCTTGCTTGGTTGGCCAAAAAGGGCGTATGCGTTTTTTCCTGAATATATTCAGGAAAAAACGCATATGCACTTTTTGGCCAAGTGCATCATTGTCGACGTTGTGCCTCTTTTCCTATGCTTTCAGGGCAATTCCAGTCTACCCCCTGCAATCGTTTTCCTGAACTACTGCCCCGCTTTCAAGTCCCCTTCGCAGGCTTACTTCAATATACTTTTGGAAGATAGCAGTCATTTATACCTCTGCAGGTTTGTGAATTAGTGCCCTTGAGCTCCTTTCTTCAACTCGCTTTCTTGTGAGCTGGGCACAAAACCGCAGGATTGCTTCAGGCCCTAATCTGTTTCCAGCAGGGCACACGGAGCCTTTGTTTAATTCCTCTTCCTGGTGGGCAATGAGCGTTACATTTGCCCGTTCAGACACCTACAGCTAGTCTCTCATTGGTTCTCCCTATTCCTGTTCATCTTGCACAGAAATTGCAAGCTGTGCCAAAGAGGAGGTTAAAGGCACTGACTCTCCAAGCAGGGAGAGTGTTAGTAAAGCATCTGGAATGGTGAACCCGAGGAACAGGATACGAAAACTGAGATGCATTTTAAATCGTTTCCCAATCACACTGTGGACCATACTGTGGGTTTCCCATGCATGTTTTAGCTGGAGGAAGAATCCCTTGAACCTGAAGAGTTGGGACCCATGGAATAGGTACCATGCAGTATGACTTCAAAGGGTCTGCATTTGCTCACCGAAACTCACCAATGCTATCAGCCTGAAGTGTCCAGCCTTATGTCTCAACCAGCTCTGGGTGTAGATGTGGTCAATCCCGGTTGCATCACATGCCCTGAGTGAATTATTTAAGAATTGCTCTCTATTTCACTGTCTTTGTGTTTTGTTTTCGAAATTTATTTTGATAATGGGATTTCTCGGATTTTTACTGCTGCGTTTCGACCGCTGTACACACGCTTGATTCTCTTATTGAGACATATATATCCATGGGTTTTAAGATTCTTCCAAGTCAGGTATATTCCTAGGCGTTGAATATGTGGTGTTGGGTCCATTTCGTTGAGCAAGGAGTAGGACTTGTCTATTACATATTTGGCTTATGGAATGTTATCTGTGCTAATTTCAGTCTCTGGTTTTATGCAGCACCCCAAGTCACCTTACCCCATAAGCAAGCACTAGTTGGTTTTCTAAATTTGAGACCCTGTTCTGTTTTGTAATTCAGTTCATGTGTATTCAAGTTTACATTCCGTGTATTAGTGATATCTTATGATGTTTCTTTTTCTGTGTGACGTAGTTCACGTAGAATCACCGTACCTGCATCCACTCACTATGCCGCTACGGGCCTGATGACACAGATTTCATTGCTGAGTGATATTGCATTGCACGTACGTGCCACAACTTCTTTATCCATTTTTTGATTTCTGGGATATTTACCTGATACTGTAGACGAGCTTCTTGTGAACACAGCCGTCCCAAATATTGGGGTGGCTGTCTGTTTTTGATTTTAATTTCCGTAAGCTATAGGACCATAAGTGGAAGTGCCATAGGCTGTGTTGCTTTGTTTCTTACGTGTTTCAGGAAACACCATACACTTCTCCAGGGTGGCTGCTGGCAATTTACATCCTGCCAATCAGCATAACAAGGCTCCCTGTTCTCCATATCCTGTCCTACCTTTCTGGATTTTACACTTTTTTCAGATGGCCCTTTTGCCCGGGGGGCAGTGAGACTTCATTGTAGTGCAGATTTCTTTTACAGGCTTGCTTGGTTGGCCAAAAAGGGCGTATGCGTTTTTTCCTGAATATATTCAGGAAAAAACGCATACGCCCTTTTTGGCCAAGTGCATCATTGTCGACGTTGTGCCTCTTTTCCTATGCTTTCAGGGCAATTCCAGTCTACCCCCTGCAATCGTTTTCCTGAAATTTTGCCCCGCTTTCAAGTCCACTTCGCAGGCTTACTTCAATATACTTTTGGAAGATAGCTGTCATTTATAACTCTGCAGGTTTGTGAATTACAGTGCCCCTGAGCTCCTTTCTTCAACTCGCTTTCTTGTGAGCTGGGCACAAAACCGCAGGATTCCTTCAGGCCCTAATCTGTCTCCAGCAGGGCACACTGAGCCTTTGTTTAATTCCTCTTCCTGGTGGGCAATGAGTGTTACATTTGCCCGTGCAGACACCTACAGCTAGTCTCTCATTTGTTCTACCTATTCCTGTTCATCTTGCACAGAAATTGCCAGCTGTGCCAAACAGGAGGTTAAAGGCACTGACTCTCCAAGCGGGGAGAGTGTTAGTAAAGCATCTGGAATGGTGAACCCGAGGACCAGGATACGAAAACTGAGATGCATTTTAAATAGTTTCCCAATCACACAGTGGACCATACTGTGGGTTTCCTATGCATGTTTTAGCTGGAGTAAGAATCCCTTTAACCTGGAGTGTTGGGAACCATGGAATAGGTACCATGCAGTATGACTTCAAAGGGTCTGCATTTGCTCACCGAAACTCACCAACGCTATCTGCCTGAAGTGTCCAGCCTTATGTCTCAACCAGCTCTGGGTGTAGATGTGGTCAATCCCGGTTGCATCACATGCCCTGAGTGAATTATTTAAGAATTGCTCTCTATTTCACTGTCTTTGTGTTTTGTTTTTGAAATTTATTTGGATAATGGGATTTATCGGATTTTCACTGCTGCCTTTATGCCGCTGTACACACGCTTGATTCTCTTACGGAGACATATAAATCCATGGGTTTTAAGATTCTTCCTAGTCATGTATATTCCTAGGCGTTGAATATGTGGTGTTCAGTCCATTTCGTTGAGCAAGGAGTAGGTCTTGTCTATTACATATTTGGCTTATGGAATGTTATCTGTGCTAATTTCAGTCTCTGGTTTTATGCAGCACCCCAAGGCACCTTTCCCCATAAGCAAGCACTAGTTGGTTTTCTAAATTTGCGACCCTGTTCTGTTTTGTAATTCAGTTCATGTGTAGTCAAGTTTACATTCCGTGTATTAGTGATATCATATGATGTTTCTATTTCTGTGTGACTTAGTTCACGTAGAATCACCGTACCTGCATCCACTCACTATGCCGCTAAGGGCCTGATGACACAGATTTCATTGCTGAGTGATATTGCATTGCACGTATGTGCCACAACTTCTTTATCCATTTTTTGCTTTCTGGGATATTTACCTGGTACTGTAGACGAGCTTCTTGGGAACACAGCCGTCCCAAACTTTGGGGCGGTTCTCTGTTTTTGATTTTAATTTCCCTAAGCAATAGGACCATAAGTGCAATTGCCATAGGCTGTGTTGCTTTATTTCTTACGTGTTTCAGGAAACACCATACACTTCTCCAGGGTGGCTGTTCACAATTTACATCCTGCCAATCAGCATAACAAGGCTCCCTGTTCTCCATATCCTGTCCTACCTTTCTGGATTTTACACTTTTTTCAGATGGCCCTTTTGCCCGGGGGGCAGTGAGACTTCATTGTAGTGCAGATTTCCTTTACAGGCTTGCTTGTTTGGCCAAAAAGGGCGTATGCGTTTTTTCCTGAATATATTCAGGAAAAAACGCATACGCACTTTTTGGCCAAGTGCATCATTGTGGACCTTGTGCCTCTTTTCCTATGCTTTCAGGGCAATTCCAGTCTACCCCCTGCAATCGTTTTCCTGAAATTCTGCCCCGCTTTCAAGTCCCCTTCGCAGGCTTACTTCAATATATTTTTGGAGGATAGCTGTCATTTATAACTCTGCAGGTTTGTGAATTACAGTGCCCCTGAGCTCCTTTCTTCAACTCGCTTTCTTGTGAGCTGGGCACAACACCCCAGGATTGCTTCAGGCCTTAATCTGTTTCTGGCAGGGCACGCTGAACCTTTGGTTAATTCCTCTTCCTGGTGGGCAATGAGCGTTACATTTGCCCGTGCAGACACCTATAGCTAGTCTCTCATTGGTTCTCCCTATTCCTGTTCATCTTGCAAAGAAATTGCAAGCTGTGCCAAAGAGGAGGTTAAAGGCACTGACTCTCCAAGCGGGGAGAGTGTTAGTAAAGCATCTGGAATGGTGAACCCGAGGACCAGGATACGAAAACTGAGATGCATTTTAAATCGTTTCCCAATCACACGGTTGACGATACTCTGGGTTTCCAATGCATGTTTTAGCTGGAGGAAGAATCCCTTGAACCTGGAGAGTTGGGACCCATGGAATGGGTACCATGCAGTATGACTTCAAAGGGTCTGCATTTGCTCACCAAAACTCACCAATGCTATCAGCCTGAATTGTCCAGCCTTATGTCTCAACCAGCTCTGGGTGTAGATGTGTTAAATCCCGGTTGCATCACATGCCCTGAGTGAAATATTTAAGAATTGCTCTCTATTTCACTGTCTTTGTGTTTTCTTTTCGAAATTTATTTTGATAATGGGGATTATCGGATTTTCACTGATGCGTTTATGCCACTGTACACTGGCTTGATTCTCTTACGGAGACATATAAATCCATGGGTTTTAAGATTCTACCTAGTCAGGTATATTCTTAGGCGTTGAATATGTGCTGTTGAGTCCATTTCGTTGAGCAAGGAGTAGGTCTTGTCTATTACATATTTGGCTTATGGAATGTTATCTGTGCTAATTTCAGCCTCTGGTTTTATGCAGCACCCCAACGCACCTTTCCCCATAAGCAAGCACAAGTTGGTTTTCTAAATTTGCGACCCTGTTCTGTTTTGTAATTCAGTTCATGTGTAGTCAAGTTTACATTCCGTGTATTAGTGATATCTTATGATGTTTCTTTTTCTGTGTGACGTAGTTCACGTAGAATCACCGTACCTGCATCCACTCACTTTGCCGCTACGGGCCTGATGACACAGATTTCATTGCTGAGTGATATTCCTTTGTACGTACCTACCACAAACTCTTTATACAGTTTTTGATTTCTGCAATATTTGCCTGGTAGTGTAGACGAGCTTCTTGTGAACACATCCGTCCCAAACTTTGTGGTGGCTGTCTGTTTTTGATTTTAATTTCCCTAATCTATAGGACCATAATTGGAAGTGTCATAGGCTGTGTTGCTTTGTTTCTTACGTGTTTCAGGAAACACCATACACTTCTCCAGGGTGGCTGTTGGAAATTTACATCCTGCCAATCAGCATAACAAGGCTCCCTGTTCTCAATGTCCTGTCCTGCCTTTCTGGATTTTACACTTTTATCAGGTGGCCCTTTTGCCAGGTAGGGGCAGTGAGACTGCATTTTAGTGCAGATTTCCTTTATAGGCTTGCTTGTTTGACACAAAAGGGCGTATGCGTTTTTTCCTGAATATATTCAGGAAAAAACGCATATGCCCTTTTTGGCCAAGTGCATCATTGTCGACGTTCTGCCTCTTTTCCTGTGCTTAAAGGCAATTCCAGTCTACCCCCTGCAATCGTTTTCCTGAAATTCTGCCCCGCTTTCAAGTCCTCTTCGCAGCCTTAGTTCAGTATATTTTTGGACGATAGATTTCATTTATAACTCTGCACGTTTCTGTATGACAGTGCCCCTCAGCTCCTTTTTTCAACCCCCCTTCTTGTGAGCTGGGCACAAAACCGCAGTATTGCTTCAGGCCCCAATCTGTTTCGGGCAGGGCACTCTGATCATTTGGCTAATTCCTCTTCCTGGTGGGAAATGAGCGTTACATTTGCCCGTGCAGACAGCTACTGCTTGTCTCTCATTGTTTCTCCCTATTCCTATTCATCTTTTGAAGAAATTGTGAAATATGCCAAACAGGAGTTTAAGCGCACTGTCTCTCCAAGTGGGCAGAGTGTTAGTAAAGCATCTGGAATGGTGAACCTGAGGACCAGGATACGAAAACTGAGATGCATTTTTAATCGTTTCCCAATCACATGGTGGACCATACTGTGGGTTTCCCAATCATGCTGTAGCTGAATAAAGAATCCCTTGAACCTGGAGAGTTGGGACCCATGGAATGGGTACCATGCAGTATAACTTCAAAGGGTCTGCATTTGCTCACAGAAACTCACCAATGCTATCAGCCCCATGTGTCCAGCCTTATGTCTCACCCAGCTCTGGGTGTTGATGTGGTAAATCCAGGTTGCATCACAAGCCCTGAATGAATTATTTAAGAATTGCTATTTCACTTTCATTGTGTTTTGTTTTGTAGTTTATTTTGATAACGGTATTTATCGGATTTTCACTGCTTCGTTTATGCCGCTGTACACACGCTTGATTCTCTTATGGAGACATATAAGTTCATGGGTTTTAAGATTCTTACTAATCAGGTATATTCCTAGGCATTGAATATCGCGTGTTGAGTCCATTTCGTTGAGCAAGGAGTAGGCCTTGACTATTACATATTTGGCTTATGGAACGGTATCTGTGCTAATTTCAATCTCTGGTTTTATGCAGCACCGCAACTCACCTTTACCCTTAAGGAAGCATAAGTTGGTTTTCTTAATTTGAAACCCTCTTCTCTTTTGTAATTCAGTTCATATGTAGCCATGTTAACATTCCATGTATTAGTAATATCTTATGTCTTTTTCTTTTTGAATTATATGACATCGAATGATCACACGTAACTCCTCTGGAGTTGTTACAACTGGCCGTATTTCATTGATTTCCAGGCTGAGTAATATTCCACTCTACATAAGCACCACATATCTATCCATTTTTTCTCTGCAGAAACATTTAAGTTATATACTAGTCGAGGATCTTTTAAACAGAGAGGTGGTAAACATTGGGGTGCCTGTGTCCTCTCGATTTTTGTTTTTCCCAAGATATACTTCCATGAGTGCAAGTGCCCTGTGCTCGGTAGCTCATTTTTTAGATGCTTTAGTAAACACAATAGACTTATCCAGAGTGACCGTTGGCAATATACATTTCCACTATAAGACTCACAGGGCTCCCTTTTCTCCTTGCCCTGTCCTGCATTTCTGGTGTTTACACTTTATGAGGACGGCTCTTCTGACTGATGCAAAGTGATATGTTTTGTAGAATTGATTTCCAGTGCCCACCTGTTTGGTTGGCTAAAAAAGTGTATGCCCTTTTCTTGAATATATACAGAAAAAGACGCATACACCCTTTTTGGCCAACTGCAATGTTGGCAATGTTCAGCCCCTTTTCTTGTGCTTAATGGCGAGTCCTTTCTACCTCTTCCAATCCCTTTCCTGCCATTCTCCGTTGCTTACAAGTCCTTTTCTCTGACTTTCCTCAAGACATTTTTCAGTGATAGATATTTTCAACTCTGCAGTTTCGTGAATTTTAGTGCCCCTGAGTTCCATTTTCCAACTTGTGTTTATGGGAACTGGCCACAAAGCATCAGGATTCCTCAAGCCCTATTCTGTTTCCATGGGCAACCCTAGCCTTTGGTCAATTCGTCTTCCTGATTGGAAATTAGAGTGACATGTGCCTGTCCGAACACCTAGGACTTGTCTCTCATTGTTCCTCCTCCTTCCGCTTCATCCTCTGGACAAATTCCAAACTGTATGCAACAGGATGTTGACAGTGCTGACATCTCCAAGTGGGGAGACTCTTAGTAAAGACGCTGGAGTGGTGAACCCTAGCACCAAGAGATGAGGAGATGAGATGCCTTTTCCAAACTTTTCCCGATCAGACCGTATACCATTCTCTGGGTGTGACAGGCATGTTTTAGGTGTAGGAAGGGTCCCATTCATGTGAGGAGAACACCAGGGGATTTTCAATATCAGTGTCTCTCCGCAACCCAAACTGGGGAATTTTTTAAGCTACGGCTACACACATGTTCATTAAGGGCCTTGGGAAGTAGGCAGAGTCCAAACTTTAGATGATTGAAGTCTTCAGGGTCAGAAGCACTCACCACTGTCTTCCCTTAGGTTCCATTTTTACTGTCATTGATGGATGATGTCAATAAAAATATCTATTCTTTTTCAGATCATTTCCCCTTATAGGTTATTGCAAAATATTGAGTGTAGTTTCCTGTGCTATACAGTAGTTCCTTGCTGATGATTTCATACATAGCAGTGTGTATGTGTTAATCCCAAACTGTTAATTTATCCCTCCTCCTACCATTTCCCTTTGGTAATAATAAATTATAAGATTTTTTGCTTCTCAGAAATGGGGGAGCTGAAAGAGAGGTATCATTTTAAATGCAAAAGCATTTAAAACAAGATTGAAGCTTTAACCAAGATTATTAGATGTACATCCTTGGAAAGAAGTCACTTTGTTTCTCTAATATTGACCTGACAAAGAAGACAGACCTTTTCACTGAACTTGCTTATAATAAAGTAATGGAAATATCAAATGGAAGTGTTAGAAACATCTTATTTTACCCGAGCCTTATACACTGTTCTATGTTAATTACAGCTTGGCTCACACATCTGTTCATTGAAGTTACAATGTTCTCAATTTCTGTTACTGATCCTCCAGAGTGGACGCCAACAAGTGTCCCCCTGCCCAGTGTCATTGGAGCCAATAGATCGAGACTGAGTTTGGTTCAAAAGCAAAGGAAACTTTATATTTTGATCAGAGAATGGAGAGGTGCTACCCTGTGGGCTGTGGGCTGGGCTGCTGTGTAGAGATCCTGTCAGAGTCACTGGGAGGGAGGGGGCTGAGCTCTCGAGGACCTGGTTGGCTGCAGCTCAGGCTCTATGTCACGGAGTCTGAACTGGGCCCCAGGAGCTGAAGTGTCATCGAGCCATTCTGCTCTAGGAAATCTGGTCTGAAGTGCCGGGTGTGGAACCTCTGTATGCGAGACCCTAGCAGCACCTGAAATTAGACAAAGCACAAAGGATAAAAAAGGTTAGACTTTATTTTATTGCCCAGATTCTATTTTTATCTCCCAGGCGTTTTTAAGGGGCTTTGCCTGGGACAAACTCCTCTTCTGCCTTTTGTCCCTTTCCTCATTCTTGGAGTGCTGCGGGTGCAGACCCTTCTTCTCTAACTGCTGAGTGCTGAGTTAGGAGGCCTCATACCCGTGGGCGAGGGTCAGAACTTCTCCCCAGCAGCCTCCAGGTGACGTTGATTGTCCCCAGGCCTCCTGCCTCCCTGCTCGTCCGCCTGAGCACCAGTATTGGAAGTGTTATAGATTCTAATGACCTTTAAGGGTCCAGAAAGGATATGTGCAGTGGCGCTGTGAGGTCCAGTTTCACCCCGCCCCACATTTGTTCAGCCACCTTAGGCTGACCATTTCTGCCAGCCTAGATGCTCTGACTGACCGTTTCTGCCAGCCTAGATGCTCTGACCAACAGTCTGCGCTTTCTTCCATTAGGCCCCTGAATTAACGTAAAAACAGCACCAGGTGTCAGGACCTGCCCGCTCAGCTCCCAGACAGTCCAGTGTTAGTGGTGATGAAGGATCATGAAGGTCACTGAGTCAAGACCCTTTGGAAGTAAACAGGAGTCCAGCCGGTCTTATTGGCCACCATCATCAGGGTGTCTGTAGGCTTTTCTATGGTGACAGCATGATATACAGTTCCCCCGCCAAGATTATTAGCTCCCCTCTGGGTACAGTAAGTACTGCAAGCAGTAGTCTACTCTTTTGGGACACACTCTTGTTGTTTTATGAGAGAAACTCCAGGTCAAGTGATGGTCACACGGGTCGTCATGGTGCCCCGTTGCCCCCGGTTATCTCTCTGGAGGTTGGAGTTGGAGGGCCTCCTCAATCGAGGTCAGTGTGCCCACGGAGCAAACCCTGCAACTTCAGGGCATGGTTGGGGGTTAGGATCACCACGTGGGGTCCGTTTCCCTTAGAAGGGAGGTGGCCTTTTGGGCTGCTGATTTCCAGGTTTTCAGATACCACCAGTATCTTGGCCAGTTATGGCAGTGGGCCAAGCCCGTTGGTGACCATAGTTTATCCTACCTGGATGGCATTCTTGCATTGTTCCATTTCAAGTGGTCCCAGTTTTTGCACTAATGCTCCAATGGCGATTCACCTTTCACCAGGAATGTAAAGGTCAAAGGGTTTAGCTAAATTAGGGAGTTCCAGGGCAAGGGTCTGAATTGACTGCTCTTTCCATTCTTGAAAGGCCACTTCTGGATTCTATTCAAAAGGATCATCATCTTTTCCTTTCAGTGTTTCATATAGAGGCCCAGCTAGTAGACTGTAGTTAGGGATCCAGAGGCAGGAAACCCTGGCTTCCCCAGGAACCCCTAAGCTGTCTTCTAGTTTCAGAAAGGGGTAGGGCTGTAAATTGTTTCTTCCCTTTCCTGGGATGGGCTTCTCCGACCTTCTGTGAGAATGAAGCCCAGGCAGGTCACCGTAGTCTGTGATATTTGAGCTTTTTCGTGGACAACTTCTATCCTTTATTGGCTTGGTAGTTCTGAGGCCTCCTTAGTAGGGCTGGCGATCAGAATGTTGTCTGAATATTGAAGGAGTGTTTCCTTTTCCAGAGGTAGAACTTTTAGGTCTTTAGCTGAGCTTTCCCCAAAGATGGTGTGGGAATTTTTGAACCCTTGGGGCAAGACAGCCTGGAAGTATTGTTTTAGTTGTATGTTGAGTCCTGTCACTCACAAGCCAAAATTTCTTGTGACTCTGGGACTAATGGAATACAAAAGAAGGCATCATTGAAGAGTAATACAGAATACCAAGTCCTGGTGGTTGGTAGAATGACCAGCAGGGTGTAGGATTTAGGAACTACTGGAGGTATATCCTCAGTGGCTTCACTGACTGTCCTGACATCCTTTACCAGGACTCCAGCAGCCCATGGGGCTCTCGAGGTCAGGCCAATCCCAGGATATGGAGCTCACCTGGGCAGGTACCCTACCCCCACCCCAGCCCACGGGGCTCTCGTGTTCAGGCCCCTCCCAGGATATGGGATTCCCTGGGCAGGTCCTCTGCAGTCCATGGGGCTCCCGTGGTCAGGCCCCTCCCAGGATACAGAGCTACCCTTGCAGGTACCTTGGCAGGGCTGGGCACACAGGAACCGTGCACATAGCCCTCATTGCAGAGCACTCCCAGCTCACCTGTCGCTCAGATCTGACACAGAGCACCTCAGAGCAGGACTTGAACTAACAAACAGCAGCTCTGAGAGGTCTGTGACCCTGGGCATCACTCTGTGCGGCCTCCTCCACCTGGTCTTCCAGAGACTTCCACTGCACCCGGGGCACCAGGCCTCTGTCTCCAACCACCACCCACCCCTCCTCTCCCTGACTCCTGGGTTCCTCTCATTAGGAGAGGGTTTTCTTGAAGTTGTCTCCCACTCATGGGCCAGATAATATAATTAGAAAACAAGCCAGAGCTGCAGCCCCTTGTCTATCCTGACTCTCAGGAGCCCACACCTGTTCCTTGGAGCTGGCCGATTCAGCAAGTTCCATTTTCTGCAACTGTGAGCCCCTGAGGGGTGATTATTGGCTGGCCTGGGAAGCCTGACTGTGCCGGCCAGCCCTCCCCAGGTGTGCCTGGGTTGAGATCAATATAAACACCGCTCCAGGCAGCAAGAGCCCCTGCAGCTGTGCCTGACGCCATTTTCTCTGCCCTGTCAGCAGTCTCGGGGCCGGGCTGGTGGGAGGGAGTGAGAGGCCACGGCTTTGTGGGTGTCCCAGTGTGAGTGGGGCTCTGCTGGACTTTCTGCAGCAGTTGCCAAGATGCTACCTGCTAAAGAAGAGGATGTGTCACCCACACCTGCCGCTGGAATTTCTCCCTGGGCACAGGTGAGGAAGGAAGAAAGCAGTGGGGGCCGGGACAGCAGGGGTATCTCAGGCAGGGAAATGGAGAGCTTCCAGAAGAGCACCCAGGGCCAGGACCATCCTGGCTGGCCTGCAGGCACCAAGTCGGCTGGCATGCTGTCCCTCATGTGGCTCCATGGCCCTTCCTCTAGGTTTTCAAGTCCTTGTACATATTCAGGTGTTTAGCCTTGGAAGGGTGGGAACATTTCAGCAGCAGCTGGCCTGGGGCTCGGCCCACGTTTACTCACAGATACCTCGGCACGGTCCCCCAGCTTTGCAGTGAGGACGCTTGTTGCGAGGAGCATGCTGGCTGAATGGGAGATGATTCCCCACCACTGACCAACTTCAGAATTGTTTGCAATTGGAGCAAGTGCCCTGAAACGGTTTTCCTCTGTGTAACTGGTGGGTTCTGTTCTTTTTTTCGTTTTTGGTTCAAGGTAGATTTTATTCCTCTTTTGTGTATTTACAGATATAAGCATGGAAATAATTTATTCATATAAATACATGTATGTGAAGGGAAGAATATTTTTTCTGTTTTACTTTTTTTAATTTTATTTTTTTATTTTGAATTTAATTTTATATTTTTATACAGCAGGTTGTTTTTGGTTATCTACTTTATACATATAAATGTATGCATACCAATCCCAATATCTCAACTCCTCCCACCACCATCCCCAAGAGCTTTCACCCCTTGTTGTCCATACGTTTGTTGTATACATGTGTTGCTCTATTTCTGCCTTGCAAAACGGTTCATCTGTACAATTTTTCTAGGTTCCACATATATGCATTAATATACAAGATTTGTTTTTCTCTTTCTGACTTACTTCACTCTGTATGACTTTCTCTAGATCCATCAACGTCTCTACAAATGTCCCAATTTCATTCCTTTTTATGGCTTAGTAATATTCCATTTTATATATGTACCACATCTTTATGCATTCGTCTGTCTGTGGGCATTTAGGTTGCTTCCATTTCCTGGATAGTGTAAATAGTGATGCAATGAACATTGTGGTGAATGTCTCTTTTTGATTTATGGTTTTGTCTGGGTATATGCCCAGTAGAGGGATTGCTGTATCATATGGTAATTCTATTCTTAGTTTTATAAGAAACTCCATAATGTTCTCCACAGTGACTGTATCAATTTACGTTCCCAACAATAGTGGAAGAGGATTCCTTATCTCCACACCGTTTCCAGCATTTGTTGTTTGTAGATTTTCTGATGACGCCCATTCTAATAGGTGTGAGGTGATACACCATGGATGAGTCTATTTCGTTGAGCAAAGAGTAGGTCTTGTTTATTACGTATTTGGCTTATGGAATGGTATGTGTGCTAATTTCAATCTGTTTTTATACAGCAGCCCAACTCAACTTTCCCCTTAAGCAAGCATAAGGTTTTTATCTAAATGTGAGACTCTGTTCGGTTTTGTAATTCAGTTTATGTGTAGCCAAGTTTACACTCCCTCTATTAGTGATATCTTATGATAATTATCTTTCTTTGTGTGACATATTTCTCTTAGAATCATCATAATTAAATCCACTCAATTTGCTGCTACAGGCCTGATGACATTGATTTCACTGCTGAGTGATATTCCGTTGTACGTAAGTAGCACAACTTCTTTATCCATTTTTTTCTTTCTGGGATATTTAATTTGTACTGGACTCGAGGTTCTTGTAAACACAGCAGCCCTAAATTTTGTGTTGGCTGTGTCTTGTTGATTTTAATTTTCCTAAGCTATAGGGCCAAAAGTGGAAGTGCCCTAGGCTCTGTAGCTTTGTTTTTTAGATGTTTCAGGATACACCATGAACATCTCCAGAGTGTCTGTTGGCAATTTACATCCCGCCCATCAGCATAACACGGCTCCCTGTTCTCCATGGCCTGTCCTGTGTTTCTGGTTTTTACACTTTATTCAGATGGCCTTTTTGACGAATGGGAAATGTGACTTCATTGTAGTGTGGATTTCCATTGCTGGAGTGCTTGGTTGGCCAAAATGTTCATATGCGTTTTTTCCTGAATATATTCAGGAAAAATGTATACACACTTTTTGTCCATGTGCATCACTGTCAAAGATCTGCCGCTTTTCATATGCTTTAAATGCAATTCCAATCTACCTCTTGAAATATGATTCCTGCAATTCTGCCTCGTTTTCAAGTCCTCTTTGCAGACTTACTTCGATATATTTTTGCCAATAGCTGTCATTTATCTCTGCAGGTTTGTGAATTACAGTGCCCTTGAGCTCCTTTCTTAACTCGCTTCCTTGTAAGCTGGCCACAAAACTGCAGGTTTGCTTCAGGTCATAATCAGGGTCCGGCACGGCACTCTGAGCTTTTGGTTAATTCCTCTTCCTGGTGGGAAATTAGAGTTAAATGTGCCCCTCCAGATACCTGCCTCACTCCCAGCCACATGGTGATGTGTGTCCTCAGGTTTGAGGCCATATGTGATGGGTTCCTCATCTTTTGATGATGTGGCCCCACTGGTGTGTGCACACTCCTGCCTGGTTCCCATCCCCTTGGTGATGTGGGCCCTCTGGTGAGACTCTGATCCTGGTTGGGTTCCTCACACATCCGTGAGGTGAGCCCTCTTCTCTGAGGTCACTCCTGCCTGGCTGGCACAACCCGCCTTGCTGACTTCGGCACCCTGGTGGCAGTTGGAGCCTGCTGGGAGCCTCCTTCCCTCGGTGATGAGGCCCTCTGGCGTCAGGCCCTAACGGCAGGGTTCCCACATTTTCTGATACGAGCTAAGTGGTGCGAGGGCACTCCTGCCAGGTTCCCATCCTCATGAGCGTGTGGGCCTTCTGTTCTGAGGTCCTAACTGCTGGGTTGCTCACACTTTCATGATGTGGGCCCTCTGCTGTGAGGTCAATCCTGCCTGGCTGGCGCACGTCGCCTTGGCGACGTGGACCCTCTGGTGGCAGTTGGAGCGTGCTGGGGCCTCCTCCCCTCAGTGATGAGGGCCTTCTGGTGTCAGGCCCTAAGTGCTGGGCTCCACACATTTTCTGATGTGTGCCCAGTGGTGCGAGTCACTCCTGCCAGGTTCCCATCCCCATGGGCATGTGGGACTTCTGTTCTGTGGTCCCAACTGCTGGGTTGCTCACAGTTTCATGATGTGGGCCCTTTGCTGTGTGTTCACTCTGGCCTGTATCCCATAGTGTCAGTGCTCTGGGCCTCCCGCTTGGAGTTTCCTACTTCTCGATTCCTCACCTTTTTTATTCTATGGGCTCTCGGTTGTGCGTCTCCTCCTGCATGCCTCACTCCCAGCCCCTTCGTGATGTGTGTCCCCTTGTTTGAGGCCACATGTGCTGTGTTCCTCACCTTTCTATAATGTGGCCACACTGGTGTGAGGACACTCTTGCCTGGTTCCCATTCCCTTGGTGATGTTGGCCCCACTGGTGTTAGGACAGTCTTGCCTGGTTCCCATCACCTTGTTAATGTTGACCCTCTGGTGAGAGTCTGATCCTGGTTAGGTTCCTCACCCTTCTGTGAGGTGGGCCCTCTGCTCTGAGGTCACTCCTGCCTGGCTGGCACACCCCGCCTTGGCAACATCGGCCATATGGTGGCAGTTGGAGCCTGCTGGGAGCCTCCTCCCCTCGGTGATGAGGGCCCTCTGGCCTCAGGCCCTAACTGCTGGGTTCCCACATTTTCTGATTCGTGCTAAGTGGTGCAAGGACACTCCTGCCAGGTTCCCATCCCCATGGGGATGTGAGCCTTCTGCTCTGAGGTCCCAACGGCTGTGTTGCTCACAGTTTCATGATGAGGGCCCTCTGGTGTGAGTTCACTCTGGCCTAGATCCCATAGCCTCGCTGCTCCTGGCTGCCTGCCAGAGGTTCCAACTGTGGGATTCCTCACCTTTTTTATTCTATGGTCCCTCTGTTTTGAGGATCCTCTGGCCTGCCTCACTCCCAGCCCCTTGGTGATGTGTGTCCTCAGGTTTGAGGCCACGTGTGCTGGGTCCCTCAAATTATGGTGATGTAGCCCCACTGGTGTGAGGACACTCCTGCCTGGTTCCCATTCCCTTGGTGATGTTGGCCCTCTGGTGACAGTCTGATCCTTGTTGGGTTCCTCACACTTCTGTGAGGTGGGCTTTCTGCTCTGAGGTCACTCCTGCCTGGTTGGCACACCCCGCCTTGGTGACATCGGCCTTATGGTGGCAGTTGGAGCCTGCTGGGAGCCTCCTCCCCTCGGTGATGAGGGTCCTCTGGCCTCAGGTCCTAACTGCTGGGTTCCCACATTTTCTGATTCGTGGAAGTGGGCCGAGGACACTCCTGTCAGGTTCCCATCCCCATAGGGATGTGGGCCTTCTGCTCTGAGGTCCCATCCGCTGGGTTGCTCACAGTTTCATGATGTGGGACCTCTGCTGTGAGTTCGCTGTGGCCTGGATCCCATAGACTGTGTGCTCTGGGCGGCCTACTGGCCGGTTCCAACTGCTGGATTCCTCACAACTTTTATTCTGTGGGCTCTGTTTTGTGAGGAGACTCCTGCTTGCCTCACTCCTAGCCCCTTGGAGATGTGGGTCCCCTGTTTTAGGCCACATGTTCTGGGTTCCTCACCTTTCTATAATGTGGCCACACTTGTGTGAGGACCCTCCTGCCTGGTTCCGATCCCCTTGGTGATGTGGGCCCTCTGGTGAGAGTCTTATCCTGGCTGGTTTCCTCACCCTTCTGTGAGGTAGGCCCTCTGCGGTGAGGTCACACCTGCCTGGCTGGCACACATCACCTTGGTGACGTGGGCCCTCAGTTGGGAGTTAGTGTCTGCTGCGAGTCTCCGTCCGTCAGTAATGAGGGCCCTCTTGCGTCAGACCCTAACTCCTGGGCTCCCAAAATTTGCGGATGTGCGACCTGTGGTGCGAGTACACTCCTGTCAGGTTCCCAACCCCATGGGAATTTGGGCCTTCTGCTCTGAGGTCCCAACGGCTGGGTGCTCACAGTTTCATGATGAGGGCCCTCTGATGTGTGTTCATTCCGGCCTAGATCCCATAGGCTTGCTGCTCCTGGGCGCCTGCTGGGAGGTTCCAACTGCGGGATTCCTCACCTTTTTTATTCTATGGGCCCTCTGTTTTGAGGCTCCTCCTGCCTGCCTCAATCCCAGCCCCGTTGTGATGTGTGTCCTCTGGTGTGAGGCCACGTGTGCTGGGTCCCTCACCTTTCGATGATGTGGCCCCAATGGTGTGAGGACACTCGTGCCTGTTTCCCAGCCCCTTGGTGATGTGGCCCCTCTGGTGAGAGTCTGATCCTGGCTGGGTTCCTTACCGTTCTGTGAGGTGGGCCCTGTGCTCTGAGGTAACTCCTGCCTGGCTTGCTCCCATTGCCTTGGTGACGTCGGCCCTCTGGTGGCAGTTGGATCCTTTTGGAGACTCCTATCCTCGGTGATGAGGTCCCTCTGTCGTCAGGCTCTAACTGCTGGGCTCCCCAGGTTTTCTGATGTGAGCCCAGTGATGCCAGGACACTCGTGAAATGTTCCCATCCCCATGGCGATATGGGCCTTCTGCTCTGAGGTTCCAACGACTGGGTTGCTCACAGTTTCCTGATGTTAGCTCTCTGGTGTTAGTTCACTCATTCCTAGATCCCATAGCCTCTGTACTCTGGGCTGCCTGCTGGGAAGTTCCAACTGCTGGGTTCCTCACCTTTTTTATTCTTTGGGCCCTGTGTTGGGAGGCTCCTCCTGCCTGTGTCACTCCCAGCCCCTTGGTGATGTAGGTCCTCTGGTTTGTGGCCACATGTGTCAGTTTCCTCATCTTTTAGTGATGTGGCCCCACTGGTGTGAGGACACTCGTGCCTGGTTCCGTCCCCTTGGTGATATGGGCCCTCTGGTGAGAGTCTGATCCTGGTTGGGTTCCTCACACTTCTTTGAGGTGGGCCGTCTGCTGTGAGGTCACTCCTGCCTGGCTGGCACACCCCGCCTTGGCGACGTGGGCCCTCTTGTGGTAGTTGAAACATGCTGGGAGCCTCCTCCCCTCAGTGATGAGGGCCCTCTGGCGTCAGGCCCTAACTGCTGGGTACCCACATTTTCTGATATGTGCTAAGTGGTGCGAGGACACTCCTGCCATGCTCCCAACACCTTGGGGATGTGGACCTCCTGCTCTGAGGTCCAAATGGCTGGGTTGCTCGCAGTTTCATGATGTGGACCCTCTGCTGTGAGTTTACTGCAGCCTGAATCGCATAGACTTGGTGCTCTTGGCCGCCTGCTGGGAGGTTCCCATTGCTGGATTCCTCAGCTTTTTTATTCTATGGGCCCTGTGTTGTGAGGCTGCTCCTGCCTACCTCATTCCGAGCCCCTTGGAGATGTGGGTCTTCTGGTTTAGGCCACATGTGCTGGGTTCCTCACCTTTCTCTGATGTGGCCACACTGGTGTGAAGACTCTCCTGCCTGGTTCTGATCACCTTGGTGATGTGGGCCCTCTGGTGAGAGTCTTATCCTGGCTGTGTTCCTCACCCTTCTGTGAGGTAGGCCCTCTGCGGTGAGGTCACTCCTACCTGGCTGTCACACGTCACCTTGGCGACGTGGGCCCTCAGTTGGGTGTTGGTGCCTGATTGGAGTCTCCTCCCCTTGGTAATGAGGGCCCTCTTGCATCATGCCCTAACTTCTGGGTTCCCTAAATTCTCTGATGTGTGCCCTGTGGTGCGAGTACACTTCTGACAGGTTCCCAACCCCATGGGAATGTGGGCCTTCTGCTCTGAGATCCCAACGCCTAGGTTGCTCACAGTTTCATGATGACGGCCCTCTGGTGTGAGATCACTCCGGCCTGGATCCCATAGTCTCGCTGCTCCTGGCCGCCTGCTGGGAGGTTCCAACTGCGGGATTCTTCACCTCTTTAATTCTATGGTCCCTCTGTTTTGAGGCTCCTCCTGCCTGCCTCAATCCCAGCTCCCTTGTGATGTGTGTCCTCTGGTTTGAGGCCACGTGTGCTGGGTCCCTCACTTTTCGGTGATGTGGCCCCACTAATGTGAGGACACTCCTGCCTGGTTCCCATTCCCTTGGTGATGTGGGCCCTCTGGTGAGAATCTGATCCTCTTTGGTTCTTCACACTTCTGTGAGGTTGACCCTCTGCTCTGAGGTCACTCTTGCCTGGTTGTCGCACTCCGCATTGGCGACGTCGCCCCTCTGGTAGCAGTCGGAGCTGGCTGGGAGCCACTGCCCCTCGGTGATGAGGGCCCTCTGGCATCAGGCACTAATTGCTGGGCTCCCCACATTTTTTCATGTGTGCCCACTCTTGCGATGACACTCCTGCTTGTTTCCCTTCCCCATGGGGATGTGGGCCTTCTGCTCTGAGGTCACAACGGCTGGGTTGCTTACAGAATCACAATGAGGGCCCTCTGTTGTGAGTTCATGCCGGCCTGGATCTCATAGCCTCAGTGCTCTGGGCCGCCTGCTAGGAAGATCCAACTGCTGGTTTCCACACATTTTGTATACAATGGGACATGTGTTGTGAGGTTAATCCTGCCTGCCTCACTCCGAAACCCATGGTGATGTGGGTCCTCTGGTTTGAGGCCACATGTGCTGGGTACCTCAACTTTTGATGATGTGGCCCCACGGGTGTGAGGACACTCCTGCCTGGTTCCCATCACCTTGGTGATGTGGGCCCTCTGGGGAGAGTCTGATCCTGGCTGGGTTCCCTACCATTCTGTGAGGTGAGCCTTCTGATGTCAGGTCACTCCTGCCTGGCTAGCTCACATCGCCTTGGCAATGTGGGCCCTCTGTTGGCCACTGGAGCATGCTGGGAGCCTCCTACTCCCGTGAATGATGGCCCTGGAAAAAATGCATATGCCCTTTTTGGCCAAGTGCTTCATTGACGAGGTTCTGCCACTTCTCTTATGCTTTCAGAGCAATTCACGTCTACCTCCTGAAATCGGATTCCAGCAATTCTGCCTCACTTTCAAGTCCTCTTCGCAGCCTTAATTCAATATATTTTTGTACGATTTCTGTCATTTATAAGTCTGCAGGTATGTGAATGACAGTGTCCCTGAGCTCCTTTCCTCAACTCGCTTTCTTGTGAGCTGGCCACAAAACCGCAGGATTGCTTCAGGCCCTAATCTTGTTCCAGCACGGCATGCTGAGCCTTTGGTTAATTCCTTTTCCTGTTGGGAAATGAGTGTTAAAATTGCCCGTGCATACTGGGCATATACCCTGAGAAAACCAAAATTCAAAAAGAGTCATGTACCAAAAGGTTCATTGCAGCTCTATTTACAATAGCCCGGAGATGGAAAGAACCTAAGCGCCCATCATCGGATGAATGGATAAAGAAGATGTGGCACATATACACAATGGAATATTACTCAGCCTTAAAAAGAAATGAAACTGAGTTATTTGTAATGAGATGGATAGACCTGGAGTCTGTCATACAGAGTGAAGTAAGTCAGAAAGAAAAAGACAAATAGCGTATGCTAACACATATATATGGAATTTAAAGGAAAAAAATGTCATGAAGAACCTAGGGATAAGACAGGAATAGAGGCGCAGACCTACTGGAGAACGGAATTGAGGATATGGGGAGGGGGAATGGTGAGTTCTGACAGGGCGAGAGAGAGTCATGGACATATACACACTAACAAATGTAGTAAGGTAGATAGCAAGGGGGAAGCAGCCGCAAGGCACAGGGATATTAGCTCGGGGCATTGGGACAGCCTGGAGGGGTGGAAGGGGGACAGAGGGAGGGAGGGAGACACAAGAGGGAAGACACAGGGAGCATATGTATATGTATAGCTGATTCACTTTGTTATAAAGCAAAAACTAACACACCATTGTAAAGCAATTATACCCCAATAAAGATGTTAAAAAAAATATTTGCCCGTGCACACACCTACAGATAGTCTCCCATTGGTTCTCCATATTCCTGTTCATCTTGCGCAGAAATTGCAAACAGTGCCAAACAGGAGGTTAAAGGCACTGACTCTCCAAATGGGGAGAGTGTAAGTAAAGGGTCTGGAATGGTGAACCTGAGTACCAGGGGACGAAAACAGACATGCATGTAAAAAGGATTCCCAGTCACACGGTGGAGCATACTCTGGGTTTCCCATGCATGTTTTAGCTGGAGGAAGAATCCCTTGACCCTGGAGAGTTGGGA
The DNA here is from genome assembly GCF_963924675.1 of Phocoena phocoena. Taxonomy (NCBI): domain Eukaryota; kingdom Metazoa; phylum Chordata; class Mammalia; order Artiodactyla; family Phocoenidae; genus Phocoena; species Phocoena phocoena. The sequence continues at coordinate 582,853 of NW_027077717.1, read as the reverse complement.
ACCATGGAATGGGTACCAGGCAGTATGACATCAAAGGGTCTGCATTTGCTCACTGAACCTCACCAATGCTATCAGGTAAAAGGGTCCAGCCTTATCTGTCACCCAGCTCTGGGTGTAGATGTGGTAAACCAGGTTGCATCACATGCCCTGTGTGAGTTATTTAAGAATTGCTCTCTATTTCACTGTCATTGTGTTTTGTTTTTGAAATTCATTTTTGACACTGGGATTTATCGGATTTTCACTGCTGCGTTAATGCCGCTGTAAACACTCTTGATTCTCTTACGGAGACATATAAATCCATGGGTTTTAAGATTCTTCCTCGTCAGGTATATTCCTAGGCGTTGAATATGTGGTGTTGAGTCCATTTCGTTGAGCAAGGAGTAGGTCTTGTCTATTACATATTTGGCTTATGGAACGGTATCTGTGCTAATTTCAGTCTCTGGTTTTATGCAGCACTCCAACGCACCTTTCTCCACAAGCAAGCACAAGTTGGTTTTCTAAATTTGAGACTGTTCTGTTTTGTAATTCAGTTCATGTGTAGTCAAGATTACATACTGTGTATTAGTGATATCTTATGATGTTTCTTTTTATGTGTGACTTATTTCACGTAGAATCACCATACCTGAATCCACTCACTTTGCCTCTATGGGCCTGAAGACACAGATTTCATTGCTGAGTGATATTCCATTGTACGTACGTACCACAACTTCTTTATCCATTGTTTGCTCTCTATTTGCCTGGTACTGTAAACGAGGTTCTTGTGAACAGAGAGGTCCCAAACTTTGAGTTGGCTGTGTGTTTTTGATTTTAATTTCCCTAAGCTGTCGGACCATAAGTGGAAGTGCCATAGGCTGTGTTGCTTTGTTTCTTACGTGTTTCAGGAAACACATAACACTTCTCCAGAATGGCTGTCGGCAATTTACATCATATGCATCAGCATAATAAGGATCCCTGTTCTCCATTGCCTGTCCTCCGTTTCTGGATTTTACAATTTTTTAAACGGCTCTTTTGCCCTGGGGGACACTGAGACTTCATTGGAGTGCAGATTTATTTACAAGCTTGCTTGGTTGGCCAAAAAGTGCGTATGCGTTTTTTCCTGAATATATTTAGGGAAAAAAGCATCCGCACTTTTTGGACAAGTGCATCATTATCGACGATCTGCCTCTTTTCCTATTCTTTAAGTGCTATTCCAGTTTAACCCTTAAATCGTTTTCCTGAAATTCTGCCCCGCTTTCAAGTCCCCTTTGCAGGCTTACTTCAATATATTTTTGGAGGATAGCTGTCATTTATAACTCTGCAGGTTTGTGAATTACAGTGCCCCTGAGCTCCTTTCTTCAACTCGCTTTCTTGTGAGCTGGGCACAAAACCGCAGGATTGCTTCAGGCACTAATCTGTTTCCAGCAGGGCACGCTGAGCCTTTGGTTAATTCCTCTTCCTGGTGGGAAATGAGCATTACATTTGCCCGTGCAGACACCTACAGCTAGTCTCTCATTGGTTCTCCCTATTCCTGTTCATCTTGCACAGAAATTGCAAGATAGCCAAAGAGGAGGTTAAAGGCACTGACTCTCCAAGCGGGGAGAGTGTTAGTAAAGCATCTGGAATGGTGAACCCGAGGACCAGGATATGAAAACTGAGATGCATTTTAAATCGTTTCCCAATCACACAGTGGACGATACTCTGGATTCCCCATGCATGTTTTAGCTGGAGGAAGAATCCCTTGAACCTGGAGAGTTGGGACCCATGGAATGGGTACCATGCAGTATGACTTCAAAGGGTCTGCATTTGCTCACCGAAACTCACCAATGCTATCAGCCTGAAGTGTCCAGCCTTATGTCTCAACCAGCTCTGGGTGTAGATGTGGTCAATCACGGTTGCATCACATGCCCTGAGTGAATTATTTAAGAATTGCTCTCTATTTCACTGTCTTTGTGTTTTGTTTTTGAAATTTATTTTGATAATGGGATTTATCGGATTTTCACTGCTGCGTTTAGGCCGCTGTACACACGCTTGATTCTCTTACGGAGACATATATATCCATGGGTTTTAAGATTCTTCCTAGTCAGGTATATTCCTAGGCGTTGAATATGTGGTGTTGGGTCCATTTCGTTGAGCAAGGAGTAGGTCTTGTCTATTACATATTTGGCTTATGGAAAGTTATCTGTGCTAATTTCAGTCTCTGGTTTTATGCAGCACCCCAACGCACCTTTCCCCATAAGCAAGCACTAGTTGGTTTTCTAAATTTGAGACCCTGTTCTGTTTTGTAATTCAGTTCATGTGTAGTCAAGTTTACATTCCGTGTATTAGTGATATCTTATGATGTTTCTTTTTCTGTGTGACGTAGTTCACGTAGAATCACCGTACCTGCATCCACTCACTATGCCGCTACGGGTCTGATGACACAGATTTCATTGCTGAGTGATATTGCATTGTACGTACGTGCCACAACTTCTTTATCCACTTTTTGCTTTCTGGGATATTTACCTGGTACTGTAGACGAGCTTCCTGTGAACACAGCCGTCCCAAACATTGGGGTGGCTGTCTGTTTTTGATTTTAATTTCCCTAAGCTAAAGGAGCATAAGTGGAAGTGCCATAGGCTGTGCTGCTTTGTTTCTTAGGTGTTTCAGGAAACACCATACACTTCTCCAGGGTGGCTGCTGGCAATTTACATCCTGCCAATCAGCATAACAAGGCTCCCTGTTCTCCATATCTTGTCCTACCTTTCTGGATTTTACACTTTTTTCAGATGGCCCTTTTGCCCGGGGGGCAGTGAGCTTTCATTGTAGTGCAGATTTCCTTTACAGGCTTGCTTGGTTGGCCAAAAAGGGCGTATGCGGTTTTTTCCTGAATATATTCAGGAAAAAACGCATACGCCCTTTTTGGCCAAGTGCATCATTGTCGACATTCTGCCTCTGTTCCTATGCTTTCAGGGCAATTCCTGTCTACCCCCTGCAATCGTTTTCCTGAAATTCTGCCCCGCTTTCAAGTCCCCTTCGCAGGTTTACTTCAATATATTTTTGGAGGATAGCTGTCATTTATAACTCTGCAGGTATGTGAATTACAGTGCCCCTGAGCTTCTTTCTTCAACTCGCTTTCTTGTGAGCTGGGCACAAAACCGCAGGATTGCTTCAGGCCCTAATCTGTTTCCAGCCGGGCATGCTGGGCCTTTTGTTAATTCCTCTTCCTGGTGGGAAATGTGCGTTATATTTGCCCTTGCCGACACCTATAGCTAGTCTCTAATTGGTTCTCCCTATTCCTGTTCATCTTGCACAGAAATTGCAAGCTGTGCCAGACAGGAGATTAAAGGCACTGACTCTCCAAGTGAGGAGAGTGTTAGTAAAGCATCTGGAATGGTGAACACGAGGACCAGGATACGAAAACTGAGATGCATTTTAAATCATTTCCCAATCACACGGTGGAACGTACTGTGGGTTTCCCATGCATGTTTTAGCTGGAGGAAGAATCCCTTGAACCTGGAGAGTTGGGACCCATGGAATAGGTACCATGCAGTATGACTTCAAAGGGTCTGCATTTGCTCACCGAAACTCACCAATGCTATCAGCCTGAAGTGTCCAGCCTTATGTCTCAACCAGCTCTGCTTGTAGATGTGTTAAATCCCGGTTGCATCACATGCCCTGAGTGAATTATTTAAGAATTGCTCTCTATTTCACTGTCTTTGTGTTTTTTTTTTGAAATTAATTTTGATAATGGGATTTATAGGATTTTCACTGCTGCGTTTATGCCGCTGTACACACGCTTGATTCTCTCACGGAGACATATAAATCCATGGGTTTTAAGATTCTTCCTAGTCAGGTATATTCCTAGGCGTTGAATATGTGGTGTTGAGTCCATTTCGTTGAGCAAGGAGTAGGTCTTGTCTATTACATATTTGGCTTATGGAATGTTATCTGTGCTAATTTAAGTCTCTGGTTTTATGCAGCACCCCAAGGCACCTTTCCCCATAAGCCAGCACTAGTTTGTTTTCTAAATTTGGGACCCTGTTCTGTTTTGTAATTCAGTTCATGTGTAGTCAAGTTTACATCGGTGTATTAGTGATATCTTATGATGTTTCTTTTTCTGTGTGACGTAGTTCACGTAGAATCACCGTACCTGCATCCACTCACTATGCCGCTACGGGCCTGATGACACAGATTTCATTGCTGAGTGATATTGCATTGCACGTACATGCCACAACTTCTTTATCCATTTTTTGCTTTCAGGGATATTTCCCTGGTACTGTAGACGAGCTTCTTGGGAACACAGCCGTCCCAAACTTTGGGGTGGCTCTCTGTTTTTGATTTTAATTTCCCTAAGCAATAGGACCATATGTGCAATTGCGTAGGCTGTGTTGCTTTATTTCTTACGTGTTTCAGGAAACACCATACACTTCTCCAGGGTGGCTGTTCACAATTTACATCCTGCCAATCAGCATAACAAGGCTCCCTGTTCTCCATATCCTGTCCTACCTTTCTGGATTTTACCCTTTTTTCAGATGGCTCTTTTGCCCAGGGGCAGTGAGACTTCATTGTAGTGCAGATTTCCTTTACAGGCTTGCTTGGTTGGCCAAAAAGGGCGTATGCGTTTTTTCCTGAATATATTCAGGAAAAAACGCATACGCGGTTTTTGGCCAAGTGCATCATTGTCGACGTTGTGCCTCTTTTCCTATGCTTTCAGGGCAATTCCAGTCTACCCCCTGCAATCGTTTTCCCGAAATTCTGGCCCGCTTTCCAGTCCCCTTCGCAGGCTTACTTCAATATACTTTTGGAAGATAGCTGTCATTTATAACTCTGCAGGTTTGTGAATTACAGTGCCCCTGAGCTCCTTTCTTCAACTCGCTTTCTTGTGAGCTGGGCACAAAACCGCAGGATTGCTTCAGGCACAAATCTGTTTCCAGCAGGGCACGCAGAGCCTTTGGTTAATTCCTCTTCCTGGTGGGAAATGAGCCTTACACTTGCCAGTGCAGACACCTATAGTTAGTCTCTCATTGCTTCTCCCTATTCCTGTTCATCTTGCACAGAAATTGCAAGCTGTGCCAAAGAGGAGATTAAAGGCACTGACTCTCCAAGTGAGGAGAGTGTTAATAAAGCATTTGGAATGGTGAACCCGAGGACCAGGATACGAAAACTGAGATGCATTTTAAATCGTTTCCCAATCACACGGTGGACGATACTCTGGGTTTCCCATGCATGTTTTAGCTGGAGGAAGAATCCCTTGAACCTGGAGAGTTGGGACCCATGGAATGGGTACCATGCAGTATGACTTCAAAGGGTCTGCATTTGCTCACCGAAACTCACCAATGCTATCAGCCTGAAGTGTCCAGCCTTATGTCTCAACCAGCTCTGGGTGTAGATGTGGTCAATCCCGGTTGCATCACATGCCCTGAGTGAATTATTTAAGAATTGCTCTCTATTTCACTGTCTTTGTGTTTTGTTTTCGAAATTTATTTTGATAATGGGATTTATCGGATTTTCACTGCTGCGTTTCGGCCGGTGTACACACGCTTGATTCTCTTACGGAGACATATATATCCATGAGTTTTAAGATTCTTCCTAGTCAGGTATATTCCTAGGCATTGAATATGTGGTGTTGGGTCCATTTCGTTGAACAAGGAGTAGGTCTTGTCTATTACATATTTGGCTTATGGAAAGTTATCTGTGCTAATTTCAGTCTCTGGTTTTATGCAGCAGCCCAACGCACGTTTCCCCATAAGCAAGCACTAGTTGGTTTTCTAAATTTGAGACCCTGTTCTGTTTTGTAATTCAGTTCATGTGTAGTCAAGTTTACATTCCCTGTATTAGTGATATCTTATGATGTTTCTTTTTCTGTGTGACGTAGTTCACGTAGAATCACCGTACCTGCATCCACTCACTATGCCGCTAAGAGCCTGATGACACAGATTTCATTGCTGAGTGATATTGCATTGTACGTACGTGCCACAACTTCTTTATCCATTTTTTGCTTTCTGGGACATTTAGCTGATACTGTAGACGAGCTTCTTGTGAACACAGCCGTCCCAAATATTGGGGTGGCTGTCTGTTTTTTATTTTAATTTCCGTAAGGAATAGGACCATAAGTGGAAGTGCCATAGGCTGTGTTGCTTTGTTTCTTACGTGTTTCAGGAAACACCATACACTTCTCCAGGGTTGCTGTTCACAATTTACATCCTGCCAATCAGCATAACAAGGCTCCCTGTTCTCCTTATCCTGTCCTACCTTTCTGGATTTTACACTTTTTTCAGAAGGCCCTTTTGCCCGGGGGGCAGTGAGATTTCATTGTAGTGCAGATTTCCTTTACAGGCTTGCTTGGTTGGCCAAAATTGGTGTATGCGTTTTTTCCTGAATATATTCAAGAAAAAACGCATACGCCCTTTTTGGGAAGTGCATCATTGTCGACATTCTGCCTCTTTTCCTATGCTTTCAGGGCAATTCCAGTCTACCCCCTGCAATCGTTTTCCTAAATTCTGCCCCGCTTTCAAGTCCCCTTTGCAGGCTTACATCAGTATACTTTTGGAAGATAGCTGTCATTTATAACTCTGCAGGTTTGTGAATTACAGTGACCCTGAGCTTCTTTCTTCAACTCGCTTTCTTGTGAGCTGGGCACAAAACCGCAGGATTGCTTCAGGCCCTAATCTGTTTCCAGCAGGGCATGCTGAGCCTTTGGTTAATTCCTCTTCCTGGTGGGAAATGAGCGTTACATTTGCCCGTGCAGACACCTACAGCTAGTCTCTCATTGGTTATCCCTATTCCTATTCATCTTGCACAGAAATTGCAAGCTGTGCCAAACAGGAGGTTAAAGGCACTGACTCTCCAAGCGGGGAGAGTGTTAGTAAAGCATTTGGAATGGTGAACCCGAGGACCAGGATACGAAAACTGAGATGCATTTGAAATCGTTTCCCTATCACACGGTGGACGATACTCTGGGTTTCCCATGCATATTTTAGCTGGAGGAAGAATCCCTTGAACCTGGATAGTTGGGACCCATGGAATAGGTACCATGCAGTATGACTTCAAAGGGTCTGCATTTGCTCACCGAAACTCACCAGTGTTATCAGCCTGAAGTGTCCATCCTTATGTCTCAAACAGCTCTGAGTGTAGATGTGGTCAATCCCGGTTGCATCACATGCCCTGAGTGAATTATTTAAAAATTTCTCTCTATTTCACTGTCTTTGTGTTTTGTTTTTGAAATTTATTTTGATAATCGGATTTATCGGATTTTCACTGCTGCGTTTATGCCGCTGTACACACGCTTGTTTCTCTTACGGAGACATATAAATCCATGGGTTTTAAGATTCTTCCTAGTCAGGTATATTCCTAGGCGTTGAATATGTGGTGTTGAGTCCATTTCGTTGAGCAAGGAGTAGGTCTTGTCTATTACATATTTGGCTCATGGAATGTTATCTGTGCTAATTTCAGTCTCTGGTTTTATGCAGCACCCCAAGGCACCTTTCCCCATAAGCAAGCACTAGTTGGTTTTCTAAATTTTCGACACTGTTCTGTTTTGTAATTCAGTTCATGTGTAGTCAAGTTTACATTCCGTGTATTAGTGATATCTTATGATATTTCTTTTTCTGTGTGACGTAGTTCACGTAGAATCACCGTACCTGCATCCACTCACTATGCCGCTACGGGCCTGATGACACAGATTTCATTGCTGAGTGATATTGCATTGCACGTACGTGCCACAACTTCTTTATCCATTTTTTGCTTTCTGGGATATTTACCTGGTAGTGTAGACGAGCTTCTTGGGAACACAGCCGTCCCAAATATTGAGGTGGCTCTCTGTTTTTGATTTTAATTTCCGTAAGCAATAGGACCATAAGTGCAATTGCCATAGGCTGTGTTGCTTTATTTCTTATGTGTTTCAGCAAACACCATACACTTCTCCAGGGTGGCTGTTCACAATTTACATCCTGCCAATCAGCATAACAAGGCTCCCTGTTCTCCATATCCTGTCTTACCTTTCTGGATTTTACACTTTTTTCAGATGGCCCTTTTGCCAGGGGGCAGTGAGATTTCATTGTAGTGCAGATTTCCTTTACAGGCTTGCTTGGTTGGCCAAAAAGGGCGTATGCGTTTTTTCCTGAATATATTCACTAAAAAACGCATACGCCGTTTTTGGCCAAGTGCATCATTGTCGACGTTGTGACTCTTTTCCTATGCTTTCAGGGCAATTCCAGTCTACCCCCTGCAATCGTTTTCCTGAAATTCTGCCCCGCTTTCAAGTCCCCTTCGCAGGCTTACTTCAATATACTTTTGGAAGATGGCTGTCATTTATAACTCTGCAGGTTTGTGAATTACAGTGCCCCTGAACTCCTTTCCTCAACTCGCTTTCTTGTGAGCTGGGCACAAAACCTCAGGATTGTTTCAGGCACTAATCTGTTTCTAGCAGGGCACGCTGAGCCTTTGGTTAATTCCTCTTCCTGGTGGGCAATGAGCGTTACATTTGCCCGTGCAGACACCTACAGCTAGTCTCTCATTGGTTCTCCCTATTCCTGTTCATCTTGCACAGAAATTGCAAGCTGTGCCAAAGAGGAGGTTAAAGGCACTGACTCTCCAAGTGGGGAGAGTGTTAGTAAAGCAACTGTAATGGTGAATCCGAGGACCAGGTTACGAAAACTGAGATGCATTTTAAATCATTTCCCAATCACACGGTGGACGATACTCTGGGTTTCCCATGCATGTTTTAGCTGGAGGAAGAATCCCTTGAACCTGGAGAGTTGGGACCCATGGAATGGGTACCATGCAGTATGACTTCAAAGGGTCTACATTTGCTCAATGAAACTCACCAATGCTATCAGCCTGAAGTGTCCAGCCTTATGTCTCAACCAGCTCTGGGTGTAGATGTGGTCAATCCCGGTTGCATCACAATCCCTGAGTGAATTATGTAAGAATTGCTCTCTATTTCACTGTCTTTGTGTTTTGTTTTCGAAATTTATTTTGATAATGGGATTTATCGGATTTTCACTGCTGCGTTTCGGCCGGTGTACACACGCTTGATTCTCTTACGGAGACATATATATCCATGGGTTTTAAGATTCTTCCTAGTCAGGTATATTCCTAGGCGTTGAATATGTGGTGTTGGGTCCATTTCGTTGAGCAAGGAGTAGGTCTTGTCTATTACATATTTGGCTTATGGAAAGTTATCTGTGCTAATTTCAGTCTCTTGTTTTATGCAGCACCCCAAGGCACCTTTCCCCATAAGCAAGCACTAGTTGGTTTTCTAAATTTGAGACCCTGTTCTGTTTTGTAATTCAGTTCATGTGTAGTCAAGTTTACATTCCCTGTATTAGTGATATCTTATGATGTTTCTTTTTCTGTGTGACGTAGTTCACGTAGAATCACCGTACCTGCATCCACTCACTATGCCGCTAAGAGCCTGATGACACAGATTTCATTGCTGAGTGATATTGCATTGTACGTACGTGCCACAACTTCTTTATCCATTTTTTGCTTTCTGGGACATTTAGCTGATACTGTAGACGAGCTTCTTGTGAACACAGCCGTCCCAAATATTGGGGTGGCTGTCTGTTTTTTATTTTAATTTCCGTAAGGAATAGGACCATAAGTGGAAGTGCCATAGGCTGTGTTGCTTTGTTTCTTACGTGTTTCAGGAAACACCATACACTTCTCCAGGGTTGCTGTTCACAATTTACATCCTGCCAATCAGCATAACAAGGCTCCCTGTTCTCCTTATCCTGTCCTACCTTTCTGGATTTTACACTTTTTTCAGAAGGCCCTTTTGCCCGGGGGGCAGTGAGATTTCATTGTAGTGCAGATTTCCTTTACAGGCTTGCTTGGTTGGCCAAAATTGGTGTATGCGTTTTTTCCTGAATATATTCAAGAAAAAACGCATACGCCCTTTTTGGGAAGTGCATCATTGTCGACATTCTGCCTCTTTTCCTATGCTTTCAGGGCAATTCCAGTCTACCCCCTGCAATCGTTTTCCTAAATTCTGCCCCGCTTTCAAGTCCCCTTTGCAGGCTTACATCAGTATACTTTTGGAAGATAGCTGTCATTTATAACTCTGCAGGTTTGTGAATTACAGTGACCCTGAGCTTCTTTCTTCAACTCGCTTTCTTGTGAGCTGGGCACAAAACCGCAGGATTGCTTCAGGCCCTAATCTGTTTCCAGCAGGGCATGCTGAGCCTTTGGTTAATTCCTCTTCCTGGTGGGAAATGAGCGTTACATTTGCCCGTGCAGACACCTACAGCTAGTCTCTCATTGGTTATCCCTATTCCTATTCATCTTGCACAGAAATTGCAAGCTGTGCCAAACAGGAGGTTAAAGGCACTGACTCTCCAAGCGGGGAGAGTGTTAGTAAAGCATTTGGAATGGTGAACCCGAGGACCAGGATACGAAAACTGAGATGCATTTGAAATCGTTTCCCTATCACACGGTGGACGATACTCTGGGTTTCCCATGCATATTTTAGCTGGAGGAAGAATCCCTTGAACCTGGATAGTTGGGACCCATGGAATAGGTACCATGCAGTATGACTTCAAAGGGTCTGCATTTGCTCACCGAAACTCACCAGTGTTATCAGCCTGAAGTGTCCATCCTTATGTCTCAAACAGCTCTGAGTGTAGATGTGGTCAATCCCGGTTGCATCACATGCCCTGAGTGAATTATTTAAAAATTTCTCTCTATTTCACTGTCTTTGTGTTTTGTTTTTGAAATTTATTTTGATAATCGGATTTATCGGATTTTCACTGCTGCGTTTATGCCGCTGTACACACGCTTGTTTCTCTTACGGACACATATAAATCCATGGGTTTTAAGATTCTTCCTAGTCAGGTATATTCCTAGGCGTTGAATATGTGGTGTTGAGTCCATTTCGTTGAGCAAGGAGTAGGTCTTGTCTATTACATATTTGGCTCATGGAATGTTATCTGTGCTAATTTCAGTCTCTGGTTTTATGCAGCACCCCAAGGCACCTTTCCCCATAAGCAAGCACTAGTTGGTTTTCTAAATTTTCGACACTGTTCTGTTTTGTAATTCAGTTCATGTGTAGTCAAGTTTACATTCCGTGTATTAGTGATATCTTATGATATTTCTTTTTCTGTGTGACGTAGTTCACGTAGAATCACCGTACCTGCATCCACTCACTATGCCGCTACGGGCCTGATGACACAGATTTCATTGCTGAGTGATATTGCATTGCACGTACGTGCCACAACTTCTTTATCCATTTTTTGCTTTCTGGGATATTTACCTGGTAGTGTAGACGAGCTTCTTGGGAACACAGCCGTCCCAAATATTGAGGTGGCTCTCTGTTTTTGATTTTAATTTCCGTAAGCAATAGGACCATAAGTGCAATTGCCATAGGCTGTGTTGCTTTATTTCTTATGTGTTTCAGCAAACACCATACACTTCTCCAGGGTGGCTGTTCACAATTTACATCCTGCCAATCAGCATAACAAGGCTCCCTGTTCTCCATATCCTGTCTTACCTTTCTGGATTTTACACTTTTTTCAGATGGCCCTTTTGCCAGGGGGCAGTGAGATTTCATTGTAGTGCAGATTTCCTTTACAGGCTTGCTTGGTTGGCCAAAAAGGGCGTATGCGTTTTTTCCTGAATATATTCACTAAAAAACGCATACGCCGTTTTTGGCCAAGTGCATCATTGTCGACGTTGTGACTCTTTTCCTATGCTTTCAGGGCAATTCCAGTCTACCCCCTGCAATCGTTTTCCTGAAATTCTGCCCCGCTTTCAAGTCCCCTTCGCAGGCTTACTTCAATATACTTTTGGAAGATGGCTGTCATTTATAACTCTGCAGGTTTGTGAATTACAGTGCCCCTGAACTCCTTTCCTCAACTCGCTTTCTTGTGAGCTGGGCACAAAACCTCAGGATTGTTTCAGGCACTAATCTGTTTCTAGCAGGGCACGCTGAGCCTTTGGTTAATTCCTCTTCCTGGTGGGCAATGAGCGTTACATTTGCCCGTGCAGACACCTACAGCTAGTCTCTCATTGGTTCTCCCTATTCCTGTTCATCTTGCACAGAAATTGCAAGCTGTGCCAAAGAGGAGGTTAAAGGCACTGACTCTCCAAGTGGGGAGAGTGTTAGTAAAGCAACTGTAATGGTGAATCCGAGGACCAGGTTACGAAAACTGAGATGCATTTTAAATCATTTCCCAATCACACGGTGGACGATACTCTGGGTTTCCCATGCATGTTTTAGCTGGAGGAAGAATCCCTTGAACCTGGAGAGTTGGGACCCATGGAATGGGTACCATGCAGTATGACTTCAAAGGGTCTACATTTGCTCAATGAAACTCACCAATGCTATCAGCCTGAAGTGTCCAGCCTTATGTCTCAACCAGCTCTGGGTGTAGATGTGGTCAATCCCGGTTGCATCACAATCCCTGAGTGAATTATGTAAGAATTGCTCTCTATTTCACTGTCTTTGTGTTTTGTTTTCGAAATTTATTTTGATAATGGGATTTATCGGATTTTCACTGCTGCGTTTCGGCCGGTGTACACACGCTTGATTCTCTTACGGAGACATATATATCCATGGGTTTTAAGATTCTTCCTAGTCAGGTATATTCCTAGGCGTTGAATATGTGGTGTTGGGTCCATTTCGTTGAGCAAGGAGTAGGTCTTGTCTATTACATATTTGGCTTATGGAAAGTTATCTGTGCTAATTTCAGTCTCTTGTTTTATGCAGCACCCCAAGGCACCTTTCCCCATAAGCAAGCACTAGTTGGTTTTCTAAATTTCAGACCCTGTTCTGTTTTGTAATTCAGTTCATGTGTAGCCAAATTTACATTCCGTGTATTAGTGATATCTTATGATGTTTCTTTTTCTGTGTGACGTAGTTCACGTAGAATCACCGTACCTGCATCCACTCACTATGCCGCTACGGGCCTGATGACACAGATTTCATTGCTGAGTGATATTGCATTGTACGTACGTACCACAACTTCTTTAACCATTTTTTGCTTTCTGGGATATTTACCTGATACTGTAGACGAGCTTCTTGTGAACACAGCCGTCCCAAATATTGGGGTGGCTGTCTGTTTTTTATTTTAATTTCCGTAAGCTATAGGACCATAAGTGGAAGTGCCATAGGCTGTGTTGCTTTGTTTCCTACGTGTTTCACGAAACACCATACACTTCTCCAGGGTGGCTGCTGGCAATTTACATCCTGCCAATCAGCATAACAAGGCTCCCTGTTCTCCATATCCTGTCCTACCTTTCTGGATTTTACACTTTTTTCAGTTGGCCCTTTTGCCAGGGGGGCAGTGAGACTTCATTGTAGTGCAGATTTCCTTTACAGGCTTGCTTGGTTTTCCAAAAAGAGCGTATGCGTTTTTTCCTGAATATGTTCAGGAAAAAACGCATACGCCCTTTTTGGCCAAGTGCATCATTTTCGACGTTCTGCCTTTTTTCCTATGCTTTCAGGGCAATTCCAGTCTAGCCCCTGCAATCGTTTTCCTGAAATTCTGCCCCGCTTTCAAGTCCCCTTCGCAGGCTTACTTCAATATATTTTTGGAGGATAGCTGTCATTTATAACTCTGCAGGTTTGTGAATTACAGTGCGGCTGAGCTCCTTTCTTCAACTCGCTTTCTTGTGAGCTGGGCACAAAACCGCAGGATTGCTTCAGGCCCTAATCTCTTTCCGGCAGGGCACACTGAGCCTTTGGTTAATTCCTCTTCCTGGTGGGAAATGAGCATTACATTTGCCCGTGCAGACACCGATAGCTAGTCTCTCATTGGTTCTCCCTATTCCTGTTCATCTTGCACAGAAATTGCAAGCTGTGCCAAACAGGAGGTTAAAGGCACTGACTTTCCAAGCGGGGAGAGTGTTAGTAAAGCATCTGGAATGTTGAACCCGAGGACTAGGATACGAAAACTGAGATGCATTTTAAATCGTTTCCCAATCACACGGTGGACCATACTGTGGGTTTCCCATGCATGTTTTAGCTAGAGGAAGAATCCCTTGAACCTGGAGAGTTGGGACTCATGGAATAGGTACCATGCAGTATGACTTCAAAGGGTCTGCATTTGCTCACCGAAACTCACCAATGCTATCAGCCTGAAGTGTCCAGCCTTATGTCTCAACCAGCTCTGGGTGTAGATGTGTTAAATCCCGGTTGCATCACATGCCCTGAGTGAATTATTTAAGAATTGCTCTCTATTTCACTGTCTTTGTGTTTTGTTTTTGAAATTTATTTTCATAATGGTATTTATCGGATTTTCACTGCTGCGTTTATGCCGCTGTACACACGATTGATTCTCTTACGGAGACATATAAATCCATGGGTTTTAAGATTCTTCCTAGTCAGGTATATTCCTAGGCGTTTAATAAGTGGTGTTGAGTCCATTTCGTTGAGCAAGGAGTAGGTCTTGTCTATTACATATTTGGCTTATGGAATGTTATCTGTGCTAATTTCAGTCTCTGGTTTTATGCCGCACCCCAAGGCACCTTTCCCCATAAGCAAGCACTAGTTGGTTTTCTAAATTTGTGACCCTGTTCTGTTTTGTAATTCAGTTCATGTGTAGTCAAGTTTACATTCCGTGTATTAGTGATATCTTATGATGTTTCTTCTTCTGTGTGACGTAGTTCACGTAGAGTCACCGTACCTGCATCCACTCACTATGCCGCTACGGGCCTGATGACACAGATTCCATTGCTGAGTGATATTGCATTGCACGTACGTGCCACAACTTCTTTAACCATTTTTTGCTTTCTGGGATATTTACCTGGTACTGTCGACGAGCTTCTTGGGAACACAGCCATCCCAAACTTTGGGGTGGCTCTCTGTTTTTGATTTTAATTTCCCTAAGCAATAAGACCATAAGTGCAATTGCCATAGGCTGTGTTGCTTTATTTCTTACGTGTTTCAGGAAACACCATACACTTCTCCAGGGTGGCTGTTGGCAATTTACATCCTGCCATTCAGCATAACAAGGCTCCCTGTTCTCCATATCCTGTCCTACCTTTCTGGATTTTACACTTTTTTCAGAAGGCCCTTTTGCCCGGGGGGGCAGTGAGATTTCATTGTAGTGCACATTTCCTTTACAGGCTTTCTTGGTTGGACAAAAAGTGCGTATGCGTTTTTTCCTGAATATATATATTCAGGAAAAAACGCATACGCACTTTTTGGCCAAGTGCATCATTGTCCTCGTTCTGCCTGTTTTCCTATGTTTTAAATGCAACTCCAGTCTTCCTCCCAGATTGGTTTCCTGCAATTCTGCCTCACTTTCAAGTCCTCTTCGCAGCCTTACTTCAATATAATTTTGGATGATTGCTGTCACTTATAACTGTGCAGGTTTGTGAATTACAGTGCCCCTGAGCTCCTTTCTCCAACTCGCTTTCTTGTGAGCTGCCTGCAAAACCGCAAGATAGCTTCAGACCCTAATCTGGTTCCGGCAGTGTATGCTGAGCATTTGGTTAATTCATCTTCCTGTTGGGAAATGAGACTTAAATTTGCCCTTCCAAACATCTACAGCTACTTTCTCATTGGTTCTCCCTATTCCTGTTCATCTTCCGCAGAAATTGCAAACTGGGCCAAACAGGAGGTTAAAGGCACCGACTCTCCTAGTTGGGTGAGTGTTAGTAAAGCATCTGGATTGCCGAGCCCGCGTACAAGGGAATGAAATTTGAGATGCCTTTAAAAACGTTTCTAGATCACACAGTGGACAATATTCTGGGCTCCCCGTGCATTTTTTAGCTGAAAGAAGAATCCATTTAACCTGGACAGTTGGGACTCATGGAATAGGTACCATGCAGTATGACTTCAAAGGGTCTGCTTTTGCTCACCGAACCTCAACAAACCAATGAGCCCAAGTGTTCTGCCTTATATCTCACCCAGCTCTAGGTGTAGATGTGCTGAATCCAGGTTGCATTACTAGCCCTGATTGAAATATTTAAGAATTGTTCTGTATTTCTCTGTTATTGTGGTTTTTCTTGAAATTTATATTGATAATGGGATTTAGATGATTTTCACTGCTGCGTTTATGCTGCTGTACACACGCTTGATTCTCTTACGGGGACATATAAATCCATCGGTTTTTAGATTCTTACTAGTCAGGTATATTCCTAGGTCTTGAATATGGGGTGTCAAGTCCATTTCGTTGAGCAAGGAGTAGGTCTATTCTATTACATATTTGTTTTAGGAACGGTATGTGTGCTAATTTCAGTCTCTGGTTTTATGCAGCAGCCCAACCCACCTTTCCCATTAAGCAAGCATAAGTAGGTTTTCTAAATTTGAGACCCTGTTCTGTTTTGTAATTCAGTTCATGTGTAGCCAAGATTAAGTTCCGTGTATTAGTGACATCTTATGATGTTTCTTTTTCTGTGTGACTTATTTCACTTAGAATCATCATACCTGAATCCACTCATTATGTTGCTTTGGACCTGAAGACATAGATTTCATTGCTGAGTGATATTCAGTTGTAGGTAAGTACCACTAATTCTTTATCCAAATTTCACTTTCTGGGATATTTAACTTGTATCATAGACGAGGTTCTTGTAAAAGGAGCCATCCCAAACTTTGGCATAGATGTGTCTTTTTGATTTCATTTCCCTAAGGTAAAGAACCATAAGAGGAAGTGCTCTGGGTTGGGGTTAGGGTTAGGGTTTGGGGATGGGGATGGTTTAAGGTACAGGTTATATTACTACAACAATTTAGGGTGAGCATAGGTGTGAGGGTACGGATTAGTGTTAGTGTATGGATTAACATTAGGAGACAGGTTAAGGTAAGGCTTCACGTAAGGTTTAGGGTTAGGGTTAATGGACAGGGACGGATTCGGGTAAAGGTTAGGGTACGAAAACGGTTTAGGGTGAGCATACGTGTTACGGTAATGGTTAGTGTCACCGTATGGGCTAGGAATAGGGGACGGGTTAGGGTAAGTCTTCGCATAAGTGTTAGGGGTAGGGTTAGGGGAAGGGGATGGTTTAGGGTACATGTTAGGGTACGACAATGGTTTAGGGGAGCGTACGTGTTTGGGTATGGTTTAGTGTAAGTGAACTGGTTAGGAATAGGGGATGCGTTAGGGTTCGGCTTTGGGTAAGGGTTAGGTTTAGGGTTAGGCTCAGGGGACGGGTAAGGTTTAGGGTGAGCGTATGTATTAGAGTACGGGATAGTGTTAGTGTACGGGTTAGGGTTAGGGGAAGGGTTAGGGTAAGGTTTAGTGTAAGGGTTAGTTTTAGCATTTGGGTTAGGGGACGGGAATGGTTTAGTGTACAGGTTAGGTACGACAACATTTTTGGGTGAGCGTAACAGTTAGGGTACGTATTAGTGTTAGCGTACGGTTTAGGGTTAGATGACGTGTTAGGGTAAGGCTTCGGGTAAGGGTTAGTGTTAAGTTTAGGGTTAGGGTATGGGGAAGGTTTAGGACACAGTTGGGGTACGACAACTAATTAAGTAGAACATATATGTTAGGGGATGGGTTCATGTTAGTGTATGGGTTAGGATTAGCGGACGGGTTAGTGTAATGCTTTGGGAAAGGGTTAGGTTTAGAGTTAGGGTTAGGGCACAGGGATGGTTTACAGTTCAGATCATGGTAGGACAATGGTTTAGGGTCTGCGTATGTGTTAGGGTATTGGTTAGGGTTAGCGTACAGTTTAGGATTAGGGGACGGGTTAGGGTAAGGCTTCAGGTAAGGGTTAGGGGTAGGGTTAGGGTTAGGGTTAGGGGATGGAGACAGGGACGGTTTAGGGTACAGGTTAGTGTAAGACAAAGGTTTAGGGTGAGCATAGCAGTTAGAGTAAGAGTTAGTGTTAGCGTACGGGTTTAGATTAGGGGACGGGTTACTGTAAGGTTTAGGGAAAGTGTTAGGGTTAGGGGATGGGGACGGTTTAGGGTACAGTGTAGGGTAAAACACGAGTTTTGGTTGAGCGTACATTTTAGGCTATGGGTTAGTGTTAGCGTATGGGTTAAGATTAGAGGACGTGTTAGGGTAAGGTTTCGGATAAGAGTTAGGGTTAAGGTTAGGGGATGGGGACGGTTTTTGTTACAGGTTAGGGTATGACAACGGTTTAGGGTGAGTGTACATGATAGGGTATGGGTTAGCGTTAGCGTACAGTTTCGGATTATGGGACGGGTTAAGGTAAGACTTCGGGTAAGGGTAAGATTTAGGGTTCGGGTTGGGGGACGGGGACGGTTTAGGGTACAGTTTAGTGTATGACAACAGTTTAGGTTGACTACACGTGTTAAGGTATGGGTTAGTGTTTGCAAACGGGTTAGGATTACGGGAGGTGTTAGGGTAAGGCTTCGGCTAAGGCTTAAGTTTAGGTTTAGGGGATGGGGACGTTTTAGGGTACAGGATAGGGTACGACAATTTTTTAGTGTGAGTGTACATGTTAGGATACAGGTTAGTGATAACGTACGGGTTAGGATTACCGATGGGTTAGCGTAAGGCTTTGGGTAAGGGTTCGGGTTAGGGTTAGGGGATGGGGACAGTTTAGGGTACAATTTAAGGTACGACAACGGTATAGGGTGAGCGTAAGTGTTAGGGTACATGTTAGTGTTAGTTTACGGGTTAGGATTAGGGGAAGGGTTAGTATAAGGTTTCGGGAAACGGTTTGAGGTTGGGGACAACGACGATTTATGGTACAGGTTAGGGTATGACAATGATTTAGGGTGAGCGTACGTGTTAGGTTATGGGTTAGTATTAGCGTACGAGTTAGGATTAAGGGACGGGTTAGGGTAAAGCTTCATGTAAGGGTTAGGTTTAGGTTTAGGTTTAGGGTTATTGTTAGGGGACTGGGACCATTTAGGATACAGGTTAGGGAATGACAAAAGTTTAGGGTGAGCGTATGTTTTAGGGTACATGTTAGTGCTACCATAAGGGTTAGGATTAGTGTAAGGTTTAGAGACATGATTCGGGTATGTGTTAGTGTTAGGGAACAGGGACAGGGACGGTTTAGGGTACAGGTTAGGGTACGACAACAGTTTAGGGTGAGCATACATGTTAGGGCACAGGTTAGTGTTAGCATATGGGTTAGAATTAGGGGACTGGTTAGGGTAAGGCTTAGGGTAAGGGTTAGGGTTAGGGTTAGGGTTAGGAGATGGAGACGGTTCAAGGTACAGGTTAAGGTACCACAATGTGTTAGTGTGAGAATACATGTTAGGGTAAGGTTTAGTGTTAGTGTATGGTCCATGATTAGTGGAAGGGATAGGGTAAGACGTCGGGTTAGGGTTAGGGTTAGGGGATGGGAACGGCTTAGGGTATAGGTTAGAATACGACAGCAGTTTAGGTTGAGTGTACATGTTAGGGTATGTGTTAGTGCTAGCATACGGTTTAGGATTAGGGGACAGTTTAGACTAAGGCTTCGGGTAATGATTAGGTTTATGGTTAGGGTTAGGGATTAGGTTAGGGAATGGGAACGGTTTAGGGTACAATTTAGTGTACGACAACGATTTAAGGTGAGCGTAGGTGTAAGGGTATGGGTTAGTGTTGGCGTACGGATTAGGATTAGGGGACGGGTTAGGATAAGGCTTCGGGTAAGGGTTAGGGTTATGGTTAATGTTAGGGGACAGGGCCAGGGACGATTTAAGGTACAGGTTTGGGGAAGACAATGGTTTAGGGTGAGTGTACATGTTAGGGTATGTGTTAGTGTTAACGTACCAGTTAGGCTTAGGTGACGGGTTAGGGTAAGGCTTCGGATAAGGGTTAGGGTTAGGGTTATGGGACAGGGACTGTTTAGGTACAGGTTAGTGTATGACAACGGTTTTCATTGAGCATACAAGTTAGGGTAGGTGTAAATGTTAGCATACGGGTTAGGATTAGGGGACGGGTTAGGGTAACTTTTCCGGTAAGGATTAGGGTTAGGGTTAGGGGACAGGGAAGGTTTAGAGTACAGGTTAGTGTACGACAATGGTTTAGTGTGATCGTCCGAGTTAGGGTATGGGTTAGTGTTAGCGCACGGTTTAGGATTAGGGGATGTGTTAGGGTAAGGCTTCAGGTAAGTGTTAGAGTTAGGGTTAGTGGATGAGGACGTGTTAGGGTACAGGTTAGGGTACGACAATGCTTTAGGGTGAGTGTACAGGTTAGGGTAGGGTCAGTGTTAGCATTTGGGTTAGGATTAGGGGACAGGTTAGTGTAAGGCTTCGTGTAAGTGTTAGGGTGAGGGATAGGGTTGGGGAAAGGGACGGTTTAGGGTACAGATTAGGGTACGACAGCGATTTAGGGTGAGCCTACGTGTTAGGGTAGAGTTTAGTGTTAGCGTATGGGTTAGGATTTGGGGATGGTTTAGGGACAGGCATCTGTAAAGATTTAGGTTTAGCATTATAGGACGGGGACGGTTTAGGGAAAAGGTAAGGATACCACAGCGGTTTAGGGTGAGCGTAGGTGTTAGGGTACAGGTTAGTGTTAGCGTATGGATTAGGTATAGGGGACGTGTTAGGGTAAGGCTTCGGGTAAGGGTTAGGGTTAGGGTTAGGGTTAGGGGACCGGGAGGGTTTAGGGGACAGGTTAGGGTAGGACAACGGTTTAGGGTGAGCGTACATGTTAGGGTACAGGTTAGTGTTAGTGTACGGGTTAGGATTAGGGGACCGGTTAGGGTAAGGCTTCGGGTAAGGGTTAGGGTTAGGGTTATGGGACGGGGAAGGTAGGGGACGGGTTAGGTACGACAACGGTTTAGGGTGAGCGTACGTGTTAGGGTACGGGTTAGTGTTAACATACGGGTTAGCATTAGGGGACGGGTTAGGGTAAGTCTTCGGGTAAGGGTTAGGGTTAGAGTTAGGGGACAGGGACAGTTTAGGGGACAGGTTAGGGTACGACAACGGTTAAGGGTGAGCGTACGTGGTACGGTATGGGTTAGTGTTAGCGTACAGGTTAGGATTAGGGGACGGGTTAGGGTAAGGCTTCAGGTAAGTGTTAGGGTTAGGGTTAAGGTTAGGTTTAGGGGACGGGGAAGGTTTAGGGGACAGGTTAGGGTATGGCAACGGTTTAGGGTGAGCGTACATGTTAGGGTACGGGTTAGTGTTTGCGTGCGGGTTAGGATTAGGGGAGGGTTTAGGGTAAGGCTTCGGGTAAAGGTTAGTGTTGGGGTTAGGGTAAGGGTTATGGTTAGGGTACGGGGACGGTTTAGGGGACAGGTTAGGGTATGACAACGGTTTAGGGTGAGCGTACGTGTTAGGGTATGTGTTAGTGTTAGCGTACGGGTTAGGATTAGGGGATGGGTTAGGGTAAGGCTTCCGGTAAGGTTTAGGGTTAGGGTTAGGGTTAGGGGATGGGGACGGTTTAGGGGACAGGTTAGGGTACAACAACGGTTTAGGGTGAGCGTAGGTGTTAGCGTACGGGTTAAGATTAGGGGACGGGTTAGGGTAAGGCTTCGGGTAAAGTTTAGGCTTAGGGTTACGGTTAGGGGACGGGGACAGTTTAGGGGACAGGATAGGGTACGACAACGGTTTAGGGTGAGCGTACGTGTTAGGGTACGGGTTAGTGTTAGCGTACGGGTTAGGATTAGGGGACGGGTTAGGGTAAGGCTTCGGGTAAGGGTTAGGGTTAGGGTTAGGGTTAGGGGACGGGGACGGTTTAGGGGACAGGTTAGGGTACGAAAACGGTGTAGGGTGATTGTACATGTTAGGGTACGGGTTAGTGTTAACGTACGAGTTAGGATTAGGGGACGGGTTAGGGGATGACTTCGGTTAAGGGTTAGGGTTAGGGTTAGTGTTAGAGTTAGGGGATGGGGACGGTTTAGGGGACAGGTTAGGGTACGACAAAGGTTTAGGGTGATTGTACATGTTAGGGTAAGGGTTAGTGTTAGTGTACCGGTTAGGATTAGGGGACGGGTTAGGGTAAGGCTTCGAGTAAGTTTTAGGGTTAGGGTTAGGGTTAGGGTTGGGGGACGGGGACGGTTAAGGGGACAGGTTAGGGTATGAAAAGAGTTTAGGGTGAGCGTACCTGTTAGGGTATGTGTTAGTGTTAGCGTATGGGTTAGGATTATGTGACAGGTTAGGGTAAGGCTTCGGGTAAGTTTTAGGGTTAGGGTTAGGGTTAGGGTTAGCGGATGAGGACGGTTTAAGGGACAGGTTAGTGTACGACAAAGTTTTAGGGTGAGCGTACGTGTTAGGGTACGGGTTAGTGTTAGCGTACGGGTTAGTGTTAGCGTACTTGTTAGGATTAGGGGACGGGTTAGGGTAAGGTTTCGGGTAAGGTTCAGGTTTAGGATTAGGGTTAGGGTTAGGGGACGGGGAAGGTTTAGGGGACAGGTTAGGGTACGACAACGGTTTAGGGTGAACGTACGTTTTGGGTACGGGTTAGTGTTATCGTAAGGGTTAGGAGTAGGGGACGGGTTATGGTAAGGATTCGGGTAAGGGTTAGGCTTAGGGTTAGGGTTAGGGGACGGGGACGGTGATGGTGTAGGTCACAGTTTAGGGTACGACAATGGTTTAGGGTGAGCGTACCTGTTAGGGTACGGGTTAGGATTAGGGGACGGGGTAGGGTATGGCTTCGGGTAAGTGTTAGGGTTAAGGTTAGGATTAGGGGACGGGGACGGGGACAGTTTAGGGGACAGGTTATGGTACGACAAAGGTTTAGGGTGATCGTATGTGTTAGGCTACGTTTTACTGTTAGCCTATGGGTTAGGTTAGGGCTTCGGGTAAGGGTTAGGTTTAGTGTTAGGGTTAGGGTTTGGGTTAGGGTTAGGGTTAGGGTTAGTGTTAGGGTTAGTGTTAGGGGACGGGGACGGTTTAGGGGACAGGTTAGGATACGACAACGTTTTAGGGTGAGTGTAGGTGTTAGGGTACCGTTTAGTGTTAGCGTACGGGTTAGGATTAGGGGACGGGTTTGGGTAAGGCTTCAGGTAAGGTTTAGGGTTAGGTTTAGGGTTAGGGTTAGGGGACGGGGAGGGTTTAGGGGACAGGTTAGGATACGACAACGTTTTAGGGTGAGTGTAGGTGTTAGGGTATGGTTTACTGTTAGCGTACGGGTTAGGATTAGGGGACGGGTTAGGGTAAGGCTTCAGGAAAGGTTTAGGGTTAGGTTTACGGTTAGGGTTAGGGGATGGGGACGGTTTAGGGGACAGGTTAGGGTACGGCAACGGTTTAGGGTGAGCGTACATGTTAGGCTACGGGTTAGTGTTAGCGTACGGGTTCGTATTAGGTGACCGGTCAGGGTAAGACTTCGGGTAAGGGTTAGGGTTAGGGAAAGGGTTAGTGTTAGGGTTAGGGGACGGGGACGGTTTAGGGGAAAGTTTAGGATACGACAACGGTTTAGGGTGAGCGTACGTGTTAGGGTACGGGTTAGTGTTAGCGTACGGCTTAGGATTAGGAGACGGGTTTGGGTAAGGCTTCTGGTAAGGGTTATGGTTAGGGTTATGGTTAGGGTTAGGATTAGGGGAAGGGGACGGTTTAGGGGACAGGTTAGAGTATGACAAAGGGTTAGGGTGAGCGTACGTGTTAGGGTATGGGTTAGTGTTATCGTACGGTTTAGGATTATGGTACGGGTTAGTGTAAGGCTTCGGGTAAGTGTTAGCGTTAGGTTTAGTCTTAGGGTTAGGGGACGGGGACGGGGACAGTTTAGGGGACTGGTTAGGATTAGGGTTAGGTTTAGGGTTAGGGGATGGGGACGGTTTAGGGGACAGGTTAGGGTTCGACAACAGTTTAGGGTGAGCGTAAGTTTTAGGGTACGGGTTAGTATTAGTGTACGGGTTACGATTAGGGGACGGGTTAGTGTAAGGCTTCGGGTAAGGGTTAGGGTTAGGGTTAGTATTAGGGTTAGGGGACGGGGATGGGGACGGTTTAGGGGACAGGTTTGTGTGCGACAACGGTTTAGGTTGAGCGTACGTGTTAGGGTACGGGTTAGTGTTAGCCTAAGGGTTTGGATTGGCAGACGTGTTAGGGTAAGGCTTCGGGTAAGGTTAGGGTTAGGGTTAGGGTTAGGGTTAGGGGATGGGGACAGTTTAGGGGACAGGTTAGTGTACGACAACGGTTTAGTGTGAGCGTTCGTGTTAGGGTACGGGTTAGTGTGAGCGTACGGGTTAGGATTAGGGGACGGGTAAGGGTAAGGCTTCGGGTAAGGGTTAGGGTTAGGGTTAGGTTTAGGGTTAGGTGACGGGGACGGTTTAGGGGAGAGGTTAGGGTACGACAACGGTTTAGGGTGAGCGTACGTGTTAGGGTAAGGGATAGTGTTACCGTATGGGTTACGATTAGGGGACGGGTCAGGGTAAGGCTTCTGGTAAGGGTTAGGGTTAGGGTTAGGGTTAGGGTTAGGTTTAGGGGACGGGGACGGTTTAGGGGACAGGTTAGGGTACGACAACTGTTTAGGGTGGGCGTACGTGTTAGGATATGGGTTAGTGTTAGCGTACGGGATAGGAATAGGGGACGGGTTAGGGTGAGTCTTGGGGTAAGGGTTAGGGTTAGGGTTAGGGTTAGGGGACGGTTTAGGGGACAGGTTAGGGTACGACAACGGTTTAGGGTGAGCGTACGTGTTAGGGTACGGGTTAGTGTTAGCGTACGGGTTAGGATTATGTGACGGGTTAGGGTAAGGCTTCGGGTAAGGGTAGGGGTTAGGGTTAGTGTTAGGGTTAGGGGACGGGGATGGGGAGGGTTTAGGGTACAGGTTAGGGTGCGACAACGGTTTAGGGTGAGCGTACGGGTTAGGGTACGGGTTAGTGTTAGCCTAAGGGTTTGGATTAGGGGACGGGTTAGGGTAAGGCTTCAGGTAAGGTTACGGTTAGGGTTAGAGTTAGGGTTAGGGTACGGGGACGGTTTAGGGGACAGGTTAGGGTACGACAACGGTTTATGGTGAGCGTACGTGTTACGGTAAGGGTTAGTGTTAGCGTACGGTTTAGGATTAGGGGACGGGTTATGGTAAGGCTTCGGGTAAGGGTTACGGTTAGGGTTAGGGTTAGGGTTAGGGTTAGGGGACGGGGACGTTTTAGGGGAGAGGTTAGTGTACGACAGCGGTTTAGGGTGAGCGTACGTGTTAGGGTACGGGTTACTGTTAGCGTACGTGTTAGGATTAGGGGATGTGTTAGTGTAAGGCTTCGGGTAAGGGTTAGGGTTAGGGTTAGGGTTAGGGGATGGGAACGGGGACGGTTTAGGGGACAGGTTATTGTACGACAACGGTTTAGGGTGAGCGTATGTGTTAGGGTACGGGTTAGTGTTAGCGTACGGGTTAGGATTAGGGGACGTGTTAGGGTAAGGCTTCGGGTAAGGGTTAGGGTTAGGGTTAGGGTTAGGGGACGGGGACTGGGACGGTTTAGGGGACATGTTAGGGTACGTCAACGGTTTAGGGTGAGCATACGTGTTAGGCTACGGGTTAGTGTTAGCGTACGGGTTAGGATTAGGGGACGGGTTAGGTTAAGGCTTGGGGTAAGGGTTAGGGTTAGTGATCGGGTTAGGGTTAGGGTTAGGGGACAGGGATGGTTTAGGGGAGAGGTTAGTGTACGACAGCGGTTTAGGGTGAGCGTACGTGTTAGGGTACGGGTTAGTGTTAGCGTACGGGTTAGGATTAGGGGACGGGTTAGGTTAAGGCTTGGGGTAAGGGTTAGGGTTAGTGATCGGGTTAGGGTTAGGGTTAGGGGACAGGGACGATTTAGGGGACAGGTTAGGATATGAAAACGGTTTAGGGTGAGCGTACGTGTTAGGGTACGGGTTAGTGTTAGCGTACGGCTTAGGATTATGGGATGGGTTAGGGTAAGGCTTCGGGTAAGGGTTAGGGTTAGGATTAGGGTTAGGGGAAGGGGACGGTTTAGGGGACAGGTTAGGGTACGACAACGGTTTAGGGTGAGCGTACGTGTTAGGGTACGGGTTAGTGTTAGCGTACGGGTTAGGATTAGGGGACGGGTTAGGGTAAGGCTTCGGGTAAGGGTTAGGGTTAGGGTCAGTGTTAGGGTTAGGGGACGGGGACGGTTTAGGGGACAGGTTATGGTACGACAACGGTTTAGGGTGAGCGTACGTGTTAGGGTACGGGTTAGTATTAGTGTACGGGTTAGGATTAGGGTACGGGTTAGGGTAAGGCTTCGGGGAAGGGTTAGGGTTAGGGTTAGTATTAGGGTTAGAGGACGAGGATGGGGACGGTTTAGGGGACAGGTAAGTGTGCGACAAAGTTTAGGTTGAGCGTACGTGTTAGGGTACGGGTTAGTGTTAGCCTAAGGGTTTGGATTAGCGGACGGGTTAGGGTAAGGCTTCGGGTAAGGTTACGGTTAGGGTTAGGGTTAGGGTTAGGGTACGGGGACGGTTTAGGGGACAGGTTAGGGTACGACAACGGTTTAGTGTGAGCGTACGTGTTAGGGTAGGGGTTAGTGTGAGCGTACGTGTTAGGATTAGGGGACGGGTAAGGGTAAGGCTTCGGGTAAGGGTTAGGGTTAGGGTTAGGTTTAGGGTTAGAGGTCGGGGACGGTTTAGGAGAGAGGTTAGGGTACGACAATGGTTTAGGGTGAGCGTACGTGTTAGGGTACGGGTTAGCGTTAGCGTACGGGTTAGGATTAGGGGACGGGTTAGGGTAAGGCTTCGGGTAAGGGTTAGGGTTAGGGTAAGGGTTAGGGTTAGTGTTAGGTGACGGGGACGGTTTAGGGGACAGGTTAGGGTACGACAACGGTTTACGGTGAGCGTACGTGTTAGGGTACGGGTTAGTGTTAGCGTACGGGTTACGATTAGGGGACGGGTTAGGGTAAGGCTTCGGGTAAGGATTAGGGATAGGGTTAGGGGACGGGGACGGTATAGGGGACAGATTAGGGTACAACAATGGTTTAGCGTGAGCGTACGTGTTAGGGTACGGGATAGTGTTAGCGTACGGGTTAGGATTAGGGGACGGGTTAGGGTAAGGCTTCGGGTAAGGGTTAGGGTTAGGGTTAGGGTTAGGGTTAGGTTTAGGGGACGGGGACGGTTTAGGGGACAGGTTAGGGTATGACAAAGGTTTAGGGTGAGCGTACGTGTTAGGGTACGAGTTAGTGTTAGCGTACGGGTTAGGATTAGGGGATGGGTTAGGGTAAGGCTTCGGGTAAGTGTTAGGGTTAGGGTAAGGGTTAGGGTTAGTGTTACGTGACGGGGACGGTTTAGGGGACAGGTTAGGGTATGACAACGGTTTACGGTGAGCGTACGTGTTAGGGTACGGGTTAGTGTTAGCGTACGGGTTAGGATTAGGGGACGGGTTAGTGTAAGGCTTCGGGTAAGTGTTAGGGTTAGGGTTAGGGGACGGGGACAGTTTAGGGGACAGGTTAGGGTACGACAATGGTTTAGGGTGAGCGTACGTGTTTGGGTACGGGATAGTGTTAGCGTACGGGTTAGGATTAGGGGACGGGTTAGGGTAAGGCTTCGGGTAAGGGTTAGAGTTAGGGTTAGGGTTAGGGTTAGGGTTAGGGGACGGGGACGGTTTAGGGGACAGGTTTGGGTACGACAACGGTTTAGGGTGAGCGTACGTGTTAGGGTATGGGATAGTGTTACCGTACGGGTTACGATTAGGGGACGGTTTAGGGTAAGGCTTCGGGTAAGGGTTAGGGTAAGGGTTAGGGTTAGGGTTCTGTTTAGGGGACGGGGACGGTTTAGGGGACAGGTTAGGCTACGACAACGGTTTAGGGTGAGCGTACGTGTTAGGGTATGGGTTAGTGTTAGCGTACGGGATAGGATTAGGTGACGGGTTAGGTTAAGGCTTGGGGTAAGGGTTAGGATTAGGGTTAGGGTTAGGGTTAGGGTTAGGGTTAGGGGACGGTTTAGGGGACAGGTTAGTGTAGGACAACGGTTTAGGGTGAGCGTACGTGTTAGGGTACGGGTTAGTGTTAGCGTACGGGTTAGGATTAGGGGACGGGTTAGTGTAAGGCTTCGGGTAAGGGTATGGGTTAGGGTTAGTGTTAGGGTTAGGGGACGGGGATGGGGACGGTTTAGGGGACAGGTTAGGGTGCGACAACGGTTTAGGGTGAGCGTACGTGTTAGGGTACGGGTTAGTGTTAGCCTAAGGTTTTGGATTAGAGGACAGGTTAGGGTAAGGCTTCAGGTAAGGTTACGGTTATGGTTAGGGTTAGGGTTAGGGTACGGGGACGGTTTAGGGGACAGGTTAGGGTACGACAACCGTTTATGGTGAGCGTACGTGTTAGGGTACGGGTTAGTGTTAGCGTACGGGTTAGTATTAGGTGACGGGTTATGGTAAGGCTTCGGGTAAGGGTTACGATTAGGGTTAGGGTTAAGGTTAGAGTTAGGGGACGGGGACGGTTTAGGGGAGAGGTTAGTGTACGACAACGGTTTAGGGTGAGCGTACGTGTTAGGGTACGGGTTACTGTTAGCGTACGTGTTAGGATTAGGGGACGTGTTAGGGTAAGGCTTCGGGTAAGGGTTAGGGTTAGGGTAAGGTTTAGGGTTAGTGTTAGGTGATGGGGACGGTTTAGGGGACAGGTTAGGGTACGACAACGGTTTACGTTGAGCATACGTGTTAGGGTACGGGTTAGTGTTAGCGTACGGGTTAGGAGTAGGGGACGGGTTAGTGTAAGGCTTCAGGTAAGGGTTAGGGTTAGGGTTAGGGGACGGGGACGGTTTAGGGGCAGGTTAGGGTACGACAACGGTTTAGGGTGAGCGTATGTGTTAGGGTACGGGTTAGTGTTAGCGTACGAATTAGGATTAGGGGACGGGTTAGGGTAAGGCTTCGGTTAAGGGTTAGGGTTAGGGTTAGGGTTAGGGGACGGGGACGGTTTAGGGGACAGGTTAGTGTACGACAACGGTTTAGGGTGAGCGTACGTGTTAGGGTACGGGGTAGTCTTAGCATACGGGTTAGGATTAGGTGACGGGATAGGGTAAGGCTTCGGGTAAGGGTTAGGGTTAGGGTTAGTGTTAGGGTTAGGGGACGGGGATGGGGACGGTTTAGGGGACAGGTTAGGGTGCGACAAAGTTTAGGGTGAGCGTACGTGTTTGGGTACGGTTTAGTGTTAGCCTAAGGGTTTGGATTAGCGGACGGGTTAGGTTAAGGCTTCGGGTAAGGTTAGGGTTAGGGTTAGGGTTAGGGTACGGGGACGGTTTATGGGGCAGGTTAGGGTACGACAACGGTTTAGGGTGAGCGTAGGTGTTAGGGGACAGGTTAGTGTTAGCGTAAGGGTTAGGATTAGGGGAAAGGTTAGGGTAAGGCTTCGGGTAAGTGTTAGGGTTAGGGTTAGGGTTAGGGTTAGGGGACGGGGACGGTTTAGGGGACAGGTTATTGTACGACAACGGTTTAGGGTGAGACTATGTGTTAGGGTACGGTTTAGTGTTAGCGTACGGGTTAGAATTAGGGGACGGGTTAGGGTAAGGCTTCGGGTAAGGTTTAGGTTTAGGGTTAGAGTTAAGGTTAGGGGACGGGGGCGGTGACGGTTTAGGGTACAGGTTAGGGTACGACAACGGTTTAGTGTGAGCGTACGTGTTAGGGTATGGGTTAGTGTTAGCGTACGGGTTAGGATTAGGGGACGGGTTAGGGTAAGGCTTCAGGTAAGGGTTAGTGTTAGGTTTAGGGTTAGGGTTAGGGTTAGGGGATGGGGACGGTATAAGGGACAGGTTATTGTACGACAAAGGTTTAGGGTGAGCGTACGTGTTAGGGTATGGGTTAGTGTTAGCGTACGGGTTAGGATTAGGGGACGGGTTTGGGTAAGGCTTCGGGTAAGGGTTAGGGTTAGGGTTAGGGGACGGGGACTGGGACGGTTTAGGGGACAGGTTAGGGTACGACAACGGTTTAGGGTGAGCGTACGTGTAAGGGTAGGGGTTAGTGTTAGCGTACGGTTTAGGATTAGGGGACGGGTTAGATTAAGGCCTGGGGTAAGGGTTAGGGTTAGGGATCGGGTTAGGGTTAGGGTTAGGGGACGGGGACGGTGTACGGGACAGGTTAGGGTACGACAATGGTTTAGGGTGAGCGTACGTGTTAGGGTACGGGTTAGTGTTAGCGTACGGGTTTAGTGTTAGGGGACGGGTTAGGGTAAGGCTTCGGGTAAGTTTTAGGGTTAAGTTTAGGGTTAGGGTTAGGGGACGGGCTTAGGGTTAGGGTTAGGGGACGGGGACGGTTTAGGGGACAGGCTAGGGTATGACAACGCTTTAGGTTGAGCGTATGTGTTAGGGTACGTGTTAGTGTTAGCGTACGGGTTAGAATTAGGGGACTGGTTAGGGTAAGGCTTCGGGTAAGGGTTAGGTGTAGGGTTAGTTTTAGGGTTAGGGGACGGGGACGGGCACGGTTTAGGGGACAGGTTAGTGTACGATTACGGTTTAGGGTGAGCGTACGTATTAGGGTACGGGTTAGTGTTAGCGTACGGGTTAGGATTAGGGGACGGGTTAGGGTAAGGCTTCGGGTAAGGGTTAGGGTTAGTCTTAGGGTTAGGGTTAGGGTTAGGGGACGGGGACCGTTTAGGGGACAGGTTAGGGTACCACAACGTTTTAGGGTGAGCGTACGTGTTAGGGTACGGGTTAGTGTTAGCGTACGGGTTAGTATTAGGGGACGGGTTAGGGTAAGACTTCGGGTAAGGTGTAGGTTTAGGGTTAGGGTTAGGGATTGGGTTAAGGAACGGGGACGGTTTAGGGGACAGGTTAGGGTACGAAAAATGGTTTAGTGTGAGCGTACGTGTTAGGGTACGGGTTAGTGTTAGCGTACGGGTTAGGATTAGGGGACGGGTTAGGGTAAGGCTTCGGGTAAGGTTTAGGGTTAGGGTTAGGGTTAGGGTTAGGGGACGGGGACGGTTTAGGGGACAGGTTAGTGTACGACAACGATTTAGGGTGAGTGTACGTGTTAGAGTACGGTTTAGTGTTAGCGTAAGGGTTAGGATTATGGGATGGATAAGTGTAAGGCTTCGGGTAAGGGTTAGGGTTAGGGTTAGGGTTAGGGTTAGGGGACGGGGACGGTTTAAGGGACAGGTTAGGGTACGACAACGGTTTAGGGTGAGCGTACGTGTTAGGGTACGGGTTAGTGTTCGCGTACGTGTTAGGATTAGGGAACGGATTAGGGTAAGGCTTCGGGTAAGGGTTAGGTTTAGGGTTAGGGACAGGGTTAGGGTTAGGGGATGGGGACGGTATAGGGGACAGGTTATTGTCCGACAACGGTTTAGTGTGAGCATACGTATTAGGGTACGGGTTAGTGTTAGCGTACGGGTTAGGATTAGGGGACGGGTTAGGGTAAGGCTTCGGGTAAGGGTTAGGGTTAGGCTTAGGGTTAGGGTTAGGGTTAGGGGACGGGGACGGTTTAGGGGACAGGTGAGGGTACGACAAATGTTTATTGTGAGCGTACGTGTTAGGGTACGGGTTAGTGTTAGCTTACGGGTTAGGATTAGGGGAGGGTTTAGGGTAAGGCTTCGGGTAAGGGTTAGGGTTAGGGTTAGGGTTAGGGTTAGGGTTAGGGGACGGGGACGGTTTAGGGGACAGGTTAGTGTACGACAACGGTTTAGGGTGAGCGTACGTGTTAGGGTACGGGTTAGTGTTAGCATACGGGTTAGGATTAGGTGACGGGATAGGGTAAGGCTTCGGGTAAGGGTTAGGGTTAGGGTTAGTGTTAGGGTTAGGGGACGGGGATGGGGACGGTTTAGGGGACAGGTTAGGGTGCGACAAAGGTTTAGGGTGAGCGTACGTGTTTGGGTACGGTTTAGTGTTAGCCTAAGGGTTTGGATTAGCGGACGGGTTAGGTTAAGGCTTCGGGTAAGGTTAGGGTTAGGGTTAGGGTTAGGGTACGGGGACGGTTTATGGGACAGGTTAGGGTACGACAACGGTTTAGGGTGAGCGTAGGTGTTAGGGGACAGGTTAGTGTTAGTGTAAGGGTTAGGATTAGGGGACAGGTTAGGGTAAGGCTTCGGGTAAGTGTTAGGGTTAGGGTTAGGGTTAGGGTTAGGGGACGGTTACGGTTTAGGGGACAGGTTATTGTACGACAACGGTTTAGGGTGAGCCTATGTGTTAGGGTACGTTTTAGTGTTAGCGTACGGGTTAGAATTAGGGGACGGGTTAGGGTAAGGCTTCGGGTAAGGTTTAGGTTTAGGGTTAGAGTTAAGGTTAGGGGACGGGGGCGGTGACGGTTTAGGGTACAGGTTAGGGTACGACAACGGTTTAGGGTGAGCGTACGTGTTAGGGTACGGGTTAGTGTTAGCGTACGGGTTAGGATTAGGGGACGGGTTAGGGTAAGGCTTCAGGTAAGGGTTAGTGTTAGGGTTAGGGTTAGGGTTAGGGTTAGGGGACGGGGACGGTATAAGGGACAGGTTATTGTACGACAAAGGTTTAGGGTGAGCGTATGTGTTAGGGTAT
This sequence comes from Phocoena phocoena, assembly GCF_963924675.1. NCBI lineage: Eukaryota > Metazoa > Chordata > Mammalia > Artiodactyla > Phocoenidae > Phocoena > Phocoena phocoena. Next base: position 550,734 of record NW_027077717.1, on the reverse strand, counting down.
GGGTTAGTGTTAGCGTACGGGTTAGGATTAGGGGACGGGTTCAGGTAAGGCTTCGGGTAAGGGTTAGGGTTAGGGTTAGGGGACGGGGACTGGGACGGTTTAGGGGACAGGTTAGGGTACGACAACGGTTTAGGGTGAGCGTACGTGTAAGGGTAGGGGTTAGTGTTAGCGTACGGTTTAGGATTAGGGGACGGGTTAGATTAAGGCCTGGGGTAAGGGTTAGGGTTAGGGATCGGGTTAGGGTTAGGGTTAGGGGACGGGGACGGTGTACGGGACAGGTTAGGGTACGACAACGGTTTAGGGTGAGCGTACGTGTTAGGGTACGGGTTAGTGTTAGCGTACGGGTTAGTGTTAGGGGACGGGTTAGGGTAAGGCTTCGGGTAAGTGTTAGGGTTAAGTTTAGGGTTAGGGTTAGGGGACGGGCTTAGGGTTAGGGTTAGGGGACGGGGACGGTTTAGGGGACAGGCTAGGGTACGACAACGCTTTAGGTTGAACGTATGTGTTAGGGTACGTGTTAGTGTTAGTGTACGGGTTAGAATTAGGGGACGGGTTAGGGTAAGGCTTCGGGTAAGGGTTAGGTGTAGGGTTAGTTTTAGGGTTAGGGGACGGGGACGGGCACGGTTTAGGGGACAGGTTAGTGTACGATTACGGTTTAGGGTGAGCGTACGTATTAGGGTACGGGTTAGTGTTAGCGTACGGGTTAGGATTAGGGGACGGGTTAGGGTAAGGCTTCGGGTAAGGGTTAGGGTTAGTCTTAGGGTTAGGGTTAGGGTTAGGGGACGGGGACCGTTTAGGGGACAGGTTAGCGTACCACAACGTTTTAGGGTGAGCGTACTTGTTAGGGTACGGGTTAGTGTTAGCGTACGGGTTAGTATTAGGGGACGGGTTAGGGTAAGACTTCGGGTAAGGTTTAGGGTTAGGGTTAGGGTTAGGGATTGGGTTAAGGAACGGGGAGGGTTTAGGGGACAGGTTAGGGTACGAAAAATGGTTTAGTGTGAGCGTACGTGTTAGGGTACGGGTTAGTGTTAGCGTACGGGTTAGGATTAGGGGACGGGTTAGGGTAAGGCTTCGGGTAAGGTTTAGGTTTAGGGTTAGGGTTAGGGTTAGGGTTAGGGGACGGGGACGGTTTAGGGGACAGGTTAGTGTACGACAACGATTTAGGGTGAGTGTACGTGTTAGAGTACGGTTTAGTGTTAGCGTACGGGTTAGGATTATGGGATGGGTAAGTGTAAGGCTTCGGGTAAGGGTTAGGGTTAGGGTTAGGGTTAGGGGACGGGGACGGTTTAAGGGACAGGTTAGGGTACGACAACGGTTTAGGGTGAGCGTACGTGTTAGGGTAAGGGTTAGTGTTCGCGTACGTGTTAGGATTAAGGAACGGATTAGGGTAAGGCTTCGGGTAAGGGTTAGGTTTAGGGTTAGGGACAGGGTTAGGGTTAGGGGATGGGGACGGTATAGGGGACAGGTTATTGTACGACAACGGTTTAGTGTGAGCATACGTATTAGGGTTAGGGTTAGGGTTAGAGGACGGGGACGGTTTAGGGGACAGGTTAGGGTACGACAACAGTTTAGGGTGAGCGTATGTGTTAGGGTACGGGTTAGTGTTAGCGTACGGGTTATAATTAGGGGACGGGTTAGTGTAAGGCTTCGGGTAAGGGTTAGGTTTAGTGTTAGGGTTAGGCTTAGGGGACTGGGACGGGGATGGTTTAGTGGACAGGTTAGTGTATGACAACGGTTTAGGGTGAGTGTACGTATTAGGGTACGGGTTAATCTTAGGGTACGGGTTAGGATTAGGGGACGGGTTAGAGTAAGGCTTCGGGTAAGGGTTAGTGTTAGGGTTAGGGTTAGGGTTACGGTTAGGGGACAGGGACGGTTTAGGGGACAGGTTAGGGTTCCACAACGGTTTAGGGTGAGCGTACGTGTTAGGGTAGGGGTTAGTGTTAGCCTACGGGTTAGGATTAGGGGACGGGTTAGGGTAAGGCTTCGGGTAAGGGTTACGGTTAGGGTTAGGGTTAGGGGACGGGGACGGGGACGATTTAGGGAACAGGTTAGGGTATGACAACGGTTTAGTTTGAGCGTACGTGTTAGGGTACGGGTTAGTGTTAGCGTACGGGTTAGGATTGGGGAAGTGTGAGGGTAAGGTTTCGGGTAAGGGTTTGGGTTAGGGTTAGGGTTAGGGTTAGGGGACTCGGACGGTTTAGGGGACAGGATAGGGTACGACAACGGTTTAGGGTGAGCGTACGTGATAGGGTACGGGTTAGTTTTAGTGTACGGGTTAGGATTAGGGGACGGGTAAGGGTAAGGCTTCGGGTAAGGGTTAGGGTTAGGGTTAGGGTTAGGGGACGGGGACGGTTTAGGGGACATGTTAGTGTACGACAACGGTTTAGGGTGAGCGTACGTGTTAGGGTACGGGTTAGTGTTAGCGTACGGTTTACAATTAGGGGACGATTTAGTGTAAGGCTTCGGGTAAGGGTTAGGGTTAGGGTTAGGGTTAGCGTTAGGGGACGGAGACGGTTATGGGACAGGTTAGGGTACGACAACGGTTTAGTGTGAGCGTATGTGTTAGTGTACGGGTTAGTGTTAGCGTACGGGTTAGGATTAGTGGACGGTTTAGGGTAACGCTTACAGTAAGGGTTAGGGTTAGGGTTAGGGGACGGGGACGGGGACGGTTTAGGGGACAGGTTAGGGCACGACAACGGTTTAGGGTGAGCGTACGTGTTAGGGTACGGTTTAGTGTTAGCGTACGGGTTAGGATTAGGGGACGGGTAAGGGTAAGGCTTCGGGTAAGGGTTAAGGTTAGGGTTAGAGTTAGGGTTAGGGTTAGGGGACTGGGACGGTTTACGGGACAGGTTAGGGTACCACAACGGTTTAGGGTGAGCGTACGTGTTAGGGTACGGGTTAGTGTTAGCGTACGGGTTAGGATTGGGGAAGGGTGAGGGTAAGGCTTCGGGTAAGGATTAGGGTTAAGGTTAGGGTTAGGGTTAGTGTTAGGGGACTGGGACGGTTTAGGGGACAGGTTAGGATACGACAACGGTTTAGGGTGAGCGTACGTGTTAGGGTACGGGTTAGTGTTAGCGTACGGATTAGGATTAGGGGACGGGTAAGAGTAAGGCTTCGGGTAAGGGTTAGGGATAGGGTTAGGGTTAGTGGACAGGGACTGTTTAGGGGACATGTTAGGGTACAACAACGGTTTAGGGTGAGCGTACGTGTTAGGGTATGGGTTAGTGTTAGCATACGGGTTAGGATTAGGGGACGGTTTAGAGTAAGGTTTCGGGTAAGTGTTAGGGTTAGGGTTAGGGTTAGGTTTAGGGTTAGGAGACGGGGACGGTTTAGGGGACAGGTTAGGGTACGACAACGGTTTAGGTTGAGCGTACGTGTTAGTGTATGGGTTAGTGTTAGCCTACGTGTTAGGATTAGGGGACGGGTTAGAGTAAGGCTTCAGGTAATGTTTAGGGTTAGTGTTAGGGTTAGGGTTAGGGGACGGGGACGGTTTAGGGGACTGGTTAGGGTACGACAACGGTTTAGGGTGAGCGTACGTGTTAGGGTATGGGTTAGCGTTAGCGTACGGGTTAGGATTAAGGGACGGGTTAGGGTAAGGCTTCGGGTAAGGGTTAGGGTTAGGGTTAGGGGATGGGGACGGTTGAGGGGACAGGTTAGGTTTAGGGTTAGGTTTAGGGTTAGGGTTAGGGTTAGGGGACGGCGACGGTTTAGGGGACAGGTTAGGGTACAACAACTGTTTAGGGTGAGTGTACGTGTTAGGGTACGGGTTACTGTTATCGTACGGGTTAGGATTAGGGGACGGGTAAGTGTAAGGCTGCGGGTAAGGTTTAGGGTTATGGTTAGGGTTAGGGTTAGGGGACGGGGATGGTTTAGGGGACAGGTTAGGTTACGACAACGGTTTTGGGTGAGCGTACGTGTTAGGGTACGTGTTAGTGTTAGCGTACGGGTACGGATTAGGGGACGGGTTAGGGTAAGGCTTCGGGTAAGTGTTAGGGTTAGTGTTAGGGTTAGGGTTAGGGTTAGGGAATGGGGACGGTTTAGGGGACAGGTTCGTGTACAAAAACGGTTTAGGGTGAGCGTACGTGTTAGGGTACGGGTTAGTGTTAGCGTACGGGTTAGGATTAGGGCACGGGTTAGGGTAAGGCTTCGGGTAAGGGTTAGGGTTAGGTTTATGGTTAGGGTTAGGGTTAGGGTTAGGGGACGGGGACGGTTTAGGGGACAGGTTAGGGTACGACAACGTTTTAGCGTGAGCGTACGTTTTAGGGTACTTGTCAGTGTTAGCGTACGGGTTAGGATTAGGGGACGGGTTAGGGTAAGGCTTCGGGTAAGGTTTAGGGTTAGTGTTAGGGTTAGGGGACGGTGACGGTTTAGGGGACAGGTTAGGGTACGACAACGGTTTAGGGTGAGCGTATGTGTTAGGGTACGTGTCAGTGTTAGCGTACGAGTTAGCATTAGGGGACGGGTTAGGGTAAGGCTTCGGGTAAGGGTTAGGGTTAGGGATAGGTTTAGGGTTAGGGTTAGGGTTAGGAGCCGGTTTTGGGGACAGGTTAGTGTTCGAGAACGGTTTAGGGTGTGCGTACATGTTAGGGTACGGGTTAGTGTTAGCGTACGGGTTAGGATTAGGGGACGGGTTAGGGTAAGGCTTCGGGTAAGTGTTAGGGTTAGGGTTACGGTTTGTGTTAGGGGACGGGGACGGGGACGGTTTAGGGGACAGGTTAGGGTACGTGAACGGTTTATGGTGAGCGTATGTGTTAGGGTACGGTTTAGTGAGGGCGTACATGTTAGGATTAGGGGACGGTTCATGGTAAGTTTTCGGGTAAGGGTTAGGGTTAGTGTTAGGGTTAGCGTACGGGTTAGGATTAGGGGACGGGTTAGGGTAAGGCTTCGGGTAAGGTTTACGGTTAGGGTTAGCGTTAGGGTTAGTGTTAGGGGACGGGGACGATTTGGGGGACAGTTTCGGGTACGACAACGATTTAGGGTGAGCGTACGTGTTAGGTTACGGGTTAGTGTTAGCCTACGGGTTAGGATTAGGGGACGGGTTAGGGTAAGGCTTCGGGTAAGGGTTACGGTTAGGGTTAGGGTTAGGGGACGGGGACGGGGACGATTTAGGGAACAGGTTAGGGTATGACAACGGTTTAGTTTGAGCGTACGTGTTAGGGTACGGGTTAGTGTTAGCGTACGGGTTAGGATTGGGGAAGTGTGAGGGTAAGGTTTCGGGTAAGGGTTTGGGTTAGGGTTAGGGTTAGGGTTAGGGGACTCGGACGGTTTAGGGGACAGGTTAGGGTACGACTACGGTTTAGGGTGAGCGTACGTGATAGGGTACGGGTTAGTGTTAGTGTACGGGTTAGGATTAGGGGACGGGTAAGGGTAAGGCTTCGGGTAAGGTTTAGGGTTAGGGTTAGGGTTAGGGGACGGGGACGGTTTAGGGGACATGTTAGTGTACGACAACGGTTTAGGGTGAGCGTACGTGTTAGGGTACGGGTTAGTGTTAGCGTACGGTTTACAATTAGGGGACGGTTTAGTGTAAGGCTTCGGGTAAGGGTTAGGGTTAGGGTTAGGGTTAGCGTTAGGGGACGGAGACGGTTATGGGACAGGTTAGGGTACGACAACGGTTTAGTGTGAGCGTATGTGTTAGTGTACGGGTTAGTGTTAGCGTACGGGTTTGGATTAGTGGACGGTTTAGGGTAACGCTTACAGTAAGGGTTAGGGTTAGGGGACGGGGACGGGGACGGTTTAGGGGACAGGTTAGGGTACGACAACGGTTTAGGGTGAGCGTACGTGTTAGGGTACGGTTTAGTGTTAGCGTACGGGTTAGGATTAGGGGACGGGTAAGGGTAAGGCTTCGGGTAAGGGTTAAGGTTAGGGTTAGAGTTAGGGTTAGGGTTAGGGGACTGGGACGGTTTACGGGACAGGTTAGGGTACCACAACGGTTTAGGGTGAGCGTACGTGTTAGGGTACGGGTTAGTGTTAGCGTACGGGTTAGGATTGGGGAAGGGTGAGGGTAAGGCTTCGGGTAAGGATTAGGGTTAAGGTTAGGGTTAGGGTTAGTGTTAGGGGACTGGGACGGTTTAGGGGACAGGTTAGGATACGACAATGGTTTAGGGTGAGCGTACGTGTTAGGGTACGGGTTAGTGTTAGCGTACGGATTAGGATTAGGGGATGGGTAAGGGTAAGGCTTCGGGTAAGGGTTAGGGATAGGGTTAGGGTTAGGGGACAGGGACTGTTTAGGGGACATGTTAGGGTACAACAACGGTTTAGGGTGAGCGTACGTGTTAGGGTATGGGTTAGTGTTAGCATACGGGTTAGCATTAGGGGACGGTTTAGGGTAAGGTTTCGGGTAAGTGTTAGGGTTAGGGTTAGGGTTAGGTTTAGGGTTAGGGGACGGGGACGGTTTAGGGGACAGGTTAGGGTACGACAACGGTTTAGGGTGAGCGTACGTGTTAGTGTATGTGTTAGTGTTAGCCTACGTGTTAGGATTAGGGGACGGGTTAGAGTAAGGCTTCAGGTAATGTTTAGGGTTAGTGTTAGGGTTAGGGTTAGGGGACGGGCACGGTTTAGGGGACTGGTTAGGGTACGACAACGGTTTAGGGTGAGCGTACGTGTTAGGGTATGGGTTAGCGTTAGCGTACGGGTTAGGATTAAGGGACGGGTTAGGATAAGGCTTCGGGTAAGGGTTAGGGTTAGGTTTAGGGGATGGGGATGGTTGAGGGGACAGGTTAGGTTTAGGGTTAGGTTTAGGGTTAGGGTTAGGGTTAGGGGATGGCGACGGTTTAGGGGACAGGTTAGGGTACAACAACTGTTTAGGGTGAGTGTACGTGTTAGGGTACGGGTTACTGTTATCGTACGGGTTAGGATTAGGGGACGGGTAAGTGTAAGGCTGCGGGTAAGGTTTAGGGTTATGGTTAGGGTTAGGGTTAGGGGACGGAGATGGTTTAGGGGACAGGTTAGGTTACGACAACGGATTAGGGTGAGCGTACGTGTTAGGGTACGTGTTAGTGTTAGCATACGGGTACGGATTAGGGGACGGGTTAGGGTAAGGCTTCGGGTAAGGGTTAGGGTTAGTGTTAGGGTTAGGGTTAGGGTTAGGGAACGGGGACGGTTTAGGGGACAGGTTAGTGTTCAACAACGGTTTAGGGTGAGCGTACGTGTTAGGGTACGGGTTAGTGTTAGCGTACGGGTTAGGATTAGGGCACGGGTTAGTGTAAGGCTTCGGGTAAGGGTTAGGGTTAGGTTTATGGTTAGGGTTAGGGTTAGGGTTAGGGGACGGGGACGGTTTAGGGGACAGGTTAGGGTACGACAACGTTTTAGGGTGAGCGTACGTTTTAGGGTACTTGTCAGTGTTAGCGTACGGGTTAGGATTAGGGGACGGGTTAGGGTAAGGCTTCGGGTAAGGGTTAGGGTTAGGGTTAGGGTTAGGCTTAGGGGACTGGGACGGGGAAGGTTTAATGGACAGGTTAGTGTACGACAACGGTTTAGGGTGAGTGTACGTATTAGGGTACGGGTTAATCTTAGGGTACGGGTTAGGATTAGGGGACGGGTTAGGGTAAGGCTTCGGGTAAGGGTTAGTGTTAGGGTTAGGGTTAGGGTTACGGTTAGGGGACAGGGACGGTTTAGGGGACAGGTTAGGGTACCACAACGGTTTAGGGTGTGTGTACGTGTTAGGGTAAGGGTTAGTGGTAGCGTACGGGTTAGTATTAGGGGACGGGTTAGTGTAAGGCTTCGGGTAATGTTTAGGGTTAGTGTTAGGGTTAGGGGACGGGGACGGTTTGGGGACAGGTTAGGGTACGACAACGATTTAGGGTGAGCGTATCTGTTAGGGTACGGGTCAGTGTTAGCGTACGAGTTAGCATTAGGGGACGGGTTAGCGTAAGGCTTCGGGTCAGGGTTAGGGTTAGGGATAGGGTTAGGGTTAGGGTTAGGGTTAGGGGCCGGTTTAGGGGACAGGTTAGTGTTCGACAACGGTTTAGGGTGAGCGTACATGTTAGGGTATGGGTTAGTGTTAGCGTAAGGATTAGGATTAGGGGACGGGTTAGGGTAAGGCTTCGGGTAAGTGTTAGGGTTAGGGTTAGGGTTTGGGTTAGGGGACGTGGACGGGGACGGTTTAGGGGACAGGTTAGGGTACGACAACGGTTTATGGTGAGCGTATGTGTTAGAGTATGGTTTAGTGAGGGCGTACATGTTAGGATTAGGGGACGGTTTATGGTAAGGTTTCGGGTAAGGTTTAGGGTTAGGGTTAGCGTACGGGTTAGGATTAGGGGACGGGTTAGGGTAAGGCTTCGGGTAAGGTTTAGGGTTAGGGTTAGCGTTAGGGTTAGTGTTAGGGGACAGGGACGATTTAGGGGACAGGTTCGGGTACGACAACTCTTTAGGGTGAGCCTACGTGTTAGGGTACGGGTTAGTGTTAGCCTACAGGTTAGGATGAGGGGACGGGTTAGGGTAAGGCTTCGGGTAAGGGTTACGGTTAGGGTTAGGGTTAGGGGACGGGGACGGGGACGATTTAGGGAACAGGTTAGGGTATGACAACGGTTTAGGGTGAGCGTACGTGTTAGGGTACGGGTTAGTGTTAGCGTACGGTTTAGGATTGGGGTAGTGTGAGGGTAAGGTTTCGGGTAAGGGTTTGGGTTAGGGTTAGGGTTAGGGTTAGGGGACTCGGACGGTTTAGGGGACAGGTTAGGGTACGACAACGGTTTAGGGTGAGCGTACGTGTTAGGGTATGGGTTTGTGTTAGTGTACGTGTTAGGATTAGGGGACGGGTAAGGGTAAGGCTTCGGGTAAGTGTTAGGGTTAGGGTTAGGGTTAGGGTTAGGGGACGGAGACGGTTTAGGGGACCGGTTAGGGTACGACAACGGTTTAGGGTGAGCGTACGTGTTAGGGTACGGTTTAGTGTTAGCGTACGGATTAGGATTAGGGGATGGGTAAGGGTAAGGCTTCAGGTAAGGGTTAAGTTTAGGGTTAGAGTTAGGGTTAGGGTTAGGGGACTGGGACGGTTTAGGGGACAGGTTAGGGTACCACAACGGTTTAGGGTGAGCGTACGTGCTAGGGTACGGGTTAGTGTTTGAGTACGAGTTAGGATTAGGGGACGGGTTAGTGTAAGGCTTCGGGTAAGGGTTAGGGTTAGGGTAAGAGTTAGGGAACGGGGACGGTTTAGGGGACAGGTTAGGGTACGACAACGGTTTAGGGTGAGCGTACGTGTTAGGGTACGGTTTAGTGTTAGCGTACGGGTTAGGATTAGGGGACGGGTAAGGGTAAGGCTTCGGGTAAGTGTTAGGGTTAGGGTTAGGGTTAGGGGATGGGGACAGGGACGGTTTAGGGGACAGGTTAGGGTACGACAACTGTTTAGGGTGAGAGTACGTGTTAGGGTATGGGTTAGTGTTAGCGTACAGGTTAGGATTAGGGAACGGGTTAGGGTAAGGCTTCAGGTAAGGTTTAGGGTTAGTGTTAGGGTTAGGGTTAGGGGACGGGGATGGTTTAGGGGACAGGTTAGGGTACGACAATGGTTTAGGGTGAGCGTACGTGTTAGGGTATGGTTTAGTGTTAGCGTACGGGTTAGGATTAGGGGACGAGTTAGTGTAAAGCTACAGGTAAGGGTTAGGGTTATGTTTAGGGTTAGCATACGGGTTAGGATTAGGGGACGGGTTAGGGTAAGGTTTCGGGTAAGGGTTAGGGTTAATGTTAGGGTAAGGGTTAGGGTTAGGGGACGGGGAAGATTTAGGGGACAGTTTAGGGTACGTCAACGGTTTAGGGTGAGCGTACGTGTTAGGGTACGGGTTAGTGTTAGCCTACGGGTTAGGATTAGGTGACGGGTTAGGGTAAGGTTTCGGGTAAGGGTTAGGGTTAGGGTTAGGGGACGGGGACGGTTTAGGGGACAGGTTAGGGTACGACAACGGTTTAGGGTGTGCGTATGTGTTAGGGTACGGTTTAGTGTTAGCGTACGGGTTAGGATTAGGGGACGGGTTAGGGTAAGGCTTCGGGAAAGGGTTAGGGTTAGGGTTAGCGTTAGGGGACGGGGACGGTTTAGGGGACAGGTTAGGGTACGACAACGGTTTAGGGTGAGCGTACGTGTTAGGGTACGGGTTAGTGTTAGCGTACGTGTTAGGATTAGGGACGGGTTAGGGTAAGGCTTCGGGTAAGTGTTAGGGTTAGGGTTAGTGTTAGGGGACGTGGACGGTTTATGGGACAGGTTAGGGTACGACAACGGTTTAGGGTGAGCGTACGTGTTAGGGTACGGGTTAGTGTTAGCGTACGGATTAGGATTAGGGGACGAGTTAGGGTAAGGCTTCGGGTAAGGGTGAGGGTTAGGGTTAGGGTTAGGGTTAGGTTTAGGGGACGGGGACGGTTTAGGGGACAGGTTAGGGTACGACAACGGTGTAGGGTGAGCGTACGTGTTAGGGTACGGGTTAGGCTTAGCGTACGGGTTAGGATTGGGGATGGGTTAGTGTAAGGCTTCGGGTAAGGTTTAGGGTTAGGGATAGGGTTATGGTTAGGGTTAGGGGACGGGGACGGTTTAGGGGACAGGTTAGGGTACAAAAACGGTTTAGGGTGAGCGTACGTGTTAGGGTACGGGTTAGTGTTAGCGTACGGGTTAGGATTAGGGGACGGATTAGGGTAAGACTTCGTGTAAGGGTTCGGGTTAGGGTTAGGTTTAGGGTTAGAGTTAGGGGACGGTGACGGTTTAGGGTACAGGTTAGGGTACGAAAACGGTTTTGGGTGAGCGTACGTGTTAGGGTACGGTTTAGTGTTAGCGTACGGGTTAGGATTAGGGGACGGGTTAGTGTAAGGCTTCGGGTAAGGTTTAGGGTTAGGGTTAGGGTTAGGGTTAGGGGACGGGGACGGTTTAGGGGACAGGTTAGGGTACGACAACGGTTTAGGATGAGCGTACGTGTTAGGGTACGGGTTAGTGTTAGCGTACGGGTTAGGATTAGAGGACGGGTTAGGGTAAGGCTTCGGGTAAGGTTTAGGGTTAGGGTTAGGGGTAGGAGACGGGGACGGTTTAGGGGACAGGTTAGTGTACGACAATGGTTTACGGTGTGCGTATGTGTTAGGGTACGGTTTAGTGTTAGCGTACGGGTTTGGATTAGGGGACGGGTTAGGGTAAGGCTTCGGGTAAGGGTTAGGGTTTTGGTTAGGGTTAAGGTTAGGGTTAGGCTTAGGGGACGGGGATGGTTTAGGGGACAGGTTAGGGTACGAAAACAGTTTAGGGTGAGCGTACGTGTTAGGGTATGGGTTAGTGTTAGCGTACGGATTAGGATTAGGGGACGGGTTAGGGTAAGGCTTCGGGGTAAGTGTTAGGGTTAGGGTTAGGGTTAGGGTTAGTGGATGGGGACGTTTTAGGGGACAGGTTAGGGTACGACAACGGTTTAGGGTGAGCATACGTGTTAGGGTAGGGGTTAGTGTTATCCTACGGGTTAGGATTAGGGGACGGGTTAGGGTAAGGCTTCGGGTATGTGTTAGGGTTAGGGTTAGGGTTAGGGTTAGGGGACGGGGATGGGGAAGGTTTAGGGGACAGGTTCGTGTACGACAACGGTTTAGGGTGAGCGTACGTGTTAGGGTACGGGTTAGTGTTAGCGTACGGGTTAGGATTAGGGGACTGGTTAGGGTAAGGCTTCGGGTAAGGTTTAGTATTAGGGTTGGGGTTTGGGTTAGGGGACGGGGACGGTTTAGGGGACAGGTTAGGGTACGAAAACTGTTTAGGGTGAGCGTACGTGTTAGGGCATGGATTAGTGTTATCGTATGGGTTAGGATTAGGGTACGGGTTAGGGTAAGGCTTCGAGTAAGGGTTAGGGTTAGGCTTAGGTTTAGGGTTAGGGGACGGGGTTGGTTTAGGGGACAGGTTAGGATACGACAACGGTTTAGGGTGAGCGTACGTGTTAGGGTACGGGTTAGTGTTAGCGTACGGGTTAGGATTAGAGGACGGGTTAGGGTAAGGCTTCGGGTAAGGGTTAGGTTTAGGGTTAGGGTTAGGGTTAGGGTTAGGAGATGGGGACGGTTTAGGGGACAGGTTAGTGTACGACAACGGTTTAGGGTGTGCGTATGTGTTAGGGTACGGTTTAGTGTTAGCGTACGGGTTAGGATTAGGGGACGGATTAGGGTAAGGCTTTGGGTAAGGGTTAGGGTTAGGTTTACGGTTAGGGTTAGGGGACAGGGACGGTTTAGGGGACTGGTTAGGGTACGACAACGGTTTAGGGTGAGCGTACGTGTAAGAGTACGGGTTAGTGTTAGCGTACGGGTTAGGATTAGGGGACGGTTTAGGGTAAGGCTTCGGGTAAGTGTTAGGGTTAGGGTTAGGGTTAGGTTTAGGGGACGGGGATGGGGACGGTTTAGGGGACATTTTCGTGTATGACAATGGTTTAGGGTGAGCGTACGTGTTAGGGTACGTGTTAGTGTTAGTGTACGGGTTAGGATTAGGGGACGGGTTAGGGTAATGCTTCGGGTAAGGGTTAGGGTTAGGGTTAGGGTTAGCGTTAGGGTTAGGGGACGGGGACGCTTTAGGGGAGAGGTTAGGATACGACAACCGTTTAGGGTGAGCATACGTGTTAGGTTACGGATTAGTGATAGCCTACGGGTTAGGATAAGGGGACGGGTTAGGGTAAGGCTTCGGGAAAGTGTTAGGGTTAGGGTTAGGGTTAGGGTTAGGGGACGGGGATGGGCACGGTTTAGGGGACAGGTTAGTGTACGACAACGTTTTAGGGTGAGCGTACGTGTTAGGGTACGGGTTAGGCTTAGCGTACGGGTTAGGATTAGGGGACGGGTTAGGGTAAGGCTTCGGGTAAGGTTTAGGGTTAGGTTTACGGTTAGGGTTAGGGGACGGGGACGGTTTAGGGGACTGGTTAGGATACGACAACGGTTTAGGGTGAGCGTACGTGTTAGGGTACGGGTTAGGCTTAGCGTACGGGTTAGGATTGGGGATGGGTTAGTGTAAGGCTTCGGGTAAGGTTTAGGGTTAGGGTTAGGGTTAGGGTTAGGGGACGGGGACGGTTTAGGGGACAGGTTAGGATACAAAAACGGTTTAGGGTGAGCTTACGTGTTAGGGTACGGGTTAGTGTTAGCGTACGGGTTAGGATTAGGGGACGGGTTAGGGTAAGACTTCGTGTAAGGGTTCGGGTTAGGGTTAGGTTTAGGGTTAGAGTTAGGGGACGGTGACGGTTTAGGGGACAGGTTAGGGTACTACAACGGTTTTGGGTGAGCGTAAGTGTTAGGGTACGTGTTAGTGTTAGCGTACGGGTTAGGATTAGGGGACGGGTTAGGGTAATGCTTCGGGTAAGTGTTAGGGTTAGGGTTAGGGTTAGGGTTAGGGTAAGGGGACGGGGACGGTTTATGGGACAGGTTAGGGTACGACAACAGTTTAGGGTGAGCGTACGTGTTAGGGTACATGTTAGTGTTAGCGTACGGGTTAGGATTAGGGGACGGGTTAGGGTAATGCTTCAGGTAAGGGTTAGGGTTAGGGTTAGGTTTATGGTTAGGGTTAGGGGACGGGGACGGTTTAGGGGACTGGTTAGGGTACGACAACGTTTTAGGGTGAGCGTACGTGTTAGGATACGGGTTAGAGTTAGCGTATGGGTTAGCATTAGGTGACGGGATAGGGTAAGGCTTCGGGTAAGGGTTAGGGTTAGGGTTAGGGGACGGGGACGGGGACGGTTTAGCAGACAGGTTATGGTACGATAATGGTTTAGGGTGAGCATACGTGTTAGGGTACGGGTTAGTGTTAGCGTACGTGTTAGGATTACGGGACGGGTTAGGTTAAGGCTTCGGGTAAGGGTTAGGGTTAGGGTTAGGGTTAGGGTTAGGGATAGGTTTAGGGGACGGGGACGGTTTAGGGGACAGGTTAGGGTACGACAACGGTTTAGGGTGAGCGTACGTGTTAGGGTACGGCTTATTGTTTGCGTACGGGTTAGTATTAGGGGACGGGTTAGGGTAAGGCTTCGGGTAAGGGTTAGGGTTAGGGTTAGGGTTAGGGGACGGGGACGGGGATGGTTTAGGGGACAGGTTAGGGTACGACAACGGTTTAGGGTGAGCGTACGTGTTAGAGTACGGTTTAGTGTTAGCGTACGGGTTAGGATTAGGGGACAGGTTAGGGTAAGGCTTCGGGTAAGGGTTAGGGTTAGGGTTAGGGTAAGGGGACGGGGACGGTTTATGGGATAGGTTAGGGTACGACAACAGTTTAGGGTGAGCGTACGTGTTAGGGTACGTGTTAGTGTTAGCGTACGGGTTAGGTTTAGGGGACGGGTTAGGGTAATGCTTCGGGTAAGGGTTAGGTTTAGGGTTAGGGTTAGCGTTAGGGTTAGGGGACGGGGACGGTTTAGGGGACAGGTTAGTATACGACAACTGTTTAGGGTGAGCATACGTGTTAGGGTACGGGTTACTGATAGCCTACGGGTTAGGATAAGGGGAGGGGTTAGGGTAAGGCTTCGGGAAAGTGTTAGGGTTAGGGTTAGGGTTAGGGGACGGGGACGGGCACGGTTTAGGGGACAGGTTAGTGTACGACAACGGTTTAGGGTGAGCGTACGTGTTAGGGTACGGGTTAGTGTTAGCGTACGGGTTAGGATTAGGGGACGGGTTAGGGTAAGGCTTCGGGTAAGGTTTAGGGTTAGGGTTAGGGTTAGGGTTAGGGTTAGGGGACGGGGACGATTTAGGGGACAGGTTAGGGTACGACAACGCTTTAGGGTGAGTGTACGTGTTAGGGTACGGGTTAGTGTTAGCATACGGGTTAGGATTACGGGACGGTTTAGGGTAAGGCTTGGGGTAAGGGTTAGGTTTAGGGTTAGGGTTACGGTTAGGGGACGGGGACGGGGACGGTTTAGGGGACAGGTTAGGGTACGACAACGGTTTAGGTTGAGCGTACGTGTTAGGGTACTGTTTAGTGTTAGCATACGGGTTAGGATTACGTGACGGGTTAGGGTAAGGCTTCGGGTAAGGGTTAGGGTTAGGGTTAGGGTTAGGGTTACAGGACGGGGACGGTTTAGGGTACAGGTTAGGGTACGACAACGGTTTAGGGTGAGCGTACGTGTTAGGGTACGGGTTAGTGTTAGCGTACGGGTTAGGATTAGGGGACGGTTTAGGATAAGGCTTCGGGTAAGTGTTAGGGTTAGGTTTAGGGTTAGGGTTAGGGGATGGGGACGGTTTAGGGGACAGGTTAGTGTACGACAACTGTTTAGAGTGAGTGTACGTGTTAGGGTACGGGTTAGTGTTAGCGTACGGGTTAGGATTAGGGGACGGGTTAGGGTAAGGCTTCGGGTAAGGGTTAGGGTTAGGGTTAGGGTTAGGGTTAGGGAACGGGGACGGTTTAGGGGACAGGTTAGGTTACGACAACGGTTTAGGATAAGCGTACGTGTTAGTGTAAGGGTTAGAGTTAGCATACGGGTTAGGATTAGGGGACGGGTTAGGGTAAGGCTTCGGGTAAGGATTAGGGTTAGGGTTAGGGTTAGGGTTAGGGTTAGGGGACGGGGACGGTTTAGGGGACAGGTTAGTGTACAATAATGGTTTAGGGTGAGCGTACGTGTTCGGGTACGGGTTACTGTTAGTGTAAGGGTTAGGATTAGGGGACGGGTTAGGGTAAGGCTTCGGGTAAGGGTTAGGGTTAGGTTTAGGGTTAGTGTTAGGGTTAGGGGATGGGGAAGGTTTAGGGGAGAGGTTAGGGTACGACAACGGTTTAGGGTGAGAGTACGTGTTAGGGTATGGGTTAGTGTTAGCATACGGGTTAGGATTAGGGGACGGGTTAGTGTAAGGCTTCGGGTAAGGGTTAGGGTTAGGGTCATGGTTAGGGGACGGGGACGGTGTAGGGGACAGGTTAGGGTACGACAACGGTTTAGGGTGAGCGTACGTGTTAGGGTATGGGTTAGTGTTAGCGTTCGGGTTAAGATTAGGGGACGGGTTAGAGTAAGGCTTCGGGTAAGGGTTAGGGTTAGGTTTAGGGTTAGGGTTAGGGTTACGGTACGGGGACCGTTTACGTTACAGGTTAGGGTACGACAACGGTTTAGGGTGAGCGTACGTGTTAGGGTACGGGTTAGTGTTAGCGTACGGTTTAGGTTTAGGGGACGGTTTAGGATAAGGCTTCGGGTAAGGGTTAGGTTTAGGGTTAGGGGACGGGGACGGTTTAGGGGACAGGTTAGGGTACGACAACGGTTTAGGGTGAGCGTACGTGTTACGGTACGGGTTAGTGTTAGCGTTCGGGTTAGGATTAGGTGACGGGTTAGGGTAAGGCTTCGGGTAAGGGTTAGGGTTAGGGTTAGGGTTAGGGTTAGGGTTACAGGACGGGGACGGTTTAGGGTACAGGTTAGGGTACGACAACGGTTTAGGGTGAGCGTACGTGTTAGGGTACGTGTTAGTGTTAGCGTACGGGTTAGGATTAGGGGACGGTTTAGGATAAGGCTTCGGGTAAGTGTTAGGGTTAGGTTTAGGGTTAGGGTTAGGGGATGGGGACGGTTTAGGGGACAGGTTAGTGTACGACAACGGTTTAGAGTGAGTGTACGTGTTAGGGTACGGGTTAGTGTTAGCGTGCGGGTTAGGATTAGGGGACGGGTTAGGGTAAGGCTTCGGGTAAGGGTTAGGGTTAGGGTTAGTGTTAGGGGACAGGGACCGTTTAGGGGACAGGTTAGGGTACGACAACGGTT
This sequence comes from Phocoena phocoena, assembly GCF_963924675.1. Taxonomy (NCBI): domain Eukaryota; kingdom Metazoa; phylum Chordata; class Mammalia; order Artiodactyla; family Phocoenidae; genus Phocoena; species Phocoena phocoena. Next base: position 534,130 of record NW_027077717.1, on the reverse strand, counting down.
TAGGGTGAGCATACGTGTTAGAGTTTTGGTTAGTGTTAGCGTACCTGTTAGGATTAGGGGACGGGTTAGGGTAAGGCTTCGGGTAAGGTTTAGGTTTAGGTTTAGTGTTAGTTTTAGGGTTAGGGGACGGGGACGGTTTAGGGGACGGGTTAGGGTACGACACAGTTTTAGGGTGATCGTACGTGTTAGGGTACGGGTTAGTGTTAGCGTACAGGTTAGGATTAGGGGACGGTTTAGGGTAAGGCTTCGGGTAAGGGTTAGGGTTAGGTTTAGGGTTAGGTTTAGGGTTAGGGGATGGGGACGTTTTAGGGGACAGGTTAGGGTACGACAACGGTTTAGGGTGAGCGTACGTGTTAGGGTACGGGTTAGTGTTAGCGTACGGGTTAGGATTAGGGGACGGGTTAGGGTAAGGCTTCGGGTAAGTGTTAGTGTTAGGGTTAGGGTTAGGGGATGGGGACGGTATGGGGGACAGGTTAGGGTACGACAATTGTTTAGGGTGAGCGTACGTGTTAGGGTACGGGTTATTGTTAGCGTACGGGTTAGGATTATGGGACGGGTTAGGGTAAGGCTTCGGGTAAGGGTTAGGGTTAGGGGACGGGGACGGGGACGGGGATGGGGATGGTTTAGGGGACAGGTTAGGGTACGACAACGGTTTAGGGTGAGCGTACGTGTTAGGGTACGGGTTAGTGTTATCGTATGGGTTACGATTACGGGACGGGTTAGTGTAAGGCTTCAGGTAAGGGTTAGGGTTAGGGTTAGGTTTAGGGTTAGGGTTAGGGGACGGGGACGGTTTAGAGGACATGTTAGGGTACGACAACGGTTTAGGGTGAGCATACGTGTTAGGGTACGGGTTAGAGTTAGCGTACGGGTTAGGATTAGGTGACGGGTTAGTGTAAGGTTCGGGTAATGGTTAGGGTTAGGGTTAGGGTTAGGGTTAGGGGACGGGGACGGTTTAGGGTGAGCGTACGTGTTAGAGTACGGTTTAGTGTTATCGTACGGGTTAGGATTAGGGGACGGTTTAGGGTAAGGCTTCGGGTAAGGTTTAGTGTTAGGGTTAGGGTTAGGCCACGGGGACGGTTTAGGGGACAGGTTAGGGTACGACAACAGTTTAGGGTGAGCATACGTGTTAGGGTACGTGTTAGTGTTAGCGTACGGGTTAGGATTAGGGGACGGGTTAGGGTAAGGCTTCGGGTAAGGGTTAGGGTTAGGGTTGGGGTTAGCGTTAGTGTTAGGGGATGGGGACGGTTTAGGGGACAGGTTAGGGTATGACAACTGTTTAGGGTGAGCATACGTGTTAGGGTACGGGTTAGTGATAGCCTACGGGTTAGGATTAGGGGACGGGTTAGTGTAAGGCTTCGGGTAAGGGTTAGGGTTAGGGTTAGGGTTAGGGTTAGGGTTAGGGGACGGGGACGGTTTAGGGGACAGGTTAGGGTACGACAACAGTTTAGGGTGAGCGTATGTGTTAGGGTACGGGTTATTGTTATCGTATGGGTTAAGATTAGGGGACGGGTTAGGGTAAGGCTTCGGGTAAGGGTTAGGGTTAGGGTTAGGGTTAGGGTTAGGGAACGGGGATGGTTTAGGGGACAGGTTAGGTTACGACAACGGTTTAGGATAAGGGTACGTGTTAGTGTAAGGGTTAGAGTTAGCATACGGGTTAGGATTAGGGGACGGGTTAGGGTAAGGCTTCGGGTAAGGATTAGGGTTAGGGTTAGGGTTAGGGTTAGGGTTAGGGTTAGGGGATGGGGACGGCTTAGGGGACAGGTTAGTGTACGATAATGGTTTAGGGTGAGCGTACGTGTTCGGGTACGGGTTACTGTTAGTGTAAGGGTTAGGATAAGTGGACGGTTTAGGGTAAGGCTTCGGGTAAGTGTTAGGGTTAGGTTTAGGGTTAGTGTTAGGGTTAGGGGATGGGGAAGGTTTAGGGGAGAGGTTAGGGTACGACAACGGTTTAGGGTGAGCGTACGTGTTAGGGTATGGGTTAGTGTTAGCATACGGGTTAGGATTAGGGTACGGGTTAGTGTAAGGCTTCGGGTAAGGGTTAGGGTTAGGGTCATGGTTAGGGGACGGGGACGGTGTAGGGGACAGGTTAGGGTACGACAACGGTTTAGGGTGAGCGTACGTGTTAGGGTACGGGTTAGTGTTAGCGTTCGGGTTAAGATTAGGGGACGGGTTAGAGTAAGGCTTCGGGTAAGTGTTAGGGTTAGGTTTAGGGTTAGGGTTAGGGTTACGGTACGGGGACCGTTTACAGTACAGGTTAGGGTACGACAACGGTTTAGGGTGAGCGTACGTGTTAGGGTACGGGTTAGTGTTAGCGTACGGTTTAGGTTTAGGGGACGGTTTAGGATAAGGCTTCGGGTAAGGGTTAGGGTTAGGGTTAGGGGACGGGGACGGTTTAGGGGACAGGTTAGGGTTCGACAACGGTTTAGGGTGAGCGTACGTGTTAGGGTACGGGTTAGTGTTAGCGTTCGGGTTAGGATTAGGTGACGGGTTAGTGTAAGGCTTCGGGTAAGGGTTAGGGTTAGGGTTAGGGTTAGGGTTAGGGTTACAGGACGGGGACGGTTTAGGGTACAGGTTAGGGTACGACAACGGTTTAGGGTGAGCGTACGTGTTAGGGTACGTGTTAGTGTTAGCGTACGGGTTAGGATTAGGGGACGGTTTAGGATAAGGCTTCGGGTAAGTGTTAGGGTTAGGTTTAGGGTTAGGGTTAGGGGATGGGGACGGTTTAGGGGACAGGTTAGTGTACGACAATGGTTTAGTGTGAGTGTACGTGTTAGGGTACGGGTTAGTGTTAGCGTACGGGTTAGGATTACGGGACGGGTTAGGGTAAGGCTTCGGGTAAGGGTTAGGGTTAGGGTTAGGGGACAGGGACGGTTTAGGGGACAGGTGAGGGTACGACAACGGTTTAGGGTGAGCGTACGTGTTAGAGTTTGGGTTAGTGTTAGCGTACGTGTTAGGATTAGGGGACGGTTAGGGTAAGGCTTTGGGTAAGGGTTAGGGTTAGGTTTAGTGTTAGGTTTAGGGTTAGGGGACGGGGACGGTTTAGGGACGGGTTAGGGTACGACACAGTTTTAGGGTGATCGTACGTGTTAGGGTACGGGTTAGTTTTAGCGTACAGGTTAGGATTAGGGGACGGTTTAGGGTAAGTCTACGGGTAAGGGTTAGGGTTAGGTTTATGGTTAGGGTTAGGGTTAGGGGACGGGGACGGTTTAGGGTGAGCGTACGTGTTAGAGTACGGTTTAGTGTTATCGTACGGGTTAGGATTAGGGGACGGTTTAGGGTAAGGCTTCGGGTAAGGTTTAGTGTTAGGGTTAGGGTTAGGCCACGGGGACGGTTTAGGGGACAGGTTAGGGTACGACAACAGTTTAGGGTGAGCGTACGTGTTAGGGTACGTGTTAGTGTTAGCGTACGGGTTAGGATTAGGGGACGGGTTAGGGTAAGGCTTCGGGTAAGGGTTAGGGTTAGGGTTGGGGTTAGTGTTAGGGTTAGGGGATGGGGACGGTTTAGGGGACAGGTTAGGGTATGACAACTGTTTAGGGTGAGCATACGTGTTAGGGTACGGGTTAGTGATAGCCTACGGGTTAGGATTAGGGGACGGGTTAGTGTAAGGCTTCGGGTAAGGGTTAGGGTTAGGGTTAGGGTTAGGGTTAGGGTTAGGGGACGGGGACGGTTTAGGGGACAGGTTAGGGTACGACAACAGTTTAGGGTGAGCGTATGTGTTAGGGTACGGGTTATTGTTATCGTATGGGTTAAGATTAGGGGACGGGTTAGGGTAAGGCTTCGGGTAAGGGTTAGGGTTAGGGTTAGGGTTAGGGTTAGGGAACGGGGATGGTTTAGGGGACAGGTTAGGTTACGACAACGGTTTAGGATAAGGGTACGTTTTAGTGTAAGGGTTAGAGTTAGCATACGGGTTAGGATTAGGGGACGGGTTAGGGTAAGGCTTCGGGTAAGGATTAGGGTTAGGGTTAGGGTTAGGGTTAGGGTTAGGGTTAGGGGATGGGGACGGCTTAGGGGACAGGTTAGTGTACGATAATGGTTTAGGGTGAGCGTACGTGTTCGGGTACGGGTTACTGTTAGTGTAAGGGTTAGGATAAGGGGATGGGTTAGGGTAAGGCTTCGGGTAAGGGTTAGGGTTAGGTTTAGGGTTAGTGTTAGGGTTAGGGGATGGGGAAGGTTTAGGGGAGAGGTTAGGGTACGACAACGGTTTAGGGTGAGCGTACGTGTTAGGGTATGGGTTAGTGTTAGCATACGGGTTAGGATTAGGGGACGGGTTAGTGTAAGGCTTCGGGTAAGGGTTAGGGTTAGGGTCATGGTTAGGGGACGGGGACGGTGTAGGGGACAGGTTAGGGTACGACAACGGTTTAGGGTGAGCGTACGTGTTAGGGTACGGGTTAGTGTTAGCGTTCGGGTTAAGATTAGGGGACGGGTTAGAGTAAGGCTTCGGGTAAGTGTTAGGGTTAGGTTTAGGGTTAGGGTTAGTGTTACGGTACGGGGACCGTTTACAGTACAGGTTAGGGTACGACAACGGTTTAGGGTGAGTGTACGTGTTAGGGTACGGGTTAGTGTTAGCGTACGGTTTAGGTTTAGGGGACGGTTTAGGATAAGGCTTCGGGTAAGGGTTAGGGTTAGGGTTAGGGGACGGGGACGGTTTAGGGGACAGGTTAGGGTTCGACAACGGTTTAGGGTGAGCGTACGTGTTAGGGTACGGGTTAGTGTTAGCGTTCGGGTTAGGATTAGGTGACGGGTTAGTGTAAGGCTTCGGGTAAGGGTTAGGGTTAGGGTTAGGGTTAGGGTTAGGGTTACAGGACGGGGACGGTTTAGGGTACAGGTTAGGGTACGACAACGGTTTAGGGTGAGCGTACGTGTTAGGGTACGTGTTAGTGTTAGCGTACGGGTTAGGATTAGGGGACGGTTTAGGATAAGGCTTCGGGTAAGTGTTAGGGTTAGGTTTAGGGTTAGGGTTAGGGGATGGGGACGGTTTAGGGGACAGGTTAGTGTACGACAATGGTTTAGTGTGAGTGTACGTGTTAGGGTACGGGTTAGTGTTAGCGTACGGGTTAGGATTACGGGACGGGTTAGGGTAAGGCTTCGGGTAAGGGTTAGGGTTAGGGTTAGGGTTAGGGGACAGGGACGGTTTAGGGGACAGGTGAGGGTACGACAACGGTTTAGGGTGAGCGTACGTGTTAGAGTTTGGGTTAGTGTTAGCGTACGTGTTAGGATTAGGGGACGGTTAGGGTAAGGCTTTGGGTAAGGGTTAGGGTTAGGTTTAGTGTTAGGTTTAGGGTTAGGGGACGGGGACGGTTTAGGGACGGGTTAGGGTACGACACAGTTTTAGGGTGATCGTACGTGTTAGGGTACGGGTTAGTTTTAGCGTACAGGTTAGGATTAGGGGACGGTTTAGGGTAAGTCTACGGGTAAGGGTTAGGGTTAGGTTTATGGTTAGGGTTAGGGTTAGGGGATGGGGACGTTTTAGGGGACAGGTTAGGGTACGACAACGGTTTAGGGTGAGCGTACGTGTTAGGGTACGGGTTAGAGTTTGTGTATGGGTTAGGATTAGGGGACGGGTTATGGTAAGTCTTCGGGTAAGGGTTAGGGTTAGGGTTAGGTTTAGGGGACGGGGATGGTTTAGGGGACAGGTTAGGGTACGACAACTCTTTAGGGTGAGCGTACGTGTTAGGGTACGGGTTAGTGTTAGCGTACGTGTAAGGATTAGCGGACGAGTTAGTGTAAGGCTTCGGGTAAGGGTTAGGGTTAGGGTTAGGGTAAGGGTGAGGGGACGGGGACGGTTTAGGGGACAGGTTAGGGTACGACAATGGTTTAGCGTGAGCGTACGTGTTAGGGTACGGCTTAGTGTTAGCGTTCGGGTTAGGATTAGGGGACGGGTTAGGGTAAGGCTTCGGGTAAGGGTTAGGTTTCGGGTTAGGGTTAGGGTTAGGGTTACGGGACGGGGACGGTTTAGGGTACAGGTTAGGGTATGACAACGGTTTATGGTGAGCGTACGTGTTAGGGTACGGGTTACTGTTAGCGTACGGGTTAGGATTAGGGGACGGTTTAGGATAAGGCTTCGGGTAAGGGTTAGTGTTAGGTTTAGGGTTAGGGTTAGGGGATGGGGACGGTTTAGGGGACAGGTTAGTGTACGACAACGGTTTAGTGTGAACGTACGTGTTAGGGTACGGGTTAGTGTTAGCGTACGGGTTAGGATTAGGGGACGGGTTAGTGTAAGGCTTCGGGTAAGGGTTAGGGTTAGTGTTAGGGTTAGGGTACAGGGACGGTTTAGGGGACAGGATAGGGTACGACAACGGTTTAGGATGAGCGTAAGTGTTAGAGTACGGGTTAGTGTTAGCGTACGTGTTAGGATTAGGGACGGGGTAGTGTAAGGCTTCGGGTAAGGGTTAGTGTTAGGTTTAGGGTTAGGGTTAGGGTTAGGGGACGGGGACGGTTTAGGGGACTGGTTAGGGTACGACACCATTTTAGGGTGAGCGTACGTGTTAGGGTACGGGTTAGAGTTAGTGTACAGTTTAGGATTAGGGGACGGGTTAGGGTAAGACTTAGGGTAAGGGTTAGGGTTAGCTTTAGCGTTAGGGTTAGGGTTAGGGGATGGGGACGTTTTAGGGGACAGGTTAGGGTACGACAACGGTTTAGGGTGAGCGTACGTGTTAGGGTACGGGTTAGAGTTAGCGTACGGGTTAGCATTAGGGGACGGGTTAGTGTAAGGCTTTGGGTAAGGGTTAGGGTTAGGGTTAGGGTTAGGGGACGGGGACGGTTTAGGGGACAGGTTAGTGTACGACAACGGTTTAGGGTGTGCGTATGTGTTAGGGTATGGTTTAGTTTTAGCGTACGGGTTAGGATTAGGGGACGGGTTAGGGTAAGGCTTCGGGTAAGGTTTAGGGTTAGGGTTAGGGTTAGGGGACGGGGACGGTTTAGGGGATAGGATACGGTATGACAACGGTTTAGGGTGAGCGTACGTGTTAGGGTACGAGTTAGTGTTAGCGTACGGGTTAGGATTAGGGGACGGGTTAGGATAAGGCTTCGGGTAAGGGTTAGGGTTAGGGTTAGGGTTAGGGGACGGGGACGGTTTAGGGGACAGGTTAGGGTACGACAACGGTTTAGGGTGAGCGTACGTGTTAGGGTACGGGTTAGTGTTAGCGTACGGGTTAGGGTTAGGGGACGAGTTAGAGTAAGGCTTCCGGTAAGGGTTAGGGTTAGGGTTAGGGTTAGGGTTAGGGCACGGGGACGGTTTAGGGGACAGGTTAGGGTACGACAACGGTTTAGGGTGAGCATACGTGTTAGGGTACGGGTTAGTGTTAGCCTACGGGTTAGGATTAGGTGACGGGTTAGGGTAAGGCTTCGGGTAAGGTTTAGGGTTAGGGTTAGGGTTAGGGTTAGGGGACGGGGATGGGGACGGTTTAGGGGTCAGGTTCGTGTACGTCAACGGTTCAGGGTGAGCGTACGTGTTACGGTATGGGTTAGTGTTAGCGTACGGGTTAGGATTAGGGGACGGGTTAGGGTAAGGCTTCGGGTAAGGTTTAGGGTTAGGGTTAGGGTTAGTGTTAGGGGACGGGGACGGTTTAGGGGACAGGTTAGGGTACGACAACGGTTTAGGGTGAGCGTACCTGTTAGGGTACGGGTTAGTGTTATCTTATGGGTTAGGATTAGGTGACGGGTTAGGGTAAGGCTTCGGGTAAGAGTTAGGGTTAGGGTTAGGGTTAGGGTTAGGGGACGGGGACGTTTTAGGGGACAGGTTAGTGTACGACAACGGTTTAGGGTGAGCGTACGTGTTAGGGTACGGGTTAGAGTTAGCGTACGGGTTAGGATTAGGGGACGGGTTAGGGTAAGGCTTCGGGTAAGGGTTAGGGTTAGTGTTAGGGTTAGGGTTAGGGGACGGGGACGGTGTAGGGGACAGGTTAGTGTACGACAACGGTTTAGGGTGTGCGTATGTGTAAGGGTACGGTTTAGTGTTAGCGTACGGGTTAGGATTAGGGGACGGGTAAGTGTAAGGCTTCGGGTAAGGTTTTGGGTTAGGGTTAGGGTTAGGGGACGGGGACGGTTTAGGAGACAGATTAGGGTACGACAACGATTTTGGGTGAGCGTACGTGTTAGGGTATGGATTAGTGTTAGCGTTCGGGTAAGGATTAGGGGACGGGTTAGGATAAGGCTTCGGGTAAGTTTTAGGGTTAGGGTTATGGTTAGGGTTAGAGGACGGGGACGATTTAGGGGACATATTAGGGTACGACAATGGTTTAGGGTGACCGTTCATGTTAGGGTATGGGTTAGTGTTATCGTACGGGTTAGTATTAGGGGATGGGTTAGGGTAAGACTTCGGGTAAGTGTTAGGGTTAGGGTTAGGGTTAGGGTTAGGGTTAGGGGACAGGGACGGTTTAGGGAACAGGTTAAGGTACGACAACGTTTTAGGGTGAGCATACGTGTTAGGGTACGGGTTACTTTTAGCGTACGGGTTAGGATTAGGGGACGGATTAGTGTAAGGCTTCGGGTAAGGGTTAGGGTTAGGTTTAGGGTTAGGGTTATACTTAGGGGATGGGGACGGTTTAGGGGAGAGGTTAGGGTACGACAACGGTTTAGGGTGAGCGTACGTGTTAGGGTACGGGTTAGTGTTAGCGTACGGGTTAGGATTAGGGGACGGGTTAGGGTAAGGCTTTGGGTAAGGGTTAGGGTTAGAGTTAGTGTTAGGGTTAGGGGACGGGGACGGTTGAGGGGACAGGTTAGGGTACGACAAAGGTTTATGGTGAGCGTACGTGTTAGGGAACGGGTTTGTGTTAGCGTATGGGTTAGGATTAGGGGACGGGTTAGGGTAAGGCTTCTGGTAAGGGTTCGGGTTAGGGTTAGGGTTTGGGTTAGGGTTAGGGGACGGTGACGGTTTAGGGGACAGTTTAGGGTACGACAACTGTTTAGGGTGAGGGTACGTGTTAGGGTACGGGTTAGTGTTAGCGTGCGGGTTAGGATTACGGGACGGGTTAGGGTAAGGCTTCGGGTAAGGGTTAGGGTTAGGGTTAGGGTTAGTGTTAGGGGACGGGGACGGTTTAGGGGACAGGTTAGGGTACGACAACGGTTTAGGGTGAGCGTACGTGTTAGGGTACGGGTTAGTGTTAGCATACGGGTTAAGTTTAGGGGACGGTTTAGGGTAAGGCCTCGGATAAGGGTTAAGGTTATGGTAATGATTAGGGTTAGGGTTCGGGGACGGGGATGGTTTAGGGGACAGGTTAGGGTATGACAACGGTTTAGGGTGAGCGTACGTGTTAGGGTACGGGTTAGTGTTAGCGTACGGGTTAGGATTACGGGACGGGTTAGGTTAAGGCTTCAGGTAAGGGTTAGGGTTAGGGTTAGGGTTAGGGTTAGGGGACGGCGACGGTTTAGGGGACAGGTTAGGGTACGACAACTGTTTAGGGTGAGTGTACGTGTTAGGGTATGGGTTATTGTTAGCGTACGGGTTAGGATTAGGGGACGGGTTAGGGTAAGGCTTCGGGTAAGGGTTAGCGTTAGGGTTAGGTTTAGGGTTAGGGTTAGGGGACGGGGACGGTTTAGGGGACATGTTAGGGTACGACAACGCTTTAGGGTGAGCGTACTTGTTAGGGTACGGGTTATTGTTAGCGTACGGGTTAGGATTACGGGACGAGTTAGCGTAAGTCTTCAGGTAAGGATTAGGGTTAGGGTTAGGGTTAGGGTTAGGGTACGGGGACGGTTTGGGGACAGGTTAGGGTACGACAACGGTTTAGGGTGAGCGTACATGTTGGCTACGGTTTAGTGTTAGCGTAAGGGTTAGGATTAGGGGACGGGTTAGGGTAAGGCTTCGGGTAAGGTTTAGGGTTAGGGTTAGGGTTAGGGTTAGGGGACGGGGACGGTTTAGGGGACAGTTTAGGGTACCGCAACGGTTTAGGGTGAGTGTACGTGTTAGGGAAATGGTTATGGTTAGCGTACGGGTTAGGATTAGGGGACGGGTTAGAGTAAGGCTTCGGGTAAGGGTTAGGGTTAGGGTTAGGGTTAGGGGACGGAGACGGTTTAGTGGACAGGTTAGTGTACGACAACAGTTTAGGGTGAGCGTACGTGTTAGGGTATGGGTTAGTGATAGCGTACGAGTTAGGCTTATGGGACGGGTTAGGGTAAGGCTTCGGGTAAGGGTTAGGGTTAGGGTTAGGGTTAGGGGACGGGGACGGTTTAGGGGACAGGTTATGGTACGACAAAGTTTTAGGTTGAGCGTACGTGTTAGGGTACGTGTTAGTGTTAGCGTACCGGTTAGGATTAGGGGACGGGTTAGGGTAAGGCTTCGGGTTAGGGTTAGGGTTAGGGTTAGGGTTAGGGGTAGGGGATGGGGATGGTTTAGGGTACAGGTTAGGGTACGACAATGGTTTAGGGTGAGCATACGTGTTAGGGTACGGGTTAGGGTTAGCATACGTGTTAGGATTAGGGGATGGGTTAGTGTAAGGCTTCGGGTAAGGGTTAGGGTTAGGGTTAGGGTTAATGTTATGGTTAGCGGATGGGGACGGTTTAGGGGACAGGTTCAGGTACGACAACGGTTTAGGGTGAGCGTACGTGTTAGGGTACGGGTTAGTGTTAGCGTACGGGTTAGGATTAAGGGACGGGTTAGGGTAAGGCTTCAGGTAAGGGTTAGGGTTAGGGTTAGGGTTAGGGTTAGGTGACGGCGACGGTTTAGGGGACAGGTTAGGGCACGACAACTGTTTAGGGCGAGTGTACGTGTTAGGGTACGGGTTAGTGTTAGCGTAAGGGTTAGGATTACGGGACGGGTTAGGGTAAGGCTTCGGGTAAGGGTTAGGTTTAGGGTTAGGGTTAGTGTTAGGGGTAGGGGACGGGGACGGTTTAGGGGACAGGTTAGGGTACGACAAAGGTTTAGGCTGAGCGTACGTGTTAGGGTACGGGTTAGTGTTAGCGTACGGGTTAGGATTAGGGGACGGGTTAGGGTAAGGCTTCGGGTAAGGGTTCGGGTTAGGGTTATGGTTAGGGTTAGGGTTAGGGGACGGTGACGGTTTAGGGGACGGTGACCGTTTAGGGGACAGGTTAGGGTACGACATCGGTTTAGGGTGAGCGTACGTGTTAGGGTACGGGTTAGTGTTAGCGTACGGGTTAGGATTAGGGGACGGGTTAGGGTAAGGCTTCGGGTAAAGGTTAGGGTTATGGTTAGGGTTAGGGGACAGGGACGGTTTAGGGTACAGGTTAGGGTACGACAACGTTTTAGGGTGAGCGTACGTGTGAGGGTACAGGTTAGTGTTAGCGTACGCGTTAGGATTAGGGGACGGGTGAGTGTAAGGCTTTGGGTAAGGTTTAGGGTTTTGATTAGGGTTAGGGTTAGGGAATGGGGACGGTTTAGGGGACAGGTTAGGGTACGACAATGGTTTAGGGTGAGCGTACGTGTTAGGGTACGGGTTAGTGTTATCGTATGGGTTAGGATTAGGGGGCGGGTTAGGGTAAGACTTCGGGTAAGGGTTAGGGTTAGGGTTAGGGTTAGGGGAAGGGGACGGTTTAGGGGACAGGTTAGGGTACGACAACGGTTTAGGGTGAGCGTACGTGTGAGGGTACAGGTTAGTGTTAGCGTACGGGTTAGGATTAGGGGACGGGTGAGTGTAAGGCTTCGGGTAAGTTTTAGGGTTTTGGTTAGGGTTAGGGTTAGGGTTAGGGAATGTGGACGGTTTATGGGACAGTTTAGGGTACAACAATGGTTTCCGGTGAGCGTACGTGTTAGGGTATGGATTAGTGTTAGCGTTCGGGTAAGGTTTAGGGGACGGGTTAGGGTAAGGCTTCGGGTAAGGTTTAGGGTTAGGGTTAGGGTTAGGGTTAGAGGACGGGGACGGTTTAGGGGACAGGTTAGGGTACGACAACGGTTTAGGGTGAGCGTACGTGTTAGGGTACGGGTTAGTGTTAGCGTACGGGTTAGGATTAGAGGACGGGTTAGGGTAAGGCTTCGGGTAAGGGTTAGGGTTAGGGTTAGGGTTAGGAGACGGGGACGGTTTAGGGGACAGGTTAGTGTACGACAACGGTTTAGGGTGTGCGTAGGTGTTAGGGTACGATTTAGTGTTAGCGTACGGGTTAGGATTAGGGGACGGGTTACAGTAAGGCGTCGTGTAAGGGTTAGGGTTAGGGTTAGTGTTAGGGTTAGGGTTAGGGGATGGGGACGGTTGAAGGGAGAGGTTAGGGTACGACAACGGTTTAGGGTGAGCGTAAGTGTTAGGTACGTGTTCGTATTAGCGTACGCTTTAGGATTAGAGGACGGGTTAGGGTAAGGCTTCGGGTAAGGGTCAGGGTTAGGGTTAGGGTTAGGGTTAGAGTTAGAAGACAGGGACGGTTTAGGGGACAGGTTAGTGTACGACAACGGTTTAGGGTGTGCGTATGTGTTAGGGTACGGTTTAGTGTTAGCGTACGGGTTAGGATTAGGGGACGGGTTATGGTAAGGCTTCGGGTAATGGTTAGGGTTAGGGTTAGGGTTAGGGGACGGGGACGGTTTAGGGGACAGGTTAGTGTACGACAACGGTTTAGGGTGAGCGTACGTGTTAGGGTACGGTTTAGTGTTAGAGTACGGGTTAGGATTAGGGGAAGGGTTAGGGTAAGGCTTCGGGTAAGGGTTAGGTTTAGGGTTAGGGTTAGGGGACGGGGACGGTTTAGGGGACAGGTTAGGGTACGGCAACGTTTTAGGGTGAGCCTACATGTTAGGGTACGGGTTAGTGTTAGCGTACGGGTTAGGATTAGGGGACGGGTTAGGGTAAGGCTTCGGGTAAGGGTTAGGGTTAGGGTTAGTGTTAGGTTTAGGGGACGGGGACGGTTTAGGGGACAAGTTAGGGTAGGACAAGGTTTAGGGTGAGCATACGTGTTAGGGTATGGGTTAGTGTTAGCCTACGGGTTAGGATTAGGGGACGGGTTAGGGTAAGGCTTCGGGTAAGGGTTAGGGTTAGAGTTAGGGATAGGGTTAGGGGACGGGGACGGGGACTGTTTAGGGGACAGGTAAGTGTACGACAACGGTTTAGGGTGAGCGTACGTGTTAGGCTACGGGTTAGTGTTAGTGTACGGTTTAGGATTAGGGGACGGGTTAGAGTAAGGCTTCGGGTAAGGGTTAGGGTTAGGCTTAGGGTTAGGGTTAGGGGACGGGGACGGTTTAGGGGACAGGTTAGGGTACGACAACTGTTTAGGGTGAGTGTACGTGTTAGGGTATGTGTTAGTGTTAGCGTACGGGTTAGGATTACGGGACGGGTTAGGGTAAGGCTTCAGGTAAGGGTTAGGTTTAGGGTTATGGTTAGGGTTAGTGTTAGGGTTAGGGGATGGGGACGGTTTAGGGGACAGGTTAGGGTACGACAAAGGTTTAGGCTGAGCATACGTGTTAGGGTACGGGTTAGTGTTAGCGTACGGGTTAGGATTAGGGGACGAGTTAGGGTAAGGCTTCGGGTAAGTGTTAGGGTTAGGTTTAGGGTTCGGGTTAGTGTTAGGGGATGGGGACGGTTTAAGGGAGAGGTTAGGGTACGACAACGGTTTAGGGTGAGCGTATGTGTTAGGGTACGGGTTCGTGTTGGCGTACGATTTAGGATTAAGGGACGGGTTAGGGTAAGGCTTTGGGTAAGGGTTAGTGTTAGGGTTAGGGTTAGGGGACGGGGACGGGGACGCTTTAGGGGACAGGTTAGGGTACGACAACGGTTTAGGGTGAGCATACGTGTTAGAGTACAGGTTAGTGTTAGCGTACGGGTTAGGATTAGGGGACAGGTTAGGGTAAGGCTTCGGGTAAGGTTTAGGGTTAGGGTTAGGGGACGGGGACGGTTTAGGGGACAGGTTAGGGTACGACAACGGTTTAGGGTGAGCATACGTGTTAGGGTATGGGTTAGTGTTAGCCTACGGGTTAGGATTAGGTGACGGGTTAGGATAAGGCTTCGGGTAAGGGTTAGGGTTAGGGTTAGGGTTAGGGTTAGGGGACGGGGACGGGGACGGTTTAGAGGACAGGTTAGTGTATGACAACGGTTTAGGGTGAGCGTACGTTGTAGGGTATGGGTTAGTGTTAGCGTACGGGTTCGGATTAGGGGACGGGTTAGGGTAAGGCTTCGGGTAAGGTTTAGCTTTAGGGTTAGGGTTAGGGTTAGGGTTAGGGGACGGGTACGGTTAAGGGGACAGTTTAGGGTACGACAACGGTTTAGGGTGAGCGTAAGTGTTAGGGTATGGGTTCGTGTTAGCGTACGATTTAGGATTAGGGGACGGGTTAGGATAAGGCTTTGTGTAAGGGTTAGGGTTAGGGTTAGTGTTAGGGTTAGGGGACGGGGACGGTTTAGGGGACAGGTTCGGGTACGACAACGGTATAGAGTGAGCGTACGTGTTAGGGTACGGGTTAGTGTTAGCGTACGGGTTAGCTTTAGGGGACGGTTTAGGGTAAGGCTTCGTATAAGGTTTAGGGTTAGGGTTAGGATTAGGGTTAGGGTTAGGGTTAGGGGACGGGGAATGTTTAGGGGACAGGTTAGGATACGACAACGGTTTAGGGTGAGCGTACGTGTTAGGGGACAGGTTATTGTTAGTGTACGGTTTATGTTAGGGGACGGGTTACGGTAAGGCTTCGGGTAAGGGTTAGGGTTACAGTTAGGGTTAGTGTTAGGGGACGGGGAAGGTTTAGGGGACAGGTTAGGGTACGACAACGGTTTAGGGTGAGGGTACGTGTTAGGGTACGGTTTAGTGTTAGCGTACGGGTTAGGATTAGGGGATGGGTTAGTGTAAGGCTTCGGGTAAGGTTTAGGTTTAGGGTTAGGGTTAGGGGACGGGGACGGTTTAGGGGACAGGTTAGGGTACGACAACGGTTTAGGGTGTGCGTACGTGTTAGGGTACGGGTTAGTGTTAGCGTACGGGTTAGGATTAGGGGACGGGTTAACGTAAGGCTTCGGGTAAGTGTTAGGGTTAGGGTTAGGGTTAGGGTTAGGGGACGGGGACGGTTTAGGGGACAGGTTAGGGTACGACAACGGTTTCGGGTTAGCGTACGTGTTAGAGTACAGGTTAGTGTTAGCGTACGGGTTAGGATTAGGGGACGGGTTAGGGTAAGGCTTCGGGTAAGGGTTCGGGTTAGGATTAGGGTTAGGGTTAGGGTTAGGGGACGGGGACGGTTTAGGGGACAGGTTAGGGTACGACAACGGTTTAGGGTAAGCGTACGTTTTAGGGTACGGTTTAGTGTTAGCGTATGGGTTTGGATTAGGGGACGGGTTAGGGTAAGGCTTCGGGTAAGCGTTAAGGTTAGGGTTAGGGTTAGGGTTAGGGTTAGGGGACGGGGACAGTTTAGGGGACATGTTAGTGTACGACAACGGTTTATGGTGAGCGTACGTGTTAGGCTACGGGTTAGTGTTAGCGTACGGGTTAGGATTAGGGGACGGGTTAGGGTAAGGCTTAGGGTAAGGGTTAGGGTTAGGGTTAGGGGACGGGGACGGTTTAGGGGACAGGTTAGGGTATGACAACGGTTTAGGGTGAGCGTACGTGTTAGGGTACGAGATAGTGTTAGCATACGTGTTAGTATTAGGGGATGGGTTAGGGTAAGGCTTCGGGTAAGGGTTAGGGTTAGGGTTAGGTTTAGGGGACGGGGACGGTTTAGGGGACAGGTTAGGGTACGACAACGGTTTAGGGTGAGCGTACGTGTTAGTATACGGGTTAGTGTTAGCGTACGGTTTAGGATTAGGGGACGGGTTAGGGTAAGGCTTCGGGTAAGGGTTAGGGTTAGGGTTAGGGTTAGGTTTAGGGTAAGGGTTAGGGAACGGGGACGGTTTAGGGGACAGGTTACGGTACGACATCGGTTTAGCGTGAGCGTACGTGTTAGGGTACGGGTTAGAGTTAGCATACGGGTTAGGATTAGGGGACGGGTTAGGGTAATGCTTCGGGTTAGGGTTAGGGTTAGGGTTAGGGTTAGAGGACGGGGACGGTTTAGGGAACAGTTTAGGGCACGACAACGGTTTTGGGTGAGCGTACGTGTTAGGGTATGGATTAGTGTTAGCGTTCGGGTAAGGATTAAGGGACGGGTTAGGGTAAGGCTTCGGGTAAGGGTTCGGGTTAGGGTTAGGTTTAGGGTTAGGGTTACGGGACGGTGACGGTTTAGGGGCAGGTTAGGGTACGACAACGGTTTAGGGTGAGCGTACGTATTAGGCTACGGGTTACTGTTAGCGTACGGGTTAGGATTAGGGGATGGGTTAGGATAAGGCTTCGGGTAAGGGTTAGGGTTAGGGTGAGGGTTAGGGGATGGGGACGGTTTACGGGACAGGTTACGGTACGACAACGGTTTAAAGTAAGCGTACGTGTTAGGGTATGGTTTAGTGTTAGCATACGGTTTAGGATTAGGGGACGGGTTAGGGTAAGGCTTCGGGTAAGGGTTAGGGTTAGGGTTAGGGTTAGGGTTAGTGTTAGGGGATGGGGACGGTTTAGGGGACAGGTTAGAGTACGGCAACGGTTTATGGTGAGCGTACGTGTTAGGCTACGGGTTAGTGTTAGCGTACGTGTTAGGATTAGGGGACGGGTTAGGGTAAGGCTTCGGGTAAGGGTTAGGTTGAGGTTTAGGTTTAGGGGACGGGGACGGTTTAGGGGAGAGGTTAGCGTACGAGAACACTTTAGGGTGAGCGTACGTGATAGGGTACGAGTTAGTGTTAGCGTATGTGTTAGTATTACGGGACGAGTTAGCGTAAGGCTTCAGGTAAGGATTACGGTTAGGGTTAGGGTTAGGGGACGGGGACGGTTTAGGGGACAGTTTAGGGTACGACAACGGTTTAGGGTGAGCGTACGTGTTAGGCTACGGGTTAATGTTAGCGTACGGGTTAGGAGTAGGGGACGGGTTAGTGTAAGGCTTCGGGTAAGCGTTAGGATTAGGGTTAGGTTTAGGGTTAGGGGACGGGGACGGTTTAGGGGACAGGTTAGGGTAAGACAACGGTTTAGGGTGAGCGTACGTGTTAGGGTACAGGTTATGGTTAGCGTACGGGTTAGGATTAGGGGACGGGTTAGGGTAAGGCTTCGGGTAAGGGTTAGGGTTAGGGTTAGGGATAGGGGCGGGGATGGTTTAGGGTACAGGTTAGGGTACGACAATGGTTTAGGGTGAGCGTACGTGTTAGGGTACGGGTTAGGGTTAGCGTACGGGTTAGGATTAGGGGATGGTTTAGTGTAAGGCTTCGGGTAAGGGTTAGGGTTAGGGTTAGGTTTAGGGTTAGGGTTAGGGGATGGGGACGGTTTAGTGGACAGGTTAGGATACGACAACGGTTTAGGGTGAGCGTCCGTGTTAGGGTACGGGTTAGTGTTAGCGTACGGGTTATGATTAGGGGACGGGTTAGTGTAAGGCTTCGGGTAAGGGTTCGGGTTAGGGTTAGGGGACGGGGACGGGGACGGGTACGGTTTAGGGGACAGGTTAGAGTACGACAACAGTTTAGGGTGAGCGTACGTGTTAGGCTACGGGTTAGTGTTAGCGTACGGGTTAGGATTAGGGGACGTGTTAGGGTAAGGCTTCGGGTAAGGGTTAGGGTTAGGGTTAGGGTTAGGGTTAGGGGACGGTTTAGGGGACAGGTTAGAATACGACAAATGGTTAGGGTGAGCGTACGTGTTAGGGTATGGGTTAGTGTTAGCGTACGGGTTAGGCTTATGGGACGGTTTAGGGTAAGGCTTCAGGTAAGGGTTAGGGTTAGGGTTAGGGTTAGGGTTAGGGATAGGGGACGGGGATGGTTTAGGGTACAGGTTAGGGTACGACAATGGTTTAGGGTGAGCGTACGTGTTAGGGTACGGGTTAGTGTTAGCTTACGGTTTACGATTAGAGAACGGGTTAGGGTAAGGATTCGGGTAGGGTTTAGGGTTAGGGTTAGGTTTAGGAGACGGGGAAGGTTTAGGGGACAGGTTAGTGTACGACAACGGTTTAGGGTGAGCGTATATGTTAGGGTACGGTTTAGTGTTAGTGTACGGGTTAGGATTAGGGGACGGGTTACGGTAAGGCTTCGGGTAAGGGTTAGGTTTAGGGTTAGGGTTAGGGTTAGTGTTAGGGGACGGGGAAGGTTTAGGGGACAGGTTAGGGTACGACAACGGTTTAGGGTGAGCGTACGTGTTAGGGTACGGTTTAGTGTTAGCGTACGTGTTAGGATTAGGGGATGGGTTAGGGTAAGGCTTCGGGTAAGGGTTAGGTTTAGGGTTAGGGTTAGGGGATGGGGATGGTTTAGGGGACAGGTTAGGGTACGACAACGGTTTAGGGTGAGCGTACGTGTTAGGCTATGGGTTAGTGTTAGCGTACGGGTTATGATTAGGGCACGGATTAGGGTACGGCTTCGGGTAAGGGTTAGGGTTAGGGTTAGGGTTAGGGTTAGGGGACGGTGACGGGGACGGTTTAGGGGACAGGTTAGGGTACGACAAAGTTTTAGGGTGAGCATACATGTTAGGGTACGGGTTAGAGTTAGCCTACGGGTTAGGATTAGGGGACGGGTTAGGGTAACGCTTCGGGTAAGGGTTAGGGTTAGGGTTAGGGTTAGGGTTAGGGAACGGGGATGGTTTAGGGGACAGGTTAGGGTACGACAACGGTTTAGGGTGAGCGTACGTGTTAGGGTATGGTTTAGAGTTAGCATACGGGTTAGGATTAGGGGACGGGTTAGTGTAATGTTTCGGGTAAGGGTTAGGGTTAGGGTTAGGGTTAGGGTTAGGGGATGGGGACGGTTTAGGGGACAGGTTAGGGCATGACAACGGTTTTGGGTGAGCGTACGTGTTAGGGTATGGATTAGTGTTAGCGTTCGGGTAAGGATTAGGGGACGGGTTAGGGTAAGGCTTCGGGTAAGGGTTCGGGTTAGGGTTAGGGTTAGGGTTAGGGTTAGGTTTAGGGGACGGGGAGGGTTTAGGGGACAGGTTAGGGTACGACAACGGTTTAGGGTGAGCGTACGTGTTAGGGTACGGTTTAGTGTTAGCATACGGGTTAGGATTAGGGGACAGGTTAGGGTAAGGCTTCGGGTAAGGGTTACGGTTAGGGTTAGGGTTAGGGTTAGTGTTAGGGGACGGGGATGGTTTAGGGGACAGGTTAGGGTACGACAACAGTTTATGGTGAGCGTACGTGTTAGGCTACTGGTTAGTGTTAGCGTACGGGTTAGGATTAGGGGATGGGTTAGTGTAAGGCTTAGGGTAAGTGTTAGGGTTAGGGTTAGGGGACGGGGACGGGGACGGCTTAGGGGACAGGTTAGGGTACGACAACGGTTTAGGGTGAGCGTACGTGTTAGTGTACGGGTTAGTGTTAGCGTATGGTTTAGGATTAGGGGACGGGTTAGGGTAAGGCTTCGGGTAAGGGTTAGGGTTAGCGTTAGGGTTAGGGTTAGGGTTAGGGAATGGGGACGGTTTAGGGTACAGGTTAGGGTACGACATCGGTTTCGCGTGAGCGTACGTGTTAGGGTACGGGTTAGAGTTAGCATACGGGGTAGGATTAGGGGACGGGTTAGGGTAATGCTTCGGGAAAGGGTTAGGGTTAGGGTTAGGGTTAGGGTTAGGGTTAGGGGACGTGGAAGGTTTAGGGGACAGGTTAGGGCACGACAACGGTTTTGGGTGAGCGTACATGTTAGGGTATGGATTAGTGTTAGCGTTCGGGTAAGGATTAGGGGACGGGTTAGGGTAAGGCTTCGGGTAAGGGTTCGGGTTAGGGTTAGGGTTAGGGTTAGGGTTAGGGGACGGTGAAGGTTTAGGGGACAGGTTAGGGTACGACAATGGTTTAGGGTGAGCGTACGTGTTAGGGTACGGGTTAGTGTTAGCTTACGGTTTACGATTAGAGAACGGGTTAGGGTAAGGATTCGGGTAGGGTTTAGGGTTAGGGTTAGGTTTAGGAGATGGGGAAGGTTTAGGGGACAGGTTAGTGTACGACAACGGTTTAGGGTGAGCGTATATGTTAGGGTACGGTTTAGTGTTAGTGTACGGGTTAGGATTAGGGGACGGGTTACAGTAAGGCTTCGGGTAAGGGTTAGGTTTAGGGTTAGGGTTAGGGTTAGTGTTAGGGGACGGGGAAGGTTTAGGGGACAGGTTAGGGTACGACAACGGTTTAGGGTGAGCGTACGTGTTAGGGTACGGTTTAGTGTTAGCGTACGTGTTAGGATTAGGGGATGGGTTAGGGTAAGGCTTCGGGTAAGGGTTAGGTTTAGGGTTAGGGTTAGGGGATGGGGATGGTTTAGGGGACAGGTTAGGGTACGACAACGGTTTAGGGTGAGCGTACGTGTTAGGCTATGGGTTAGTGTTAGCGTACGGGTTATGATTAGGGCACGGATTAGGGTACGGCTTCGGGTAAGGGTTAGGGTTAGGGTTAGGGTTAGGGTTAGGGGACGGTGACGGGGACGGTTTAGGGGACAGGTTAGGGTACGACAAAGTTTTAGGGTGAGCATACATGTTAGGGTACGGGTTAGAGTTAGCCTACGGGTTAGGATTAGGGGACGGGTTAGGGTAACGCTTCGGGTAAGGGTTAGGGTTAGGGTTAGGGTTAGGGTTAGGGAACGGGGATGGTTTAGGGGACAGGTTAGGGTACGACAACGGTTTAGGGTGAGCGTACGTGTTAGGGTATGGTTTAGAGTTAGCATACGGGTTAGGATTAGGGGACGGGTTAGTGTAATGTTTCGGGTAAGGGTTAGGGTTAGGGTTAGGGTTAGGGTTAGGGGATGGGGACGGTTTAGGGGACAGGTTAGGGCATGACAACGGTTTTGGGTGAGCGTACGTGTTAGGGTATGGATTAGTGTTAGCGTTCGGGTAAGGATTAGGGGACGGGTTAGGGTAAGGCTTCGGGTAAGGGTTCGGGTTAGGGTTAGGGTTAGGGTTAGGGTTAGGTTTAGGGGACGGGGAGGGTTTAGGGGACAGGTTAGGGTACGAGAACGGTTTAGGGTGAGCGTACGTGTTAGGGTACGGTTTAGTGTTAGCATACGGGTTAGGATTAGGGGACAGGTTAGGGTAAGGCTTCGGGTAAGGGTTACGGTTAGGGTTAGGGTTAGGGTTAGTGTTAGGGGACGGGGATGGTTTAGGGGACAGGTTAGGGTACGACAACAGTTTATGGTGAGCGTACGTGTTAGGCTACTGGTTAGTGTTAGCGTACGGGTTAGGATTAGGGGATGGGTTAGTGTAAGGCTTAGGGTAAGTGTTAGGGTTAGGGTTAGGGGACGGGGACGGGGACGGCTTAGGGGACAGGTTAGGGTACGACAACGGTTTAGGGTGAGCGTACGTGTTAGTGTACGGGTTAGTGTTAGCGTATGGTTTAGGATTAGGGGACGGGTTAGGGTAAGGCTTCGGGTAAGGGTTAGGGTTAGCGTTAGGGTTAGGGTTAGGGTTAGGGAATGGGGACGGTTTAGGGTACAGGTTAGGGTACGACATCGGTTTCGCGTGAGCGTACGTGTTAGGGTACGGGTTAGAGTTAGCATACGGGGTAGGATTAGGGGACGGGTTAGGGTAATGCTTCGGGAAAGGGTTAGGGTTAGGGTTAGGGTTAGGGTTAGGGGACGTGGAAGGTTTAGGGGACAGGTTAGGGCACGACAACGGTTTTGGGTGAGCGTACATGTTAGGGTATGGATTAGTGTTAGCGTTCGGGTAAGGATTAGGGGACGGGTTAGGGTAAGGCTTCGGGTAAGGGTTCGGGTTAGGGTTAGGGTTAGGGTTAGGGTTAGGGGACGGTGAAGGTTTAGGGGACAGGTTAGGGTACGACAACGGTTTAGGGTGAGCGTACGTGTTAGGGTACGGGTGACTGTTAGCGTACGGGTTAGGATTAGGGGACGGGTTAGGATAAGGCTTCGGGTAAGGGTTAGTGTTAGGGTTAGGGTTAGGGTTAGGGGACGGGGTCGGTTTAGGGGACAGGTTAGGGTACGACAATGGTTTAGGGTGAGCGTACATGTTAGGGTACGGTTTAGTGTTAGGGTACGGGTTAGGATTAGGGTACGTGTTAGGGTAAGGCTTCGGGTAAGTGTTAGAGTTAGGGTTAGGGTTAGGGTTAGTGTTAGGGGACGGGGATGGTTTAGGGGACAGGTTAGAGTACGACAACGGTTTATGGTGAGCGTACGTGTTAGGCTACGAGTTAGTGTTAGCGTACGTGTTAGGATTAGGGGACGGGTTAGGGTAAGGCTTCGGGTAAGGGTTAGGTTTAGGTTTAGGGTTAGGGGACGGGTACGGTTTAGGGGACAGGTTAGCGTACGACAACGGTTTAGGGTGAGCGTACGTGTTAGGGTACGCGTTAGGGTTAGCGTACGGGTTAGGATTAGGGGATGGTTTAGTGTAAGGCTTCGGGTAAGGGTTAGGGTTAGGGTTAGGATTACGGTTAGGGGACGGGGACAGTTTAGGGGACAGGTTAGGGTACGACAACGGTTTAGGGTGAGCGTCCCTGTTAGGGTATGGGTTAGTGTTTGCGTACGGCTTAGGATTAGGGGACGGGTTAGGGTAAGGCTTCGGATAAGGGTTCGGGTTAGGGTTAGGGTTAGGGGACGGGGACAGGGATGGTTTAGGGGACAGGTTAGTGTACGACAACTGTTTAGGGTGAGCGTACGCGTTAGGGTATGGGTTAGTGTTAGCGTACGGGTTAGGCTTATGGGACGGGTTAGGGTAAGGCTTCGGGTAAGGGTTAGGGTTAGGGTTAGGGTTAGGGTTAGGGATAGGGGACGGGGATGGTTTAGGGTACAGGTTAGGGTACGACAATGGTTTAGGGTGAGCATACGTGTTAGGGTACGGGTTAGTGTTAGCGTAGGGGTTAGGGTTAGAGGACGGGTTAGGGTAAGGTTTCGGGTAAGGTTTAGGGTTAGGGTTAGGGTTAGGAGACGGGGAAGGTTTAGGGGACAGGTTAGTGTACGACAACGGTTTAGGGTGAGCGTATATGTTAGGCTACGGTTTAGTGTTAGTGTACGGGTTAGGATTAGGGGACGGGTTATGGTAAGGCTTCGGGTAAGGGTTAGGGTTAGGGTTAGGGTTAGGTTTAGGGTTAGGGGATGGGGAAGATTTAGAGGACAGGTTAGGGTACGACAACGGTTTAGGGTGAGCGTACGTGTTAGGGTACGGTTGAGTGTTAGCGTACGGGTTAGGATTAGGGGATGGGTTAGGGTAAGGTTTCGGGAAAGGGTTAGGTTTAGGGTTAGGGTTAGGGCATGGGGACGGTTTAGGGGACAGGTTAAGGTACGACAACGGTTTAGGGTGAGCGTACGTGTTAGGCTATGGGTTAGTGTTAGCGTACGGGTTAGGATTAGGGCACGGGTTAGGGTACGGCTTCGTGTAAGGGTTAGGGTTAGGATTAGGTTTAGGGTTAGTGTTAGGGTTAGGGGACGGGGACAGTTTAGGGGACAGGTTAGGGTACGACAACGGTTTAGGGTGAGCATACGTGTTAAGGTACGGGTTAGTGTTAACCTACGGGTTAGGTTTAGGGGACGGGTTAGGGGACGGGTTAGGGTACGGCTTCGGGTAAGGGTTAGGGTTAGGGTTAGGTTTAGGGTTAGGGGACGGGGACGGGGACGGTTTAGGGGACAGGTTAGTGTACGACAACGGTTTAGGGTGAGCGTACGTGTTAGGGTACGGGTTATTGTTAGCGTACGAGATAGGATTAGGGGACGGGTTAGGGTAAGGCTTCGGGTAAGGTTTAGGGTTAGGGTTAGGGTTAGGGTTAGGGGACGGGGACGGTTTAGGGGACAGGTTAGGGTATGACAACGGTTTAGGATGAGCGTACGTGTTAGGGTACGGGTTAGAGTTAGCATACGGGTTAGTATTAGGGGACGGGTTAAGGTAAGGCTTCGGGTAAGCGTTAGGGTTAGGGTTAGCGTTAGGATTAGGGGACGCGGACGGTTTAGGGGACAGGTTCGGGTACGAGAACGGTTTAGTGTGAGCGTACGTGTTAGGGTACGGGTTACTGTTAGCATATGGGTTAGGTTTAGGGGACGGTTTAGGGTAAGGCTTCGGGTAAGTTTTAGGGTTAGGGTTAGGATTAGGGTTAGGGTTAGGGGACGGGGATGGTTTAGGGGACAGGTTAGTGTACGACAACGGTTTAGGGTGAGCGTACGTGTTAGGGTACGGGTTAGTGTTAGCGTACGGGTTAGGATTCAGGGACGGGTTAGGGTAAGGCTTCAGGTAATGGTTAGGGTTAGGGTTAGGGTTAGGGTTGGGTTAGGGGACGGCGACGGTTTAGGGGACAGGTTAGTGTACGACAAATGTTTAGGGTGAGTGTACGTGTTAGGGTACCGGTTAGTGTTAGCGTACGGGTTAGGATTACGGGACGGGTTAGGGTAAGGCTTCGGGTAAGGGTTAGGGTTAGGGTTAGGGTTAGTGTTAGGGGACGGGGACGGTTTAGGGGACAGGTTAGAGTACGACATCGGTTTATGGTGAGCGTACGTGTTAGGCTATGGGTTCGTGTTAGCGTACGTGTTAGGATTAGGGGACAGGTTAGGGTAAGGCTTCGGGTAAGGGTTAGGTTTAGTTTTACGGTTAGGGGACGGGGATGGTTTAGGGGACAGGTTAGCGTACGACAACGGTTTAGGGTGAGCGTACGTGTTAGGGTACGAGTTAGTGTTAGCGTACGTGTTAGTATTACGGGACGAGTTAGCGTAAGGCTTCAGGTAAGGATTAGGGTTAGGGTTAGGGTTAGGGGACAGGGACGGTTTTGGGGACTGGTTAGGGTACGACAACGGTTTAGGGTGAGCGTACGTGTTAGGCTACGGGTTAGTGCTGGCGTACGGGTTAGGATTAGGGGACGGGTTAGGGTAAGGCTTCGGGTAAGGGTTAGGGTTAGGGTTAGGGTTAGGGTTAGGGGACGGGAACGGTTTAGGGGACAGGTTAGGGTACGACAACGGTTTAGGGTGAGCGTACGTTTTAGGGTACTGGTTATGGTTAGCGTACGGGTTGGGATTAGGGTACGGGTTAGAGTAAGGCTTCGGGTAAGGGTTAGGGTTAGGGTTAGGGTTAGGATTAGGGGACGGGGATGGTTTAGGGGACAGGTTAGTGTACGATAACTGTTTAGGGTGAGCGTACGTGTTAGGGTATGGGTTAGTGTTAGCGTACGGGTTAGGCTTATGGGACGGGTTAGGGTAAGGCTTCAGGTAAGGTTTAGGGATAGGTTTAGGGTTAGGGTTAGGTGACGGGGACGGTTTAGGAGACAGGTTATGGTACGACAACGTTTTAGGGTGAGCGTACGTGTTAGCGTAAGTGTTAGTGTTAGCGTACAGGTTAGGATTAGGTGACGGGTTAGGGTAAGGCTTCGGGTAAGGGTTAGGGTTAGGGTTAGGGTTAGGGATAGGGGCGGGGATGGTTTAGGGTACAGGTTAGGGTACGACAATGGTTGAGGGTGAGCGTACGTGTTAGGGTACGGGTTAGGGTTAGCGTACGGGTTAGGATTAGGGGATGGTTTAGTGTAAGGCTTCGGGTAAGGGTTAGGGTTAGGGTTAGGGTTACGTTTAGGGGACGGGGACGGTTTAGGTGAAAGGTTAGGGTACGACAACGGTTTAGGGTGAGCGTCCGTGTTAGGGTACGGGTTAGTGTTAGCGTACGGGTTAGGATTAGGGGACGGGTTAGGGTAAGGCTTCGGGTAAGGGTTCGGGTTAGGGTTAGGGTTAGGGGACGGGGACGGGGATGGTTTAGGGGACAGGTTAGAGTACGACAACAGTTTAGGGTGAGCGTACGTGTTAGGCTACAGGTTAGTGTTGGCGTCCGGGTTAGGATTAGGGGACGGGTTAGGTTAAGGCTTCGGGTAAGGGTTTGGATTAAGGTTAGTGTTAGGGTTAGGGGACGGGGACGGTTTAGGGGACAGGTTAGTGTACGACAACTGTTTAGGGTGAGCGTACGTGTTAGGGTATGGGTTAGTGTTAGCGTATGGGTTAGGCTTATGGGACGGGTTAGGGTAAGGCTTCGGGTAAGGGTTAGGGTTAGGGTTAGGATTAGGGTTAGGGATAGGGGATGGGGATGGTTTAGGGTACAGGTTAGGGTACGACAATGGTTTAGGGTGAGCATACGTGTTAGGGTACGGGTTAGTGTTAGCGTATGGGTTAGGCTTAGAGGACGGGTTAGGGTAAGGTTTCGGGTAAGGTTTAGGGTTAGGGTTAGTGTTAGGGTTAGGAGACGGGGAAGGTTTAGGGGACAGGTTAGTGTACGACAACGGTTTAGGGTGTGCGTATGTGTTAGGGTACGCTTTAGTGTTAGCGTACGGGTTAGGATTAGGGGACGGGTTACGGTAAGGCTTCGGGTAAGGGTTAGGTTTAGGGTTAGGGTTAGGGTTAGGGGACGGGGACGGTTTAGGGGACAGGTTAGGGTACGACAACGGTTTAGGGTGAGCGTACGTGTTAGGGTACGGTTTAGTGTTAGCGTACGGTTTAGGATTAGGGGACGGGTTAGTGTAAGGCTTCAGGTAAGTGTTAGGGTTAGGGTTAGGGTTAGGGGACGGGGAGGGTTTAGGGGACAGGTTAGGGTACGACAACTGTTTAGGGTGAGCGTATGTGTTAGGGTACGGGTTTGTGTTAGCGTACGGGTTAGGATTAGGGGACGGGTTAGTGTAAGGCTTCGGGTAAGTGTTAGGGTTGGGTTAGGGTTAGGTTTAGGGTTAGGGGACGGGGACGGTTTAGGGGACAGGTTAGGGTACGACAAAGGTTTAAGGTGAGCATACGTGTTAGGGTACGGGTTAGTGTTAGCCAACGGCTTAGGATTAGGGGACGGGTTAGGGTAAGGCTTCGGGTAAGGGTTAGGTTTAGGGTTAGGGTTAGGGTTAGGGGACGGGGACGGGGACGGTTTAGGGGACAGGTTAGTGTACGACAACGGTTTAGGGTGAGCGTACGTGTTAGGGTACGGGTTAGTGTTAGCGTACGGGTTAGGATTAGGGGATGTGTTAGGTAGGGTAAGGCTACGGGAAAGGGTTAGGGTTAGGTTTAGGGTTAGGGTTAGGGGACGGGGACGGTTTAGGGGACAGGTTAGGGTACGTCAACGGTTTAGGGTGAGTGTACGTGTTAGGGTACGGGCTAGTGTTAGCGTACGGGTTAGGATTAGGGTACGGGTTCGGGTAAGGCTTCGGGTAAGGGTTAGGGTTAGGGTTAGGGTTAGGGATAGGGTTAGGGAACGGGGACGGTTTAGGGGAAACGTTAGTGTACGACAACGGTTTAGGGTGAGCGTACGTGTTAGGGTACGGGTTAGAGTTAGCATGAGGGTTAGGGTTAGGGGACGGGTTAGGGTAATGCTTTGGGTAAGGGTTAGGGTTAGGGTTAGGGTTAAGGTTAGGGTTAGGGTACGGGGAAGGTTTAGGGGACAGGTTAGGGCAGGACAACGGTTTTGGGTGAGCGTACGTGTTAGGGTATGGATTAGTGTTAGCGTTCGGGTAAGGATTAGGGGACGGGTTAGGGTAAGGTTTCGGGTAAGGGTTCGGGTTAGGGTTAGGGTTAGGGTTAGGGTTAGGGGACGGTGACGGTTTAGAGGGCAGGTTAGGGTACGACAACGGTTTAGGGTGAGTGTACGTGTTAGGGTACGGGTTACTGTAAGCGTACGGGTTAGGATTAGGGGACGGGTTAGGATAAGGCTTCGGGTAAGGATTAGGGTTAGGGTTAGGGGACGGGGAGGGTTTAGGGGACAGGTTAGGGTACGGCAACTGTTTAGTGTTAGCGTACGGGTTAGGATTAGGGGACGGGTTAGGGTAAGAATTCGGGTAAGGGTTAGGGTTACGGTTAGGGTTAGTGTTAGGGGACGGGGACGGTTTAGGGGACAGGTTAGAGTACGACATCGGTTTATGGTGAGCGTACGTGTTAGGCTATGGGTTAGTTTTAGCGTACGTGTTAGGATTAGGGGACGGGTTAGGGTAAGGCTTCGGGTAAGGGTTAGGTTTAGGTTTACGGTTAGGGGACGGGGATGGTTTAGGGGACAGGTTAGCGTACGACAACGGTTTAGGGTGAGCGTACGTGTTAGGGTACGAGTTAGTGTTAGCGTACGTGTTAGTATTACGGGACGAGTTAGCGTAAGGCTTCAGGTAAGGATTAGGGTTAGGGTTAGGGTTAGGGGACGGGGACGGATTTGGGGACAGGTTAGGGTACGACAACGGTTTAGGGTGAGCGTACGTGTTAGGCTACGGGTTAGTGTTAGCGTACGGGTTAGGATTAGGGGACGGGTTAGGGTAAGGCTTCGGGTAAGAGTTAGGGTTAGGGTTAGCGTTAGGGGACGGGGACGGTTTAGGGGACAGGTTAGGGTACGACAACGGTTTAGGGTGTGCGTACGTGTTAGGGTACTGGTTATGGTTAGCGTACGGGTTGGGATTAGGGGACGGGTTAGAGTAAGGCTTCGGGTAAGGGTTAGGGTTAGGGTTAGGGTTAGGATTAGGGGACGGGGATGGTTTAGGGGACAGGTTAGTGTACGATAACGGTTTAGGGTGAGCGTACGTGTTAGGGTATGGGTTAGTGTTAGCGTACGGGTTAGGCTTATGGGACGGGTTAGGGTAAGGCTTCAGGTAAGGGTTAGGATTAGGTTTAGGGTTAGGGTTAGGTGACGGGGACGGTTTAGGGGACAGGTTATGGTACGACAACGTTTTAGGGTGAGCGTACGTGTTAGGGTACGTGTTAGTGTTAGCGTACCGGTTAGGATTAGGGGACGGGTTAGGGTAAGGCTTCGGGTAAGGGTTAGGGTTAGGGTTAAGGTTAGGGGACGGGGACGGGGATGGTTTAGGGGACAGGTTAGAGTACGACAACAGTTTAGGGTGAGCGTACTTGTTAGGCTACGGGATAGTGTTGGCGTCCGGGTTAGGATTAGGGGACGGGTTAGGTTAAGGCTTCGGGTAAGGGTTTGGGTTAAGGTTAGGGTTAGGGTTAGGGACGGGGACGGTTTAGGGGACAGGTTAGCGTACGACAACTGTTTAGGGTGAGCGTACGTGTTAGGGTATGGGTTAGTGTTAGCGTATGGGTTAGGCTTATGGGACGGGTTAGGGTAAGGCTTCGGGTAAGGGTTAGGGTTAGGGTTAGGGTTAGGGTTAGGGTTAGGGATAGGGGACGGGGATGGTTTAGGGTACAGGTTAGTGTACGACAATGGTTTAGGGTGCGCATACGTGTTAGGGTACGGGTTAGTGTTAGTGTATGGGTTAGGCTTAGAGGACGGGTTAGGGTAAGGTTTCGGGTAAGGTTTAGGGTTAGGGTTAGGGTTAGGGTTAGGAGACGGGGAACGTTTAGGGGACAGGTTAGTGTACGACAACGGTTTCGGGTGAGCGTATATGTTAGGGTAAGGTTTAGTGTTAGTGTACGGGTTAGGATTAGGGGACGGGTTATGGTAAGGCTTCGGGTAAGGGTTACGGTTAGGGTTAAGGTTAGGTTTAGGGTTAGGGGACGGGGAAGGTTTAGAGGACAGGTTAGGGTACGACAACGGTTTAGGGTGAGCGTACGTGTTAGGGTACGGTTTAGTGTTACCGTACGGGTTAGGATTAGGGGATGGGTTAGGGTAAGGCTTCGGGTAAGGGTTTGTTTTAGGGTTAGGTTTAGGGGACGGGGACGGTTTAGGGGACAGGTTAGGGTACGACAACGGTTTAGGGTGAGCGTACGTGTTAGGGTACGTGTTAGTGTTAGCGTTCGTGTTACGATTAGAGGACGGGTTAGGGTAAGGCTTCGGGTAAGGGATGGGATTAGTGTTAGGGTTAGGGTTAGGGTTAGGAGACGGGGACGGTTTAGGGGACAGGTTAGTGTATGACAACGGTTTAGGCTGTGTGTATGTGTTAGGGTACAGTTTAGTGTTAGCGTACGGGTTAGGATTAGGGGCCGGGTTACGGTAAGGCTTCGGGTAAGGGTTAGGGTTAGGGTTAGGGTTAGGGTTAGGATTAGGGGCCGGGGACGGTTTAGGGGACAGGTTAGTGTACGACAACGGTTTAGGGTGAGCGTACGTGTTAGGGTACGGTTTAGTGTTAGCGTACGGGTTAGGATTAGGGGACGGGTTAGGGTAAGGCTTCGGGTAAGGGTTAGGTTTAGGGTTAGAGTTGGGGTTAGGGGACGGGGACGGGTACGGTGTAGGGGACAGGTTAGTGTACGACAACGTTTTAGGGTGAGCGTACGTGTTAGGGTACTGGTTAGTGTTAACGTACGGGTTCGGATTAGGGGACGGGTTAGGGTAAGGCTTCGGATAAGGGTTAGGGTTAAGGTTAGGGTTAGGGTTAGGGTTAGGGTTAGGGAACGGGGACTGTTTAGGGGACAAGTTAGGGTACGACAACGGTTTAGTGTGAGCGTACGTGTTAGGGTATGGGTTAGTGTTAGCGTACGGGTTAGGCTTATGGGACGGGTTAGGTTAAGGCTTCTGGTAAGGGTTAGGGTTAGGGTTAGGGTTAGGTTTAGGGTTAGGGGACGGGGACGGTTTAGGGGACAGGTTATGGTACGACAACGTTTTAGGGTGAGCGTACGTGTTAGGGTACGTGTTAGTGTTAGCGTACGGGTTATTATTTGGGGACGGGTTAGGGTAAGGCTTCGGGTAAGGGTTAGGGTTAGGGTTAGGGTTAGGGTTAGGGGACTGGGACGGTTTAGGGGACAGGTTAGGGTACGACAACGGTTTAGGGTGAGCGTACGTGTTAGGGTAAGGATTAGGGTTAGCGTACGGCTTAGGATTAGGGGATGGGTTAGTGTAAGGCTTCGGGTAAGGGTTAGGGTTAGGGTTAGGGTTAGGGATAGGGGATGGGGATGGTTTAGGGTAGTGGTTACGGTACGACAATGGTTTAGGGTGAGCGTACGTGTTAGGGTACGGGTTAGGGTTAGCGTACGGGTTAGGATTAGGGGATGGGTTAGAGTAATGCTTCGGATAAGGGTTAGGGTTAGGGTTAGGGTTAGGGTTAGTGTTAGGGGACGGCGACGGTTTAGGGGACAGTTTAGGGTACGACAACAGTTTAGGGTGAGTGTACGTGTTAGGGTACGGGTTAGTGTTAGCGTACGGGTTAGGATTGGGGATGGGTTAGGGTAAGGCTTCGGGTAAGGTTTCGGGTTAGGGTTAGGTTTAGGGTTAGGGTTAGGGGACGGTGACGGTTTAGGGGACAGGTTAGGGTACGACAACGGTTTAGGGTGAGCGTACATGTTAGGGTACGGGTTAGTGTTAGCGTACGGGTAAGGATTAGGGGACAGATTAGGGTAAGGCTTTGGGTAAGGGTTCGGGTTAGGGTTAGGGTTAGGGTTCGGGGACGTTGACAGTTTAGGGGACAGGTTAGGGTACGACAACGATTTAGGGTGAGCGTACGTGTTAGGGTACGGGTTAGTGTTAGCGTACGGTTTAGGATTAGGGGACGGGT
This sequence comes from Phocoena phocoena, assembly GCF_963924675.1. Lineage (NCBI taxonomy): Eukaryota > Metazoa > Chordata > Mammalia > Artiodactyla > Phocoenidae > Phocoena > Phocoena phocoena. The sequence continues at coordinate 502,974 of NW_027077717.1, read as the reverse complement.
TAGGGTAAGGCTTCGGGTAAGTGTTAGGGTTAGGGTTAGGGTTAGTGTTAGGGGACGGGGACGGTTAAGGGTACAGGTTAGGGTACGACAATGGTTTAGAGTGAGCGTACGTGTTAGGGTACGGGTTAGTGTTAGCGTACGGGTTAGGTTTAGGGTACGGGTTAGTGTAAGGCTTCGGGTAAGGGTTAGGGTTAGGGTTAGGGTTAGGCGACGGGGGCGTTTTAGGGGACAGGTTAGGGTACGACAACGGTTTAGGGTGAGCGTACGTGTTAGGGTACGGGTTATTGTTAGCGTACGGGTTACGATTAGAGGACGGGTTAGGGTAAGGCTTCTGGTAAGGGTTAGGGTTAGGGTTAGGGTTAGGGTTAGGAGACGGGGATGGTTTAGGGGACAGGTTAGTGTACGACAACGGTTTAGGGTGTGCGTATGTGTTAGGGTACGCTTTAGTGTTAGCGTACGGGTTAGGATTAGGGGACGGGTTAGTGTAAGGCTTCGGGTAAGGGTTAGGGTTAGTGTTAGGGTTAGGGTTAGGGTTAGGGAATGGGGACGGTTTAGGGGAAACGTTAGTGTACGACAACGGTTTAGGGTGAGCGTACGTGTTAGGGTACGGGTTAGAGTTAGCATGAGGGTTAGGATTAGGGGACGGTTTAGGGAAAGGCTTCGGGTAAGGGTTCGGGTTAGGGTTAGGGTTAGGTTTAGGGTTAGGGGACGGAGACGGTTTAGGGGACAGCTTAGTGTACGACAACGTTTTAGGGTGAGCGTACGTGTTAGGGTACGGGTTAGTGTTAGCGTACGGGTTAGGATTAGGGGCCGGGTTAGGGTAAGGCTTTGGGTAAGGTTTAGGGTTATGGTTAGGGTTAGGGTTAGGGGACGGGGACGGTTTAGGGGAAAGGTTAGGGTACGACAACGGTATAGGGTGAGCGTACGTGTTAGGGTACGGTTTAGTGTTATCGTATGGGTTAGGATTAAGGGACGGGTTAGGGTAAGGCTTCGCGTAAGGGTTAGGGTTAGGGTTAGGGTTAGGGTTAGGGTTAGGGGTAGGGGACGGGGACGGTGTAGGGGACAGGTTAGGGTACGACAACGGTTTAGGGTGAGTGTACGTGTTAGGGTACGGGTTAGTGTTAGTGTACGGGTTAGGATTAGGGGACGGGTTAGGGTAAGGCTTCGGGTAAGGTTTAGGGTTAGGGTTACGGTAAGGGTTAGGGTTAGGGAACGGGGACGGTTTAGGGGAAACGTTAGTGTACGACAACGGTTTAGGGTGAGCGTACGTGTTAGGGTATGGGTTAGAGTTAGCATGAGGGTTAGGATTAGGGGACGGTTTAGGGTAAGGCTTCGGGTATGGGTTCGGGTTAGGGTTAGGGTTAGGTTTAGGGTTAGGGGACGGAGACGGTTTAGGGGACAGGTTAGTGTACGACAATGGTTTAGGGTGAGCGTACGTGTTAGGGTACGGGTTAGAGTTAGCGTACGGGTTAGGATTAGGGGACGGGTTAGGGTAAGGCTTCGGGTAAGGGTTAGGGTTAGGTTTAGGGTTAGGGTTAGGGGACGGGGACGGTTTAGGGGACAGGTTAGGGTACGACAACGGTTTAGGGTGAGCGTACGTGTTAGGGCACGGGTTAGTGTTAGCGTACGGGTTAGGATTAGAGGACGTGTTAGGGTAAGGCTTCTGGTAAGTGTTAGGGTTAGGGTTAGGTTTAGGGTTAGGGTTAGGAGACGGGGACGGTTTAGGGGACAGGTTAGTGTACGACAACGGTTTAGGGTGTGCGTATGTGTTAGGGTACGTTTTAGGGTTAGCGTACGGGTTAGGATTAGGGGACGGGTTAGGGTAAGGCTTCGGGTAAGGGTTAGGGTTAGGGTTAGGGTTAGGGTTAGGGTTAGGGGACGGGGACGGTTTAGGGGACAGGTTATGTTACGACAACGGTTTATGATGAGCGTACGTGTTAGGCTACGGGTTAGTGTTAGCGTACGGGTTAGGATTAGGGGATGGGTTAGGGTAAGGCTTCGGGAAAGTGTTAGGGTTAGGTTTAGGGTTAGGGTTAGGGAACGGGGACGGTTTAGGTGACAGGTTAGGGTACGACAACGGTTTAGGGTGAGCGTAGGTGTTAGGGTACGGGTTAGTGTTAGCTGATTGGTTAGGATTAGGGGACGGGTTAGGGTAAGTCTTCGGGTAAGGGTTAGGGTTAGGGTTAGGGTTAGGGTTAGGGGACGGGGATGGGGACGGTTTAGGGGACAGGTCAGTGTATGACAACGGTTTAGGGTGAGCATACGTGTTACGGTACGGGTTAGTGTTAGCGTACGGGTTAGGATTAGGGGACGGGTTAGGGTAAGGCTTCGGGTAAGCGTTAGGGTTAGGGTTAGGGTTAGGGTTAGGGGACGGGGACGGTTTAGGGGACAGGTTAGGGTACGAAAACGGTTTAGGGTGAGCGTACATGTTAGGGTACGGCTTAGTGTTATCGTAAGGGTTAGGATTCGGGGACGGGTTAGGGTAAGGCTTCGGGTAAGGGTTAGGGTTAGGGTTAGCGTTAGGGGACGGGGACGGTTTAAGGGACAGGTTAGAGTACGACAACGGTTTACGCTGAGCGTACGTGTTAGGGTACGTGTTAGTGTTAGCGTACGGGTTAGGATTAGGGGACGGGTTACGGTAAGGCTTCGGGTAAGGGTTAGGGTTAGGGTTAGGGTTAGGGTTAGGGGACGGGGACGGTTTAGGGGACAGGTTAGGGTACGACAAAGGTTTAAGGTGAGCATACGTATTAGGGTACGGGTTAGTGTTAGCCAATGGGTAAGGATTAGGGGACGGGTTAGTGTAAGGCTTCGGGTAAGGGTTAGGGTTAGGGTTAGGGGACGGGGACGGGGACGGGGACGGTTTAGGGGACATGTTAGTGTACGACAACGGTTTAGGGTGAGCGTACGTGTTAGGGTATGGGTTAGTGTTAGCGTACGGGTTAGGATTAGGGGACGGGTTAGGGTAAGGCTTTGGGTAAGGTTTAGGGTTAGGGTTAGGGTTAGGGTTAGGGGACGGGTACGGTTTAGGGGACAGGTTAGGGTACGACAACGGTTTAGGGTGAGCGTACGTGTTAGGGTACGGTTTAGTGTTATCGTATGGGTTAGGATTAAGGGATGGGTTACGGTAAGGCTTCGGGTAAGGGTTAGGGTTAGGGTTAGGGGTAGGGGACGGGGACGGTGTAGGGGACAGGTTAGGGTACGAAAACGGTTTAGGGTGAGTGTACGTGTTAGGGTACGGGTTAGTGTTATCGTACGGGTTAGGATTAGGGGACGGGTTAGGGTAAGGCTTCGGGTAAGGGTTAGGGTTAGGGTTAGGGTTAGGGTTAGGGTTAGGGAACGGGGACGTTTTAGGGGAAACGTTATTTACGACAACGGTTTAGGGTGAGCGTACGTGTTAGGGTACGGGTTAGTGTTAGCGTACGGGTTAGGATTAGGGGACGGGTTATGGTAAGGCTTCGGGTAAGGGTTAGGGTTAGGGTTAGGGTTAGGGGACGGGGACGGTTTAGGGGACAGGATAGGGTACGACAACGGTTTAGAGTGAGCGTACGTGTTAGGGTACGGTTTAGTGTTATCGTATGGGTTAGGATTAAGGGACGGGTTAGGGTAAGGCTTCGGGTAAGGGTTAGGGTTAGGGTTAGGGTTAGGGTTAGGGGTAGGAAACGGGGACGGTGTAGGGGACAGGTTAGGGTACGACAACAGTTTAGGGTGAGCGTACGTGTTAGGCTACGGGTTAGTGTTAGCGTACGGGTAAGGATTATGGGACGGGTTAGGGTAAGGCTTCGGGTAAGGGTTAGGGTTAGGGTTAGGGTTAGGGTTAGGGGATGGGGACGGTTTAGGGGACAGGTTAGGGTACGACAACGGTTTAGGATGAGCGTACGTGTTAGGGTATGGGTGAGTGTTAGCGTACGGGTTAGGATTAGAGGACGGGTTAGGGTAAGGCTTCGGGTAAGGGTTGGGATTAGGGTTAGGGTTAGAGTTAGGGTTAGGAGACGGGGACGGTTTAGGGGACAGGTTAGTGTATGACAACGGTTTAGTCTGTGCGTATGTGTTAGGGTACAGTTTAGTGTTAGCGTACGGGTTAGGATTAGGGGAAGGGTTACGGTAAGGCTTCGGGTAAGGGTTAGGGTTAGGGTTAGGGTTAGGGTTAGGGGACGGGGACGGTTTAGGGGACAGGTTAGTGTACGACAACGGTTTAGGGTGAGCGTAAGTGTTAGGGTACGGTATAGTGTTACCATACGGGTTAGGATTAGGGGATGGGTTAGGGTAAGGCTTCGGGTAAGGGTTAGGGTTAGGGTTAGAGTTGGGGTTAGGGGACGGGGACGGGTACGGTGTAGGGGACAGGTTAGTGTACGACAACGTTTTAGGGTGAGGGTACGTGTTAGGGTACTGGTTAGTGTTAACGTACGGGTTCGGATTAGGGGACGGGTTAGGGTAAGGCTTCGGATAAGGGTTAGGGTTAAGGTTAGGGTTAGGGTTAGGGTTAGGTTTAGGGTTAGGGTTAGGGAACGGGGACGGTTTAGGGGACAGTTTAGGGTACGACAACGGTTTAGGGTGAGCGTACGTGTTAGGGTATGTGTTAGTGTTAGCGTACGGGTTAGGCTTATGGGACGGGTTAGTTTAAGGCTTCTGGTAAGGGTTACGGTTAGGGTTAGGGTTAGGTTTAGGGTTAGGGGACGGGGACGGTTTAGGGGACAGGTTATGGTACGACAACGTTTTAGGGTGAGCGTACGTGTTAGGGTACATGTTAGTGTTAGCGTATGGGTTAGGATTAGAGGATGGGTTAGTGTAAGGCTTCGGGTAAGGGTTAGGGTTAGGGTTAGTGTTAGGGTTAGGGGACGGGGATGGTTTAGGGTAGTGGTTACGGTACGACAATGGTTTAGGTTGACCGTACGTGTTAGGGTACGGGTTAGGGTTAGCGTACGGGTTAGGATTAGGGGATGGGTTAGAGTAATGCTTCGGGTAAGGGTTAGGGTTAGGGTTAGGGTTAGGGTTAGGGTTAGGGGACGGCGACGGTTTAGGGGACAGGTTAGGGTACGACAACGGTTTAGGGTGAGCGTACGTGTTAGGGTACGGATTAGTGTTAGCGTACGGGTTAGGATTGGGGAAGGGTTAGGGTAAGGCTTCGGGTAAGGTTTCGGGTTAGGGTTAGGTTTAGGGTTAGGGTTAGGGGACGGTGACGGTTTAGGGGACAGGTTAGGGTACGACAACGGTTTAGGGTGAGCGTACATGTTAGGGTACGGGTTAGTGTTAGTGTACGGGTTAGGATTAGTGGACGGATTAGGGTAAGGCTTCGGGTAAGGTTCGGGTTAGGGTTAGGGTTAGGGTTCGGGGACGTTGACAGTTTAGGAGACAGGTTAGGGTACGACAACGGTTTAGGGTGAGCGTACGTGTTAGGGTACGGGTTAGTGTTAGCGTACGGGTTAGGATTAGGTGACGGGTTAGGGTAAGGCTTCGGGTAAGTGTTAGGGTTAGGGTTAGGGTTAGTGTTAGGGGACGGGGACGTTTTAGGGTACAGGTTAGGGTACGACAATGGTTTAGAATGAGCGTACGTGTTAGGGTACGGGTTAGTGTTAGCGTACGGGTTAGGTTTAGGGTACGGGTTAGTGTAAGGCTTCGGGTAAGGGCTAGGGTTAGGGGACAGGGACGGGGACGTTTTAGGGGACAGGTTAGGGTACGACAACGGTTTAGGGTGAGCGTACGTGTTAGGGTACGTGTTAGTGTTAGCGTACGGGTTAGGATTAGGGGACGGGTTAGGGTAAGGCTTCGGGTAAGTGTTAGGGTTAGGGTTAGGGTTAGTGTTAGGGGACGGGGACGGTTAAGGGTACAGGTTAGGGTACGAAAATGGTTTAGAGTGAGCGTACGTGTTAGGGTACGGGTTAGTGTTAGCGTACGGGTTAGGTTTAGGGTACGGGTTAGTGTAAGGCTTCGGGTAAATGTTAGGGTTAGGGTTAGGGTTAGGCGACGGGGACGTTTTAGGGGACAGGTTAGGGTACGACAACGGTTTAGGGTGAGCGTACGTGTTAGGGTACGGGTTATTGTTAGCGTACGGGTTAGGATTAGAGGACGGGTTAGGGTAAGGCTTCTGGTAAGGGTTAGGGTTAGGGTTAGGGTTAGGGTTAGGAGACGGGGATGGTTTAGGGGACAGGTTAGTGTACGACAACTGTTTAGGGTGTGCGTATGAGTTAGGGTACGCTTTAGTGTTAGCGTACGGGTTAGGATTAGGGGACGGGTTAGGGTAAGGCTTCGGGTAAGGGTTAGGGTTAGTGTTATGTTTAGGGTTAGGGTTAGGGAACGGGGACGGTTTAGGGGAAACGTTAGTGTACGACAACGGTTTAGGGTGAGCGTACGTGTTAGGGTACGGGTTAGAGTTAGCATGAGGGTTAGGATTAGGGGACGGTTTAGGGAAAGGCTTCGGGTAAGGGTTCGGGTTAGGGTTAGGGTTAGGTTTAGGGTTAGGGGACGGAGACGGTTTAGGGGACAGGTTAGGGTACGACAACGGTTTAGGGTGAGCGTACATGTTAGGGTACGGGTTAGTGTTAGCGTACGGGTTAGGATTAGGGGACGGGTTAGTGTAAGGCTTCGGGTAAGTGTTAGGGTTAGGGTTAGGGTTAGGGTTAGGGTTAGGGGACGGGGACGGTTTAGGGGACAGGTTAGGGTACGACAAAGGTTTAGGGTGAGCATACGTGTTAGGGTACGGGTTAGTGTTAGCCAACGGGTTAGGATTAGGGGACGGGTTAGTGTAAGGCTTCGGGTAAGGGTTAGGGTTAGGGTTAGGGGATGGGGACGGGGACGGGGACGGTTTAGGGGACAGGTTAGTGTACGACAACGGTTTAGGGTGAGCGTACGTGTTAGGGTACGGGTTAGTGTTAGCGTACGGGTTAGGATTAGGGGCCGGGTTAGGGTAAGGCTTTGGGTAAGGTTTAGAGTTATGGTTAGGGTTAGGGTTAGGGGACGGGGACGGTTTAGGGGACAGGTTACGGTACGACAACGGTATAGGGTGAGCGTACGTGTTAGGGTATGGTTTAGTGTTATCGTATGGGTTAGGATTAAGGGACGGGTTAGGGTAAGGCTTCGCGTAAGGGTTAGGGTTAGGGTTAGGGTTAGGGTTAGGGGTAGGGGACGGGGACGGTGTAGGGGACAGGTTAGGGTACGACAACGGTTTAGGGTGAGCGTACGTGTTAGGGTACGGGTTAGTGTTAGCGTACGGGTTAGGATTAGAGGACGGGTTAGGGTAAGGCTTCTGGTAAGGGTTAGGGTTAGGGTTAGGGTTAGGGTTAGGAGACGGGGACGGTTTAGGGGACAGGTTAGTGTACGACAACGGTTTAGGGTGTGCGTATGTGTTAGGGTACGCTTTAGTGTTAGCGTATGGGTTAGGATTAGGGGACGGGTTACGGTAAGGCTTCGGTTAAGGGTTAGGGTTAGGGTTACGGGACGGGGACGGTTTAGGGGACAGGTTAGTGTACGACAACGGTTTAGGGTGAGTGTACGTGTTAGGGTACGGGTTAGTGTTAGCGTACGGGTTAGGATTAGGGGACGGGTTAGGGTAAGGCTTCGGGTAAGGGTTAGGGTTAGGGTTAGGGTTAGGTTTAGGGTTAGGGAACGGGGACTGTTTAGGGGAAACGTTAGTGTACGACAACGGTTTAGGGTGAGCGTACTTGTTAGGGTAAGGGTTAGAGTTAGCATGAGGGTTAGGATTAGGGGACGGTTTAGGGTAAGGCTTTGGGTAAGGGTTCGGGATAGGGTTAGGGTTAGGTTTAGGGTTAGGGGACGGAGACGGTTTAGGGGACAGGTTAGTGTACGACAACGGTTTAGGGTGAGCGTACGTGTTAGGGTACGGGTTAGAGTTAGCGTACGGGTTAGGATTATGGGACGGGTTAGGGTAAGGCTTCGGGTAAGGGTTAGGGTTAGGGTTAGGGTTAGGGGACGGGGACGGTTTAGGGGACAGGTTAGGGTACGACATCGGTTTAGGGTGAGCGTACGTGTTAGGGTACGGGTTAGTGTTAGCGTACGGGTTAGGATTAGAGGACGTGTTAGAGTAAGGCTTCGGGTAAGTGTTAGGGTTAGGGTTAGGTTTAGGGTTAGGGTTAGGAGACGGGGACGGTTTAGGGGATAGGTTAGTGTACGACAATGGTTTAGGGTGTGCGTATGTGTTAGGGTACGTTTTAGGGTTAGCGTACGGGTTAGGATTAGGGGACGGGTTAGGGTAAGGCTTCGGGTAAGGGTTAGGGTTAGGGTTAGGGTTAGGGTTAGGGGACGGGGACGGTTTAGGGGACAGGTTATGTTACGACAACGGTTTATGATGAGCGTACGTGTTAGGCTACGGGTTAGTGTTAGCGTACGGGTTAGGATTAGGGGATGGGTTAGGGTAAGGCTTCGGGAAAGGGTTAGGGTTAGGTTTAGGGTTAGGGTTAGGGGACGGGGACGGTTTAGGGGACAGGTTACGGTACGACAACGGTTTAGGGTGAGCGTAGGTCTTAGGGTACTGGTTAGTGTTAGCTGACTGGTTAGGATTAGGGGACGGGTTAGGGTAAGGCTTCGGGTAAGGGTTAGGGTTAGGGTTAGGGTTAGGGGACGGGGATGGGGACGGTTTAGGGGAGAGGTCAGTGTATGACAACGGTTTAGGGTGAGCATACGTGTTAGGGTACGGGTTAGTGTTAGCGTACGGGTTAGGATTAGGGGACGGGTTAGGGTAAGGCTTCGGATAAGGGTTAGGGTTAGGGTTAGGGTTAGGGGACGGGGACGGTTTAGGGGACAGGTTAGGGTACGAAAACGGTTTAGGGTGAGCGTACGTGTTAGGGTACGGGTTAGTGTTATCGTAAGGGTTAGGATTAGGGGACGGGTTAGGGTAAGGCTTCGGGTAAGGGTTAGGGTTAGGGTTAGGGTTAGGGGACGGGGACGGTTTAGGGGACAGGTTAGAGTACGACAACGGTTTACGGTGAGCGTACGTGTTAGGGTACGTGTTAGTGTTAGCGTACGAGTTAGGATTAGGGGACGGGTTACGGTAAGGCTTCGGGTAAGGGTTAGGGTTAGGGTTAGGGTTAGGGGATGGGGACGGTTTAGGGGACAGGTTAGGGTACGACAACAGTTTAGCTTGAGCATACGTGTTAGGCTACGGGTTAGTGTTAGCGTACGGGTTAGGATTAGGGGACGGGTTAGGGTAAGGCTTCGGGTAAGAGTTAGGGTTAGGGTTAGCGTTAGGGGACGGGGACGGTTTAGGGGACAGGTTAGGGTACGACAACGGTTTAGGGTGTGCGTACGTGTTAGGGTACTGGTTATGGTTAGCGTACGGGTTGGGATTAGGGGACGGGTTAGAGTAAGGCTTCGGGTAAGGGTTAGGGTTAGGGTTAGGGTTAGGATTAGGGGACGGGGATGGTTTAGGGGACAGGTTAGTGTACGATAACGGTTTAGGGTGAGCGTACGTGTTAGGGTATGGGTTAGTGTTAGCGTACGGGTTAGGCTTATGGGACGGGTTAGGGTAAGGCTTCAGGTAAGGGTTAGGATTAGGTTTAGGGTTAGGGTTAGGTGACGGGGACGGTTTAGGGGACAGGTTATGGTACGACAACGTTTTAGGGTGAGCGTACGTGTTAGGGTACGTGTTAGTGTTAGCGTACCGGTTAGGATTAGGGGACGGGTTAGGGTAAGGCTTCGGGTAAGGGTTAGGGTTAGGGTTAGGGTTAGGGGACGGGGACGGGGATGGTTTAGGGGACAGGTTAGAGTACGACAACAGTTTAGGGTGAGCGTACTTGTTAGGCTACGGGATAGTGTTGGCGTCCGGGTTAGGATTAGGGGACGGGTTAGGTTAAGGCTTCGGGTAAGGGTTTGGGTTAAGGTTAGGGTTAGGGTTATGGACGGGGACGGTTTAGGGGACAGGTTAGCGTACGACAACTGTTTAGGGTGAGCGTACGTGTTAGGGTATGGGTTAGTGTTAGCGTATGGGTTAGGCTTATGGGACGGGTTAGGGTAAGGCTTCGGGTAAGGGTTAGGGTTAGGGTTAGGGTTAGGGTTAGGGTTAGGGATAGGGGACGGGGATGGTTTAGGGTACAGGTTAGGGTACGACAATGGTTTAGGGTGAGCATACGTGTTAGGGTACGGGTTAGTGTTAGTGTATGTGTTAGGCTTAGAGGACGGGTTAGGGTAAGGTTTCGGGTAAGGTTTAGGGTTAGGGTTAGGGTTAGGGTTAGGAGACGGGGAACGTTTAGGGGACAGGTTAGTGTACGACAACGGTTTAGGGTGAGCGTATATGTTAGGGTAAGGTTTAGTGTTAGTGTACGGGTTAGGATTAGGGGACGGGTTATGGTAAGGCTTCGGGTAAGGGTTACGGTTAGGGTTAAGGTTAGGTTTAGGGTTAGGGGACGGGGAAGGTTTAGAGGACAGGTTAGGGTACGACAACGGTTTAGGGTGAGCGTACGTGTTAGGGTACGGTTTAGTGTTACCGTACGGGTTAGGATTAGGGGATGGGTTAGGGTAAGGCTTCGGGTAAGGGTTTGTTTTAGGGTTAGGGTTAGGGGACGGGGACGGTTTAGGGGACAGGTTAGGGTACGACAACGGTTTAGGGTGAGCGTACGTGTTAGGGTACGTGTTAGTGTTAGCGTACGTGTTACGATTAGAGGACGGGTTAGGGTAAGCCTTCGGGTAAGGGATGGGATTAGTGTTAGTGTTAGGGTTAGGGTTAGGAGACGGGGACGGTTTAGGGGACAGGTTAGTGTATGACATCGGTTTAGGCTGTGCGTATGTGTTAGGGTACAGTTTAGTGTTAGCGTACGGGTTAGGATTAGGGGCCGGGTTACGGTAAGGCTTCGGGTAAGGGTTAGGGTTAGGGTTAGGGTTAGGGTTAGGATTAGGGGCCGGGGACGGTTTAGGGGACAGGTTAGTGTACGACAACGGTTTAGGGTGAGCGTAAGTGTTAGGGTACGGTTTAGTGTTAGCATACGGGTTAGGATTAGGGGACGGGTTAGGGTAAGGCTTCGGGTAAGGGTTAGGTTTAGGGTTAGAGTTGGGGTTAGGGGACGGGGACGGGTACGGTGTAGGGGACAGGTTAGTGTACGACAACGTTTTAGGGTGAGCGTAGGTGTTAGGGTACTGGTTAGTGTTAACGTACGGGTTCGGATTAGGGGACGGGTTAGGGTAAGGCTTCGGATAAGGGTTAGGGTTAAGGTTAGGGTTAGGGTTAGGGTTAGGGTTAGGGAACGGGGACTGTTTAGGGGACAGCTTAGGTTACGACAACGGTTTAGTGTGAGCGTACGTGTTAGGGTATGGGTTAGTGTTAGCGTACGGGTTAGGCTTATGGGACGGGTTAGGTTAAGGCTTCTGGTAAGGGTTAGGGTTAGGGTTAGGGTTAGGTTTAGGGTTAGGGGACGGGGACGGTTTAGGGGACAGGTTATGGTACGACAACGTTTTAGGGTGAGCGTACGTGTTAGGGTACGTGTTAGTGTTAGCGTACGGGTTATTATTTGGGGACGGGTTAGGGTAAGGCTTCGGGTAAGGGTTAGGGTTAGGGTTAGGGTTAGGGTTAGGGTACTGGGACGGTTTAGGGGACAGGTTAGGGTACGACAACGGTTTAGGGTGAGCGTACGTGTTAGGGTAAGGATTAGGGTTAGCGTACGGGTTAGGATTAGGGGATGGGTTAGTGTAAGGCTTCGGGTAAGGGTTAGGGTTAGGGTTAGGGTTAGGGATAGGGGACGGGGATGGTTTAGGGTAGTGGTTACGGTACGACAATGGTTTAGGGTGAGCGTACGTGTTAGGGTACGGGTTAGGGTTAGCGTACGGGTTAGGATTAGGGGATGGGTTAGAGTAATGCTTCGGATAAGGGTTAGGGTTAGGGTTAGGGTTAGGGTTAGTGTTAGGGGATGGCGACGGTTTAGGGGACAGTTTAGGGTACGACAACAGTTTAGGGTGAGTGTACGTGTTAGGGTACGGGTTAGTGTTAGCGTACGGGTTAGGATTGGGGATGGGTTAGGGTAAGGCTTCGGGTAAGGTTTCGGGTTAGGGTTAGGTTTAGGGTTAGGGTTAGGGGACGGTGACGGTTTAGGGGACAGGTTAGGGTACGACAACGGTTTAGGGTGAGCGTACATGTTAGGGTACGGGTTAGTGTTAGCGTACGGGTAAGGATTAGGGGACGGATTAGGGTAAGGCTTTGGGTAAGGGTTCGGGTTAGGGTTAGGGTTAGGGTTCGGGGACGTTGACAGTTTAGGGGACAGGTTAGGGTACGACAACGATTTAGGGTGAGCGTACGTGTTAGGGTACGGGTTAGTGTTAGCGTACGGGTTAGGATTAGGGTACGGGTTAGGGTAAGGCTTCGGGTAAGTGTTAGGGTTAGGGTTAGGGTTAGTGTTAGGGGACGGGGACGGTTAAGGGTACAGGTTAGGGTACGACAATGGTTTAGAGTGAGCGTACGTGTTAGGGTACGGGTTAGTGTTAGCGTACGGGTTAGGTTTAGGGTACGGGTTAGTGTAAGGCTTCGGGTAAGGGTTAGGGTTAGGGTTAGGGTTAGGCGACGGGGACGTTTTAGGGGACAGGTTAGGGTACGACAACGGTTTAGGGTGAGCGTACGTGTTAGGGTACGGGTTATTGTTAGCGTACGGGTTAGGATTAGAGGACGGGTTAGGGTAAGGCTTCTGGTAAGGGTTAGGGTTAGGGTTAGGGTTAGGGTTAGGAGACGGGGATGGTTTAGGGGACAGGTTAGTGTACGACAACGGTTTAGGGTGTGCGTATGTGTTATGGTACGCTTTAGTGTTAGCGTACGGGTTAGGATTAGGGGACGGGTTAGGGTAAGGCTTCGGGTAAGGGTTAGGGTTAGTGTTAGGGTTAGGGTTAGGGTTAGGGAACGGGGACGGTTTAGGGGAAACGTTAGTGTACGACAACGGTTTAGGGTGAGCGTACGTGTTAGGGTACGGGTTAGAGTTAGCATGAGGGTTAGGATTAGGGGACAGTTTAGGGAAAGGCTTCGGGTAAGGGTTCGGGTTAGGGTTAGGGTTAGGTTTAGGGTTAGGGGACGGAGACGGTTTAGGGGACAGCTTAGTGTACGACAACGTTTTAGGGTGAGCGTACGTGTTAGGGTACGGGTTAGTGTTAGCGTACGTGTTAGGATTAGGGGCCGGGTTAGGGTAAGGCTTTGGGTAAGGTTTAGGGTTATGGTTAGGGTTAGGGTTAGGGGACGGGGACGGTTTAGGGGACAGGTTAGGGTACGACAACGGTATAGGGTGAGCGTACGTGTTAGGGTACGGTTTAGTGTTATCGTATGGGTTAGGATTAAGGGACGGGTTAGGGTAAGGCTTCGCGTAAGGGTTAGGGTTAGGGTTAGGGTTAGGGTTAGGGGTAGGGGACGGGGACGGTGTAGGGGACAGGTTAGGGTACGACAACGGTTTAGGGTGAGCCTACGTGTTAGGGTACAGGTTAGTGTTAGCGTACGGGTTAGGAATAGGGGCGGGTTAGGTTAAGGATTCGGGTAAGGGTTAGGGTTAGTGTTAGGGTTAGGGGACGGGGACGGGGACGGTTTAGGGGACAGGTTAGGGTACGACAACGGTTTAGGGTGAGCGTACGTGTTAGGGTACGGGTTAGTGTTAGCGTACGGGTTAGGATTAGGGGACGGGTTAGGGTAAGGCTTCGGGTAAGGGTTAGGGTTAGGTTTAGTGTTAGGGTTAGGGGACGGGGACGGTTTAGGGGACAGGTTAGGGCACGACAAAGGTTTAGGGTGAGTGCACGTGTTAGGGTATGGGTTAGTGTTAGCGTACGGTTTAGGATTAGGGGACGGTTTAGGGTAAGGCTTCGGGTAAGGGTTCGGGTTAGGGTTAGGGTTAGGGTTAGGGATAGGGTGAGGGGACGGTGACGGTTTAGGGGACAGGTTAGGGTACGACAACGGTTTAGGGTGAGCGTACGTGTTAGGGTACAGGTTAGTGTTAGCGTACGGGTTAGGATAAGGGATGGGTTAGGGTAAGGCTTCGGGTCAGGATTAGGGTTAGGGTTAGGGATAGGGTTAGGGGACGGGGACGGTTTAGGGGACAGGTTAGGGTACGACAACGGTTTAACTTGAGCATACGTGTTAGGGTACGGGTTAGTGTTAGCGTACGGGTTAGGATTAGAGGACATGTTAGGGTAAGGCTTCGGGTAAGGGTTAGGTTTAGGGTTAGGTTTAGGGTTAGGGTTAGGAGATGGGGACGGGTTAGGGGACAGGTTAGTGTACAACAACGGTTTAGGGTGTGTGTATGTGTTAGGATACGGTTTAGTGTTAGCGTACGGGTTAGGATTAGGGGACGGGTTAGGGTAAGGCTTCGGGTAAGGGTTAGGGTGAGGGTTAGGGTTAGGGTTAGGGGACGGGGACGGGTACGGGGACAGTTTAGGGGACAGGTTAGTGTCCGACAACGGTTTAGGGTGATCGTACGTGTTAGGGTACGTGTTAGTGTTAGCGTACGGGTTAGGATTAGGGGAAGGGTTAGGGTAAGGCTTCGGGTAAGTGTTAGGGTTAGGGTTAGGGTTAGGGTTAGGGTACGGGGACGGTTTAGGGGACAGGTTATGGTACGACAACGGTTTATGGTGAGCGTACGTGTTAGGCTACGGGTTAGTGTTTGCGTACGGGTTAGGATTAGGGGATGGGTTAGTGTAAGGCTTCGGGTAAGGGTTAGGGTTAGGGTTAGGGGACGGGGACGGTTTAGGGGACAGGTTAGGGCACGACAACGATTTAGGGTGAGCGTACGTGTTAGGGTACCGGTTAGTGTTAGCGTACGGGTTAGGATTAGGGGATGGGTTAGGGTAAGGCTTCGGGTAAGGGTTAGGATCAGGGTTAGGGTTAGGGTTAGGGGACTGGGACGGTTTAGGGGACAGGTTAGGGTACGTCAACGGTTTAGGGTGAGTGTACTTGTTAGGGTACGGGTTAGTGTTAGTGTACGGTTTAGGATTAGGGGACAGGTTAGGGTAAGGCTTCGGGTAAGGGTTAGGTTTAGGGTTAGGGTTAGGGGACGGGGACGGGGACGGTTTAGGGGACAGGTCAGTGTATGACAACGGTTTAGGGTGAGCGTACGTGTTCGGCTACGGTTTAGTGTTATCGTAAGGGTTAGGATTAGGGGACGGGTTAGGGTAAGGCTTCGGGTAAGGTTTAGGGTTAGGGTTAGGGTTAGGGTTAGCGTTAGGGAATGGGGACGGTTTAGGGGACATATTAGAGTACGACAACTGTTTAGGGTGAGCGTACATGTTAGGGTACGGGTTAGTGTTAGCGTACGAGTTAGGATTAGGGGACGAGTTATGGTAAGGCTTCGGATAAGGGTTAGGGTTAAGGTTAGGATTAGGGTTAGGGTTAGGGAACGGGGACGGTTTAGGGGACAGGTTAGGGTACGACAACGGTTTAGGGTGAGCGTACGTGTTAGGGTACGGGTTAGTGTTAGCGTACGGGTTAGGTTTAGGGGTCGGGTTAGGGTAAGGCTTCGGGTAAGGGTTAGGTTTAGGGTTAGTGTTAGGGTTAGGGGACGGGGACGGTTTAGGGGACAGGTTAGGGTACGACAAAGGTTTAGGGTGAGCGTACGTGTTAGGGTACGGGTTAGTGTTAGCGTACGGCTTAGGATTAGGGGACGGGTTATGGTAGGGCTTCGGGTAAGTGTTAGGGTTAGGGTTAGGGTTAGGGTTAGGGTTAGGAGACGGGGACGGTTTAGGGGACAGGTTAGTGTACAACAACGGTTTAGGGTGTGTGTATGTGTTAGGATACGGTTTAGTGTTAGCGTACGGGTTAGGATTAGGGGACGGGTTAGGGTAAGGCTTCAGGTAAGGGTTAGGGTTAGGGTTAGGTTTAGGGTTAGGGGATGGGGACGGTTTAGGGGACAGGTTAGGGTACGACAACGGTTTATGGTGAGCGTACGTGTTAGGCTATGGGTTAGTGTTAGCGTACGGGTTAGGATTAGGGGACGGGTTAGGGTAAGGCTTCAGGTAAGGGTTAGGGTTAGGGTTAGGGTTAGGGTTAGGGAATGGGGACGGTTTAGGGACAGGTTAGGGTACGAAAAAGGTTTATGGTGAGCGTACGTGTTAGGCTACAGGTTAGTGTTTGCGTACGGGTTAGGATTAGGGGATGGGTTAGTGTAAGGCTTCGGGTAAGGGTTAGGGTTAGGGTTAGGGGATGGGGACGGTTTAGGGGACAGGTTAGTGTACGACAACGGTTTAGGGTGAGTGTACTTGTTAGGGTACGGGTTAGTGTTAGTGTACGGTTTAGGATTAGGGGACAGGTTAGGGTAAGGCTTCGGGTAAGGGTTAGGGTTAGGGTTAGGGTTAGGGGACGGGGACGGGGATGGTTTAGGGGACAGGTCAGTGTATGACAACGGTTTACGGTGAGCGTACGTGTTAGGGTACGGTTTAGTGTTATCGTAAGGGTTAGGATTAGGGGACGGGTTAGGGTAAGGCTTCGGGTAAGGTTTAGGGTTAGGGTTAGGGTTAGGGTTAGGGTTAGGGGACGGGGACGGTTTAGGGGACAGGTTAGAGTACGACAACTGTTTAGGGTGAGCGTACGTGTTAGGGTACGGGTTAGTGTTAGTGTACGAGTTAGGATTAGGGGACGAGTTAGGGTAAGGCTTCGGATAAGGGTTAGGGTTAAGGTTAGGATTAGGGTTAGGGTTAGGGAACGGGGACGGTTTAGGGGACAGGTTAGGGTACGACAACGGTTTAGGATGAGCGTACGTGTTAGGGTACGGGTTAGTGTTAGCGTACGGGTTAGGATTAGGGGTCGGGTTAGGGTATAGCTTCGGGTAAGGGTTAGGTTTAGGGTTAGTGTTAGGGTTAGGGGACGGGGACGGTTTAGGGGACAGGTTAGGGTAAGACAAAGGTTTAGGGTGAGCGTACGTGTTAGGTTACGGGTTAGTGTTAGGGTACGGGTTAGCATTAGGGGACGGGTTAGGGAAAGGCTTCGGGTCAGGGTTAGGGTTAGGGTTAGGGTTAGGGTTAGGAGACGGGGACGGTTTAGGGGACAGGTTAGTGTACAACAACGGTTTAGGGTGTGTGTATGTGTTAGGATACGGTTTAGTGTTTGCGTATGGGTTAGGATTAGGGGACGGGTTAGGGTAAGGCTTCAGGTAAGGGTTAGGGTTAGGGTTAGGGTTAGGGTTAGGGGATGGGGACGGTTTAGGGGACAGGTTAGGGTACGACAACGGTTTATGGTGAGCGTACGTGTTAGGCTATGGGTTAGTGTTAGCGTACGGTTTAGGATTAGGGGACGGGTTAGGGTAAGGCTTTGGTTAAGGGTTAGGGTTAGGTTTAGGGTTAAGGGATGGGGACAGTTTAGGGGACAGGTTAGTGTACGACAAAGGTTTAGGGTGAGCGTACGTGTTAGGCTATGGGTTAGTGTTAGCGTACGGTTTAGGATTAGGGGACGGGTTAGGGTAAGGCTTTGGTTAAGGGTTAGGGTTAGGTTTAGGGTTAGGGGACGGGGACAGTTTAGGGGACAGGTTAGTGTACGACAAAGTTTTAGGGTGAGCGTACGTGTTAGGGTACGGTTTAGTGTTAGCGTACGGGTTAGGATTAAGGGACGGGTTAGGGTAAGTCTTCGGGTAAGGGTTAGGGCTAGGGTTAGGGTTAGGGTTAGGGGACGGGGACGGTTTAGGGGACAGGTTAGGGTACGACAACGGTTTAGGGTGAGCGTACGTGTTAGGGTACGGGTTAGTGTTATCGTATGGGTTAGGATTACGGGATGGGTTACTGTAAGGCTTTGGGTAAGGGTTAGGGTTAGGGTTAGGGTTAGGGTTAGGGGACGGGGACGGTTTAGGGGACAGGTTAGTGTATGACAACGGTTTAGGGTGAGCGTACGTGTTAGGGTATGGGTTAGTGTTAGCATACGGGTTAGGATTAGGGGACGGGTTATGGTAAGGCTTCGGGTAAGGGTTAGGGTTAGGGTTAGGGTTAGGGTTAGGGGACGGGGACGGTTTAGGGGACAGGTTAGTGTACGACAACGGTTTAGGTTGAGCGTACGTGTTAGGGTACGGGTTAGTGTTAGCGTACGGGTTAGGATTATGGGACGGGTTAGGGTAAGGCTTCGGGTAAGGTTTAGGGTTAGGGTTAGGGTTAGGGTTAAGGTTAGGGGACGGGGACAGTTTAGGGGACAGTTTAGTGTATGACAACGGTTTAGGGTGAGCGTACGTGTTAGGGTATGGTTTAGAGTTAGCGTACGTGTTAGGATTAGGGGACGATTTAGGGTAAGGCTTCGGGTAAGGGTTCGGGTTAGGGTTAGGGTTAGGGTTAGGGGTAGGGTGAGGTGACGGTGACGGTTTAGGGCACAGGTTAGGGTACGACAACGGTTTAGGTTGAGCGTACGTGTTAGAGTACGGGTTAGTGTTAGCGGGACGGGTTAGGATTAGGGGACGGGTTAGGGTAAGGCTTCGGGTAAGGGTTAGGGTTAGGGTTAGGGGACGGGGACGGGTACGGGGACAGTTTAGGGGACAGGTTAGTGTACGACAACAGTTTAGGGTGAGCGTTCGTGTTAGGGTACGGGTTAGTGTTAGCGTACGGGTTAGGATTAGGGGACGGGTTAGGGTAAGGCTTCAGGTAAGGGTTAGGGTTAGGGTTAGGGTTAGGGTTAGGGAATGGGGACGGTTTAGGGGACAGGTTAGGGTACGAAAAAGGTTTAGGGTGAGCGTACGTGTTAGGGTTCGGGTTAGTGTTAGCGTACGGGTTAGGATTAGGGGACGGGTTAGGGTAAGGCTTCGGGTAAGGGTGAGGGTTAGGGTTAGCGTTAGGGGACGGAGACGGGTACGGGGACAGTTTAGGGGACAGGTTAGTGTACGACAACGGTTTAGGGTGAGCGTACGTGTTAGGGTACGGGTTAGTGTTAGCGTACGGGTTAGGATTAAGGGACAGGTTAGAGTAAGACTTCGGTTAAGTGTTAGGGCTAGGGTTAGGGTTAGGTTTAGGGGACGGGGACGGTTTAGGGGACAGGTTAGTGTATGACAACGGTTTAGGTTGAGCGTACGTGTTAGGGTACAGGTTAGTGTTATCCTATGGTTTAGGATTAGGGGACGGTTTAGGGTAAGTCTTCGGGTAAGGGTTAGGGCTAGGGTTAGGGTTAGGGTTAGGGGACGGGGACGGTTTAGGGGACAGGTTAGGGTACGACCACGGTTTATGGTTAGCGTACGTGTTAGGGTACGGTTTAGTGTTATCGTATGGGTTAGGATTAGGGGATGGGTTACGGTAAGGCTTTGGGTAAGGGTTAGTGTTAGGGTTAGGGTTAGGGTTAGGGTTAGGGGACGGGGACGGTTTTGGGGACAGGTTAGTGTATGACAACGTTTAGGGTGAGCGTACGTGTTAGGGTACGGGTTAGTGTTAGCATACGGGTTAGGATTAGGGACGAGTTATGGTAAGGCTTCGGGTAAGGGTTAGGGTTAGGGTTAGGGTTAGGGTTAGGGGACGGGGACGGTTTAGGGGACAGGTTAGTGTACGACAACGGTTTAGGGTGAGCGTACGTGTTAGGGTACATGTTAGTGTTAGCGTACGGGTTAGGATTATGGGACGGGTTAGGGTAAGGCTTCGGGTAAGGTTTAGGTTTAGGGTTAGGGTTAGGGTTAGGGTTAGGGGACGGGGACAGTTTAGGGGACAGTTTAGTGTATGACAACGGTTTAGGGTGAGCGTACGTGTTAGGGTATGGGTTAGAGTTAGCGTACGTGTTAGGATTAGGGGACGGTTTAGGGTAAGGCTTCAGGTAAGTGTTCGGGTTAGGGTTAGGGGTAGGGTTAGGGATAGGGTGAGGTGACGGTGACGGTTTAGGGGACAGGTTAGGGTACGACAACGGTTGAGGTTGAGCGTACATGTTAGAGTACGGGTTAGTGTTAGCGTACGGGTTAGGATTAGGGGACGGGTTAGGGTAAGCCTTCGGGTCAGGGTTAGGGTTAGGGTTAGGGATAGGGTTAGGGGACGGGGACGGTTTAGGGGACAGGTTAGGGTACGACAAAGGTTTATGGTGAGCGTACGTGTTAGGCTATGGTTTAGTGTTAGCGTACGGTTTAGGATTAGGGTACGGGTTAGGGTAAGGCTTTGGGTAAGTGTTAGGGATACGTTTAGGGTTAGGGGATGAGGACGGTTTAGGGGACAGGTTAGGGTACGAAAAAGGTTTAGGGTGAGCGTACGTGTTAGGGTACGAGTTAGTGTTAGCGTACGGTTTAGGATTATGGGACGGGTTAGGGTAAGGCTTCGGGTAAGGGTTAGGGTTAGGGTTAGGTTTAGGGGACGGGGACGGGTACGGGGACAGTTTAGGGGACAGGTAAGTGTACGACAACAGTTTAGGGTGAGCGTTCGTGTTAGGGTACGGGTTAGTGTTAGCGTACGTGTTAGGATTAGGGGACGGGTTAGGGTAAGACTTCGGGTAAGGGTTAAGGCTACGGTTAGGGTTAGGGTTAGGGGACGGGGACGGTTTAGGGGACAGGTTAGTGTATGACAACGGTTTAGGGTGAGCATACGTGTTAAGGTACAGGTTAGTGTTATCGTATGGATTAGGATTAGGGGACGGTTTAGGGTAAGGCTTCGGGTAAGGGTTAGGGTTAGGGTTAGGGATAGGGTTAGGGGACGGGGACGGTTTAGGGGACAGGTTAGGGTACGACAACGGTTTACGTTGAGCGTACGTGTTAGGGTACGGGTTAGTGTTAGCGTACGGGTTAGGATTAGAGGACGTGTTAGGGTAAGGCTTCGGGTAAGGGTTAGGGTTAGGGTTAGGGTTAGGGTTAGGAGACGGGGACGGTTTAGGGGACAGGTTAGTGTACAACAACAGTTTAGGGTGTGTGTATGTGTTAGGATACGGTTTAGTGTTAGTGTACGGGTTAGGATTAGGGGACGGGTTAGGGTAAGGCTTCAGGTAAGGGTTAGGGTTAGGGTTAGGGTTAGGGTTAGGAGATGGGGACGGTTTAGGGGACAGGTTAGGGTACGACAACGGTTTATGGTGAGCGTACGTGTTAGGCTATGGGTAGGTGTTAGCGTACGGTTTAGGATTAGGGGACGGGTTAGGGTAAGGCTTTGGGTAAGGGTTAGGGTTAGGTTTAGGGTTAGGGGATGGGGACGGGGACGGTTTAGGGGACAGGTTAGGGTACGACAACGGTTTAGGGTGAGTGTACTTGTTAGGGTACGGGTTAGTGTTAGTGTACGGTTTAGGATTAGGGGCAGGTTAGGGTAAGGCTTCGGGTAAGGGTTAGGGTTAGGGTTAGGGTTAGGGGACGGGGACGGGGACGGTTTAGGGGACAGGTCAGTGTATGACAACGGTTTAGGGTGAGCGTACGTGTTAGGGTATGGTTTAGTGTTATCGTAAGGGTTAGGATTAGGGGACGGGTTAGGGTAAGGCTTCGGGTAAGGTTTAGGTTTAGGGTTAGGGTTAGGGTTAGGGTTAGGGGACGGGGACGGTTTAGGGGACAGGTTAGAGTACGACAACTGTTTAGGGTGAGCGTACGTGTTAGGGTACGGGTTAGTGTTAGCGTACGAGTTAGGATTAGGGGACGATTTAGGGTAAGGCTTCGGATAAGGGTTAGGGTTAAGGTTAGGATTAGGGTTAGGATTAGGGAACGGGGACGGTTTAGGGGACAGGTTAGGGTACGACAACGGTTTAGGGTGAGCGTACGTGTTAGGGTATGGGTTAGAGTTAGCATACGGGTTAGGATTAGGGGACGGGTTAGGGTAAGGCTTCGGGTAAGGGTTAGGTTTAGGGTTAGGGTTAGGGTTAGGGGATGGGGACGGTTTAAGGGACAGGTTAGGGTACGACAACGGTTTAGGGTGAGCGTACGTGTTAGGGTACGGGTTAGTGTTAGCGTACGGGTTAGGATTAGGGGTCGGGTTAGGGTAAGGCTTCGGGTAAGGGTTAGGTTTAGGGTTAGTGTTAGGGTTAGGGGACGGGGACGGTTTAGGGGACAGGTTAGGGTACGACAAAGGTTTAGGGTGAGCGTACGTGTTAGGGTACGGGTTAGTGTTAGCGTACGGGTTAGGATTAGGGGACCGGTTAGGGTAAGGCTTCGGGTCAGGGTTAGGGTTAGGGTTAGGGTTAGGTTTAGGAGACGGGGACGGTTTAGGGGACAGGTTAGTGTACAACAACGGTTTAGGGTGTGTGTATGTGTTAGGATACAGTTTAGTGTTAGCGTACGGGTTAGGATTAGGGGACGGGTTAGGGTAAGGCTTCAGGTAAGGGTTAGGGTTAGGGTTAGGGTTAGGGTTAGGGGATGGGGACGGTTTAGGGGACAGGTTAGGGTACGACAACGGTTTATGGTGAGCCTACGTGTTAGGCTATGGGTTAGTGTTAGCGTACGGTTTAGGATTAGGGGACGGGTTAGGGTAAGGCTTTGGGTAAGGGTTAGGGTTAGGTTTAGGGTTAGGGGACGGGGACAGTTTAGGGGACAGGTTAGTGTACGACAAAGGTTTAGGTTGAGCGTACGTGTTAGGGTACGGTTTAGTGTTAGCGTACGGGTTAGGATTAGGGGACGGGTTAGGGTAAGTCTTCGGGTAAGGGTTAGGGCTAGGGTTAGGTTTAGGGTTAGGGGACGGGGACGGTTTAGGGGACAGGTTAGGGTACGACGACGGTTTAGGGGACAGTTTAGGGTACGACAACGGTTTAGGGTGAGCGTACGTGTTAGGGTACGGGTTAGTGTTATCGTATGGGTTAGGATTAGGGGATGGGTTACGGTAAGGCTTTGGGTAAGGGTTAGGGTTAGGGTTAGGGTTAAGGTTAGGGGACGGGGACGGTTTAGGGGACAGGTTAGTGTACGACAACGGTTTAGGGTGAGCGTACGTGTTAGGGTACGGGTTAGTGTTAGCATACGGGTTAGGATTAGGGGACGGGTTATGGTAAGGCTTCGGGTAAGGGTTAGGGTTAGGGTTAGGGTTAGGGTTAGGGGACGGGGACGGTTTAGGGGACAGGTTAGTGTACGACAACGGTTTAGGGTGAGCGTACGTGTTAGGGTACGGGTTAGTGTTAGCGTACGGGTTAGGTTTATGGGACGGGTTAGGGTAAGGCTTCGGGTAAGGTTTAGGGTTAGGGTTAGGGTTAGGGTTAGGGTTAGGGGACGGGGACAGTTTAGGGGACAGTTTAGTGTATGACAACGGTTTAGGGTGAGCGTACGCGTTAGGGTATGGGTTAGAGTTAGCTTACGTGTTAGGATTAGGGGACGGTTTCGGGTAAGGCTTCGGGTAAGGGTTCGGGTTAGGGTTAGGGTTAGGGTTAGGGATAGGGTGAGGTGACGGTGACGGTTTAGGGGACAGGTTAGGGTACAACAACGGTTTAGGGTGAGCGTACGTGTTAGGGTACGGGTTAGTGTTAGCGTACGGGTTAGGATTAGGGGACGGGTTAGGGTAAGGCTTCGGGTAAGGGTTAGGGCTAGGGTTAGGGTTAGGGTTAGGGGACGGGGACGGTTTAGGGGAGAGGTTAGTGTATGACAACGGTTTAGGGTGAGCGTACGTGGTAAGGTACAGGTTAGTGTTATCGTATGGATTAGGATTAGGGGACGGGTTAGGGTAAGGCTTCGGGTAAGGGTTAGGGTTAGGGTTAGGGTTAGGGTTAGGAGACGGGGACGGTTTAGGGGACAGGTTAGTGTACAACAACGGTTTAGGGTGTGTGTATGTGTTAGGATACGGTTTAGTGTTAGCGTACGGGTTAGGATTAGGGGACGGGTTAGAGTAAGGCTTCAGGTAAGGGTTAGGGTTAGGGTTAGGGTTAGGGTTAGGGGATGGGGACGTTTTAGGGGACAGGTTAGGGTACGACAACGGTTCATGGTGAGCGTACGTGTTAGGCTATGGGTTAGTGTTAACGTATGGTTTAGGATTAGGGGACGGGTTAGGGTAAGGCTTTGGGTAAGGGTTAGGGTTAGGTTTAGGGTTAGGGGACGGGGACGGCTTAGGGGACAGGTTAGGGTACGACAAAGGTTTAGGGTGAGCGTACGTGTTAGGGTATGGTTTAGTGTTAGCGTACGGGTTAGGATTAGGTGACGGGATAGGGTAAGGCTTCGTGTAAGGGTTAGGGTTAGGGTTAGGGGACGGGGACGGGGACAGTTTAGGGGACAGGTTAGTGTACGACAACGGTTTAGGGTGAGCGTACGTGTTAGGGTACGGGTTAGTGTTAGCGTACGGGTTAGGATTAGGGGACGGGTTAGGGTAAGTCTTCGGGTAAGGGTTAGGGCTAGGGTTAGAGTTAGGTTTAGGGGACGGGGACGGTTTAGGGGACAGGTTAGGGTACGACAATGGTTTAGGGTGAGCTTACGTGTTAGGGTACGGGTTAGTGTTATCGTATGGGTTAGGATTAGGGGATGGTTTATGGTAAGGCTTCGGGTAAGGGTTAGGTTTAGGGTTAGGTTTAGGGTTAGGGTTAGGGGACGGGGACGGTTTAGCGGACAGGTTAGTGTACGACAACGGTTTAGGGTGAGCGTACGTGTTTGGGTACGGGTTAGTGTTAGCATACGGGTTAGGATTAGGGGACGGGTTATGGTAAGGCTTTGGGTAAGGGTTAGGGTTAGGGTTAGGGTTAGGTTTAAGGGATGGGGACGGTTGAGGGGACTGGTTAGGGTACGACAACGGTTTAGGGTGAGCGTACGTGTTAGGGTACGGGTTAGTGTTATCGTATGGGTTAGGGTTAGTGGACGGGGATGGTTTAGGGGACAGGTTAGTGTACGACAACGGTTTAGGGTGAGCGTACGTGTTAGGGTACGGGTTAGTGTTAGCGTACAGGTTAGGATTAGGGGACGGGTTAGGGTAAGGCTTCGGGTAAGGTTTAGCGTTAGGGTTAGGGTTAGGGTTAGGGTTAGGGGACGGGGACAGTTTAGGGGACAGGTTAGTGTATGACAACGGTTTAGGGTGAGCGTACGTGTTAGGGTATAGGTTAGTGTTATCATATGGGTTAGGATTAGGGGACGGGTTAGAGTAAGGCTTCGGGTAAGGTTTAGGGTTAGGTTTAGGGTTAGGGTTAGGGGATGGGGACGGTTTAGGGGACAGGTTAGGGTACGACAAAGGTTTAGGGTGAGCGTACGTGTTAGGGTACGGGTTAGTGTTTGCGTACGGGTTAGGATTAGGGGAAGGGTTAGGGTAAGGCTTCGGGTAAGGGTTAGGGTTAGGGTTAGGGTTAGGGTTAGGGTTAGGGAACGGGGACGGTTTAGGGGACAGGTTAGGGTACGACAATGCTTTAGGGTGAGCGTACGTGTTAGGGTATGGGTTAGAGTTTGCATACGGGTTAGGATTAGGGGACGGTTTAGTGTAAGGCTTCGGGTAAGGGTTCGGGTTAGGGTTAGGGTTAGGGTTAGGGATAGGGTGAGGTGACGGTGACGGTTTAGCGGACAGGTTAGGGTACGACAACGGTTTAGGGTGAGCGTACGTGTTAGGGTACGGGTTAGTGTTAGCGTACGGGTTAGGATTAGGAGACGGGTTAGGGTAAGGCTTCGGCTCAGGTTTAGGGTTAGGGTTAGGGATAGGGTTAGGAGATGGGGACGGTTTAGGGGACAGGTTAGGGTACGACAACGGTTTACGTTTAGCGTACGTGTTAGGGTACGGGTTAGTGTTAGCGTACGGGTTAGGATTAGAGGACGTGTTAGGGTAAGGCTTCGGGTAAGGGTTAGGGTTAGGGTTAGGGTTAGGGTTAGGGTTAGGAGACAGGGACGGTTTAGGGGACAGGTTATTGTACAACAACGGTTTAGGGTGTGTGTATGTGTTAGGATACGGTTTAGTGTTTGTGTACGGGTTAGGATTAGGGGACGGGTTAGGGTAAGGCTTCAGGTAGGGGTTAGGGTTAGGGTTAGGGTTAGGGTTAGGGGATGGGGACGGTTTAGGGGACAGGTTAGGGTACGACAACGGTTTATGGTGAGTGTACGTGTTAGGCTATGGTTTAGTGTTAGCGTACGGTTTAGGATTAGGCTACGGGTTAGGGTAAGGCTTTGGGTAAGGGTTAGGGATAGGTTTAGGGTTAGGGGATGGGGACGGTTTAGGGGAGAGGTTAGGGTACGACAACGGTTTAGAGTGAGCGTACGTGTTAGGGTACGGTTAGAGTTAGCATACGGGTTAGGATTAGGGGACGGTTTAGGGTAAGGCTTCGGGTAAGGGTTCGGGTTAGGGTTAGGTTTAGGGTTAGGGTTAGGTTTAGGGGACGGTCACTGTTTAGGGATCAGGTTAGGGTAAGACAACTGTTTTGGGTGAGCCTACGTGTTAGGGTACAGGTTAGTGTTAGCGTACGGGTTAGGAATAAGGGACGGGTTAGGGTAAGGCTTCGGGTAAGGGTTAGGGTTAGTGTTAGGGTTAGGGTTAGGGGACGGGGACGGTTTAGGGGACAGGTTAGAATACGACAACGGTTTAGGGTGAGCGTACGTGTTCTGGTACGGGTTAGTGTTAGCGTACGAGTTAGGATTAGGGGACGGGTTAGGGTAAGGCTTCGGGTAAGTGTTAGAGTTAGGGTTAGGGTTAGGATTAGGCGACGGGGACGGTTCAAGGGACAGGTTAGGGTACGACAAAGGTTTAGGGTGAGCGTACGTGTTAGGGTACAGGTTATTGTTCGCGTACGGGTTAGGATTAGGGGACGGGTTAGGGTAAGGCTTCAGGTAAGGGTTAGTGTTAGGGTTAGGGTTAGGGTTAGGGGATGGGGACGGTTTAGGGGACAGGTTAGGGTACGACAACGGGTTAGGGTGAGCGTACGTGTTAGGGTACGGGTTAGTGTTAGCGTACGGGTTAGGATTAGGGGACGGGTTAGGGTAAGGCTTCGGGTAAGTGTTAGGGTTAGGGTTAGGGTTAGGGTTAGGGGACGGGGACGGTTTAGGGGACAGGTTGGGGTACGACAACGGTTTAGGGTGAGCGTACGTGTTAGGGTACGGGTTAGTGTTATCGTATGGGTTAGGATTAAGGGACGGATTACGGTAAGGCTTCGGGTAAGGGTTAGGGTTAGGGTTAGGTGTAGGTTTAGGGTTAGGGGACAGGGACGGTTTAGAGGACAAGTTAGTGTACGACAAGTGTTTAGGGTGAGCGTACGTGTTAGGGTACGGGTTAGTGTTAGCGTACGGGTTAGGATTAGGGGACGGGGTAGGGTAAGGCTTCGGGTAAGGTTTAGGGTTAGGTTTAGGGTTAAGGTTAGGGTTAGGGGACGGGGACAGTTTAGGGGACAGGTTAGTGTATGACAACGGTTTAGGGTGAGAGTACGTGTTAGGGTACAGGGTAGTGTTATCGTATGGGTTAGGATTAGGGGACGGGTTAGGGTAAGGCTTCGGGTAAGGGTAAGTGTTAGGGTTAGGGTTAGGGTTAGGGTTAGGGGACGGGGACGGTTTAGGGGACAGGTTAGGGTACGACAACGGTTTAGGGTGAGCGTACGTGTTAGGGTACGGGTTTGTGTTAGCGTACGGTTTAGGATTATGGGACGGGTTAGGGTAAGGCTTCGGGTAAGCGTTAGGGTTAGGGTTAGGGTTAGGGTTAGGGTTAGGGGACGGTTTAGGGGACAGGTTAGGGTACGACAACGGTTTAGGATGAGCGTACGTGTTTGGGTACGGGTTAGTGTTAGCGTACGGTTTAGGATTAGAGGACGTGTTAGTGTAAGGCTTCGAGTCAGGGTTAGGGTTAGGGTTAGGGTTAGGGTTAGGAGACGGGGACGGTTTAGGGGACAGGTTAGTGTATGACAACGGTTTAGGGTGTGCGTATGTGTTAGAGTACGGTGTAGTGTTAGCGTATGGGTTAGGATTAGGGGATGAGTTAGTGTAAGGCTTCGGGTAAGGGTTAGGCTTAGGGTTAGGGTTAGGGTTAGGAGACGGGGACGGTTTAGGGGACAGGTCAGTGTATGACAAAGATTTAGGGTGAGCGTACGTGTTAGGGTATGGGTTAGTGTTAGCGTACAGGTTAGGATTGGGGACGGGTTAGGGTAAGGCTTCGGGTAAGGGTTAGGGTTAGGTTTATGTTTAGGGTTAGGGTTAGGGGACGGGGAAGTTTTAGGGGACAGGTTAGGGTACGACAACGGTTTAGCGTGAGCGTATGTGTTAGGGTACGGGTTAGAGTTAGCGTACGGGTTAGGATTAGGGGACGGGTTAGGGTAAGGCTTCGGGTAAGGGTCAGGTTTAGGGTTAGGGTTAGTGTTAGGGTTAGGGTTAGGGGACAGGGACGGTTTAGGGGACAGGTTAGGGTACGACAACGGTTTAGGGTGAGCGTACGTGTTAGGGTACGGGTTATTGTTAGCGTACGGGTTAGGATTAGGGGACGGGTTAGGGTAAGGCTTCGGGTAAGGGTTCGGGTTAGGGTTAGGGGTAGGGGACGGGGACGGGGATGGTTTAGGGGACAGGTTAGAGTACGACAACAGTTTAGGGTGAGCGTACGTGTTAGGCTACGTGTTAGTGTTAACGTCCGGGTTAGGATTAGGGGACGGGTTAGGTTAATGCTGCGGGTAAGGGTTAGGGTTAGGGTTAGGGTTAGGGTTAGGAGATGGGGAAGGTTGAGGGGACAGTTTAGTGTACAACAACGGTTTAGGGTGAGCGTATATGTTAGGGTACGGTTTAGTGTTAGTGTACGGGTTAGGATTAGGGGACGGGTTATGGTAAGGCTTCGGGTAAGGGTTAGGGTTAGGGTTAGGGTTAGGTTTAGGGTTAGGGGACGGGGAAGATTTAGAGGACAGGTTAGGGTACGACAACAGTTTAGGGTGAGCGTACGTGTTAGGGTACGGTTTAGTGTTAGCGTACGGGTTAGGATTAGGGGATGGGTTAGGGTAAGGCTTCGGGTAAGGGTTAGGTTTAGGGTTAGGGTTAGGGGATGGGACGGTATAGGGGACAGGTTAGGGTACGACAACTGTTTAGGGTGAACGTACGTGTTAGGCTATGGGTTAGTGTTAGCGTACGGGTTAGGATTAGGGCACGGGTTAGGGTACGGCTTCGTGTAAGGGTTAGGGTTAGGGTTAGGGGATGGGGACGGTTTAGGGGACAGGTTAGGGTACGACAACGGTTTAGGATGAGCGTACGTGTTAGGGTACGGGTTAGTGTTAGCGTACGGTTTAGGATTAGAGGACGTGTTAGTGTAAGGCTTCGGGTCAGGGTTAGGGTTAGGGCTAGGGTTAGGGTTAGGGTTAGGAGACGGGGACGGTTTAAGGGACAGGTTAGGGTATGACAACGGTTTAGGGTGAGCGTACGTGTTAGGGTACGGGTGACTGTTAGCGTACGGGTTAGGATTAGGGAACGGGTTAGGATAAGGCTTCGGGTAAGGGTTAGTGTTAGGGTTAGGGTTAGGCTTAGGGGACGGGGATGGTTTAGGGGACAGGTTAGGGTACGACAATGGTTTAGGGTGAGCGTACGTGTTAGGGTACGGTTTAGCGTTAGGGTACGGGTTAGTATTAGGGGACGTGTTAGGGTAAGGCTTCGGGTAAGGGTTAGTGTTAGGGTTAGGGTTAGGGTTAGTGTTAGGGGACGGGGACGGTTTAGGGGACAGGTTAGAGTACGACAACGGTTTATGTTGAGCGTACGTGTTAGGCTACGGGTTAGTGTTAGCGTACGTGTTAGGATTAGGGGACGGATTAGGGTAAGGCTTCGGGTAAGGGTTAGGTTTAGGTTTAGGGTTAGGGGACGTGGACGGTTTAGGGGACAGGTTAGCGTACGACAACGGTTTAGGGTGAGCGTACGTGTTAGGGTACGAGTTAGTGTTAGCGTACGTGTTAGTATTACGGGACGAGTTAGCGTAAGGCTTCAGGTAAGGATTAGGGTTAGGGTTAGGGTTAGGGGACGGGGACGGTTTTGGGGACAGGTTACGGTACGACAACGGTTTAGGGTGAGCATACGTGTTAGGGTACGGGTTAGTGTTAGCCTACGGGTTAGGATTAGGGGACGGGTTAGGGTACGGCTTCGGGTAAGGGTTAGGGTTAGGGTTAGGTTTAGGGTTAGGGGACGGGGACGGGGACGGTTTAGGGGACAGGTTAGTGTACGACAACGGTTTAGGGTGAGCGTACGTGTTAGGGTACGGGTTATTGTTAGCGTACGATTTAGGATTAGGGGACGGGTTAGGGTAAGGCTTCGGGTAAGGTTTAGGGTTAGGGTTAGGGTTAGGATTAGGGTTAGGGGACGGGGACGGTTTAGGGGACAGGTTAGGGTACGACAACGGTTTAGGATGAGCGTACGTGTTAGGGTACGGGTTAGAGTTAGCATACGGGTTAGTATTAGGGGACGGGTTAGGGTAAGGCTTCGGGTAAGGGTTAGGGTTAGGGTTAGCGTTAGGGTTAGGGGACGGGGACGGTTTAGAGGACAGGTTCGGGTACGAGAACGGTTTAGTGTGAGCGTACGTGTTAGGGTACGGGTTAGTGTTAGCGTATGGGTTAGGTTTAAGGGACGGTTTAGGGTAAGGCTTCGGGTAAGGTTTAGGGTTAGGGTTAGGATTAGGGTTAGGGTTAGGGGACAGGGATGGTTTAAGGGACAGGTTAGTGTACGACAACAGTTTAGGGTGAGCGTACGTGTTAGGGTACGGGTTAGTGTTAGCGTACGGGTTAGGATTCAGGGACGGGTTAGGGTAAGGCTTTAGGTAAGGGTTAGAGTTAGGGTTAGGGTTAGGGTTAGGGTTAGGGGACGGCGACGGTTTAGGGGACAGGTTAGTGTACGACAACTCTTTAGGGTGAGTGTACGTGTTAGGGTACCGGTTAGTGTTAGCGTACGGGTTAGGATTACGGGACGGGTTAGGGTAAGGCTTCGGGTAAGGGTTAGGTTTAGGGTTAGGGTTAGGGTTAGGGTTAGGGTTAGGGGACGGGGACGGTTTAGGGGACAGGTTAGGGTACGACAACTGTTTAGGGTGAGCGTACGTGTTAGGGTACGGGTTATTGTTAGCGTACGGGTTATGATTAGGGGACGATTTAGGGTAAGGCTTCGGGTAAGGGTTAGCGTTAGGGTTAGGGTTAGGGTTAGGGGACGGGGACGGGGACGGTTTAGGGGACAGGTTAGGGTACGACAATGGTTTAGGGTGAGCGTACGTGTTAGTGTACGGGTTAGTGTTAGCGTACGGGTTAGGATTACGGGACGGGTTAGGGTAAGGCTTCAGGTAAGGATTAGGGTTAGAGTTAGGGTTAGGGTTAGCGTTAGGGGACGGGGACGGTTTATGGGACAGGTTAGGGTACGACAACTGTTTAGGGTGAGCGTACGTGTTAGGCTAGGGGTTAGTGTTAGCGTACGGGTAAGGATTAGGGGACGGGTTAGGGTAAGGCTTCGAGTAAGGTTTAGGGTTAGGGTTAGGGTTAGGGTTAGGGGACGGGGATGGTTTAGGGGACAGGTTAGGGTACGACAACTGTTTAGGGTGAGAGTACGTGTTAGGGTACGTGTTAGTGTTAGCGTACAGGTTAGGATTAGAGGACGGGTTAGGGTAAGGCTTCGGGTAAGGGTTGGGATTAGGGTTAGGGTTAGGGTTAGGGTTAGGAGACAGGGACGGTTTAGGGGACAGGTTAGTGTACGACAACGGTTTAGGGTGAGCGGAAGTGTTAGGATACGGTTTAGTTGTAGCGTACGGGTTAGGATTAGGGGACGGGTTAGGGTAAGGCTTCGGGTAAGGGTTAGGGTTAGGGTTAGATTTGGGGTTAGGGGACGGGGACGGGGACGGTGTAGGGGACAGGATAGGGTACGACAAAGGTTAGGGTTAGGGTTAGGGTTAGGGTTAGGGTTAGGGGACGGGGACGGGGACAGTTTAGGGGACAGGTTAGTGTACGACAACGGTTTAGGGTGAGCGTACGTGTTAGGGTACGGGTTAGTGTTAGCGTACGGGTTAGGATTAGGGGACGGGTTAGGGTAAGGCTTTGGGTAAGGTTTAGGGTTAGGGTTAGGGTTAGGGTTAGGGGACGGGGACGGTTTAGGGGACAGGTTAGGGTACGACAACGGTTTAGGGTGAGCATACGTGTTAGGTTACGGTTTAGTGTTATCGTATGGGTTAGGATTAAGGGACGGGTTAGGGTAAGGCTTCGGGTAAGGTTTAGGGTTAGGTTTAGGGTTAGGGTTAGGGTTAGGGGTAGGGGACGGGGACGGTGTAGGGGACAGGTTAGGGTACGACAACGGTTTAGGGTGAGTGTACGTGTTAGGGTACGGGTTAGTGTTAGCGTACGGGTTAGGATTAGGGGACGAGTTAGGGTAAGGCTTCGGGTAAGGGTTAGGGTTAGGGTTAGGGTTTGGGTTAGGGTTAGGGTTAGGTGAAGGGGACGGTTTAGGGGACAGGTTAGTGTACGACAAAGGTTTAGGGTGAGCGTACGTGTTAGGGTATGGGTTAGTGTTAGCGTACGGGTTAGGTTTATGGGACGGGTTAGGTTAAGGCTTCGGGTAAGGGTTAGGGTTAGGGTTAGGGTTAGGTTTAGGGTTAGGGGACGGGGACGGTTTAGGGGACAGGTTATGGTACGACAACATTTTAGGGTGAGCGTACGTGTTAGGGTACGTGTTAGTGTTATCGTACGGGTTATTATTTGGGGACGGGTTAGGGTAAGGCTTCGGTTAAGGTTTAGGGTTAAGTTTAGGGTTAGGGATAGGGGACGGGGATGGTTTAGGGTACTAGTTAGGCTACGACAATGGTTTAGGGTGAGCGTACGTGTTAGGGTACGGGTTAGAGTTAGCGTACGGGTTAGGATTAGGGGATCGGTTAGAGTAATGCTTCGGGTAAGGGTTAGGGTTAGGGTTAGGGTTAGGGTTAGGGTTAGGGGACGGCGACGGTTTAGGGGACAGGTTAGGGTACGACAACGGTTTAGGGTGAGCGTACGTGTTAGGGTACGGGTTAGTGTTATCGTACGGGTTAGGTTGGGGGACGGGTTAGAGTAAGGCTTCGGGTAAGGTTTCGGGTTAGGTTTAGGTTTAGGATTAGGGTTAGGGGACGGTGACGGTTTAGGGGAAAGTTTAGGGTACGACAACGGTTTAGGTTGAGCGTACATGTTAGGGTACGGGTTAGTGTTAGCGTACGGGTTAGGATTAGGGGACGGATTAGGGTAAGGTTTCGGGTAATGGTTCGGGTTAGGGTTAGGGTTAGGGTTCGGGGACGTTGACGGTTTAGGGGACAGGTTAGGGTACTACAACGGTTTAGGGTGAGCGTACGTGTTAGGGTACGGGTTAGTGTTAGCGTACGGGCTAGGATTAGGGGACGGGTTAGTGTAAGGCTTCGGGTAAGTGTTAGGGTTAGGGTTAGGGTTAGTGTTAGGGGACGGGGACGGTTTAGGGGACAGGTTAGGGTACGACAACGGTTTAGGGTGAGCGTACGTGTTAGGGTACTGGTTAGGGTTAGCGTACGGGTTAGGATTAGGGGATGGGATAGTGTAAGGCTTCGGGTAAGGGTTTGGGCTAGGGTTAGGGTTAGGGATAGGGGACGGGGATGGTTTAGGGTACAGGTTAGGTTACTACAATGGTTTAGAGTGAGCGTACGTGTTAGGGTTCGGGTTAGTGTTAGCGTATGGGTTAGGTTTAGGGTACGGGTTAGTGTAAGGCTTCGGGTAAGGGTTAGGGTTAGGGTTAGGGTTGGGGACGGGGACGTTTTAGGGGACAGGTTACGGTACGACAACGGTTTAGGGTGAGCGTACGTGTTAGGGTACGGTTTAGTGTTAGCGTACGGTTTAGGATTAGGGGACGAGTTCGTGTAAGGCTTCGGGTAAGTGTTAGGGTTAGGGTTAGCGTTAGGGGACGGTGAGGCTATAGGGGACAGGTTAGGGTACGACAACGGTTTAGGGTGAGCGTACGTGTTAGGGTACGGGTTCGTGTTAGCGTACGGGTTAGGATTAGGGGACGGGTTAGTGTAAGGCTTCGGGTAAGTGTTAGGGTTAGGGTTAGGTTTAGGGTTAGGGTTAGGGGATGGGGACGGTTTAGGGGACAGGTTAGGGTATGACAAAGGTTTAAGGTGAGCATACGTGTTAGGGTACGGGTTAGTGTTAGCCAACGGGTTAGGATTAGGGGACGGGTTAGGGTAAGGCTTTGGTAAGGTTTAGGATTAGGGTTAGGGTTAGGGTTAGGGGACGGGGACGGTTTAGGGGACAGGTTAGGGTACGACAACGGTTTAGGGTGAGCGTACGTGTTAGGTTACGGTGTAGTGTTATCGTATGGGTTAGGATTAAGGGACGGGTTAGGGTAAGGCTTCGGGTAAGGGTTAGGGTTAGGTTTACGGTTAGGGTTAGGGTTAGGTGTAGGGGACGGGGACGGTGTAGGGGACAGGTTAGTGTACGACAACGGTTTAGGGTGAGTGTACGTGTTAGGGTACGGGTTAGTGTTCGCGTACGCGTTAGGATTAGGGGACGGGTTAGGGTAAGGCTTCGGGTAAGGTTTAGGGTTAGGGTTAGGATTAGGGTTAGGGTTAGGGAACGGGGACGGTTTAGGGGAAACGTTAGTGTACGACAACGGTTTAGGGTGAGCGTACGTGTTAGGGTATGGGTTAGAGTTAGCATGAGGGTTAGGGTTAGGGGACGGGTTAGGGTAATGCTTCGGGTAAGGGTTAGGGTTAGGGTTAGGGTTAGGGTTAGGGTTAGGGGACGGGGAAGGTTTAGGTGACAGGTTAGGGCACGACAACGGTTTTGTGTGAGCGTACGTGTTAGGGTATGGATTAGTGTTAGCGTTCGGGTCAGGATTAGGGGACGGGTTAGGGTAAGGCTTCGGGTAAGGGTTCGGGTTAGGGTTAGGGTTAGGGTTAGGGTTAGGGGACGGTGACGGGTTAGGGGACAGGTTAGGGTACGACAACGGTTTAGGGTGAGCGTACGTGTTAGGGTACGGGTTACTGTAAGCGTACGGGTTAGGATTAGGGGACGGGTTAGGATAAGGCTTCGGGTAAGGATTAGGGTTAGGGTTAGGGTTAGGGTTAGGGGATGGGGACGGTTTAGGGGACAGGTTAAGGTACGTTAACTGTTTAGTGTTTGCGTACGTGTTAGGATTTGGGGACGGGTTAGGGTAAGGCTTCGGGTAAGGGTTAGGGTTAGGGTTAGGGTTAGTGTTAGGGTTCGGGGACGGTTTAGGGGACTGGTTAGACTACGACAACGGTTTATGGTGAGCGTAAGTGTTAGGCTATGGGTTAGTGTTAGCGTACGTGTTAGGATTAGGGGACAGGTTAGGGTAAGGCTTCGGGTAAGGGTTAGGTTTAGGTTTACGGTTAGGGGACGGGGATGGTTTAGGGGACAGGTTAGCGTATGACAACGGTTTAGGGTGAGCGTACGTGTTAGGGTACGAGTTAGTGTTAGCGTACGTGTTAGTATTACGGGACGAGTTAGCGTAAGGCTTCAGGTAAGGATTAGGGTTAGGGTTAGAGTTGGGGGACGGGGACGGTTTTGGGGACAGGTTAGGGTACGACAACGGTTTAGGGTGAGCGTACGTGTTAGGCTACGGGTTAGTGTTAGCCTACGGGTTAGGATTAGGGGACGGGTTAGGGTAAGGCTTCGGGTAAGGGTTAGGGTTAGGGTTAGGGTTAGGGTTAGGGGATGGCGACGGTTTAGGGGACAGGTTAGGGTACGACAACAGTTTAGGGTGAGCGTACGTGTTAGGGTACTGGTTATGGTTAGCGTACGGGTTGGGATTAAGGTACGGGTTAGAGTAAGGCTTCGGGTAAGGGTTAGGGTTAGGGTTAGGGTTAGGATTAGGGGACGGGGATGGTTTAGGGGACAGGTTAGTGTACGATAACGGTTTAGGGTGAGCGTACGTGTTAGGGTATGGGTTAGTGTTAGCGTACTGGTTAGGCTTATGGAACGGGTTAGGGTAAGGCTTCAGGTAAGGGTTAGGGTTAGGTTTAGGGTTAGGGTTAGGTGACGGCGACGGTTTAGGGGACAGGTTATGGTACGACAACGTTTTAGGGTGAGCGTACGTGTTAGGGTACGTGTTAGTGTTAGCGTACCGGTTAGGATTAGGGGACGGGTTAGGGTAAGGCTCGGGTAAGGGTAAGGGTTAGGGTTAGGTTTAGGGTTAGGGATAGGGGCGGGGATGGTATAGGGTACAGGTTAGGGTACGACAATGGTTGAGGGTGAGCGTACGTGTTAGGGTACGGGTTAGTGTTAGCGTACGGGTTAGGATTAGGGGACGGGTTAGGGTAAGGCTTCGGGTAAGGGTTAGGGTTAGGGTTAGGGTTACGGTTAGGGTACGGGGACGGTTTAGGGGACAGGTTAGGGTACGACAACGGTTTAGGGTGAGCGTCCGTGTTAGGGTACGGGTTAGTGTTAGCGTACGGGTTAGGATTAGGGGACGGGTTAGGGTAAGGCTTCGGGTAAGGGTTCGGGTTAGGGTTAGGGGACGGGGACGGGGATGGTTTAGGGGACAGGTTAGAGTACGACAACAGTTTAGGGTGAGCGAACGTGTTAGGCTACGTGTTAGTGTTAGCATCCGGGTTAGGATTGGGGACGGTTTAGGTTAAGGCTTCGGGTAAGGGTTTGGGTTAAGGTTAGGGTTAGGGTTAGGGGACGGGGACGGTTTAGGGGACAGGTTAGTGTACGACAACTGTTTAGGGTGAGCGTACGTGTTAGGGTATGGGTTAGTGTTAGCGTACGGGTTAGGCTTATGGGACGGTTTAGGGTAAGGCTTCGGGTAAGTGTTAGGGTTAGGGTTAGGGTTAGGGGTAGGGGACGGGGATGGTTTAGGGTACAGGTTAGGGTACGACAATGGTTTAGGGTGAGTATACGTGTTAGGGTACGGGTTAGTGTTAGCGTAGGGGTTAGGCTTAGAGGACGGGTTAGGGTAAGGTTTCGGGTAAGGTTTAGGGTTAGGGTTAGTGTTAGGGTTAGGAGACGGGGAAGGTTTAGGGGACAGGTTAGTGTACGACAACGGTTTAGGGTGAGCTTATATGTTAGGGTACGGTTTCGTGTTAGTGTACGGGTTAGGATTAGGGGACGGGTTATGGTAAGGCTTCGGGTAAGGGTTAGGGTTAGGGTTAAGGTTAGGTTTAGGGTTAGGGGACGGGGAAGGTTTAGAGGACAGGTTAGGGTACGACAACGGTTTAGGGTGAGCGTACGTGTTAGGGTACGGGTTAGGGTTAGCGTACGGGTTAGGATTAGGGGATGGGTTAGTGTAAGGCTTCGGGTAAGGGTTAGGGCTAGGGTTAGGGTTAGGGATAGGGGACGGGGATGGTTTAGGGTACAGGTTAGGGTACGACAATGGTTTAGAGTGAGCGTACGTGTTAGGGTACTGGTTAGTGTTAGCGTACGGGTTAGGTTTAGGGTACGGGTTAGTGTAAGGCTTCGGGTAAGGGTTAGGGTTAGGGTTAGGGTTAGGGGACGGGGACGTTTTAGGGGACAGGTTAGGGTACGACAACTGTTTAGGGTGAGCGTACGTGTTAGGGTACGGGTTAGTGTTAGCGTACGGGTTAGGATTAGAGGACGGGTTAGGGTAAGGCTTCTGGTAAGGGTTAGGGTTAGGGTTAGGGTTAGGGTTAGGAGACGGGGATGGTTTAGGGGACAGGTTAGTGTACGACAACGGTTTAGGGTGTGCGTATGTGTTAGGGTACGCTTTAGTGTTAGCGTACGGGTTAGGATTAGGGGACGGTTTACGGTAAGGCTTCGGGTAAGGGTTAGGGTTAGGGTTAGGTTAGGGTTAGGGGACGGGGACGGTTTAGGGGACAGGTTAGGGTACGACAACGGTTTAGGGTGAGCGTACGTGTTAGGGTACGGTTTAGTGTTAGCGTACGGTTTAGGATTAGGGGACGGGTTAGTGTAAGGCTTCGGGTAAGTTTTAGGGTTAGGGTTAGCGTTAGGGGACGGGGAGGGTTTAGGGGACAGGTTAGGGTACGACAACTGTTTAGTGTTAGCGTACGCATTAGGATTAGGGGACGGGTTAGGGTTAGGCTTCGGGTAAGGGTTAGGGTTAGGGTTAGTGTTAGGGGACGGGGACGGTTTAGGGGACAGGTTAGACTACGACAACGGTTTATGGTGAGCGTACGTGTTAGGCTATGGGTTAGTGTTAGCGTACGTGTTAGGATTAGGGGACAGGTTAGGGTAAGGCTTCGGGTAAGGGTTAGGATTAAGTTTACGGTTAGGGGACGGGGATGGTTTAGGGGACAGGGTAGCGTACGACAACGGTTTAGGGTGAGCGTACGTGTTAGGGTATGAGTTAGTGTTAGCGTACATGTTAGTATTACGGGACGAGTTAGCGTAAGGCTTCAGGTAAGGATTAAGGTTAGGGTTAGGGTTATGGGACGGGGACGGTTTTGGGGACAGGTTAGGGTACGACAACGGTTTAGGGTGAGCGTACGTGTTAGGCTACGGGTTAGTGTTAGCGTACGGGTTAGGATTAGGGGACGGGTTAGGGTAAGGCTTCGGGTAAGGGTTAGGGTTAGGGTTAAGGGTTAGGGTTAGGGGACGGGGACGGTTTAGGGGACAAGTTAGGGTACGACAACGGTTTAGGGTGAGCGTACGTGTTAGGGTACTGGTTATGGTTAGCGTACGGGTTGGGATTAGGGGACGGGTTAGAGTAAGGCTTCGGGTAAGGGTTAGGGTTAGGGTTAGGGTTAGGATTAGGGGACGGGGATGGTTTAGGGGACAGGTTAGTGTACGATAACGGTTTAGGGTGAGCGTACGTGTTAGGGTATGGGTTAGTGTTAGCGTACGGGTTAGGCTTATGTGACGGGTTAGGGTAAGGCTTCAGGTAAGGGTTAGGGTTAGGTTTAGGGTTAGGGTTAGGTGACGGGGACGGTTTAGGGGACAGGTTTTGGTACGACAACGTTTTAGGGTGAGCGTACGTGTTAGGGTACGTGTTAGTGTTAGCGTACCGGTTAGGATTAGGGGACGGGTTAGGGTAAGGCTTCGGTTAAGGGTTAGGGTTAGGGTTAGGGTTAGGGATAGGGGCGGGGATGGTATAGGGTACAGGTTAGGGTACGACAATGGTTGAGGGTGAGCGTACGTGTTAGGGTACGGCTTAGGGTTAGCGTACGGGTTAGGATTAGGGGATGGTTTAGTGTAAGGCTTCGGGTAAGGGTTAGGGTTAGGGTTAGGGTTACGGTTAGGGGACAGGGACGGTTTAGGGGACAGGTTAGGGTACGACAACGGTTTAGGGTGAGCGTCCGTGTTAGGGTATGGGTTAGTGTTAGCGTACGGGTTAGGATTAGGGGACGGGTTAGGGTAAGGCTTCGGGTAAGGGTTCGGGTTAGGGTTAGTGTTAGGGGACGGGGACGGGGATGGTTTAGGGGACAGGTTAGAGTACGATAACAGTTTAGGGTGAGCGAACGTGTTAGGCTACGTGTTAGTATTAGCATCCGGGTTAGGATTAGGGGACGGGTTAGGTTAAGGCTTCGGGTAAGGGTTTGGGTTAAGGTTAGGGTTAGGGTTAGGGGACGGGGATGGTTTAGGGGACAGGTTAGTGTACGACAACTGTTTAGGGTGAGCGTACGTGTTAGGGTATGGGTTAGTGTTAGCGTACGGGTTAGGCTTATGGGACGGGTTAGGGTAAGGCTTCGGGTAAGGGTTAGGGTTAGGGTTAGGGTTAGGGTTAGGGATAGGGGACGGGGATGGTTTAGGGTACAGGTTAGGGTACGACAATGGTTTAGGGTGAGCATACGTGTTAGGGTACGGTTTAGTGTTAGCGTACGGGTTAGGATTAGGGGACGGGTTAGGGGAAGGTTTCGGGTAAGGTTTAGGGTTAGGGTTAGGGTTAGGGTTAGGAGACGGGGAAGGTTTAGGTGACAGGTTAGTGTACGACAACGGTTTGGGGTGAGCGTATATGTTAGGTTACGGTTTAGTGTTAGTGTACGGGTTAGGATTAGGGGACGGGTTATGGTAAGGCTTCGGGTAAGGGTTAGGGTTAGGGATAAGGTTAGGTTTAGGGTTAGGGGACGGGGAAGGTTTAGAGGACAGGTTAGGGTACGACAACGGTTTAGGGTGAGCGTATGTGTTAGGGTACGGGTTAGTGTTACCGTACGGGTTAGGATTAGGGGATGGGTTAGGGTAAGGCTTCGGGTAAGGGTTAGGTTTAGGGTTAGGGTTAGGGGATGGGGACGGTTTATGGGACAAGTTAGGGTACGACAACGGTTTAGGGTGAGCGTACGTGTTAGGGTATGGGTTAGTGTTAGCGTACGGGTTAGGATTAGGGCACGGGTTAGGGTACGGCTTCGTGTAAGGGTTAGGGTTAGGGTTAGGGTTACGGTTAGGGTTAGGGGACGGGGACGGTTTAGGGGACAGGTTAGGGTACGACAACGGTTTAGGGTGAGCATACGTGTTAGGGTACGGTTTAGGGTTAGCCTACGGGTTAAGAATATGGGACGGGTTAGGGTACGGCTTCGGGTAAGTGTTAGGGTTAGGGTTAGGTTTAGGGTTAGGGGACGGGGACGGGGACGGTTTAGGGGACAGGTTAGTGTACGACAACGGTTTAGGGTGAGCGTACGTGTTAGGGTACGGGTTAGAGTTAGCATACGGGTTAGTATTAGGGGACGGGTTAGGGTAAGGCTTCGGGTAAGGGTTAGGGTTAGGGTTAGCGTTAGGGTTAGGAGACGGGGATGGTTTAGGGGACAGGTTAGTGTATGACAACGGTTTAGGGTGTGCGTATATGTTAGGGTACAGTTTAGTGTTAGCGTACGGGTTAGGATTAGGGGACGGGTTACGGGAAGGCTTCGGGTAAGGGTTAGGGTTAGGGTTAGGGTTAGGGTTAGGGGCGGGGACGGTTTAGGGGACAGGTTAGTGTACGACAACGGTTTAGGGTGAGCGTAAGTGTTAGGGTACGGTTTAGTGTTAGCGTACGGGTTAGGATTAGGGGACGGGTTAGGGTAAGGCTTCGGGTAAGGGTTAGGGTTAGGGTTTGAGTTGGGGTTAGGGTTAGGGTTAGGGTTAGGGTTAGGGTTAGGGGCGGGGATGGTTTAGGGTACAGGTTAGGGTACGACAATGGTTTAGAGTGAGCGTATGTGTTAGGGTACGGGTTAGGGTTAGCGTACGGCTTAGGATTAGGGGATGGTTTAGTGTTAGGCTTCGGGTAAGGGTTAGGGTTAGGGTTAGGTTTAGGGATAGGGGACGGGGACGTTTTAGTGGACAGTTTAGGGTACGACAACGGTTTAGGGTGAGCGTACGTGTTAGGGTACGGTTTAGTGTTAGCGTACGGTTTAGGTTTAGGGGACGGGTTAGTGTAAGGCTTCGGGTAAGTATTAGGGTTAGGGTTAATGTTAGGGTTAGGGTTAGGGGACGGGGACGGTTTAGGGGACAGGTTAGGGTACGACAAAGGTTTAAGGTGAGCATACGTGTTAGGGTACGGGTTAGTGTTAGCCAACGGGTTAGGATTAGGGGACGGGTTAGGGTAAGGCTTCGGGTAAGGGTTAGGGTTAGGGTTAGGGTTAGGGGAAGGGGAAGGGGACGGTTTAGGGGACAGGTTAGTGTACGACAACGGTTTAGGGTGAGTGTACGTGTTAGGGTACGGGTTAGTGTTAGCGTACGGGTTAGGATTAGGGGACTGGTTAGGGTAAGGCTTTGGGTAAGGTTTACGGTTAGGGTTAGGATTAGGGGACGGGGATGGTTTAGGGGACAGGTTAGGGTACGACAATGGTTTTGGGTGAGCGTACGTGTTAGGGTACGGCTTAGTGTTATCGTATGGGTTAGGATTAAGGGACGGGTTAGGGTAAGGCTTCGGGTAAGGGTTAAGGTTAGGGTTAGGGTTAGGGTTAGGGTTAGGGGTAGGGGACTGGGACGGTGTAGGGGACAGGTTAGGGTACGACAACGGTTTAGGGTGAGTGTACGTGTTAGGGTACGGGTTAGTGTTAGCGTACGGGTTAGGATTAGGGGACGGGTTAGGGTAAGGCTTCGGGTAAGGGTTAGGGTTAGGGTTAGGGTTAGGGTTAGGGAACGGGGACGGTTTAGGGGAAACGTTAGTGTACGACAACGGTTTAGAGTGAGCGTACGTGTTAGGGTACGGGTTAGAGTTAGCATGAGGTTTAGGATTAGGGGACGGTTTAGGGAAAGGCTTCGGGTAAGGGTTCGGGTTAGGGTTAGGGTTAGGTTTAGGGTTAGGGGACGGAGACGGTTTAGGGGACAGGTTAGTGTACGAGAACGGTTTGGGGTGAGCGTACGTGTTAGGGTACGGGTTAGTGTTAGCGTACGGGTTAGGATTAGGGGACGGGTTAGGGTAAGGCTTCGGGTAAGGGTTAGGGTTAGGGTTAGGGTTAGGGTTAGGGGACGGGGACGGTTTAGGGGACAGGTTAGGGTACGTCAACGGTTTAGGGTGAGCGTACGTGTTAGGGTACGGGTTAGTGTTAGCGTACGGGTTAGGTTTAGAGGACGTGTTAGGGTAAGGCTTCGGGTAAGTGTTAGGGTTAGGGTTAGGGTTAGGGTTAGGGTTAGGAGACAGGGACGGTTGAGGGGACAGGTTAGTGTACGACAACGGTTTAGGGTGTGCGTATGTGTTAGGGTATGTTTTAGGGTTAGCGTACGGGTTAGGATTAGGGGACGGGTTAGGGTAAGGCTTTCGGTAAGGGTTAGGGTTAGGGTTAGGTTTAGGGTTAGGGGACGGGGACGGTTTAGGGGACAGGTTATGGTACGACAACGGTTTATGATGAGCGTACATGTTAGGCTACGGGTTAGTGTTAGCCTACGGGTTAGGATTAGGGGATGGGTTAGGGTAAGGCTTCGGGAAAGGGTTAGGGTTAGGTTTAGGGTTAGGGTTAGGGGACGGGGACGGTTTAGGGGACAGGTTAGGGTACGACAACGGTTTAGGATGAGCGTACGTGTTAGGGTACGGGTTAGTGTTAGCTGACTGGTTAGGATTAGGGGACAGGTTAGGGTAAGGCTTCGGGTAACGGTTAGGGTTAGGGTTAGGGTTAGGGTTAGGGGACGGGGACGGTTTAGGGGACAGGTTAGGGTACGAAAACGGTTTAGGGTGAGCGTACGAGTTAGGGTACGGTTTAGTGTTATCGTAAGGGTTAGGATTAGGGGACGGGTTAGGGTAAGGCTTCGGGTAAGTGTTAGGGTTAGGGTTAGGGTTAGGGGACGGGGACTTTTTAGGGGACAGGTTAGAGTACGACAACGGTTTAGGGTGAGCGTACGTGTTAGGGTACGTGTTAGTGTTAGCGTACGAGTTAGGATTAGGGGACGGGTTACGGTAAGGCTTCGGGTAAGGGTTAGGTTTAGGGTTAGGATTAGGGTTAGGGGACGGGGACGGTTTAGGGGACAGGTTAGGGTACGACAACGGTTTAGAGTGAGCGTACGTGTTAGGGCACGGTTTAGTCTTAGCGTACGGTTTAGGATTAGGGGACGGGTTAGTGTAAGGCTTCGGGTAAGTGTTAGGGTTAGGGTTAGGGTTAGGGGATGGGGAGGGTTTAGGGGACAGGTTAGGGTACGACAACAGTTTAGGATGAGCGTACGTGTTAGGGTACGGGTTCGTGTTAGCGTACGGGTTAGGATTAGGGGACGGGTTAGTGTAAGGCTTCGGGTAAGTGTTAGGGTTAGGGTTAGGGTTAGGGTTAGGGTTAGGGGACGGGGACGGTTTAGGGGACAGGTTAGGGTACGACAAAGTTTTAAGGTGAGCATACGTGTTAGGGTACGGATTAGTGTTAGCCAACGGGTTAGTATTAGGGGACGGGTTAGGGTAAGGCTTCGGGTAAGGGTTAGGGTTAGGGTTAGGGTTAGGGTTAGGGGATGGGGATGGGGACGGTTTAGGGGACAGGTTAGTGTACGACAACGGTTTAGGGTGAGCGTACGTGTTAGGGTACGGGTTAGTGTTAGCGTACGGGTTAGGATTAGGGGACGGGTTAGGGTAAGGCTTTGGGTAAGGTTTAGGGTTAGGGTTAGGGTTAGGGTTAGGGGACGGGGACGGTTTAGGGGACAGGTTAGGGTACGACAACGGTTTAGGGTGAGCGTACGTGTTAGGGTACGGTTTAGTGTTATCGTATGGTTTAGGATTAAGGGAAGGTTTAGGGTAAGGCTTCGGGTAAGGGTTAGGGTTAGGGTTAGGGTTAGGGTTAGGGGTAGGGGATGGGGACGGTGTAGGGGACAGGTTAGGGTACGACAACGGTTTAGGGTGAGTGTACGTGTTAGGGTACGGGTTAGTGTTAGCGTACGGTTTAGGATTAGGGGACGGGTTAGAGTAAGGCTTCGGGTAAGGGTTAGGGTTAGGGTTAGGGTTAGGGTTAGGGTTAGGGAACGGGGACGGTTTAGGGGAAACGTTATTTACGACAACGGTTTAGGGTGAGCGTACGTGTTAGGGTACGGGTTAGAGTTAGCATGAGGGTTAGGATTAGGGGACGGTTTAGGTTAAGGCTTCGGGTAAGGGTTCGGGTTAGGGTTAGGGTTAGGTTTAGGGTTAGGGGACGGAGACGGTTTAGGGGACAGGTTAGTGTACGACAACGGTTTAGGGTGAGCGTACGTGTTAGGGTACGGGTTAGTGTTAGCGTACGGGTTAGGATTAGGGGACGGGTAAGGGTAAGGCTTCGGGTAAGGGTTAGGGTTAGGGTTAGGGTTAGGGTTAGGGGACGGGGACGGTTTAGCGGACAGGTTA
Source organism: Phocoena phocoena (assembly GCF_963924675.1). Lineage (NCBI taxonomy): Eukaryota > Metazoa > Chordata > Mammalia > Artiodactyla > Phocoenidae > Phocoena > Phocoena phocoena. Next base: position 458,704 of record NW_027077717.1, on the reverse strand, counting down.
GGGTACGACAACGGTATAGGGTGAGCGTACGTCTTAGGATACGGGTTAGTGTTAGCGTACGGGTTAGGATTAGAGGACGTGTTAGGGTAATGCTTCGGGTAAGTGTTAGGGTTAGGGTTAGGTTTAGGGTTAGGGTTAGGGGACGGGGACGGTTTAGGGGACAGGTTAGGGTTCGACAATGGTTTAGGGTGAGTGTACGTGTTAGGGTACGGTTTAGTGTTAGTGTACGGTTTAGGATTAGGGGACGGGTTAGGGTAAGGCTTCGGGTAAGGGTTAGGGTTAGGGTTAGGGTTAGGGTTAGGGGACGGGGACGGGGACGGTTTAGGGGACACGTCAGTGTATGACAACGGTTTAGGGTGAGCGTACGTGTTAGGGTACGGTTTAGTGTTATCATAAGGGTTAGGATTAGGGGACGGGTTAGGGTAAGGCTTCGGGTAAGGTTTAGGGTTAGTTTTAGGGTTAGGGTTAGGGTTAGGGGACGGGGACGGTTTAGGGGACAGGTTAGGGTACGACAACGGTTTAGGGTGAGCGTACGTGTTAGGGTACGGGTTATTGTTAGCGTACGGGTTAGGATTAGAGGACGTGTTAGGGTAAGGCTTCGGGTAAGTGTTAGGGTTAGGGTTAGGGTTAGGGTTAGGAGACGGGGACGGTTTAGGGGACAGGTTAGTGTACGACAACGGTTTAGGGTGTGCGTATGTGTTAGGGTACGTTTTAGGGTTAGCGTACGGGTTAGGATTAGGGGACAGGTTAGGGTAAGGCTTCGGGTAAGGGTTAGGGTTAGGGTTAGGGTTAGGGTTAGGGTTAGGGTTAGGGGACGGGGACGGTTTAGGGGACAGGTTATGGTACGACAACGGTTTATGATGAGCGTACGTGTTAGGCTACGGGTTATTGTTAGCGTACGGGTTAGGATTAGGGGATGGGTTAGGGTAAGGCTTCGGGAAAGGGTTAGGGTTAGGTTTAGGGTTAGGGTTAGGGGACGGGGACATTTTAGGGGACAGGTTAGGGTATGACAACGGTTTAGGGTGAGCGTACGTGTTAGGGTACGGGTTAGTGTTAACTGACTGTTTAGGATTAGGGCACGGGTTAGGGTAAGGCTTCGGGTAAGGTTTAGGTTTAGGGTTAGGGTTAGCGTTAGGGGACGGGGATGGGGACGGTTTAGGGGACAGATCAGTGTATGACAACGGTTTAGGGTGAGCATACGTGTTAGGGTACGAGTTAGTGTTAGCGTACGTGTTAGTATTACGGGACGAGTTAGCGTAAGGCTTCAGGTAAGGATTAGGGTTAGGGTTAGGGTTAGGGGACGGGGACGGTTTTGGGGACAGGTTAGGGTACGACAACGGTTTAGGGTGCGCGTACGTGTTAGGCTACGGGTTAGTGTTAGCGTACGGGTTAGGATTAGGGGACGGGTTAGGGTAAGGCTTCGGGTAAGGGTTAGGGTTAGGGTTAGGGTTAGGGTTAGGGGACCGGGACGGTTTAGGGGACAGGTTAGGGTACGACAACGGTTTAGGGTGAGCGTACGTGTTAGGGTACTGGTTATGGTTAGCGTACGGGTTGGGATTAGGGGACGGGTTAGAGTAAGGCTTCAGGTAAGTGTTATGGTTAGGGTTAGGGTTAGGAGTAGGGGACGGGGATGGTTTAGGGGACAGGTTAGTGTACGATAACGGTTTAGGGTGAGCGTACGTGTTAGGGTATGGGTTAGTGTTAACGTACGGGTTAGGCTTATGGGACGGGTTAGGGTAAGGCTTCAGGTAAGGTTTAGGGTTAGGTTTAGGGTTAGGGTTAGGTGACGGGGACGGTTTAGGGGACAGGTTATTGTACGACAACGTTTTAGGGTGAGCGTACGTGTTAGGGTACGTGTTAGTGTTAGCGTACCGGTTAGGATTAGGGGACGGGTTAGGGTAAGGCTTCGGGTAAGGTTTAGGGTTAGGGTTAGGGTTAGGGATAGGGGCGGGGATGGTTTAGGGTACAGGTTAGGGTACGACAATGGTTGAGGGTGAGCGTACGTGTTAGGGTACGGGTTAGGGTTAGCGTACGGGTTAGGATTAGGGGATGGTTTAGTGTAAGGCTTCGGGTAAGGGTTAGGGTTAGGGTTAGGGTTACGTTTAGGGGACGGGGACGGTTTAGTTGACAGGTTAGGGTACGACAACAATTTAGGGTGAGCGTACGTGTTAGGCTACGGGTTAGTGTTGGCGTCCGGGTTAGGATTAGGGGACGGGTTAGGTTAAGGCTTCGGGTAAGGGTTTGGGTTAAGGTTAGGGTTAGGGTTAGGGGACGGGGACGGTTTAGGGGAAAGGTTAGTGTACGTCAACTGTTTAGGGTGAGCGTACGTGTTAGGGTATGGGTTAGTGTTAGCGTATGGGTTAGGCTTATGGGACGGGTTAGGGTAAGGCTTCGGGTAAGGGTTAGGGTTAGGGTTAGGGTTAGGGATAGGGGACGGGGATGTTTTAGGGTACAGGTTAGGGTACGACAATGGTTTAGGGTGAGCATACGTGTTAGGGTACGGGTTAGTGTTAGCGTATGGGTTAGGCTTAGAGGACGGGTTAGGGTAAGGTTTCGGGTAAGGTTTAGGGTTAGGGTTAGGGTTAGGGTTAGGAGACGGGGAAGGTTGAGGGGACAGGTTAGTGTACGACAACGGTTTAGGGTGAGCGTATATGTTAGGGTAAGGTTTAGTGTTAGTGTACGGGTTAGGATTAGGGGACGGGTTATGGTAAGGCTTCGGGTAAGGGTTACGGTTAGGGTTAAGGTTAGGTTTAGGGTTAGGGGACGGGGAAGGTTTAGAGGACAGGTTAGGGTACGACAACGGTTTAGGGTGAGCGTACGTGTTAGGGTACGGTTTAGTGTTACCGTACGGGTTAGGATTAGGGGATGGGTTAGGGTAAGGCTTCGGGTAAGGATTTGGTTTAGGGTTAGGGTTAGGGGACGGGGACGGTTTAGGGGACAGGTTAGGGTACGACAACGGTTTAGGCTGAGCATACGTGTTAGGGTACGGGTTAGTGTTAGCCTACGGGTTAGGATTAGGGGACGGGTTAGGGTACGGCTTCAGGTAAGGGTTAGGGTTAGGGTTAGGTTTAGGGTTACGGGACGGGGACGGGGACGGTTTAGGGGACAGGTTAGTGTACGACAACGGTTTAGGGTGAGCGTACGTGTTAGGGTACGGGTTATTGTTAGCGTACGAGTTAGGATTAGGGGACGGGTTAGGGTAAGGCTTCGGGTAAGGTTTAGGGTTAGGGTTAGGGTTAGGGTTAGGGTTAGGGGACGGGGACGGTTTAGGGGACAGGTTAGTGTACGACAACGGTTTAGGATGAGCGTACGTGTTAGGGTACGGGTTAGAGTTAGCATACGGGTTAGTATTATGGGACGGGTTAGGGTAAGGCTTCGGGTAAGGGTTAGGGTTTGGGTTAGCGTTAGGGTTAGGGGACGGGGATGGTTTAGGGGACAGGTTAGTGTACGACAACGGTTTAGGGTGAGCGTACGTGTTAGGGTACGGGTTAGTGTTAGCGTACGGGTTGGGATTCGGGGACGATTTAGGGTAAGGCTTCGGGTAAGGGTTAGCGTTAGGGTTAGGGTTAGGGTTAGGGGACGGGGACGGGGACGGTTTAGGGGACAGGTTAGGGTACGACAATGGTTTAGGGTGAGAGTACGTGTTAGTGTACGGGTTAGTGTTAGCGTACGGGTTAGGATTACGGCACGGGTTAAGGTAAGGCTTCAGGTAAGGATTAGGGTTAGAGTTAGGGTTAGGGTTAGGGTTAGGGGACGGGGACGGTTTAGGGGACAGGTTAGTGTACGACAACAGTTTAGGGTGAGCGTACGTGTTAGGCTATGGGTTAGTGTTAGCGTACGGGTAAGGATTAGGGGACAGGTTAGGGTAAGGCTTCGGGTAAGGGTTAGGGTTAGGGTTAGGGTTAGGTTTAGGGGACGGGGATGGTTTAGGGGACAGGTTAGGGTACGACAACGGTTTAGGGTGAGCGTACGTGTTAGGGTAGGTGTTAGTGTTAGTGTACGGGTTACGATTAGAGGACGGGTTAGGGTAAGGCTTCGGGTAAGGGATGGGATGAGTGTTAGGGTTAGGGTTAGGGTTAGGAGACGGGGACGGTTTAGGGGACAGGTTAGTGTATGACAACGGTTTAGGCTGTGTGTATGTGTTAGGGTACAGTTTAGTGTTAGCGTACGGGTTAGGATTAGGGGACGGGTTACGGTAAGGCTTCGGGTAAGGGTTAGGGTTAGGGTTAGGGTTAGGTTTAGGGTTAGGGGCCGGGGACGGTTTAGGGGACAGGTTAGTGTACGACAACGGTTTAGGGTGAGCGTAGTGTTAGGGTACGGTTTAGTGTTAGCGTACGGGTTAGGATTAGGGGACGGGTTAGGGTAAGGCTTCGGGTAAGGGTTAGGGTTAGGGTTAGAGTTGGGGTTAGGGGACGGGGACGGGTACGGTGTAGGGGACAGGTTACTGTACGACAACGTTTTAGGGTGAGCGTACGTGTTAGGGTACTGGTTAGTGTTAACGTACGGGTTCGGATTAGGGGACGGGTTAGGGTAAGGCTTCGGATAAGGGTTAGGGTTAAGGTTAGGGTTAGGGTTAGGGTTAGGTTTAGGGAACGGGGACTGTTTAGGGGACAGGTTAGGGTACGACAACGGTTTAGGGTGAGCGTACGTGTTAGGGTATGGGTTAGTGTTAGCGTACGGGTTAGGCTTATGGGACGGGTTAGGTTAAGGCTTCTGGTAAGGGTTAGGGTTAGGGTTAGGGTTAGATTTAGGGTTAGGGGACGGGGACGGTTTAGGGGACAGGTAATGGTACGACAACGTTTTAGGGTGAGCGTACGTGTTAGGGTACGTGTTAGTGTTAACGTACGGGTTATTATTTGGGGACGGGTTAGGGTAAGGCTTCGGGGAAGGGTTAGGGTTAGGGTTAGGGTTAGGCTTAGGGGACTGGGACGGTTTAGGGGACAGGTTAGGGTACGACAACGGTTTAGGGTGTGCGTACGTGTTAGGGTAAGGATTAGGGTTAGCGTACGGGTTAGGATTAGGGGATGGGTTAGTGTAAGGCTTCGGGTAAGGGTTAGGGTTAGGGTTGGGGTTAGGGATAGGGGACGGGGATGTTTTAGGGTACAGGTTAGGGTACGACAATGGTTTAGGGTGAGCATACGTGTTAGGGTACGGGTTAGTGTTAGCGTATGGGTTAGGCTTAGAGGACGGGTTAGGGTAAGGTTTCGGGTAAGGTTTAGGGTTAGGGTTAGGGTTAGGGTTAGGAGACGGGGAAGGTTGAGGGGACAGGTTAGTGTACGACAACGGTTTAGGGTGAGCGTATATGTTAGGGTAAGGTTTAGTGTTAGTGTACGGGTTAGGATTAGGGGACGGGTTATGGTAAGGCTTCGGGTAAGGGTTACGGTTAGGGTTAAGGTTAGGTTTAGGGTTAGGGGACGGGGAAGGTTTAGAGGACAGGTTAGGGTACGACAACGGTTTAGGGTGAGCGTACGTGTTAGGGTACGGTTTAGTGTTACCGTACGGGTTAGGATTAGGGGATGGGTTAGGGTAAGGCTTCGGGTAAGGATTTGGTTTAGGGTTAGGGTTAGGGGACGGGGACGGTTTAGGGGACAGGTTAGGGTACGACAACGGTTTAGGCTGAGCATACGTGTTAGGGTACGGGTTAGTGTTAGCCTACGGGTTAGGATTAGGGGACGGGTTAGGGTACGGCTTCAGGTAAGGGTTAGGGTTAGGGTTAGGTTTAGGGTTACGGGACGGGGACGGGGACGGTTTAGGGGACAGGTTAGTGTACGACAACGGTTTAGGGTGAGCGTACGTGTTAGGGTACGGGTTATTGTTAGCGAACGAGTTAGGATTAGGGGACGGGTTAGGGTAAGGCTTCGGGTAAGGTTTAGGGTTAGGGTTAGGGTTAGGGTTAGGGTTAGGGGACGGGGACGGGGACGGTTTAGGGGACAGGTTAGGGTACGACAATGGTTTAGGGTGAGAGTACGTGTTAGTGTACGGGTTAGTGTTAGCGTACGGGTTAGGATTACGGCACGGGTTAAGGTAAGGCTTCAGGTAAGGATTAGGGTTAGAGTTAGGGTTAGGGTTAGGGTTAGGGGACGGGGACGGTTTAGGGGACAGGTTAGTGTACGACAACAGTTTAGGGTGAGCGTACGTGTTAGGCTATGGGTTAGTGTTAGCGTACGGGTAAGGATTAGGGGACAGGTTAGGGTAAGGCTTCGGGTAAGGGTTAGGGTTAGGGTTAGGGTTAGGTTTAGGGGACGGGGATGGTTTAGGGGACAGGTTAGGGTACGACAACGGTTTAGGGTGAGCGTACGTGTTAGGGTAGGTGTTAGTGTTAGCGTACGGGTTACGATTAGAGGACGGGTTAGGGTAAGGCTTCGGGTAAGGGATGGGATTAGTGTTAGGGTTAGGGTTAGGGTTAGGAGACGGGGACGGTTTAGGGGACAGGTTAGTGTATGACAACGGTTTAGGCTGTGTGTATGTGTTAGGGTACAGTTTAGTGTTAGCGTACGGGTTAGGATTAGGGGACGGGTTACGGTAAGGCTTCGGGTAAGGGTTAGGGTTAGGGTTAGGGTTAGGTTTAGGGTTAGGGGCCGGGGACGGTTTAGGGGACAGGTTAGTGTACGACAACGGTTTAGGGTGAGCGTAGTGTTAGGGTACGGTTTAGTGTTAGCGTACGGGTTAGGATTAGGGGACGGGTTAGGGTAAGGCTTCGGGTAAGGGTTAGGGTTAGGGTTAGAGTTGGGGTTAGGGGACGGGGACGGGTACGGTGTAGGGGACAGGTTAGTGTACGACAACGTTTTAGGGTGAGCGTACGTGTTAGGGTACTGGTTAGTGTTAACGTACGTGTTCGGATTAGGGGACGGGTTAGGGTAAGGCTTCGGATAAGGGTTAGGGTTAAGGTTAGGGTTAGGGTTAGGTTTAGGGAACGGGGACTGTTTAGGGGACAGGTTAGGGTACGACAACGGTTTAGGGTGAGCGTACGTGTTAGGGTATGGGTTAGTGTTAGCGTACGGGTTAGGCTTATGGGACGGGTTAGGTTAAGGCTTCTGGTAAGGGTTAGGGTTAGGGTTAGGGTTAGATTTAGGGTTAGGGGACGGGGACGGTTTAGGGGACAGGTAATGGTACGACAACGTTTTAGGGTGAGCGTACATGTTAGGGTACGTGTTAGTGTTAACGTACGGGTTATTATTTGGGGACGGGTTAGGGTAAGGCTTCGGGGAAGGGTTAGGGTTAGGGTTAGGGTTAGGGTTAGGGGACTGGGACGGTTTAGGGGACAGGTTAGGGTACGACAACGGTTTAGGGTGTGCGTACGTGTTAGGGTAAGGATTAGGGTTAGCGTACGGGTTAGGATTAGGGGATGGGTTAGTGTAAGGCTTCGGGTAAGGGTTAGGGTTAGGGTTGGGGTTAGGGATAGGGGACGGGGATGGTTTAGGGTAGTGGTTACGGTACGACAATGGTTTAGGGTGAGCGTACGTGTTAGGGTACGAGTTAGGGTTAGCGTACGGGTTAGGATTGGTGATGGGTTAGGGTAAGGCTTCGGGTAAGGTTTCGGGTTAGGGTTAGGTTTAGGGTTAGGGTTAGGGGACGGTGACGGTTTAGGGGACAGGTTAGGGTACGACAACGGTTTAGGGTGAGCGTACATGTTAGGGTACGGGTTAGTGTTAGCGTACGGGTTAGGTTTAGGGGACGGATTAGGGTAAGGCTTCGGGTAAGGGTTCGGGTTAGGGTTAGGGTTAGGGTTCGGGGACGTTGACAGTTTAGGGGACAGGTTAGGGTACGACAACGATTTAGGGTGAGCGTACGTGTTAGGGTACGGGTTAGTGTTAGCGTACGGGTTAGGATTAGGGGACGGGTTAGTGTAAGGCTTCGGGTAAGTGTTAGGGTTAGGGTTAGGGTTAGTGTTAGGGGACGGGGACGGTTAAGGGTACAGGTTAGGTTACGACAATGGTTTAGAGTGAGCGTACGTGTTAGGGTACGGGTTAGTGTTAGCGTACGGGTTAGGTTTAGGGTACGGGTTAGTGTAAGGCTTCGGGTAAGGGTTAGGGTTAGGGTTAGGGTTAGGCGACGGGGACGTTTTAGGGGCAGGTTAGGGTACGACAACGGTTTAGGGTGAGCGTACGTGTTAGGGTACGGGTTATTGTTAGCGTACGGGTTAGGATTAGAGGACGGGTTAGGGTAAGGCTTCTGGTAAGGGTTAGGGTTAGGGTTAGGGTTAGGAGACGGGGATGGTTTAGGGGACAGGTTAGTGTACGACAACGGTTTAGGGTGTGCGTATGTGTTAGGGTACGCTTTAGTGTTAGCGTACGGGTTAGGATTAGTTGACGGGTTACGGTAAGGCTTCGGGTAAGGGTTAGGGTTAGGGTTAGGGTTAGGGTTACGGGACGGGGACTGTTTAGGGGACAGGTTAGTGTACGACAACGGTTTAGGGTGAGCGTACGTGTTAGGGTACGGTTTAGTGTTAGCGTACGGTTTAGGATTAGGGGACGGGTTAGTGTAAGGCTTCGGGTAAGTGTTCGGGTTAGGGTCAGGTTTAGGTTTAGGGTTAGGGGACGGGGACGGTTTAGGGGACAGGTTAGGGTACGACAAAGGTTTAAGGTGAGCATACGTGTTAGGGTACGGGTTAGTGTTAGCCAACGGGTTAGGATTAGGGGACGGTTTAGGGTAAGGCTTCGGGTAAGGGTTAGGGTTAGGGTTAGAGTTAGGGTTAGGGGACGGGGACGGGGACGGTTTAGGGGACAGGTTAGTGTACGACAACGGTTTAGGGTGAGTGTACGTGTTAGGGTACGGTTTAGTGTTAGCGTACGGGTTAGGATTAGGGGACTGGTTAGGGTAAGGCTTTGGGTAAGATTTAGGGTTAGGGTTAGGGGACGGGGACGGTTTAGGGGACAGGTTAGGGTACGACAATGGTTTAGGGTGAGTGTACATGTTAGGGTACGGTTTAGTGTTATCGTATGGGTTAGGATTAAGAGACGGGTTAGGGTAAGGCTTCGGGTAAGGGTTAAGGTTAGGGTTAGGGTTTGGGTTAGTGTTAGGGGTAGGGGACGGGGACGGTGTAGGGGACAGGTTAAGGTACGACAACGGTTTAGGGTGAGTGTACGTGTTAGGGTACGGGTTAGTGTTAGCGTACGGGTTAGGATTAGGGGACGGGTTAGGGTAAGGCTTCGGGTAAGGGTTAGGGTTAGTGTTAGGGTTAGGGTTAGGGTTAGGGAACGGGGACGGTTTAGGGGAAACGTTAGTGTACGACAACGGTTTAGGGTGAGCGTACGTGTTAGGGTACGGGTTAGAGTTAGCATGAGGGTTAGGATTAGGGGACGGTTTAGGGAAAAGCTTCGGGTAAGGGTTCGGGTTAGGGTTAGGTTTAGGGTTAGGGGACGGAGACGGTTTAGGGGACAGGTTAGGGTACGACAACGGTTTAGGGTGAGCGTACGTGTTAGGGTACGGGTTAGTGTTAGCGTACGGGTTAGGATTAGAGGACGTGTTAGGGTAAGGCTTCGGGTAAGTGTTAGGGTTAGGGTTAGGGTTAGGGTTAGGGTTAGGAGACGGGGATGGTTTAGGGGACAGGTTAGTGTACGACAACTGTTTAGGGTGTGCGTATGTGTTAGGATATGTTTTAGGGTTAGGGTACGGGTTAGGATTAGGGGACGGGTTATAGTAAGGCTTCAGGTAAGGGTTAGGGTTAGGGTTAGGGTTAGGGTTAGGGTTAGGGGACGGGGACGGTTTAGGGGACAGGTTATGGTACGACAACGGTTTATGATGAGCGTACGTGTTAGGCTACGGGTTAGTGTTAGCGTACGGGTTAGGATTAGGGGATGGGTTAGGGTAAGGCTTCGGGAAAGGGTTAGGGTTAGGTTTAGGGTTAGGGTTAGGGGACGGGGACGGTTTAGGGGACAGCTTAGGGTACGACAACGGTTTAGGGTGAGCGTACGTGTTAGGGTACGGGTTAGTGTTAGCTGACTGGTTAGGATTAGAGGACGGGTTAGGGTAAGGCTTCGGGTAAGGGTTAGGGTTAGGGTTAGGGTTAGGGTTAGGGGACGGGGATGGGGACGGTTTAAGGGACAGGTCAGTGTATGACAACGGTTTAGGGTGAGCGTACGTGTTAGGGTACGGGTTAGTGTTAGCGTACGGGTTAGGATTAGGGGACGGGTTAGTGTAAGGCTTCGGGTAAGTGTTAGGGTTAGGGTTAGGGTTAGGGTTAGGGTTAGGGGACGGGGACGGTTTAGGGGACAGGTTAGGGTACGACAAAGGTTTAAGGTGAGCATACGTGTTAGGGTACGGGTTAGTGTTAGCCAACGGGTTAGGATTAGGGGACGGGTTAGGGTAAGGCTTCGGGTAAGGGTTAGGGTTAGGGTTAGGTTTAGGGGACGGGGACGGGGACGGGGACGGTTTAGGGGACAGGTTAGTGTATGACAACGATTTAGGGTGAGCGTACGTGTTAGGGTACGGGTTAGTGTTAGCGTACGGGTTAGGATTAGGGGCCGGGTTAGGGTAAGGCTTTGGGTAAGGTTTAGGTTTATGGTTAGGGTTAGGGTTAGGGGACGGGGACGGTTTAGGGGACAGGTTAGGGTACGACAACGGTATAGGGTGAGCGTACGTGTTAGGGTACGGTTTAGTGTTATCGTATGGGTTAGGATTAAGGGACGGGTTAGGGTAAGGCTTCGCGTAAGGGTTAGGGTTAGGGTTAGGGTTAGGGTTAGGGTTAGGGGTAGGGGACGGGGACGGTGTAGGGGACAGGTTAGGGTACGACAACGGTTTAGGGTGAGTGTACGTGTTAGGGTACGGGTTAGTGTTAGCGTACGGGTTAGGATTAGGGGACAGGTTAGGGTAAGGCTTCGGGTAAGGTTTAGGGTTAGGGTTAGGGTTAGGGAACGGGGACGGTTTAGGGGAAACGTTAGTATACGACAACGGTTTAGGGTGAGCGTACGTGTTAGGGTATGGGTTAGAGTTAGCATGAGGGTTAGGATTAGGGGACGGTTTAGGGTAAGGCTTCGGGTAAGGGTTCGGGTTAGGGTTAGGGTTAGGTTTAGGGTTAGGGGACGGAGACGGTTTAGGGGACAGCTTAGTGTATGACAACGGTTTAGGGTGAGCGTATGTGTTAGGGTACGGGTTAGAGTTAGCGTACGGGTTAGGATTAGGGGACGGGTTAGGGTAAGGCTTCGGGTAAGGGTTAGGGTTAGGGTTAGGGTTAGGGGACGGGGACGGTTTAGGGGACAGGTTAGGGTACGACAACGGTTTAGGGTGAGCGTACGTGTTAGGGCACGGGTTAGTGTTAGCGTACGTGTTAGGATTAGAGGACGTGTTAGGGTAAGGCTTCTGGTAAGTGTTAGGGTTAGGGTTAGGTTTAGGGTTAGTGTTAGGAGACGGTGACGGTTTAGGGGACAGGTTAGTGTACGACAACGGTTTAGGGTGTGCGTATGTGTTAGGGTACGTTTTAGGGTTAGCGTACGGGTTAGGATTAGGGGACGGGTTAGGGTAAGGCTTCCGGTAAGGGTTAGGGTTAGGGTTAGGGTTAGGGTTAGGGTTAGGGGACGGGGACCGTTTAGGGGACAGGTTATGTTACGACAACGGTTCAGGGTGTGCGTATGTGTTAGGGTATGTTTTAGGGTTAGCGTATGGGTTAGGATTAGGGGACGGGTTATAGTAAGGCTTCGGGTAAGGGTTAGGGTTAGGGTTATGGTTAGGGTTAGGGTTAGGGGACGGGGACGGTTTAGGGGACAGGTTATGGTACGACAACGGTTTATGATGAGCGTACGTGTTAGGCTACGGGTTAGTGTTAGCGTACGGGTTAGGATTAGGGGATGGGTTAGGGTAAGGCTTCGGGAAAGGGTTAGTGTTAGGTTTAGGGTTAGGGGACGGGGACGGTTTAGGGGACAGCTTAGGGTACGACAACGGTTTAGGGTGAGCGTACGTGTTAGGGTACGGGTTAGTGTTAGCTGACTGGTTAGGATTAGAGGACGGGTTAGGGTAAGGCTTCGGGTAAGGGTTAGGGTTAGGGTTAGGGTTAGGGTTAGGGGACGGGGATGGGGACGGTTTAAGGGACAGGTCAGTGTATGACAACGGTTTAGGGTGAGCGTACGTGTTAGGGTACGGGTTAGTGTTAGCGTACTGGTTAGGATTAGGGGACGGGTTAGTGTAAGGCCTCGGGTAAGTGTTAGGGTTAGGGTTAGGGTTAGGGTTAGGGTTAGGGGACGGGGACGGTTTAGGGGACAGGTTAGGGTACGACAAAGGTTTAAGGTGAGCATACGTGTTAGGGTACGGGTTAGTGTTAGCCAACGGGTTAGGATTAGGGGACGGGTTAGGGTAAGGCTTCGGGTAAGGGTTAGGGTTAGGGGACGGGGACGGGGACGGGGACGGGGACGGTTTACGGGACAGGTTAGTGTACGACAACGGTTTAGGGTGAGCGTATGTGTTAGGGTACGGGTTAGTGTTAGCGTACGGGTTAGGATTAGGGGCCGGGTTAGGGTACGGCTTTGGGTAAGGTTTAGGGTTAGGGTTAGGGTTAGGGTTAGGGGACGGGGACGGTTTAGGGGACAGGTTAGGGTACGACAACGGTATAGGGTGAGGGTACGTGTTAGGGTATGGTTTAGTGTTATCGTATGGGTTAGGATTAAGGGACGGTTTAGTGTAAGGCTTCGCGTAAGGGTTAGGGTTAGGGTTAGGGTTAGGGTTAGGGTTAGGGGTAGGGGATGGGGACGGTGTAGGGGACAGTTTAGGGTACGACAACGGTTTAGGGTGAGTGTACGTGTTAGGGTACGGGTTAGTGTTAGCGTACGGGTTAGGATTAGGGGACGGGTTAGTGTAAGGCTTCGGCTAAGGTTAAGGGTTAGGGTTAGGGTTAGGGTTAGGTTTAGGGAACGGGGACGGTTTAGGGGAAACCTTAGTGTACGACAACGGTTTAGGGTGAGCGTACGTGTTAGGGTATGGGTTAGAGTTAGCATGAGGTTTAGGATTAGGGGACGGTTTAGGGTAAGGCTTCGGGTAAGGGTTCGGGTTAGGGTTAGGGTTAGGTTTAGGGTTAGGGGACGGAGACGGTTTAGGGGACAGGTTAGTGTACGACAACGGTTTAGGGTGAGTGTACGTGTTAGGGTATGGGTTAGAGTTAGCGTACGGGTTAGGATTAGGGGACGGGTTAGGGTAAGGCTTCGGGTAAGGGTTAGGGTTAGGGTTAGGGGACGGGGACGGTTTAGGGGACAGGTTAGGGTACGACAACGGTTTAGGGTGAGCGTACTTGTTAGGGCACGGGTTAGTGTTAGCGTACGGGTTAGGATTAGAGGACGTGTTAGGGTAAGGCTTCTGGTAAGTGTTAGGGTTAGGGTTAGGATTAGGGTTAGTGTTAGGAGATGGGGACGGTTTAGGGGACAGTTTAGTGTACGACAACGGTTTAGGGTGTGCGTATGTGTTAGGGTACGTTTTAGGGTTAGCGTACGGGTTAGGATTAGGGGACGGGTTAGGGTAAGGCTTCGGGTAAGGGTTAGGGTTAGGGTTAGGGTTAGGGTTAGGGTTAGTGGACGGGGACGGTTTAGGGGACAGGTTATGTTACGACAACGGTTTATGATGAGCGTACGTGTTAGGCTACGGGTTAGTGTTAGCGTACGGGTCAGGATTAGGGGATGGGTTAGGGTAAGGCTTCGGGAAAGGGTTAGGGTTAGGTTTAGGGTTAGGGTTAGGGGACGGGGACGGTTTAGGGGACAGGTTAGGGTACGACAACGGTTTAGGGTGAGCGTACTTGTTAGGGCACGGGTTAGTGTTAGCGTACGGGTTAGGATTAGAGGACGTGTTAGGGTAAGGCTTCTGGTAAGTGTTAGGGTTAGGGTTAGGATTAGGGTTAGTGTTAGGAGATGGGGACGGTTTAGGGGACAGTTTAGTGTACGACAACGGTTTAGGGTGTGCGTATGTGTTAGGGTACGTTTTAGGGTTAGCGTACGGGTTAGGATTAGGGGACGGGTTAGGGTAAGGCTTCGGGTAAGGGTTAGGGTTAGGGTTAGGGTTAGGGTTAGGGTTAGTGGACGGGGACGGTTTAGGGGACAGGTTATGTTACGACAACGGTTTATGATGAGCGTACGTGTTAGGCTACGGGTTAGTGTTAGCGTACGGGTTAGGATTAGGGGATGGGTTAGGGTAAGGCTTCGGGAAAGGGTTAGGGTTAGGTTTAGGGTTAGGGTTAGGGGACGGGGACGGTTTAGGGGACAGGTTAGGGTACGACAACAGTTTAGGGTGAGCATAGGTGTTAGGGTACGGGTTAGTATTAGCTGACTGGTTAGGATTAGGGGACGGGTTAGGGTAAGGCTTCGGGTAAGGGTTAGGGTTAGGGTTAGGGTTAGGGGACGGGGATGGGGACGGTTTAGGGAACAGGTCAGTGTATGACAACGGTTTAGGGTGAGCATACGTGTTACGGTACGGGTTAGTGTTAGCGTACGGGTTAGGATTAGGGGACGGGTTAGGGTAAGGCTTCGGGTAAGGGTTAGGGTTAGGGTTAGGGTTAGGGGACGGGGACGGTTTAGGGGACAGGTTAGAGTACGACAACGGTTTACGGTGAGCGTACGTGTTAGGGTACGTGTTAGTGTTAGCGTACGAGTTAGGATTAGGGGACGGGTTATGGTAAGGCTTCGGGTAAGGGTTAGGGTTAGGGTTAGGGTTAGGGTTAGGGGACGGGGACGGTTTAGGGGACAGGTTAGGGTACGACAAAGTTTTAAGGTGAGCATACGTGTTAGGGTACGGGTTAGTGTTAGCCAATGGGTTAGGATTAGGGGACGGGTTAGGGTAAGGCTTCGGGTAAGGGTTAGGGTTAGGGTTAGGGTTAAGGGACGGGGACGGGGACGCTTTAGGGGACAGGTTAGTGTACGACAACGGTTTAGGGTGAGCGTACGTGTTAGGGTACGGGTTAGTGTCAGCGTACGGGTTAGGATTATGGGACGGTTTAGGTTAAGGCTTTGGGTAAGGTTTAGGGTTAGGGTTAGGGTTAGGGTTAGGGGACGGGGACGGTTTAGGGGAGAGGTTAGGGTACGACAACGGTTTAGGGTGAGCGTACGTGTTAGGGTACGGTTTAGTGTTATCGTATGGGTTAGGATTAAGGGACGGGTTAGGGTAAGGCTTCGGGTAAGGGTTAGGGTTAGGGTTAGGGTTAGGGGTAGGGGACGGGGACGGTGTAGGGGACAGGTTAGGGTACGCCAACGGTTTAGGGTGAGTGTACGTGTTAGGGTACGGGTTAGTGTTATCGTACGGGTTAGGATTAGGGGAAGGGTTAGGGTAAGGCTTCGGGTAAGGGTTAGGGTTAGGGTTAGGTTTAGGGTTAGGGGACGGAGACGGTTTAGGGGACAGGTTAGTGTACGACAACGGTTTAGGGTGAGCGTACGTGTTAGGGTACGGGTTAGTGTTAGCGTACGGGTTAGGGTTAGGGGACGGGTTATGGTAAGGCTTCGGGTAAGGGTTAGGGTTAGGGTTAGGGTTAGGGTTAGGGAACGGGGACGGTTTAGCGGACAGGTTAGGGTATGACAACGGTATAGGGTGAGCGTACGTGTTAGGGTACGGGTTAGTGTTAGCGTACGGGTTAGGAGTAGAGGACGTGTTAGGGTAAGGCTTCGGGTAAGTTTTAGGGTTAGGGTTAGGGTTAGGGTTAGGGTTAGGGTTAGGAGACGGGTACGGTTTAGGGGACAGGTTAGTGTACGACAACGGTTTAGGGTGTGCGTATGTGTTAGGGTACGTTTTAGAGTTAGCGTACGGGTTAGGATTAGGGGACGGGTTAGTGTAAGGCTTCGGGTAAGGGTTAGGGTTAGGGTTAGGGTTAGGGTTAGGGTTAGGGGACGGGGACGGTTTAGGGGACATGTTATGTTACGACAACGGTTTATGATGAGCCTACGTGTTAGGCTACGGGTTAGTGTTAGCGTACGGGTTAGGATTAGGGGATGGGTTAGGGTAAGGCTTCGGGAAAGGGTTAGGGTTAGGTTTAGGGTTAGGGTTAAGGGACGGGGACGGTTTAGGGGACAGGTTAGGGTACGACAACGGTTTAGGGTGAGCGTAGGTGTTAGGGTACGTGTTAATGTTAGCTGACTGGTTAGGATTAGGGGACGGGTTAGGGTAAGGCTTCGGGTAAGGGTTAGGGTTAGGGTTAGGGTTAGGGTTAGGGGTAGGAAACGGGGACGGTGTAGGGGACAGGTTAGGGTACGACAACAGTTTAGGGTGAGCGTACGTGTTAGGCTACGGGTTAGTGTTAGCGTACGGGTAAGGATTAGGGGACGGGTTAGGGTAAGGCTTCGGGTAAGGGTTAGGGTTAGGGTTAGGGTTAGGGTTAGGGGACGGGGATGGTTTAGGGGACAGGTTAGGTACGACAACGGTTTCGGGTGAGCGTACGTGTTAGGGTACGTGTTAGTGTTAGCGTACGGGTTAGGATTAGAGGACGGGTTAGGGTAAGGCTTCGGGTAAGGGTTGGGATTAGAGTTAGGGTTAGAGTTAGGGTTAGGAGACGGGGACGGTTTAGGGGACAGGTTAGTGTATGACAACGGTTTAGGCTGTGCGTATGTGTTAGGGTACAGTTTAGTGTTAGCGTACGGGTTAGTATTAGGGGACGGGTTACGGTAAGGCTTCGGGTAAGGGTTAGGGTTAGGGTTAGGTTTAGGGGACGGGGACAGTTTAGGGGACAGGTTAGTGTACGACAACGGTTTAGGGTGAGCGTAAGTGTTAGGGTACGGTTTAGTGTTAGCATACGGGTTAGATTAGTGGACGGGTTAGGGTAAGGCTTCGGGTAAGGGTTAGGGTTAGGGTTAGAGTTGGGGTTAGGGGACGGGGACGGGTACGGTGTAGGGGACAGGTTAGAGTACGACAACGTTTTAGGGTGAGCGTACGTGTTAGGGTACTGGTTAGTGTTAACGTACGGGTTCGGATTAGGGGACGGGTTAGGGTAAGGCTTCGGATAAGGGTTAGGGTTAAGGTTAGGGTTAGGGTTAGGGTTAGGGTTAGGGAACGGGGACGGTTTAGGGGACAGTTTAGGGTACGACAACGGTTTAGGGTGAGCGTACGTGTTAGGGTATGGGTTAGTGTTAGCGTACGGGTTAGGCTTATGGGACGGGTTAGGTTAAGGCTTCTGGTAAGGGTTAGGGTTAGAGTTAGGGTTAGGTTTATGGTTAGGGGACGGGGACGGTTTAGGGGACAGGTTATGGTACGACAACGTTTTAGGGTGAGCGTACGTGTTAGGGTACGTGTTAGTGTTAGCGTACGGGTTATTATTTGGGGACGGGTTAGGGTAAGGCTTCGGGTAAGGGTTAGGGTTAGGGTTAGGGTTAGGGTTAGTGGACTGGGACGGTTTAGGGGACAGGTTAGGGTACGACAACGGTTTAGGGTGAGCGTACGTGTTAGGGTAAGGATTAGGGTTAGCGTACGGGTTAGGATTAGGGGATGGGTTAGTGTAAGGCTTCGGGTAAGCGTTAGGGTTAGGGTTAGTGTTAGGGTTAGGGGACGGGGATGGTTTAGGGTAGTGGTTACGGTACGACAATGGTTTAGGTTGAGCGTATGTGTTAGGGTACGGGTTAGGGTTAGCGTACGGGTTAGGATTAGGGGATGGGTTAGAGTAATGCTTCGGGTAAGGGTTAGGGTTAGGCTTAGGGTTAGGGTTAGGGTTAGGGGACGGCGACGGTTTAGGGGACAGGTTAGGGTACGACAACGGTTTACGGTGAGCGTACGTGTTAGGGTACGGGTTAGTGTTAGCGTACGGGTTAGGATTGGGGAAGGGTTAGGGTAAGGCTTCGGGTAAGGTTTCGGGTTAGGGTTAGGTTTAGGGTTAGGGTTAGGGGACGGTGACGGTTTAGGGGACAGGTTAGGGTACGACAACGGTTTAGGGTGAGCGTACATGTTAGGGTATGGGTTAGTGTTAGTGTACGGGTTAGGATTAGTGGACGGATTAGCGTAAGGCTTCGGGTAAGGGTTCGGGTTAGGGTTAGGGTTAGGGTTCGGGGACGTTGACAGTTTAGGGGACAGGTTACGGTACGACAACGGTTTAGGGTGAGCGTACGTGTTAGGGTACGGGTTAGGATTAGGGGACGGGTTAGGGTAAGGCTTCGGGTAAGTGTTAGGGTTAGGGTTAGGGTTAGTGTTAGGGGACGGGGACGGTTTAGGGTACAGGTTAGGGTACGACAATGGTTTAGAGTGAGCGTACGTGTTAGGGTACGGGTTAGTGTTAGCGTACGGGTTAGGTTTAGGGTACGGGTTAGTGTAAGGCTTCGGGTAAGGGTTAGGGTTAGGGTTAGGGGACGGGGACGTTTTAGGGGACAGGTTAGGGTACGACAACTGTTTAGGGTGAGCGTACGTGTTAGGGTACGTGTTAGTGTTAGCGTACGGGTTAGGATTAGGGGACGGGTTAGGGTAAGGCTTCTGGTAAGGGTTAGTGTTAGGGTTAGGGTTAGGGTTAGGAGACTGGGACGGTTTAGGGGACAGGTTAGTGTACGACAACGGTTTAGGGTGTGCGAATGTGTTAGGGTACGCTTTAGTGTTAGCGTACGGGTTAGGATTAGGGGACGGGATACGGTAAGGCTTCGGGTAAGGGTTAGGGTTAGGGTTACGGTTAGGGTTACGGGACGGGGACGGTTTAGGGGACAGGTTAGTGTACGACAACGGTTTAGGGTGAGCGTACGTGTTAGGGTACGGTTTAGTGTTAGCGTACGGTTTAGGATTAGGGGACGGGTTAGTGTAAGGCTTCGGGTAAGTGTTAGGGTTAAGGTTAGGGTTAGGGTTAGGGTTAGGGGACGGGGACGGTTTAGGGGACAGGTTAGGGTACGACAAAGGTTTAAGGTGAGCATACGTGTTAGGGTACGGGTTAGTGTTAGCCAACGGGTTAGGATTAGGGGACGGGTTAGGGTAAGGCTTCGGGTAAGGGTTAGGGTTAGGGTTAGAGTTAGGGTTAGGGGACGGGGACGGGGACGGTTTAGGGGACAGGTTAGTGTACGACAACGGTTTAGGGTGAGTGTACGTGTTAGGGTACGGGTTAGTGTTAGCGTACGGGTTAGGATTAGGGGACGGGTTAGGGTAAGGCTTCGGGTAAGGGTTAGGGTTAGGGTTAGGGTTAGGTTTAGGGTTAGGGAACGGGGACGGTTTAGGGGAAACGTTAGTGTACGACAACGGTTTAGGGTGAGCGTACGTGTTAGGGTACGGGTTAGAGTTAGCATGAGGGTTAGGATTAGGGGACGGTTTAGGGTCAGGCTTCGGGTAAGGGTTCGGGTTAGGGTTAGGGTTAGGTTTAGGGTTAGGGGACGGAGACGGTTTAGGGGACAGGTTAGTGTACGACAACGGTTTAGGGTGAGCGTACGTGTTAGGGTACGGGTTAGAGTTAGCATACGGGTTAGGATTATGGGACGGGTTAGGGTAAGGCTTCGGGTAAGGGTTAGGGTTAGGGTTAGGGTTAGGGATAGGGGACGGTTTAGGGGACAGGTTAGGGTACGACAACGGTTTAGGGTGAGCGTACGTGTTAGGGTACGGGTTAGTGTTAGCGTACGGGTTAGGATTAGAGGACGTGTTAGGGTAAGGCTTCGGGTAAGTGTTAGGGTTAGGGTTAGGTTTAGGGTTAGGGTTAGGAGACGGGGACGGTTTAGGGGACAGGTTAGTGTACGACAATGGTTTAGGGTGTGCGTATGTGTTAGGGTACGTTTTAGGGTTATCGTACGGGTTAGGATTAGGGGACGGGTTAGGGTAAGGCTTCAGGTAAGGGTTAGGGTTAGGGTTAGGGTTAGGGTTAGGGGACGGGGATGGGGACGGTTTAGGGGACAGGTCAGTGTATGACAACGGTTTAGGGTGAGCATACGTGTTAGGGTACGGGTTAGGGTTAGCGTACGGGTTAGGATTAGGGGATGGGTTAGGGTAAGGCTTCGGATAAGGTTTAGGGTTAGGGTTAAGGTTAGGGGACGGGGACGGTTTAGGGGACAAGTTAGGGTACGAAAACGGTTTAGAGTGAGCGTACGTGTTAGGGTACGGGTTAGTGTTATCGTAAGTGTTAGGATTAGGGGACGGGTTAGGGTAAGGCTTCGGGTAAGGGTTAGGGTTAGGGTTAGGGTTAGGGGAAGGGGACGGTTTAGGGGACAGGTTAGAGTACGACAACGGTTTACGGTGAGCGTACGTGTTAGGGTACGTGTTAGTGTTAGCGTACGAGTTAGGATTAGGGGACGGGTTACGGTAAGGCTTCGGGTAAGTGTTAGGGTTAGGGTTAGGGTTAGGGTTAGGGGACGGGGACGGTTTAGGGGACAGGTTAGGGTACGACAAAGGCTTAAGGTGAGCATACGTGTTATGGTACGGGTTAGTGTTAGCCAATGGGTTAGGATTAGGGGACGGGTTAGGGTAAGGCTTCGGGTAAGGGTTAGGGTTAGGGTTAGGGTTAGGGGACGGGGACGGGGACGGTTTAGGGGACAGGTTAGTGTACGACAACGGTTTAGGGTGAGCGTACGTGTTAGGGTACGGGTTAGTGTTAGCGTACGGGTTAGGATTAGGGGACGGGTTAGGGTAAGGCTTTGGGTAAGGTTTAGGGTTAGGGTTAGGGTTAGGGGACGGGGACGGGGACGGTTTAGGGGACAGGTTAGGGTACGACAACAGTTTAGGGTGAGCGTACGTGTTAGGGTACGGGTTAGTGTTAGCGTACGGGTAAGGATTAGGGGACGGGTTAGGGTAAGGCTTCGGGTAAGGGTTAGGGTTAGGGTTAGGGTTAGGGTTAGGGGACGGGGATGGTTTAGGGGACAGGTTAGGTACGACAACGGTTTCGGGTGAGCGTACGTGTTAGGGTACGTGTTAGTGTTAGCGTACGGGTTAGGATTAGAGGACGGGTTAGGGTAAGGCTTCGGGTAAGGGTTGGGATTAGGGTTAGGGTTAGAGTTAGGGTTAGGAGACGGGGACGGTTTAGGGGACAGGTTAGTGTATGACAACGGTTTAGGCTGTGCGTATGTGTTAGGGTACAGTTTAGTGTTAGCGTACGGGTTAGGATTAGGGGACGGGTTACGGTAAGGCTTCGGGTAAGGGTTAGGGTTAGGGTTAGGGTTAGGGTTAGGGTTAGGTTTATGGGACGGGGACAGTTTAGGGGACAGGTTAGTGTACGACAACGGTTTAGGGTGAGCGTAAGTGTTAGGGTACGGTTTAGTGTTAGCGTACGGGTTAGGATTAGTGGACGGGTTAGGGTAAGGCTTCGGGTAAGGGTTAGGGTTAGGGTTAGAGTTGGGGTTAGGGGACGGGGACGGGTACGGTGTAGGGGACAGGTTAGTGTACGACAACATTTTAGGGTGAGCGTACGTGTTAGGGTACTGGTTAGTGTTAACGTACGGGTTCGGATTAGGGGACGGGTTAGGGTAAGGCTTCGGATAAGGGTTAGGGTTAAGGTTAGGGTTACGGTTAGGGTTAGGGTTAGGGAACGGGGACGGTTTAGGGGACAGTTTAGGGTACGACAACGGTTTAGGGTGAGCGTACGTGTTAGGGTATGGGTTAGTGTTAGCGTACGGGTTAGGCTTATGGGACGGGTTAGGTTAAGGCTTCTGGTAAGGGTTAGGGTTAGGGTTAGGGTTAGGTTTATGGTTAGGGGACGGGGACGGTTTAGGGGACAGGTTATGGTACGACAACGTTTTAGGGTGAGCGTACGTGTTAGGGTACGTGTTAGTGTTAGCGTACGGGTTATTATTTGGGGACGGGTTAGGGTAAGGCTTCGGGTAAGGGTTAGGGTTAGGGTTAGGGTTAGGGTTAGGGGACTGGGACGGTTTAGGGGACAGGTTAGGGTACGACAACGGTTTAGGGTGAGCGTACGTGTTAGGGTAAGGATTAGGGTTAGCGTACGGGTTAGGATTAGGGGATGGGTTAGTGTAAGGCTTCGGGTAAGGGTTAGGGTTAGGGTTAGTGTTAGGGTTAGGGGACGGGGATGGTTTAGGGTAGTGGTTACGGTACGACAATGGTTTAGGTTGAGCGTATGTGTTAGGGTACGGGTTAGGGTTAGCGTACGGGTTAGGATTAGGGGATGGGTTAGAGTAATGCTTCGGGTAAGGGTTAGGGTTAGGGTTAGGGTTAGGGTTAGGGTTAGGGGACGGCGACGGTTTAGGGGACAGGTTAGGGTACGACAACGGTTTAGGGTGAGCGTACGTGTTAGGGTACGGGTTAGTGTTAGCGTACGGGTTAGGATTGGGGAAGCGTTATGGTAAGGCTTCGGGTAAGGTTTCGGGTTAGGGTTAGGTTTAGGGTTAGGGTTAGGGGACGGTGACGGTTTAGGGGACAGGTTAGGGTACGACAACAGTTTAGGGTGAGCGTACATGTTAGGGTATGGGTTAGTGTTAGTGTACGGGTTAGGATTAGTGGACGGATTAGGGTAAGGCTTCGGGTAAGGGTTCGGGTTAGGGTTAGGGTTAGGGTTCGGGGACGTTGACAGTTTAGTGGACAGGTTAGGGTACGACAACGGTTTAGGGTGAGCGTACGTGATAGGGTACGGGTTAGTGTTAGCGTACGGGTTAGGATTAGGGGACGGGTTAGTGTAAGGCTTCGGGTAAGTGTTAGGGTTAGGGTTAGGGTTAGTGTTAGGGGACGGGGACGGTTTAGGGTACAGGTTAGGGTATGACAATGGTTTAGAGTGAGCGTACGTGTTAGGGTACGGGTTAGTGTTAGCGTACGGGTTAGGTTTAGGGTACGGGTTAGTGTAAGGCTTCGGGTAAGTGTTAGGGTTAGGGTTAGGGGACGGGGACGTTTTAGGGGACAGGTTAGGGTACGACAACTGTTTAGGGTGAGCGTACGTGTTAGGGTACGTGTTAGTGTTAGCGTATGGGTTAGGATTAGAGGACGGGTTAGGGTAAGGCTTCTGGTAAGGGTTAGGGTTAGGGTTAGGGTTAGGGTTAGGAGACTGGGACGGTTTAGGGGACAGGTTAGTGTACGACAACGGTTTAGGGTGTGCGTATGTGTTAGGGTACGCTTTAGTGTTAGCGTACGGGTTAGGATTAGGGGACGGGTTACGGTAAGGCTTCGGGTAAGGGTTAGGGTTAGGGTTAGGGTTAGGGTTACGGGACGGGGACGGTTTAGGGGACAGGTTAGTGTACGACAACGGTTTAGGGTGAGCGTACGTGTTAGGGTACGGTTTAGTGTTAGCGTACGGTTTAGGATTAGGGGACGGGTTAGTGTAAGGCTTCGGGTAAGTGTTAGGGTTAAGGTTAGGGTTAGGGTTAGGGTTAGGGGACGGGGACGGTTTAGGGGACAGGTTAGGGTACGACAAAGGTTTAAGGTGAGCATACGTGTTAGGGTACGGGTTAGTGTTAGCCAACGGGTTAGGATTAGGGGACGGGTTAGGGTAAGGCTTCGGGTAAGGTTTAGGGTTAGGGTTAGAGTTAGGGTTAGGGGACGGGGACGGGGACGGTTTAGGGGACAGGTTAGTGTACGACAACGGTTTAGGGTGAGTGTACGTGTTAGGGTATGGGTTAGTGTTAGCGTACGGGTTAGGATTAGGGGACGGGTTAGGGTAACGCTTCGGGTAAGGGTTAGGGTTAGGGTTAGGGTTAGGTTTAGGGTTAGGGGACAGAGACGGTTTAGGGGACAGGTTAGTGTACGACAACGGTTTAGGGTGAGCGTACGTGTTAGGGTACGGGTTAGAGTTAGCATGAGGGTTAGGATTAGGGGACGGTTTAGGGTAAGGCTTCGGGTAAGGGTTCGGGTTAGGGTTAGGGTTAGGTTTAGGATTAGGGGACAGAGACGGTTTAGGGGACAGGTTAGTGTACGACAACGGTTTAGGGTGAGCGTACGTGTTAGGGTACGGGTTAGAGTTAGCATACGGGTTAGGATTATGGGACGGGTTAGGGTAAGGCTTCGGGTAAGGGTTAGGTTTAGGGTTAGGGTTAGGGGACGGGGACGGTTTAGGGGACAGGTTAGGGTACGACAACGGTTTAGGGTGAGCGTACGTGTTAGGGTACGGGTTAGTGTTAGCGTACGGGTTAGGATTAGAGGACGTGTTAGGGTAAGGCTTCGGGTAAGTGTTAGGGTTAGGGTTAGGTTTAGGGTTAGGCTTAGGAGACGGGGACGGTTTAGGGGACAGGTTAGTGTACGACAATGGTTTAGGGTGTGCGTATGTGTTAGGGTACGTTTTAGGGTTATCGTACGTGTTAGGATTAGGGGACGGGTTAGGGTAAGGCTTCGGGTAAGGGTTAGGGTTAGGGTTAGGGTTAGGGTTAGGGGACGGGGATGGGGACGGTTTAGGGGACAGGTCAGTGTATGACAACGGTTTAGGGTGAGCATACGTGTTAGGGTACGGGTTAGTGTTAGCGTACGGGTTAGGATTAGGGGATGGGTTAGGGTAAGGCTTCGGATAAGGGTTAGGGTTAGGGTTAGGGTTAGGGGACGGGGACGGTTTAGGGGACAAGTTAGGGTACGAAAACGGTTTAGGGTGAGCGTACGTGTTAGGGTACGGGTTAGTGTTATCGTAAGGGTTAGGATTAGGGGACGGGTTAGGGTAAGGCTTCGGGTAAGGGTTAGGGTTAGGGTTAGGGTTAGGGGACGGGGACGGTTTAGGGGACAGTTTAGAGTACGACAACGGTTTACGGTGAGCGTACGTGTTAGGGTACGTGTTAGTGTTAGCGTACGAGTTAGGATTAGGGGACGGGTTACGGTAAGGCTTCGGTAAGGGTTAGGGTTAGGGTTAGGGTTAGGGTTAGGGGACGGGGACGGTTTAGGGGACAGGTTAGGGTACGACAAAGGCTTAAGGTGAGCATACGTGTTATGGTACGGGTTAGTGTTAGCCAATGGGTTAGGATTAGGGGACGGGTTAGGGTAAGGCTTCGGGTAAGGGTTAGGGTTAGGGTTAGGGTTAGGGGACGGGGACGGGGACGGTTTAGGGGACAGGTTAGTGTACGACAACGGTTAAGGGTGAGCGTACGTGTTAGGGTATGGGTTAGTGTTAGCGTACGGGTTAGGATTAGGGGACGGGTTAGGGTAAGGCTTTGGGTAAGGTTTAGGGTTAGGGTTAGGGTTAGGGTTAGGGGACGGGGACGGGGACGGTTTAGGGGACAGGTTAGGGTACGACAACTGTTTAGGGTGAGCGTACGTGTTAGGGTACGGTTTAGTGTTATCGTATGGGTTAAGATTACGGGACGGGTTAGGGTAAGGCTTCGGGTAAGGGTTAGGGTTAGGGTTAGGGTTAGGGGTAGGGGACGGGGACGGTGTAGGGGACAGGTTAGGGTACGACAACGGTTTAGGGTGAGTGTACGTGTTAGGGTACGGGTTAGTGTTATCGTACGGGTTAGGATTAGGGGACGGGTTAGGGTAAGGCTTCGGGTAAGGGTTAGGGTTAGGGTTAGGGTTAGGGTTAGGGTTAGGGAACGGGGACGGTTTAGGGGAAACGTTATTTACGACAACGGTTTAGGGTGAGCGTACGTGTTAGGGTACGGGTTAGAGTTAGCATGAGGGTTAGGATTAGGGGACGGTTTAGGGTAAGGCTTCGGGTAAGGGTTCGGGTTAGGGTTAGGGTTAGGTTTAGGGTTAGGGGACGGAGACGGTTTAGGGGACAGGTTAGTGTACGACAACGGTTTAGGATGAGCGTACGTGTTAGGGTACGGGTTAGTGTTAGCGTACGGGTTTGGATTAGGGGACGGGTTATGGTAAGGCTTCGGGTAAGGGTTAGGGTTAGGGTTAGGGTTAGGGTTAGGGGACGGGGACGGTTTAGCGGACAGGTTAGGGTACGACAACGGTATAGGGTGAGCGTACGTGTTAGGGTACGAGTTAGTGTTAGCGTACGGGTTAGGATTAGAGGACGTGTTAGGGTAAGGCTTCGGGTAAGTTTTAGGGTTAGGGTTAGGGTTAGGGTTAGGGTTAGGAGACGGGTACGGTTTAGGGGACAGGTTAGTGTACGACAACGGTTTAGGGTGTGCGTACGTGTTAGGGTACGTTTTAGAGTTAGCGTACGGGTTAGGATTAGGGGACGGGTTAGGGTAAGGCTTCGGGTAAGGGTTAGGGTTAGGGTTAGGGTTAGGGTTAGGGTTAGGGGACGGGGACGTTTTAGGGGACAGGTTATGTTACGACAACGGTTTTTGATGAGCGTACGTGTTAGGCTACGGGTTAGTGTTAGCGTACGGGTTAGGATTAGGGGATGTGTTAGGGTAAGGCTACGGGAAAGGGTTAGGGTTAGGTTTAGGGTTAGGGTTAGGGGACGGGGACGGTTTAGGGGACAGGTTAGGGTACGACAACGGTTTAGGGTGAGCGTAGGTGTTAGGGTACGGATTAGTGTTAGCTGACTGGTTAGGATTAGGGGACGTGTTAGGGTAAGGCTTCGGGTAAGGGTTAGGGTTAGGGTTAGGGTTAGGGTTAGGGGACGGGGATGGGGACGGTTTAGGGGACAGGTCAGTGTATGACAACGGTTTAGGGTGAGCATACGTGTTAGGGTACGGGTTAGTGTTAGCGTACGGGTTAGGATTAGGGGACGGGTTAGGGTAAGGCTTCGGGTAAGGGTTAGGTTTAGGGTTAGGGTTAGGGGACGGGGACGGTTTACGGGACAGGTTAGGGTACGAAAACGGTTTAGGGTGAGCGTACGTGTTAGGGTACGGGTTAGTGTTATCGTAAGGGTTAGGATTAGGGGACGGGTTAGGGTAAGGCTTCGGGTAAGGGTTAGGTTTAGGGTTAGGGTTAGGGGACGGGGACGGTTTAGACGACAGGTTAGAGTACGACAACGGTTTAGGGTGAGCGTACGTGTTAGGGTATATGTTAGTGTTAGCGTACGAGTTAGGATTAGGGGACGGGTTACGGTAAGGCTTCGGGTAAGAGTTAGGGTTAGGGTTAGGGTTAGGGTTAGGGGACGGGGACGGTTTAGGGGACAGGTTAGGGTATGACAAAGGTTTAAGGTGAGCATACGTGTTAGGGTACGGGTTAGTGTTAGCCAATGGTTTAGGATTAGGGGACGGGTTAGGGTAAGGCTTCGGGTAAGGGTTAGGTTTAGGGTTAGGGTTAGGGTTAGGGTTAGGGGACGGGGACGGGGACGGTTTAGGGGACAGGTTAGTGTACGACAACGGTTTAGGGTGAGCGTACGTGTTAGGGTATGTGTTAGTGTTAGCGTACGGGTTAGGATTAGGGGACGGGTTAGGGTAAGGCTTTTGGTAAGGTTTAGGGTTAGGGTTAGGGTTAGGGTTATGGGACGGGGACGGTTTAGGGGACAGGTTAGGGTACGACAACGGTTTAGGGTGAGCGTACGTGTTAGGGTACGGTTTAGTGTTATCGTATGGGTTAGGATTAAGGGACGGGTTAGGGTAAGGCTTCGGGTAAGGGTTAGGGTTAGGGTTAGGGTTAGGGTTAGGGTTAGGGGTAGGGGACGGGGACGGTGTAGGGGACAGGTTAGGGTACGACAACGGTTTAGGGTGAGTGTACGTGTTAGGGTACGGGTTAGTGTTATCGTACGGGTTAGGATTAGGGGACGGGTTAGGGTAAGGCTTCGGGTAAGGGTTAGGGTTAGGGTTAGGGTTAGGGTTAGGGTTAGGGAACGGGGACGGTTTAGGGGAAACGTTATTTACGACAACGATTTAGGGTGAGCGTACGTGTTAGGGTACGGGTTAGAGTTAGCATGAGGGTTAGGATTAGGGGACGGTTTAGGGTAAGGCTTCGGGTAAGGGTTCGGGTTAGGGTTAGGGTTAGGTTTAGGGTTAGGGGACGGAGAAGGTTTAGGGGACAGGTTAGTGTACGACAACGGTTTAGGGTGAGCGTACGTGTTAGGGTACGGGTTAGTGTTAGCGTACGGGTTAGGATTAGGGGACGGGTTATGGTAAGGCTTCGGGTAAGGGTTAGGGTTAGGGTTAGGGTTAGGGTTAGGGGACGGGGACGGTTTAGCGGACAGGTTAGGGTACGACAACGGTATAGGGTGAGCGTACGTGTTAGGGTACAGGTTAGTGTTAGCGTACGGGTTAGGATTAGGGGACGGGTTATGGTAAGGCTTCGGGTAAGGGTTAGGGTTAGGGTTAGGGTTAGGGTTAGGGGACGGGGACGGTTTAGCGGACAGGTTAGGGTACGACAACGGTATAGGGTGAGCGTACGTGTTAGGCTACGGGTTAGTGTTAGCGTACGGATTAGGATTAGAGGACGTGTTAGGGTAAGGCTTCGGGTAAGTTTTAGGGTTAGGGTTAGGGTTAGTGTTAGGGTTAGAAGACGGGGACGGTTTAGGGGACAGGTTAGTGTACGACAACGGTTTAGGGTGTGCGTATGTGTTAGGGTACGTTTTAGAGTTAGCGTACGGGTTAGGATTATGGGACGGGTTAGGGAAAGACTTCGGGTAAGGGTTAGGGTTAGGGTTAGGGTTAGGGTTAGGGGATGTGAACGGTTTAGGGGACAGGTTAGGGTACGAAAACGGTTTAGGGTGAGCGTACGTGTTAGGGTACGGGTTAGTGTTATCGTAAGGGTTAGGATTAGGGGACGGGTTAGGGTAAGGCTTCGGGTAAGGGTTAGGGTTAGGGTTAGGGTTAGGGGACGGGGACGGTTTAGGGGACAGGTTAGAGAACGACAACGGTTTAGGGTGAGCGTACGTGTTTGGGTACGTGATACTGTTAGCATACGAGTTAGGATTAGGGGATGGTTTAGGGTAAGGCTTCGGATAAGGGTTAGGGTTAATGTTAGGGTTAGGGTTAGGGTTAGGGAACGGGGACGGTTTAGGGGACAGGTTAGGATACGACAACGGTTTAGGGTGAGCGTACGTGTTAGGGTACGGGTTAGAGTTAGCATACGGGTTAGGATTAGGGGACGGGTTAGTGTAAGGCTTCGGGTAAGGGTTAGGGTTAGGGTTAGGGTTAGGGTTAGGGTTAGGGGACGGGGACGGTTTAAGGGACAGGTTAGGGTACGACAACGGTTTATGGTGAGCATACGTGTTAGGGTACGGGTTAGTGTTAGCGTACGGGTTAGGATTAGGGGACGGGTTAGGGCAAGGCTTCGGGTAAGTGTTAGGGTTAGGGTTATTGTTAGGGTTAGGGGACGGGGACGGTTTAGGGGACAGGTTAGGGTATGATAAAGTTTTAGGGTGAGCATACATGTTAGGGTACGGGTTAGTGTTAGCGTACGGGTTAGGATTAGGGGACGGTTTAGGGTAAGGCTTCGGGTAAGGGTTCGGGTTAGGGTTAGGGTTAGGGTTAGGGTTCGGGTGAGGGGACGGTGAAGGTGTAGGGGGCAGGTTAGGGTACGACAACGGTTTAGAGTGAGCGTACGTGTTAGGGTACGGGTTAGTGTTAGCGTACGGGTTAGGTTTAGGGGACAGGTTAGGGTAAGGCTTCGGGTCAGGGTTAGGGTTAGGGTTAGGGTTAGGTTTAGGGGATGGGGACGGTTTAGGGGACAGGTTAGGGTACGACAACGGTTTAGGGTGAGCGTACGTGTTAGGGTACGGGTTAGTGTTAGCGTACGGGTTAGGATTAGAGGACGTGTTAGGGTAAGGCTTTGGGTAAGTGTTAGGGTTAGGGTTAGGGTTAGGGTTAGGAGATGGGAACGGTTTAGGGGACAGGTTAGTGTACGTCTACGGTTTAGGGTGTGCGTATGTGTTAGGGTACGGTTTAGTGTTAGCGTACGGGTTAGGATTAGGGGACGGGTAAGGGTAAGGCTTCGGGTAAGTGTTAGGGTTAGGGTTAGGTTTAGGGTTAGGGGATGGGGACGGTTTAGGGGACAGGTTAGGGTACGACAACGGTTTAGGATGAGCGTACGTGTTAGGGTATGGGTGAGTGTTAGCGTACGGTTTAGGATTAGGGGACGGTTTAGGGTAAGGCTTCGGGTAAGGTTTCGGGTTAGGGTTAGGGTTAGGGTTAGGGTTCGGGTGAGGGGACGGTGAAGGTTTAGTGGACAGGTTAGTGTACGACAACGGTTTAGGGTTAGCGTACGTGTTAGGGTACGGGTTAGTGTTAGCGTACGGGTTAGGTTTAGGGGACAGATTAGGGTAAGGCTTCGGGTCAGGGTTAGGGTTGGGGTTAGGGTTAGGGGATGTGGTCGGTTTAGGGGACAGGTTAGGGTACAACAACGGTTTAGGGTGAGCGTACGTGTTAGGGTACGGGTTAGTGTTAGCGTACGGGTTAGGATTAGAGGACGTGTTAGGGTAAGGCTTCGGGTAAGGGTTCGGGTTAGGGTTAGATTTACGGTTATGGTTAGGTTTAGGGGACGGTGACGGTTTAGGGGACAGGTTAGGGTACGACAACGGTTTAGGGTGAGCCTACGTGTTAGGGTACAGGTTAGTGTTAGCGTACGGTTTAGGAATAGGGGCGGGTTAGGGTAAGGATTCGGGTAAGGGTTAGGGTTAGTGTTAGGGTTAAGGGACGGGGACGGGGACGGTTTAGGGGACAGGTTAGGGTACGACAACGGTTTAGGGTGAGCGTACGTTTTAGGGTACGGGTTAGTGTTAGCGTACGGTTTAGGATTAGGGGACGGTTTAGGGTAAGGCTTCGGGTAAGGGTTCGGCTTAGGGTTAGGGTTAGGGTTAGGGATAGGGTGAGGGGACGGTGACGGTTTAGGGGACAGGTTAGGGTACGACAACGGTTTAGGGTGAGCATACGTGTTAGGGTACGGGTTAGTGTTAGCGTACGGGTTAGGATAAGGGGATGGGTTAGGGTAAGGCTTCGGGTCAGGATTAGGGTTAGGGTTAGGGATAGGGTTAGGGGACGGGGACGGTTTAGGGGACAGGTTAGGGTACGACAACGGTTTAACTTGAGCGTACATGTTAGGGTAAGGGTTAGTGTTAGCGTACGGGTTAGGATTAGAGGACATGTTAGTGTAAGGCTTCGGGTAAGGGTTAGGTTTAGGGTTAGGTTTAGGGTTAGGGTTAGGAGATGGGGACGGTTTAGGGGACAGGTTAGGGTACGACAAAGGTTTAGGGTGAGCGTACGTGTTAGGGTTCGGGTTAGTGTTAGCGTACGGGTTAGGATTAGGGGACGGGTTAGGGTAAGGCTTCGGGTAAGGTTGAGGGTTAGGGTTAGGGTTAGGGGACCGGGTCGGGTACGGGGACAGTTTAGGGGACAGGTTAGTGTACGACAACGGTTTAGGGTGAGCGTACGTGTTAGGGTACGGGTTAGTGTTAGCGTACGGGTTAGGATTAGGGGAAGGGTTAGGGTAAGGCTTCGGGTAAGGGTTAGGGTTAGGGTTAGGGTTAGGGTTAGGGTACGGGGACGGTTTAGGGGACAGGTTATGGTACGACAACGGTTTATGGTGAGCGTACGTGTTAGGCTACGGGTTAGTGTTTGCGTACGGGTTAGGATTAGGGGATGGGTTAGTGTAAGGCTTCGGGTAAGGGTTAGGGTTAGGGTTAGGGGACGGGGACGGTTTAGGGGACAGGTTAGGGTACGACATCGGTTTAGGGTGAGCGTACGTGTTAGCGTACAGGTTAGTGTTAGCGTACGGGTTAGGATTAGGGAATGGGTTAGGGTAAGGCTTCGGGTAATGGTTAGGGTGAGGGTTAGGGTTAGGGTTAGGGGACGGGGACGGTTTAGGGGACAGGTTAGGGTACGACAACGGTTTAGGGTGAGTGTACTTGTTAGGGTACGGGTTAGTGTTAGTGTACGGTTTAGGATTAGGGGACAGGTTAGGGTAAGGCTTCGGGTAAGGGTTAGGGTTAGGGTTAGGGGACGGGGACGGGGACGGTTTAGGGGACAGGTCAGTATATGACAACGGTTTAGGGTGAGCGTACGTGTTAGGCTACGGTTTAGTGTTATCGTAAGTGTTAGGATTAGGGGACGGGTTAGGGTAAGGCTTCGGGTAAGGTTTAGGGTTAGGGTTAGGGTTAGCGTTAGGGGACGGGGACGGTTTGGGGACATATTAGAGTACGACAACTGTTTAGGGTGAGCGTACGTGTTAGGGTACGGGTTAGTGTTAGCGTACGAGTTAGGATTAGGGGACGAGTTAGGGTAAGGCTTCGGATAAGGGTTAGGGTTAAGGTTAGGATTAGGGTTAGGGTTAGGGAACGGGGACCGTTTAGGGGACAGGTTAGAGTACGACAACGGTTTAGGGTGAGCGTACGTGTTAGGGTACGGGTTAGTGTTAGCGTACGGGTTAGGATTAGGGGTCGGGTTAGGGTAAGGCTTCGGGTAAGGGTTAGGTTTAGGGTTAGTGTTAGGTTTAGGGGACGGGGACGGTTTAGGGGACAGGTTAGGGTACTACAAAGGTTTAGGGTGAGCGTACGTGTTAGGGTACGGGTTAGTGTTAGTGTACGGGTTAGGATTAGGGGACGGGTTAGGGTAAGGCTTCGGGTCAGGGTTAGGGTTAGGGTTAGGGTTAGGGTTAGGGTTAGGAGACGGGGACGGTTTAGGGGACAGGTTAGTGTACAACAACAGTTTAGGGTGTGTGTATGTGTTAGGATACGGTTTAGTGTTAGCGTACGGGTTATGATTAGGGGACGGGTAGGGTAAGGCTTCAGGTAAGGGTTAGGGTTAGGGTTAGGGTTAGGGGATGGGGACGGTTTAGGGGACAGGTTAGGGTACGACAACTGTTTATGGTGAGCGTACGTGTTAGGCTATGGGTTAGTGTTAGCGTACGGTTTAGGATTAGGGGACGGGTTAGGGTAAGGCTTTGGGTAAGGGTTAGGGTTAGGTTTAGGGTTAGGGGACGGGGACAGTTTAGGGGACAGGTTAGTGTACGACAAAGGTTTAGGGTGAGCGTACGTGTTAGGGTACGGTTTAGTGTTAGCGTATGGGTTAGGATTAGGGGACGGGTTAGGGTAAGTCTTCGGGTAAGGGTTAGGGCTAGGGTTAGGGTTAGGGTTAGGGGACGGGGACGGTTTAGGGGACAGGTTAGGGTACGACAACGGTTTAGGGTGAGCCTACGTGTTAGGGTACGGGTTAGTGTTATCGTATGGGTTAGGATTAGGGGATGGGTTACGGTAAGGCTTTGGGTAAGGGTTAGGGTTAGGGTTAGGGTTAGGGTTAGGGGACGGGGACGGTTTAGGGGACAGGTTAGTGTACGACAACGGTTTAGGGTGAGCGTACGTGTTAGGGTACGGGTTAGTGTTAGCATACGGGTTAGGATTAGGGGACCGGTTATGGTAAGGCTTCGGGTAAGTGTTAGGGTTAGGGTTAGGGTTAGGGTTAGGGTTAGGAGATGGGAACGGTTTAGGGGACAGGTTAGTGTACGTCTACGGTTTAGGGTGTGCGTATGTGTTAGGGTACGGTTTAGTGTTAGCGTACGGGTTAGGATTAGGGGACGGGTAAGGGTAAGGCTTCGGGTAAGTGTTAGGGTTAGGGTTAGGTTTAGGGTTAGGGGATGGGGACGGTTTAGGGGACAGGTTAGGGTACGACAACGGTTTAGGATGAGCGTACGTGTTAGGGTATGGGTGAGTGTTAGCGTACGGTTTAGGATTAGGGGACGGTTTAGGGTAAGGCTTCGGGTAAGGTTTCGGGTTAGGGTTAGGGTTAGGGTTAGGGTTCGGGTGAGGGGACGGTGAAGGTTTAGTGGACAGGTTAGTGTACGACAACGGTTTAGGGTTAGCGTACGTGTTAGGGTACGGGTTAGTGTTAGCGTACGGGTTAGGTTTAGGGGACAGATTAGGGTAAGGCTTCGGGTCAGGGTTAGGGTTGGGGTTAGGGTTAGGGGATGTGGTCGGTTTAGGGGACAGGTTAGGGTACAACAACGGTTTAGGGTGAGCGTACGTGTTAGGGTACGGGTTAGTGTTAGCGTACGGGTTAGGATTAGAGGACGTGTTAGGGTAAGGCTTCGGGTAAGGGTTCGGGTTAGGGTTAGATTTACGGTTATGGTTAGGTTTAGGGGACGGTGACGGTTTAGGGGACAGGTTAGGGTACGACAACGGTTTAGGGTGAGCCTACGTGTTAGGGTACAGGTTAGTGTTAGCGTACGGTTTAGGAATAGGGGCGGGTTAGGGTAAGGATTCGGGTAAGGGTTAGGGTTAGTGTTAGGGTTAAGGGACGGGGACGGGGACGGTTTAGGGGACAGGTTAGGGTACGACAACGGTTTAGGGTGAGCGTACGTTTTAGGGTACGGGTTAGTGTTAGCGTACGGGTTAGGATTAGGGGACGGTTTAGGGTAAGGCTTCGGGTAAGGGTTCGGCTTAGGGTTAGGGTTAGGGTTAGGGATAGGGTGAGGGGACGGTGACGGTTTAGGGGACAGGTTAGGGTACGACAACGGTTTAGGGTGAGCATACGTGTTAGGGTACGGGTTAGTGTTAGCGTACGGGTTAGGATAAGGGGATGGGTTAGGGTAAGGCTTCGGGTCAGGATTAGGGTTAGGGTTAGGGATAGGGTTAGGGGACGGGGACGGTTTAGGGGACAGGTTAGGGTACGACAACGGTTTAACTTGAGCGTACATGTTAGGGTAAGGGTTAGTGTTAGCGTACGGGTTAGGATTAGAGGACATGTTAGTGTAAGGCTTCGGGTAAGGGTTAGGTTTAGGGTTAGGTTTAGGGTTAGGGTTAGGAGATGGGGACGGTTTAGGGGACAGGTTAGGGTACGACAAAGGTTTAGGGTGAGCGTACGTGTTAGGGTTCGGGTTAGTGTTAGCGTACGGGTTAGGATTAGGGGACGGGTTAGGGTAAGGCTTCGGGTAAGGTTGAGGGTTAGGGTTAGGGTTAGGGGACCGGGTCGGGTACGGGGACAGTTTAGGGGACAGGTTAGTGTACGACAACGGTTTAGGGTGAGCGTACGTGTTAGGGTACGGGTTAGTGTTAGCGTACGGGTTAGGATTAGGGGAAGGGTTAGGGTAAGGCTTCGGGTAAGGGTTAGGGTTAGGGTTAGGGTTAGGGTTAGGGTACGGGGACGGTTTAGGGGACAGGTTATGGTACGACAACGGTTTATGGTGAGCGTACGTGTTAGGCTACGGGTTAGTGTTTGCGTACGGGTTAGGATTAGGGGATGGGTTAGTGTAAGGCTTCGGGTAAGGGTTAGGGTTAGGGTTAGGGGACGGGGACGGTTTAGGGGACAGGTTAGGGTACGACATCGGTTTAGGGTGAGCGTACGTGTTAGGGTACAGGTTAGTGTTAGCGTACGGGTTAGGATTAGGGAATGGGTTAGGGTAAGGCTTCGGGTAATGGTTAGGGTGAGGGTTAGGGTTAGGGTTAGGGGACGGGGACGGTTTAGGGGACAGGTTAGGGTACGACAACGGTTTAGGGTGAGTGTACTTGTTAGGGTACGGGTTAGTGTTAGTGTACGGTTTAGGATTAGGGGACAGGTTAGGGTAAGGCTTCGGGTAAGGGTTAGGGTTAGGGTTAGGGGACGGGGACGGGGACGGTTTAGGGGACAGGTCAGTATATGACAACGGTTTAGGGTGAGCGTACGTGTTAGGCTACGGTTTAGTGTTATCGTAAGTGTTAGGATTAGGGGACGGGTTAGGGTAAGGCTTCGGGTAAGGTTTAGGGTTAGGGTTAGGGTTAGCGTTAGGGGACGGGGACGGTTTGGGGACATATTAGAGTACGACAACTGTTTAGGGTGAGCGTACGTGTTAGGGTACGGGTTAGTGTTAGCGTACGAGTTAGGATTAGGGGACGAGTTAGGGTAAGGCTTCGGATAAGGGTTAGGGTTAAGGTTAGGATTAGGGTTAGGGTTAGGGAACGGGGACCGTTTAGGGGACAGGTTAGAGTACGACAACGGTTTAGGGTGAGCGTACGTGTTAGGGTACGGGTTAGTGTTAGCGTACGGGTTAGGATTAGGGGTCGGGTTAGGGTAAGGCTTCGGGTAAGGGTTAGGTTTAGGGTTAGTGTTAGGTTTAGGGGACGGGGACGGTTTAGGGGACAGGTTAGGGTACTACAAAGGTTTAGGGTGAGCGTACGTGTTAGGGTACGGGTTAGTGTTAGTGTACGGGTTAGGATTAGGGGACGGGTTAGGGTAAGGCTTCGGGTCAGGGTTAGGGTTAGGGTTAGGGTTAGGGTTAGGGTTAGGAGACGGGGACGGTTTAGGGGACAGGTTAGTGTACAACAACAGTTTAGGGTGTGTGTATGTGTTAGGATACGGTTTAGTGTTAGCGTACGGGTTATGATTAGGGGACGGGTAGGGTAAGGCTTCAGGTAAGGGTTAGGGTTAGGGTTAGGGTTAGGGGATGGGGACGGTTTAGGGGACAGGTTAGGGTACGACAACTGTTTATGGTGAGCGTACGTGTTAGGCTATGGGTTAGTGTTAGCGTACGGTTTAGGATTAGGGGACGGGTTAGGGTAAGGCTTTGGGTAAGGGTTAGGGTTAGGTTTAGGGTTAGGGGACGGGGACAGTTTAGGGGACAGGTTAGTGTACGACAAAGGTTTAGGGTGAGCGTACGTGTTAGGGTACGGTTTAGTGTTAGCGTATGGGTTAGGATTAGGGGACGGGTTAGGGTAAGTCTTCGGGTAAGGGTTAGGGCTAGGGTTAGGGTTAGGGTTAGGGGACGGGGACGGTTTAGGGGACAGGTTAGGGTACGACAACGGTTTAGGGTGAGCCTACGTGTTAGGGTACGGGTTAGTGTTATCGTATGGGTTAGGATTAGGGGATGGGTTACGGTAAGGCTTTGGGTAAGGGTTAGGGTTAGGGTTAGGGTTAGGGTTAGGGGACGGGGACGGTTTAGGGGACAGGTTAGTGTACGACAACGGTTTAGGGTGAGCGTACGTGTTAGGGTACGGGTTAGTGTTAGCATACGGGTTAGGATTAGGGGACCGGTTATGGTAAGGCTTCGGGTAAGTGTTAGGGTTAGGGTTAGGGTTAGGGTTAGGGGACGGGGACGGTTTAGGGGACAGGTTAGTGTACGACAACTGTTTAGGGTGAGCGTACGTGTTAGGGTACGGGTTAGTGTTAGCGTACGGGTTAGGATTATGGGACGGGTTAGGGTAAGGCTTCGGGTAAGGTTTAGGGTTAGGGTTAGGGTTAGGGTTAGGGTTAGGGGACGGGGACAGTTTAGGGGACAGTTTAGTGTATGACAACGTTTTAGGGTGAGCGTACGTGTTAGGGTATGGGTTAGAGTTAGCGTACGTGTTAGGATTAGGGGACGGTTTAGGGTAAGGCTTCGGGTAAGGGTTCGGGTTAGGGTTAGGGTTAGGGTTAGGGATAGGCTGAGGTGACGGTGACGGTTTAGGGCACAGGTTAGGGTACGACAACGGTTTAGGTTGAGCGTACGTGTTAGAGTACGGGTTAGTGTTAGCGTACGGTTTAGGATTAGGGGACGGGTTAGGGTAAGGCTTCGGGTCAGGGTTAGTGTTAGGGTTAGGGATAGGGTTAGGGGACGGGGACGGTTTAGGGGACAGGTTAGGGTACGACAAAAGTTTATGGTGAGCGTACGTGTTAGGCTATGGTTTAGTGTTAGCGTACGGTTTAGGATTAGGGTACGGGTTAGGGTAAGGCTTTGGGTAAGGGTTAGGGATACGTTTAGGGTTAGGGGATGGGGACGGTTTAGGGGACAGGTTAGGGTACGACAAAGGTTTAGGGTGAGCGTACGTGTTAGGGTACGGGTTAGTGTTAGCGTACGGTTTAGGATTAGGGGACGGGTTAGGGTAAGGCTTCGGGTAA
This sequence comes from Phocoena phocoena, assembly GCF_963924675.1. Taxonomy (NCBI): domain Eukaryota; kingdom Metazoa; phylum Chordata; class Mammalia; order Artiodactyla; family Phocoenidae; genus Phocoena; species Phocoena phocoena. Next base: position 421,343 of record NW_027077717.1, on the reverse strand, counting down.
GGGTTAGGGTTAGGGTTAGGGTTAGGGGACGGGGACGGGTACGGGGACAGTTTAGGGGACAGGTTAGTGTACGACAACAGTTTAGGGTGAGCGTTCGTGTTAGGGTACGGGTTAGTGTTAGCGTACGGTTTAGGATTAGGGGACGGGTTAGGGTAAGGCTTCAGGTAAGGGTTAGGGTTAGGGTTAGGGTTAGGGTTAGGGAATGGGGACGGTTTAGGGGACAGGTTAGGGTACGACAAAGGTTTAGGGTGAGCGTACGTGTTAGGGTTCGGGTTAGTGTTAGCGAACGGGTTAGGATTAGGGGACGGGTTAGGGTAAGGCTTCGGGTAAGGGTGAGGGTTAGGGTTAGGGTTAGGGGACGGGGACGGTTACGGGGACAGTTTAGGGGACAGGTTAGTGTACGACAACGGTGTAGGGTGAGCGTACGTGTTAGGGTACGGGTTAGTGTTAGCGTAAGGGTTAGGATTAAGGGACAGGTTAGGGTAAGACTTCGGGTAAGTGTTAGTGCTAGGGTTAGGGTTAGGGTTAGGGGACGGGGACGGTTTAGGGGACAGGTTAGTGTATGACAACGGTTTAGGGTGAGCGTACGTGTTAGGGTACAGGTTAGTTTTATCCTATGGGTTAGGATTAGGGGACGGTTTAGGGTAAGGCTTCGGGCAAGGGTTAGGGTTAGGGTTAGGGTTAGGGTTAGGGGACGGGGACGGTTTAGGGGACAGGTTAGGGTACGACAACGGTTTAGGGTGAGCGTACGTGTTAGGGTACGGGTTAGTGTTAGCGTACGGGTTAGGATTAGGGGAAGGGTTATGGTAAGGCTTCGGGTAAGGGTTAGGGTTAGGTTTAGGGTTAGGGTTAGGGTACGGGGACGGTTTAGGGGACAGGTTATGGTACGACAACGGTTTATGGTGAGCGTACGTGTTAGGCTACGGGTTAGTGTTTGCGTACGGGTTAGGATTAGGGGATGAGTTAGTGTAAGGCTTCGGGTAAGGGTTAGGTTTAGGGTTAGGGGACGGGGACGGTTTAGGGGAAAGGTTAGGGTACGACAACGGTTTAGGGTGAGTGTACTTGTTAGGGTACGGGTTAGTGTTAGTGTACGGTTTAGGATTAGGGGACAGGTTAGGGTAAGGCTTCGGGTAAGGGTTAGGGTTAGGTTTAGGGTTAGGGGACGGGGACGGGGATGGTTTAGGGGACAGGTCAGTGTATGACAACGGTTTACGGTGAGCGTACGTGTTAGGGTACGGTTTAGTGTTATCGTAAGGGTTAGGATTAGGGGACGGGTTAGGGTAAGGCTTCGGGTAAGGTTTAGGGTTAGGGTTAGGGTTAGGGTTAGGGTTAGGGGACGGGGACGGATTAGGGGACAGGTTAGAGTACGACAACTGTTTAGGGTGAGCGTACGTGTTAGGGTACGGGTTAGTGTTAGTGTACGAGTTAGGATTAGGGGACGAGTTAGCGTAAGGCTTCGGATAAGGGTTAGGGTTAAGGTTAGGGTTAGGGTTAGGGTTAGGGAACGGGGACGGTTTAGGGGACAGGTTAGGGTACGACAACGGTTTAGGATGAGCGTACGTGTTAGGGTACGGGTTAGTGTTAGCGTACGGGTTAGGATTAGGTGTCGGGTTAGGGTAAGGCTTCGGGTAAGGGTTAGGTTTAGGGTTAGTGTTAGGGTTAGGGGACGGGGACGGTTTAGGGGACAGGTTAGGGTACGACAAAGTTTTAGGGTGAGCGTACGTGTTAGGGTATGGGTTAGTGTTAGCGTACGGGTTAGGATTAGGGGACGGGTTAGGGTAAGGCTTCGGGTCAGGGTTAGGGTTAGGGTTAGGGTTAGGGTTAGGGTTAGGAGACGGGGACGGTTTAGGGGACAGGTTAGTGTACAACAACGGTTTAGGGTGTGTGTATGTGTTAGGATACTGTTTAGTGTTTGCGTACGGGTTAGGATTAGGGGACGGGTTAGGGTAAGGCTTCAGTTAAGGGTTAGGGTTAGGGTTAGGGTTAGGGTTAGGGTAAGGGGATGGGGACGGTTTAGGGGACAGGTTAGGGTACGACAACGGTTTATGGTGAGCGTACGTGTTAGGCTATGGGTTAGTGTTAGCGTACGGTTTAGGATTAGGGAACGGGTTAGGGTAAGGCTTTGGTTAAGGGTTAGGGTTAGGTTTAGGGTTAAGGGACGGGGACAGTTTAGGGGACAGGTTAGTGTACGACAAAGGTTTAGGGTGAGCGTACGTGTTAGGGTACGGTTTAGTGTTAGCGTACGGGTTAGGATTAGGGGACGGGTTAGGGTAAGTCTTCGGGTTAGGGTTAGGGCTAGGGTTAGGGTTAGGATTAGGGGATGGGGACGGTTTAGGGGACAGGTTAGGGTACGACCACGGTTTATGGTGAGCGTACGTGTTAGGGTACGGTTTAGTGTTATCGTATGGGTTAGGATTAGGGGATGTGTTAGGGTAAGGCTTTGGGTAAGGGTTAGGGTTAGGGTTAGGGTTAGGGTTAGGGGACTGGGTCGGTTTAGGGGACAGGTTAGTGTACGACAACGGTTTAGGGTGAGTGTACGTGTTAGGGTACGGGTTAGTGTTAGCGTACGGCTTAGGATTATGGGACGGGTTAGGGTAAGGCTTCGGGTAAGGTTTAGGGTTAGGGTTAGGGTTAGGGTTAGGGTTAGGGGACGGGGACAGTTTAGGGGACAGTTTAGTGTATGACAACGGTTTAGGGTGAGCGTACGTGTTAGGGTATGGGTTAGAGTTAGCGTACATGTTAGGATTAGGGGACGGTTTAGGGTAAGGCTTCGGGTAAGGGTTCGGGTTAGGGTTAGGGTTAGGGATAGGGTGAGGTGACGGTGACGGTTTAGGGGACAGGTTAGGGTACGACAACGGTTTAGGTTGAGCGTATGTGTTACAGTACGGGTTAGTGTTAGTGTACGAGTTAGGATTAGGGGACGAGTTAGGGTAAGGCTTCGGATAAGGGTTAGGGTTAAGGTTAGGATTAGGGTTAGGGTTAGGGAACGGGGACGGTTTAGGGGACAGGTTAGGGTACGACAACGGTTTAGGATGAGCGTACGTGTTAGGGTACGGGTTAGTGTTAGCGTACGGGTTAGGATTAGGGGTCGGGTTAGGGTAAGGCTTCGGGTAAGGGTTAGGTTTATGGTTAGTGTTAGGGTTAGGGGACGGGGACGGTTTAGGGGACAGGTTAGGGTACGACAAAGGTTTAGGGTGAGCGTACGTGTTAGGGTACGGGTTAGTGTTAGCGTACGGGTTAGGATTAGGGGACGGGTTAGGGTAAGGCTTCGGGTCAGGGTTAGGGTTAGGGTTAGGGTTAGGGTTAGGGTTAGGAGACGGGGACGGTTTAGGGGACAGGTTAGTGTACAACAACGGTTTAGGGTGTGTGTATGTGTTAGGATACTGTTTAGTGTTTGCGTACGGGTTAGGATTAGGGGACGGGTTAGGTTAAGGCTTCAGGTAAGGGTTAGGGTTAGGGTTAGGGTTAGGGTTAGGGTAAGGGGATGGGGACGGTTTAGGGGACAGGTTAGGGTACGACAACGGTTTATGGTGAGCGTACGTGTTAGGCTATGGGTTAGTGTTAGCGTACGGTTTAGGATTAGGGAACGGGTTAGGGTAAGGCTTTGGTTAAGGGTTAGGGTTAGGTTTAGGGTTAAGGGACGGGGACAGTTTAGGGGACAGGTTAGTGTACGACAAAGGTTTAGGGTGAGCGTACGTGTTAGGGTACGGTTTAGTGTTAGCGTACGGGTTAGGATTAGGGGACGGGTTAGGGTAAGTCTTCGGGTTAGGGTTAGGGCTAGGGTTAGGGTTAGGATTAGGGGATGGGGACGGTTTAGGGGACAGGTTAGGGTACGACAACGGTTTATGGTGAGCGTACGTGTTAGGGTACGGTTTAGTGTTATCGTATGGGTTAGGATTAGGGGATGGGTTAGGGTAAGGCTTTGGGTAAGGGTTAGGGTTAGGGTTAGGGTTAGGGTTAGGGGACTGGGTCGGTTTAGGGGACAGGTTAGTGTACGACAACGGTTTAGGGTGAGCGTACGTGTTAGGGTACGGGTTAGTGTTAGCGTACGGCTTAGGATTATGGGACGGGTTAGGGTAAGGCTTCGGGTAAGGTTTAGGGTTAGGGTTAGGGTTAGGGTTAGGGTTAGGGGACGGGGACAGTTTAGGGGACAGTTTAGTGTATGACAACGGTTTAGGGTGAGCGTACGTGTTAGGGTATGGGTTAGAGTTAGCGTACGTGTTAGGATTAGGGGACGGTTTAGGGTAAGGCTTCGGGTAAGGGTTCGGGTTAGGGTTAGGGTTAGGGATAGGGTGAGGTGACGGTGACGGTTTAGGGGACAGGTTAGGGTACGACAACGGTTTAGGTTGAGCGTATGTGTTACAGTACGGGTTAGTGTTAGTGTACGAGTTAGGATTAGGGGACGAGTTAGGGTAAGGCTTCGGATAAGGGTTAGGGTTAAGGTTAGGATTAGGGTTAGGGTTAGGGAACGGGGACGGTTTAGGGGACAGGTTAGGGTACGACAACGGTTTAGGATGAGCGTACGTGTTAGGGTACGGGTTAGTGTTAGCGTACGGGTTAGGATTAGGGGTCGGGTTAGGGTAAGGCTTCGGGTAAGGTTTAGGTTTAGGGTTAGTGTTAGGGTTAGGGGACGGGGACGGTTTAGGGGACAGGTTAGGGTACGACAAAGGTTTAGGGTGAGCGTACGTGTTAGGGTACGGGTTAGTGTTAGCGTACGGGTTAGGATTAGGGGACGGGTTAGGGTAAGGCTTCGGGTCAGGGTTAGGGTTAGGGTTAGGTATAGGGTTAGGGTTAGGAGACGGGGACGGTTTAGGGGACAGGTTAGTGTACAACAACGGTTTAGGGTGTGTGTATGTGTTAGGATACGGTTTAGTGTTTGCGTACGGGTTAGGATTAGGGGACCGGTTAGGGTAAGGCTTCAGGTAAGGGTTAGGGTTAGGGTTAGGGTTAGGGTTAGGGGATGGGGACGGTTTAGGGGACAGGTTAGGGTACGACAACGGTTTATGGTGAGCGTACGTGTTAGGCTATGGGTTAGTGTTAGCGTACGGTTTAGGATTAGGGGACGGGTTAGGGTAAGGCTTTGGTTAAGGGTTAGGGTTAGGTTTAGGGTTAAGGGACGGGGACAGTTTAGGGGACTGGTTAGTGTACGACAAAGGTTTAGGGTGAGCGTACGTGTTAGGGTACGGTTTAGTGTTAGCGTACGGGTTAGGATTAGGGGACGGGTTAGGGTAAGTCTTCGGGTTAGGGTTAGGGCTAGGGTTAGGGTTAGGATTAGGGGATGGGGACGGTTTAGGGGACAGGTTAGGGTACGACAACGGTTTATGGTGAGCGTACGTGTTAGGGTATGGGTTAGTGTTATCGTATGGGTTAGGATTAGGGGATGGGTTAGGGTAAGGTTTTGGGTAAGGGTTAGGGTTAGGGTTAGGGTTAGGGTTAGGGGACGGGGACGGTTTAGGGGACAGGTTAGTGTACGACAACGGTTTAGGGTGAGCGTACGTGTTAGGGTACGGGTTAGTGTTAGCATACGGGTTAGGATTAGGGGACGGGTTATGGTAAGGCTTCGGGTAAGGGTTAGGGTTAGTGTTAGGGTTAGGGTTAGGGGACTGGGACGGTTTAGGGGACAGGTTAGTGTACGACAACGGTTTAGGGTGAGCGTACGTGTTAGGGTACGGGTTAGTGTTAGCGTACGGCTTATGATTATGGGACGGGTTAGGGTAAGGCTTCGGGTAAGGTTTAGGTTTAGGGTTAGGGTTAGGGTTAGGGTTAGGTTTAGGGGACGGGGACAGTTTAGGGGACAGTTTAGTGTATGACAACGGTTTAGGGTGAGCGTACGTGTTAGGGTATGGGTTAGAGTTAGCATACGTGTTAGGATTAGGGGACGGTTTAGGGTAAGGCTTCGGGTAAGGGTTCGGGTTAGGGTTAGGGTTAGGGTTAGGGGACGGGGACGGGTACGGGGACAGTTAAGGGGACAGGTTAGTGTACGACAACAGTTTAGGGTGAGCGTTCGTGTTAGGGTACGGTTTAGTGTTAGCGTACGTGTTAGTATTAGGGGACGGGTTAGGGTAAGGCTTCGGGTAAGGGTTAAGGCTAGGGTTAGGGTTAGGGTTAGGGGACAGGGACGGTTTAGGGGACAGGTTAGTGTATGACAACGGTTTAGGGTGAGCATACGTGTTAAGGTACAGGTTAGTGTTATCGTATGGATTAGGATTAGGGGACGGGTTAGGGTAAGGCTTCGGGTAAGGGTTAGGGTTAGGGTTAGGGATAGGGTTAGGGGACGGGGACGGTTTAGGGGACAGGTTAGGGTATGACAACGGTTTACGTTGAGTGTACGTGTTAGGGTACGGGTTAGTGTTAGCGTACGGGTTAGGATTAGAGGACGTGTTAGGGTAAGGCTTCGGGTAAGGGTTAGGGTTAGGGTTAGGGTTAGGGTTAGGGTTAGGAGACCGGGACGGTTTAGGGGACAGGTTAGTGTACAACAACGGTTTAGGGTGTGTGTATGTGTTAGGATACGGTTTAGTGTTAGCGTACGGGTTAGGATTAGGGGACGGGTTAGGGTAAGGCTTCAGGTAAGGGTTAGGGTTAGGGTTAGGGTTAGGGTTAGGGGATGGGGACGTTTTAGGGGACAGGTTAGGGTACGACAACGGTTTATGGTGAGCGTACGTGTTAGGCTATGGGTAGGTGTTAGCGTACGGTTTAGGATTAGGGGACGGGTTAGGGTAAGGCTTTGGGTAAGGGTTAGGGTTAGGTTTAGGGTTAGGGGACGGGGACGGCTTAGGGGACAGGTTAGGGTACGAGAAAGGTTTAGGGTGAGCGTACGTGTTAGGGTACGGTTTAGTGTTAGCGTACGGGTTAGGATTAGGGGACGGGTTAGGGTAAGGCTTCGTGTAAGGGTTAGGGTTAGGGTTAGGGTTAGGGGACGGGGACGGGGACGGGGACAGTTTAGGGGACAGGTTAGTGTACGACAACGGTTTAGGGTGAGCGTACGTGTTAGGGTACGGTTAGTGTTAGCGTACGGGTTAGGATTAGGGGACGGGTTAGGGTAAGTCTTCGGGTAAGGGTTAGGGTGCCGGGGACCAGCCCCAGCCGGACAGGTTTCACCCAAAGGGGAGACGGAATCGGCGTGGACAGAACGCAAGACACCTCAGAGGATGCGAGGATCTGCCAATTTATTGTTATAATTCCGAAGCTTTTTATACTGTGAGGCAATCTCACTTTCAATCTTAACATTCTAGTTCTCATACCAAAGCCACAAAATAAAGGTACACAACAGTAAAACCAAAGGTCATTTACATCAAAAGATTATATCAGCAGGTTAGGCAGGTTTTATGATCAGGTAATCTTCTTATCTCCTGTGGTCTCTTTCGTCCCCTGTGGTTAGGTAAATCTTGGTCACATCTAGGTCTGGAATTCTGTTTGCGGTTTCTTCACCTTTCTTAAAAGCAGATGTTCTTGTATTTGCACATTCTACTCAATCAGGCCATTAATCAAGGTACAAACTTAAGCACATTCTTCTCTTAACAATTACAAACCCAAAACTTAAGCACATTCTTCTCTTAACAATTACAAACCCAAAACTTAAGTACATTCTTCTCTTAACAATTACAAACCCAAAACTTAAGTACATTCTTCTCTTAACAATTACAAACCCAAAACTTAAGTACATTCTTCTCTTAACAATTACAAACCCAAAACTTAAGCACATTCTTCTCTTAACAATTACAAACCCAAAACTTAAGTACATTCTTCTCTTAACAATTACAAACCCAAAACTTAAGTACATTCTTCTCTTAACAATTACAAACCCAAAACTTAAGTACATTCTTCTCTTAACAATTACAAACCCAAAACTTAAGCATATTCTTCTCTTAACAATTACAAACCCATACAGTAATAAAAATTCTCTCCCATAGGCTTTACACATTCACCGTTATCCTTCAGACATCGCACATTTTTCCTTATAATTATTTGGGAGGCTTTGGGGGTGGACATTCTACCTTAAACCTATTAGCAAATTCCTTTGCAAAATACTTACAATATATAATTTGTCCTTTATAAGCATTTTTGTACAAAAAGCAATGTAACTTGTATAAGCTTGCCATGTAGCCTACTTCATCCAGCTTTGAATACACCCAACGTAGCATAAATCCTCCTCGCCACCTTACCCAAATATTTCCCAGCATATCTATTACTCCCCAGGGGGGCCATAGTTCATCTAGCTTTTCTTCTAACGTAAGCTCTTGCCACACAAATGCTCCTGTTGTGTTTCCCTGCACCCAATGTCCTGGCCTGGGAGTGGGGATTTCGGGTGTAGTCATTGGGGGAGCCGGAGTCTTTTTTGGTTTTACCCTAAGTTGGGGTCTTTCCCTAAACCCTCCGTCGGCACTGGGGATATTTCCTAACATTAATAGTAATCCTATAAAAATCACTTTAAGCAAAACCAGGGGAAAACAAGGGGAACCACACAGAGGAGAGCTTTGCTTCTCCATATTTGTACCTGATAGTACCAGCTTTGCTAGGCACTATGGGTCTCGTCCGTGCTGAGACACAAAGGCACTTCTTATATGGCTCCCGACATTAGGGCTAGGGTTAGGGTTAGGTTTAGGGGACGGGGACGGTTTAGGGGACAGGTTAGAGTACGACAATGGTTTAGGGTGAGCTTACGTGTTAGGGTACGGGTTAGTGTTATCGTATGTGTTAGGATTAGGGGATGGGTTATGGTAAGGCTTCGGGTAAGGGTTAGGGTTAGGGTTAGGGTTAGGGTTAGGGGACGGGGACGGTTTAGGGGACAGGTTAGGGTACGACAAAGGCTTAAGGTGAGCATACGTGTTATGGTACGGGTTAGTGTTAGCCAATGGGTTAGGATTAGGGGACGGGTTAGGGTAAGGCTTCGGGTAAGGGTTAGGGTTAGGGTTAGGGTTAGGGGACGGGGACGGGGACGGGTTAGGGGACAGGTTAGTGTACGACAACGGTTTAGGGTGAGCGTACGTGTTAGGGTACGGGTTAGTGTTAGCGTACGGGTTAGGATTAGGGGACGGGTTAGGGTAAGGCTTTGGGTAAGGTTTAGGGTTAGGGTTAGGGTTAGGGTTAGGGGACGGGGACGGTTTAGGGGACAGGTTAGGGTACGACAACGGTTTAGGGTGAGCGTACGTGTTAGGGTACGGTTTAGTGTTATCGTATGGGTTAGGATTAAGGGACGGGTTAGGGTAAGGCTTCGGGTAAGGGTTAGGGTTACGGTTAGGGTTAGGGGTAGGGGACGGGGACGGTGTAGGGGACAGGTTAGGGTACGACAACGGTTTAGGGTGAGTGTACGTGTTAGGGTACGGGTTAGTGTTATCGTACGGGTTAGGATTAGGGGACGGGTTAGGGTAAGGTTTCGGGTAAGGGTTAGGGTTAGGGTTAGGGTTAGGGTTAGGGTTAGGGAACGGGGACGGTTTAGGGGAAACGTTATTTACGACAACGGTTTAGGGTGAGCGTACGTGTTAGGGTACGGGTTAGAGTTAGCATGAGGGTTAGGATTAGGGGACGGTTTAGGGTAAGGCTTCGGGTAAGGGTTCGGGTTAGGGTTAGGGTTAGGTTTAGGGTTAGGGGACGGAGACGGTTTAGGGGACAGGTTAGTGTACGACAATGGTTTAGGGTGAGCGTACGTGTTAGGGTACGGGTTAGTGTTAGCGTACGGGTTAGGATTAGGGGACGGGTTATGGTAAGGCTTCGGGTAAGGGTTAGTGTTAGGGTTAGGGTTAGGGTTAGGGGACGGGGACGGTTTAGCGGACAGGTTAGGGTACGACAACGGTATAGGGTGAGCGTACGTGTTAGGGTACGGGTTAGTGTTAGCGTACGGGTTAGGATTAGAGGACGTGTTAGGGTAAGGCTTCGGGTAAGTTTTAGGGTTAGGGTTAGGGTTAGGGTTAGGGTTAGGAGACGGGTACGGTTTAGGGGACAGGTTAGTGTACGACAACGGTTTAGGGTGTGCGTACGTGTTAGGGTACGTTTTAGAGTTAGCGTACGGGGTAGGATTAGGGGACGGGTTAGGGTAAGGCTTCGGGTAAGGGTTAGGGTTAGGGTTAGGGTTAGGGTTAGGGTTAGGGGACGGGGACGGTTTAGGGGACAGGTTATGTTACGACAACGGTTTATGATGAGCGTACGTGTTAGGCTACGGGTTAGTGTTAGCGTACGGGTTAGGATTAGGGGATGTGTTAGGGTAAGGCTACGGGAAAGGGTTAGGGTTAGGTTTAGGGTTAGGGTTAGGGGACGGGGACGGTTTAGGGGACAGGTTAGGGTACGACAACGGTTTAGGGTGAGCGTACGTGTTAGGGTACGGTTTAGTGTTATCGTATGGGTTAGGATTAAGGGACGGGTTAGGGTAAGGCTTCGGGTAAGGGTTAGGGTTAGGGTTAGGGTTAGGGTTAGGGGTAGGGGACGGGGACGGTGTAGGGGACAGGTTAGGGTACGACAACGGTTTAGGGTGAGTGTACGTGTTAGGGTACGGGTTAGTGTTATCGTACGGGTTAGGATTAGGGGACGGGTTAGGGTAAGGCTTCGGGTAAGGGTTAGGGTTAGGGTTAGGGTTAGGGTTAGGGTTAGGGAACGGGGACGGTTTAGGGGAAACGTTATTTACGACAACGGTTTAGGGTGAGCGTACGTGTTAGGGTACGGGTTAGAGTTAGCATGAGGGTTAGGATTAGGGGACGGTTTAGGGTAAGGCTTCGGGTAAGGGTTTGGGTTAGGGTTAGGGTTAGGTTTAGGGTTAGGGGACGGAGAAGGTTTAGGGGACAGGTTAGTGTACGACAAAGGTTTAGGGTGAGCGTACGTGTTAGGGTACGGGTTAGTGTTAGCGTACGGGTTAGGATTAGGGGACGGGTTATTGTAAGGCTTCGGGTAAGGGTTAGGGTTAGGGTTAGGGTTAGGGTTAGGGGACGGGGACGGTTTAGCGGACAGGTTAGGGTACGACAACGGTATAGGGTGAGCGTACGTGTTAGGGTACGGGTTAGTGTTAGCGTACGGGTTAGGATTATAGGACGTGTTAGGGTAAGGCTTCGGGTAAGTTTTAGGGTTAGGGTTAGGGTTAGGGTTAGGGTTAGAAGACGGGGACGGTTTAGGGGACAGGTTAGTGTACGACAACGGTTTAGGGTGTGCGTATGTGTTAGGGTAGGTTTTACAGTTAGCGTACGGGTTAGGATTAGGGGACGGGTTAGGGTAAGGCTTCGGGTAAGGGTTAGGGTTAGGGTTAGGGTTAGGGTTAGGGGATGTGCACGGTTTAGGGGACAGGTTAGGGTACGAAAACGGTTTAGGGTGAGCGTACGTGTTAGGGTACGGGTTAGTGTTATCGTAAGGGTTAGGATTAGGGGACGGGTTAGGGTAAGGCTTCGGGTAAGGGTTAGGGTTAGGGTTAGGGTTAGGGGACGGGGACGGTTTAGGGGACAGGTTAGAGAACGACAACGGTTTAGGGTGAGCGTACGTGTTAGGGTACGTGATAGTGTTAGCATACGAGTTAGGATTAGGGGATGGTTTAGGGAAGGCTTCGGATAAGGGTTAGGGTTAAAGTTAGGGTTAGGGTTAGGGTTAGGGAACGGGGACGGTTTAGGGGACAGGTTAGGATACGACAACGGTTTAGGGTGAGCCTACGTGTTAGGGTACGGGTTAGTGTTATCGTATGGGTTAGGATTAGGGGATGGGTTACGGTAAGGCTTTGGGTAAGGGTTAGGGTTAGGGTTAGGGTTAGGGGACGGGGACGGGGACGGTTTAGGGGACAGGTTAGTGTACGACAACGGTTTAGGGTGAGCGTACGTGTTAGGGTACGGGTTACTGTTAGCATACGGGTTAGGATTAGGGGACCGGTTATGGTAAGGCTTCGGGTAAGGTTTAGGGTTAGGGTTACGGTTAGGGTTAGGGGACGGGGACGGTTTAGGGGACAGGTTAGTGTACGACAACTGTTTAGGGTGAGCGTACGTGTTAGGGTACGGGTTAGTGTTAGCGTACGGTTTAGGATTATGGGACGGGTTAGGGTAAGGCTTCGGGTAAGGTTTAGGGTTAGGGTTAGGGTTAGGGTTAGGGTTAGGGGACGGGGACAGTTTAGGGGACAGTTTAGTGTATGACAACGTTTTAGGGTGAGCGTACGTGTTAGGGTATGGGTTAGAGTTAGCGTACGTGTTAGGATTAAGGGACGGTTTAGGGTAAGGCTTCGGGTAAGGGTTCGGGTTAGGGTTAGGGTTAGGGTTAGGGATAGGCTGAGGTGACGGTGACGGTTTAGGGCACAGGTTAGGGTACGACAACGGTTTAGGTTGAGCGTACGTGTTAGAGTACGGGTTAGTGTTAGCGTACGGGTTAGGATTAGGGGACGGGTTAGGGTAAGGCTTCGGGTCAGGGTTAGGGTTAGGGTTAGGGATAGGGTTAGGGGACGGGGACGGTTTAGGGGACAGGTTAGGGTACGACAAAGGTTTATGGTGAGCGTACGTGTTAGGCTATGGTTTAGTGTTAGCGTACGGTTTAGGATTAGGGTACGGGTTAGGGTAAGGCTTTGGGTAAGGGTTAGGGATACGTTTAGGGTTAGGGGATGGGGACGGTTTAGGGGACAGGTTAGGGTACGACAAATGTTTAGGGTGAGCGTACGTGTTAGGGTACGGGTTAGTGTTAGCGTACGGTTTAGGATTAGGGGACGGGTTAGGGTAAGGCTTCGGGTAAGGGTTAGGGTTAGGGTTAGGGTTAGGGTACGGGGACGGGTACGGGGACAGTTTAGGGGACAGGTTAGTGTACGACAACAGTTTAGGGTGAGCGTTCGTGTTAGGGTACGGGTTAGTGTTAGCGTACGGGTTAGGATTAGGGGACGGGTTAGGGTAAGGCTTCAGGTAAGGGTTAGGGTTAGGGTTAGGGTTAGCGTTAGGGAATGGGGACGGTTTAGGGGACAGGTTAGGGTACGACAAAGGTTTAGGGTGAGCGTACGTGTTAGGGTTCGGGTTAGTGTTAGCGTACGGGTTAGGATTAGGGGACGGGTTAGGGTAAGGCTTCGGGTAAGGGTGAGGGTTAGGGTTAGGGTTAGGGGACGGGGACGGGTACGGGGACAGTTTAGGGGACAGGTTAGTGTACGACAACGGTTTAGGGTGAGCGTACGTGTTAGGGTACGGGTTAGTGTTAGCGTAAGGGTTAGGATTAAGGGACAGGTTAGGGTAAGACTTCGGGTAAGTGTTAGGGCTAGGGTTAGGGTTAGGGTTAGGGGACGGGGACGGTTTAGGGGACAGGTTAGTGTATGACAACGGTTTAGGGTGAGCGTACGTGTTAGGGTACAGGTTAGTGTTATCCTATGGGTTAGGATTAGGGGACGGTTTAGTGTAAGGCTTCGGGTAAGGGTTAGGGTTAGGGTTAGGGTTAGGGTTAGGGGACGGGGACGGTTTAGGGGACAGGTTAGGGTACGACAACGGTTTAGGGTGAGCGTACGTGTTAGGGTACGGGTTAGTGTTAGCGTACGGGTTAGGATTAGGGGAAGGGTTAGGGTAAGGCTTCGGGTAAGGGTTAGGGTTAGGGTTAGGGTTAGGGTTAGGGTACGGGGACGGTTTAGGGGACAGGTTATGGTACGACAACGGTTTATGGTGAGCGTACGTGTTAGGCTACGGGTTAGTGTTTGCGTACGGGTTAGGATTAGTGGATGGGTTAGTGTAAGGCTTCGGGTAAGGGTTAGGGTTAGGGTTAGGGGACGGGGACGGTTTAGGGGAAAGGTTAGGGTACGACAACGGTTTAGGGTGAGTGTACTTGTTAGGGTACGGGTTAGTGTTAGTGTACGGTTTAGGATTAGGGGACAGGTTAGGGTAAGGCTTCGGGTAAGGGTTAGGGTTAGGTTTAGGGTTAGGGGACGGGGACGGGGATGGTTTAGGGGACAGGTCAGTGTATGACAACGGTTTACGGTGAGCGTACGTGTTAGGGTACGGTTTAGTGTTATCGTAAGGGTTAGGATTAGGGGACGGGTTAGGGTAAGGCTTCGGGTAAGGTTTAGGGTTAGGGTTAGGGTTAGGGTTAGGGTTAGGGGACGGGGACGGATTAGGGGATAGGTTAGAGTACGACAACTGTTTAGGGTGAGCGTACGTGTTAGGGTACGGGTTAGTGTTAGTGTACGAGTTAGGATTAGGGGACGAGTTAGGGTAAGGCTTCGGATAAGGGTTAGGGTTAAGGTTAGGATTAGGGTTAGGGTTAGGGAACGGGGACGGTTTAGGGGACAGGTTAGGGTACGACAACGGTTTAGGATGAGCGTACGTGTTAGGGTACGGGTTAGTGTTAGCGTACGGGTTAGGATTAGGGGTCGGGTAGGGTAAGGCTTCGGGTAAGGGTTAGGTTTAGGGTTAGTGTTAGGGTTAGGGGACGGGGACGTTTTAGGGGACAGGTTAGGGTACGACAAAGTTTTAGGGTGAGCGTACGTGTTAGGGTACGGGTTAGTGTTAGCGTACGGGTTAGGATTAGGGGACGGGTTAGGGTAAGGCTTCGGGTCAGGGTTAGTGTTAGGGTTAGGGATAGGGTTAGGGTTAGGAGACGGGGACGGTTTAGGGGACAGGTTAGTGTACAACAACGGTTTAGGGTGTGTGTATGTGTTAGGATACGGTTTAGTGTTTGCGTACGGGTTAGGATTAGGGGACGGGTTAGGGTAAGGATTCAGGTAAGGGTTAGGGTTAGGGTTAGGGTTAGGGTTAGGGGATGGGGACGGTTTAGGGGACAGGTTAGGGTACGACAACGGTTTATGGTGAGCGTACGTGTTAGGCTATGGGTTAGTGTTAGCGTACGGTTTAGGATTAGGGGACGGGTTAGTGTAAGGCTTTGGTTAAGGGTTAGGGTTAGGTTTAGGGTTAAGGGACGGGGACAGTTTAGGGGACAGGTTAGTGTACGACAAAGGTTTAAGGTGAGCGTACGTGTTAGGGTACGGTTTAGTGTTAGTGTACGGGTTAGGATTAGGGGACGGGTTAGGGTAAGTCTTCGGGTTAGGGTTAGGGCTAGGGTTAGGGTTAGGATTAGGGGATGGGGACGGTTTAGGGGACAGGTTAGGGTACGACAACGGTTTATGGTGAGCGTACGTGTTAGGGTACGGGTTAGTGTTATCGTATGGGTTAGGATTAGGGGATGGGTTAGGGTAAGGTTTTGGGTAAGGGTTAGGGTTAGGGTTAGGGTTAGGGTTAGGGGACGGGGACGGTTTAGGGGACAGGTTAGTGTACGACAACGGTTTAGGGTGAGCGTACGTGTTAGGGTACGGGTTAGTGTTAGCATACGGGTTAGGATTAGGGGACGGGTTATGGTAAGGCTTCGGGTAAGGGTTAGGGTTAGTGTTAGGGTTAGGGTTAGGGGACTGGGACTGTTTAGGGGACAGGTTAGTGTACGACAACGGTTTAGGGTGAGCGTACGTGTTAGGGTACGGGTTAGTGTTAGCGTACGGCTTAGGATTATGGGACGGGTTAGGGTAAGGCTTCGGGTAAGGTTTAGGTTTAGGGTTAGGGTTAGGGTTAGGGTTAGGGGACGGGGACAGTTTAGGGGACAGTTTAGTGTATGACAACGGTTTAGGGTGAGCGTACGTGTTAGGGTATGGGTTAGAGTTAGCATACGTGTTAGGATTAGGGGACGGTTTAGGGTAAGGCTTCGGGTAAGGGTTCGGGTTAGGGTTAGGGTTAGGGTTAGGGATAGGGTGAGGTGACGGTGACGGTTTAGGGGACAGGTTAGGGTACGACAACGGTTTAGGTTGAGCGTACGTGTTACAGTACGGGTTAGTGTTAGCGTACGGGTTAGGATTAGGGGACGGGTTAGGGTAAGGCTTCGGGTCAGGGTTAGGGTTAGGGTTAGGGATAGGGTTAGGGGACGGGGACGGTTTAGGGGACAGGTTAGGGTACGACAAAGGTTTATGGTGAGCGTAGGTGTTAGGCTATGGTTTAGTGTTAGCGTACGGTTTAGGATTAGGGTACGGCTTAGGGTAAGGCTTTGGGTAAGGGTTAGGGATACGTTTAGGGTTAGGGGATGGGGACGGTTTAGGGGACAGGTTAGGGTACGACAAAGGTTTAGGGTGAGCGTACGTGTTAGGGTACGGGTTAGTGTTAGCGTACGGTTTAGGATTAGGGGACGGGTTAGGGTAAGGCTTCGGGTAAGGGTTAGGGTTAGGGTTAGGGGACGGGGACGGTTTAGGGGACAGGTTAGTGTATGACAACGGTTTAGGGTGAGCATACGTGTTAAGGTACAGGTTAGTGTTATCGTATGGATTAGGATTAGGGGACGGGTTAGGGTAAGGCTTCGGGTAAGGTTTAGGGTTAGGGTTAGGGATAGGGTTAGGGGACAGGGACGGTTTAGGGGACAGGTTAGGGTACGACAACTGTTTACGTTGAGTGTACGTGTTAGGGTACGGGTTAGTGTTAGCGTACGGGTTAGGATTAGAGGACGTGTTAGGGTAAGGCTTCGGGTAAGGGTTAGGGTTAGGGTTAGGGTTAGGGTTAGGAGACCGGGACGGTTTAGGGGACAGGTTAGTGTACAACAACGGTTTAGGGTGTGTGTATGTGTTAGGATACGGTTTAGTGTTAGCGTACGGGTTAGGATTAGGGGACGGGTTAGGGTAAGGCTTCAGGTAAGGGTTAGGGTTAGGGTTAGGGTTAGGGTTAGGGGATGGGGACGTTTTAGGGGACAGGTTAGGGTACGACAACGGTTTATGGTGAGCGTACGTGTTAGGCTATGGGTAGGTGTTAGCGTACGGTTTAGGATTAGGGGACGGGTTAGGGTAAGGCTTTGGGTAAGGGTTAGGTTTAGGGTTAGGGGACGGGGACGGCTTAGGGGACAGGTTAGGGTACGAGAAAGGTTTAGGGTGAGCGTACGTGTTAGGGTACGGTTTAGTGTTAGCGTACGGGTTAGGATTAGGGGACGGGTTAGGGTAAGGCTTCGTGTAAGGGTTAGGGTTAGGGTTAGGGTTAGAGGACGGGGACGGGGACGGGGACAGTTTAGGGGACAGGTTAGTGTACGACAACGGTTTAGGGTGAGCGTACGTGTTAGGGTACGGTTAGTGTTAGCGTACGGGTTAGGATAAGGGGACGGGTTAGGGTAAGTCTTCGGGTAAGGGTTAGGGCTAGGGTTAGGGTTAGGTTTAGGGGACGGGGACGGTTTAGGGGACAAGTTAGAGTACGACAATGGTTTTGGGTGAGCTTACGTGTTAGGGTACGGGTTAGTGTTATCGTATGGGTTAGGATTAGGGGATGGGTTATGGTAAGGCTTCGGGTAAGGGTTAGGGTTAGGGTTAGGGTTAGGGTTAGGGGACGGGGACGGTTTAGGGGACAGGTTAGGGTACGACAAAGGCTTAAGGTGAGCATACGTGTTATGGTACGGGTTAGTGTTAGCCAATGGGTTAGGATTAGGGGATGGGTTAGGGTAAGGCTTGGGGTAAGGGTTAAGGTTAGGGTTAGGGTTAGGGGACGGGGACGGGGACGGTTTAGGGGACAGGTTAGTGTACGACAACGGTTTAGGGTGAGCGTACGTGTTAGGGTACGGGTTAGTGTTAGCGTACGGGTTAGGATTAGGGGACGGGTTAGGGTAAGGCTTTGGGTAAGGTTTAGGGTTAGGGTTAGGGTTAGGGTTAGGGGACGGGGACGGTTTAGGGGACAGGTTAGGGTACGACAACGGTTTAGGGTGAGCGTACGTGTTAGGGTACGGTTTAGTGTTATCGTATGGGTTAGGATTAAGGGACGGGTTAGGGTAAGGCTTCGGGTAAGGGTTAGGGTTAGGGTTAGGGTTAGGGGTAGGGGACGGGGACGGTGTAGGGGACAGGTTAGGGTACGACAACGGTTTAGGGTGAGTGTACGTGTTAGTGTACGGGTTAGTGTTATCGTACGGGTTAGGATTAGGGGACGGGTTAGGGTAAGGCTTCGGGTAAGGGTTAGGGTTAGGGTTAGGGTTAGGGTTAGGGAACGGGGACGGTTTAGGGGACAGGTTATGTTACGACAACGGTTTATGATGAGCGTACGTGTTAGGCTACGGGTTAGTGTTAGCGTACGGGTTAGGATTAGGGGATGTGTTAGGGTAAGGCTACGGGAAAGGGTTAGGGTTAGGTTTAGGGTTAGGGTTAGGGGACGGGGACGGTTTAGGGGACAGGTTAGGGTACGACAACGGTTTAGGGTGAGCGTAGGTGTTAGGGTACGGATTAGTGTTAGCTGACTGGTTAGGATTAGGGGACGGGTTAGGGTAAGGCTTTGGGTAAGGGTTAGGGTTAGGGTTAGGGTTAGGGTTAGGGGACGGGGATGGGCACGGTTTAGGGGACAGGTCAGTGTATGAGAACGGTTTAGGGTGAGCATACGTGTTAGGGTACGGGTTAGTGTTAGCGTACGGGTTAGGATTAGGGGACGGGTTAGGGTAAGGCTTCGGGTAAGGGTTAGGTTTAGGGTTAGGGTTAGGGGACGGGGACCGTTTAGGGGACAGGTTAGGGTACGAAAACGGTTTAGGGTGAGCGTACGTGTTAGGGTACGGGTTAGTGTTATCGTAAGGGTTAGGATGAGGGGACGGGTTAGGGTAAGGCTTTGGGTAAGGGTTAGGTTTAGGGTTAGGGTTAGGGGACGGGGACGGTTTAGACGACAGGTTAGAGTACGACAACGGTTTAGGTTGAGCGTACGTGTTAGGGTACATGTTAGTGTTAGCGTACGAGTTAGGATTAGGGGACGGGTTACGGTAAGGCTTCGGGTAAGTGTTAGGGTTAGAGTTAGGGTTAGGGTTAGGGCACGGGGACGGTTTAGGGGACAGGTTAGGGTATGACAAAGGTTTAAGGTGAGCATACGTGTTAGGGTACGGGTTAGTGTTAGCCAATGGGTTAGGATTAGGGGACGGGTTAGGGTAAGGCTTCGGGTAAGGGTTAGGGTTAGGGTTAGGGTTAGGGTTAGGGTTAGGGGACGGGGACGGGGACGGTTTAGGGGACAGGTTAGTGTACGACAACGGTTTAGGGTGAGCGTACGTGTTAGGGTATGGGTTAGTGTTAGCGTACGGGTTAGGATTAGGGGACGGGTTAGGGTAAGGCTTTGGGTAAGGTTTAGGGTTACGGTTAGGGTTAGGGGTAGGGGACGGGGACGGTTTAGGGGACAGGTTAGCGTACGACAACGCTTTAGGGTGAGCGTACGTGTTAGGGTACGGTTTAGTGTTATCGTATGGGTTAGGATTAAGGGACGGGTTAGGGTAAGGCTTCGGGTAAGGGTTAGGGTTAGGGTTAGGGTTAGGGTTAGGGAACGGGGACGGTTTAGGGGAAACGTTATTTACGACAACGGTTTAGGGTGAGCGTACGTGTTAGGGTACGGGTTAGAGTTAGCATGAGGGTTAGGATTAGGGGACGGTTTAGGGTAAGGCTTCGGGTAAGGTTTCGGGTTAGGGTTAGGGTTAGGTTTAGGGTTAGGGGACGGAGAAGGTTTAGGGGACAGGTTAGTGTACGACAACGGTTTAGGCTGAGCGTACGTGTTAGGGTACGGGTTAGTGTTAGCGTACGGGTTAGGATTAGGGGACGGGTTATTGTAAGGCTTCGGGTAAGGGTTAGGGTTAGGGTTAGGGTTAGGGTTAGGGGACGGGGACGGTTTAGCGGACAGGTTAGGGTACGACAACGGTATAGGGTGAGCGTACGTGTTAGGGTACGGGTTAGTGTTAGCGTACGGGTTAGGATTAGAGGACGTGTTAGGGTAAGGCTTCGGGTAAGTTTTAGAGTTAGGGTTAGGGTTAGGGTTAGGGTTAGAAGACGGGGACGGTTTAGGGGACAGGTTAGTGTACGACAACGGTTTAGGGTGTGCGTATGTGTTAGGGTACGTTTTAGAGTTAGCGTACGGGTTAGGATTAGGGGACGGGTTAGGGTAAGGCTTCGGGTAAGGGTTAGGGTTAGGGTTAGGGTTAGGGTTAGGGGATGTGCACGGTTTAGGGGACAGGTTAGGGTACGAAAACTGTTTAGGTTGAGCGTACGTGTTAGGGTACGGGTTAGTGTTATCGTAAGGGTTAGGATTAGGGGACGGGTTAGGGTAAGGCTTCGGGTAAGGGTTAGGGTTAGGGTTAGGGTTAGGGGACGGGGACGGTTTAGGGGACAGGTTAGAGAACGACAACGGTTTAGGGTGAGCGTACGTGTTAGGGTATGGGTTAGTGTTAGCGTACGGGTTAGGATTAGGGGACGGTTTAGGGTAAGGCTTCGGGTAAGGTTTCGGGTTAGGGTTAGGGTTAGGGTTAGGGTTCGGGTGAGGGGACGGTGAAGGTTTAGTGGACAGCTTAGGGTACGACAACGGTTTAGGGTGAGCTTACGTGTTAGGGTACGGGTTAGTGTTAGCGTACGGGTTAGGTTTAGGGGACAGGTTAGGGTAAGGCTTCGGGTCAGGGTTAGGGTTAGGGTTAGGGTTAGGGGATGGGGTCGGTTTAGGGGACAGGTTAGGGTACAACAACGGTTTAGGGTGAGCGTACGTGTTAGGGTACGGGTTAGTGTTAGCGTACGGGTTAGGATTAGAGGACGTGTTAGGGTAAGGCTTCGGGAAAGGTTTAGGGTTAGGGTTATGGTTAGGGTTAGGAGATGGGGACGGTTTAGGGGACAGGTTAGTGTACAACAACGGTTTAGGGTGTGTGTATGTGTTAGGGTACGGTTTAGTGTTAGCGTACGGTTTAGGATTAGGGGACGGGTTAGAGTAAGGCTTCGGGTAAGGGTTACGGTTATGGTTAGGGTTAGGGTTAGGGGACAGGGACGTTTTAGGGGACAGGTTAGACTACGACAACGGTTTAGGGTGAGCGTACGTGTTAGGGTACGGGTTAGTGTTAGCGTACGGGTTAGGATTAGAGGACGTGTTAGGGTAAGGCTTCGGGTAAGGGTTCGGGTTAGGGTTAGATTTACGGTTAGGGTTAGGTTTAGGGGACGGTGACGGTTTAGGGGACAGGTTAGGGTACGACAACGGTTTAGGGTGAGCCTACGTGTTAGGGTACAGGTTAGTGTTAGCGTACGGGTTAGGAATAGGGGCGGGTTAGGGTAAGGATTCGGGTAAGGGTTAGGGTTAGTGTTAGGGTTAGGGGACGGGGACGGGGATGGTTTAGGGGACAGGTTAGGGTACGACAACGGTTTAGGGTGAGCGTACGTGTTAGGGTACGGGTTAGTGTTAGCGTACGGGTTAGGATTAGGGGACGGTTTAGGGTAAGGCTTCGGGTAAGGGTTCGGGTTATGGTTAGGGTTAGGGTTAGGGATAGGGTGAGGGGACGGTGACGGTTTAGGGGACAGGTTAGGGTACGACAACGGTTTAGGGTGAGCGTACGTGTTAGGGTACGGGTTAGTGTTAGCGTACGGGTTAGGATAAGGGGATGGGTTAGGGTAAGGCTTCGGGTCAGGATTAGGGTTAGGGTTAGGGATAGGGTTAGGGGACGGGGACGGTTTAGGGGACAGGTTAGGGTACGACAACGGTTTAACTTGAGCGTACATGTTAGGGTAAGGGTTAATGTTAGCGTACGGGTTAGGATTAGAGGACATGTTAGGGTAAGGCTTCGGGTAAGGGTTAGGTTTAGGGTTAGGTTTAGGGTTAGGGTTAGGAGATGGGGACTTGTTAGGGGACAGATTAGTGTACAACAACGGTTTAGGGTGTGTGTATGTGTTAGGATACGGTTTAGTGTTAGCGTACGGGTTAGGATTAGGGGACGGGTTAGGGTAAGGCTTCAGGTAAGGATTAGGGTTAGGGTTAGGGTTAGGGTTAGGGAATGGGGACGGTTTAGGGGACAGGTTAGGGTACGACAAAGATTTAGGGTGAGCGTACGTGTTAGGGTTCGGGTTAGTGTTAGCGTACGGGTTAGGATTAGGGGACGGGTTAGGGTAAGGCTTCGGGTAACGGTGAGGGTTAGGGTTAGCGTTAGGGGACGGGGACGGGTACGGGGACAGTTTAGGGGACAGGTTAGTGTACGACAACGGTTTAGGGTGAGCGTACGTGTTAGGGTACGGGTTAGTGTTAGCGTACGGGTTAGGATTAGGGGAAGGGTTAGTGTAAGGCTTCGGGTAAGGGTTAGGGTTAGGGTTAGGGTTAGGGTTAGGGTACGGGGACGGTTTAGGGGACAGGTTATGGTACGACAACGGTTTATGGTGAGCGTACGTGTTAGGCTACGGGTTAGTGTTTGCGTACGGTTTAGGATTAGGGGATGGGTTAGTGTAAGGCTTCGGGTAAGGGATAGGGTTAGGGTTAGGGGACGGGGACGGTTTAGGGGACAGGTTAGGGTACGACAACGGTTTAGGGTGAGCGTACGTGTTAGGGTACAGGTTAGTGTTAGCGTACGGGTTAGGATTAGGGGATGGGTTAGTGTAAGGCTTCAGGTAAGGGTTAGGGTGAGGGTTAGGGTTAGGGTTAGGGGACGGGGACGGTTTAGGGGACAGGTTAGGGTACGACAATGGTTTAGGGTGAGTGTACTTGTTAGGGTACGGGTTAGTGTTAGTGTACGTTTTAGGATTAGGGGACAGGTTAGGGTAAGGCTTCGGGTAAGGGTTAGGGTTAGGGTTAGGGTTAGGGGACGGGGACGGGGATGGTTTAGGGGACAGGTCAGTGTATGACAACGGTTTAGGGAGAGCGTACGTGTTAGGCTACGGTTTAGTGTTATCGTAAGTGTTAGGATTAGGGGACAGGTTAGGGTAAGGCTTCGGGTAAGGGTTAGGTTTAGGGTTAGTGTTAGGGTTAGGGGACGGGGACGGTTTAGGGGACAGGTTAGGGTACGACAAAGGTTTAGGGTGAGCGTACGTGTTAGGGTACGGGTTAGTGTTAGCGTACGGGTTAGGATTAGGGGACGGGTTAGGGTAAGGCTTCGGGTCAGGGTTAGGGTTAGGGTTAGGGTTAGGGTTAGGGTTAGGAGACGGGGACGGTTTAGGGGACAGGTTAGTGTACAACAACGGTTTAGGGTGTGTGTATGTGTTAGGATACGGTTTAGTGTTAGCGTACGGGTTAGGATTAGGGGACGGGTTAGGGTAAGGCTTCAGGTAAGGGTTAGGGTTAGGGTTAGGGTTAGGGTTAGGGGATGGGGACGGTTTAGGGGACAGGTTAGGGTACGACAACGGTTTATGGTGAGCGTACGTGTTAGGCTATGGGTTAGTGATAGCGTGCAGTTTAGGATTAGGGGACGGGTTAGGGTAAGGCTTTGGGTAAGGGTTAGGGTTAGGTTTAGGGTTAGGGGACGGGGACAGTTTAGGGGACAGGTTAGTGTACGACAAAGGTTTAGGGTGAGCGTACGTGTTAGGGTACGGTTTAGTGTTAGCGTACGGGTTAGGATTAGGGGACGGGTTAGGGTAAGTCTTCGGGTAAGGGTTAGGGCTAGGGTTAGGGTTAGGGTTAGGGGACGGGGACGGTTTAGGGGACAGGTTAGGGTACGACAACGGTTTAGGGTGAGCGTACGTGTTAGGGTACGGGTTAGTGTTATCGTATGGGTTAGGATTAGGGGATGGGTTACGGTAAGGCTTTGGGTAAGGGTTAGGGTTAGGGTTAGGGTTAGGGTTAGGGGACGGGGACGGTTTAGGGGACAGGTTAGTGTACGACTACGGTTGAGGGTGAGAGTACGTGTTAGGGTACGGGTTAGTGTTAGCATACGGGTTAGGATTAGGGGACCGGTTATGGTAAGGCTTCGAGTAAGGGTTAGGGTTAGGGTTAGGGTTAGGGTTAGGGGACGGGGACGGTTTAGGGGACAGGTTAGTGTACGACAACTGTTTAGGGTGAGCGTACGTGTTAGGGTACGGGTTAGTATTAGCGTACGGGTTAGGATTATGGGACGGGTTAGGGTAAGGCTTCGGGTAAGGTTTAGGGTTAGGGTTAGGGTTAGGGTTAGGGTTAAGGGACGGGGACAGTTTAGGGGACAGTTTAGTGTATGACAACGGTTTAGGGTGAGCGTACGTGTTAGGGTATGGGTTAGAGTTAGCGTACGTGTTAGGATTAGGGGACGGTTTAGGGTAAGGCTTCAGGTAAGGGTTCGGGTTAGGGTTAGGGTTAGGGTTAGGGTGAGGTGACGGTGACGGTTTAGGGCACAGGTTCGGGTACGACAACGGTTTAGGTTGAGCGTACGTGTTAGAGTACGGGTTAGTGTTAGCGTACGGGTTAGGATTAGGGTACGGGTTAGGGTAAGGCTTCGGGTCAGGGTTAGGGTTAGGGTTAGGGATAGGGTTAGGGGACGGGGACGGTTTAGGGGACAGGTTAGGGTACGACATAGGTTTATGGTGAGCGTACGTGTTAGGCTACGGTTTAGTGTTAGCGTACGGTTTAGGATTAGGGTACGGGTTAGGGTAAGGCTTTGGGTAAGGGTTAGGGATACGTTTAGGGTTAGGGGATGGGGACGGTTTAGGGGACAGGTTAGGGTACGACAAAGGTTTAGGGTGAGCGTACGTGTTAGGGTACGGGTTAGTGTTAGCCTACGGTTTAGGATTAGGGGACGGGTTAGGGTAAGGCTTCGGGTAAGGGTTAGGGTTAGGGTTAGGGTTAGGGGACGGGGACGGGTACGGGGACAGTTTAGGGGATAGGTTAGTGTACGACAACAGTTTAGGGTGAGCGTTCGTGTTAGGGTACGGGTTAGTGTTAGCGTACGGGTTAGGATTAGGGGACGGGTTAGGGTAAGGCTTCAGGTAAGGGTTAGGGTTAGGGTTAGGGTTAGGGTTAGGGAATGGGGACGGTTTAGGGGACAGGTTAGGGTACGACAAAGGTTTAGGGTGAGCGTACGTGTTAGGGTTCGGGTTAGTGTTAGCGTACGGGTTAGGATTAGGGGACGGGTTAGGGTAAGGCTTCGGGTAAGGGTTAGGGTTAGGGTTAGGGTTAGGGGATGGGGACGGTTTAAGGGACAGGTTAGGGTACGACAACGGTTTAGGGTGAGCGTACGTGTTAGGGTACGGGTTAGTGTTAGCGTACGGGTTAGGATTAGGGGTCGGGTTAGGGTAAGGCTTCGGGTAAGGGTTAGGTTTAGGGTTAGTGTTAGGGTTAGGGGATGGGGACGGTTTAGGGGACAGGTTAGGGTACGACAAAGGTTTAGGGTGAGCGTACGTGTTAGGGTACGGGTTAGTGTTAGCGTACGGGTTAGGATTAGGGGACAGGTTAGGGTAAGGCTTCGGGTCAGGGTTAGGGTTAGGGTTAGGGTTAGGGTTAGGGTTAGGAGACGGGGACGGTTTAGGGGACAGGTTAGTGTACAACAACCGTTTAGGGTGTGTGTATGTGTTAAGATACGGTTTAGTGTTAGCGTACGGGTTAGGATTAGCGGACGTGTTAGGGTAAGGCTTCAGGTAAGGGTTAGGGTTAGGGTTAGGGTTAGGGGATGGGGACGGTTTAGGGGACAGGTTAGGGTACGACAACGGTTTATGGTGAGCGTACGTGTTAGGCTATGGGTTAGTGATAGCGTGCAGTTTAGGATTAGGGGACGGGTTAGGGTAAGGCTTTGGGTAAGGGTTAGGTTTAGGTTTAGGGTTAGGGGACGGGGACAGTTTAGGGGACAGGTTAGTGTACGACAAAGGTTTAGGGTGAGCGTACGTGTTAGGGTACGGTTTAGTGTTAGCGTACGCGTTAGGATTAGGGGACGGGTTAGGGTAAGTCTTCGGGTAAGGGTTAGGGCTAGGGTTAGGGTTAGGGTTAGGGGACGGGGACGGTTTAGGGGACAGGTTAGGGTACGACAACGGTTTAGGGTGAGCGTACGTGTTAGGGTACGGGTTAGTGTTATCGTATGGGTTAGGATTAGGGGATGGGTTACCGTAAGGCTTTGGGTAAGGGTTAGGGTTAGGGTTAGGGTTAGGGTTAGGGGACGGGGACGGTTTAGGGGACAGGTTAGTGTACGACAACGGTTGAGGGTGAGAGTACGTGTTAGGGTACGGGTTAGTGTTAGCATACGGGTTAGGATTAGGGGACCGGTTATGGTAAGGCTTCGAGTAAGGGTTAGGGTTAGGGTTAGGGTTAGGGTTAGGGGACGGGGACGGTTTAGGGGACAGGTTAGTGTACGACAACTGTTTAGGGTGAGCGTACGTGTTAGGGTACGGGTTAGTATTAGCGTACGGGTTAGGATTATGGGACGGGTTAGGGTAAGGCTTCGGGTAAGGTTTAGGGTTAGGGTTAGGGTTACGGTTAGGGTTAGGGGACGGGGACAGTTTAGCGGACAGTTTAGTGTATGACAACGGTTTAGGGTGAGCGTACGTGTTAGGGTATGGGTTAGAGTTAGCGTACGTGTTAGGATTAGGGGACGGTTTAGGGTAAGGCTTCAGGTAAGGGTTCGGGTTAGGGTTAGGGTTAGGGTTAGGGTGAGGTGACGGTGACGGTTTAGGGGACAGGTTAGGGTACAACAACGGTTTAGGTTGAGTGTACGTGTTAGAGTACGGGTTAGTGTTAGCGTACGGGTTAGGATTAGGGGACGGGTTAGGGTAAGGCTTCGGGTCAGGGTTAGGGTTAGGGTTAGGGATAGGGTTAGGGGACGGGGACGGTTTAGGGGACAGGTTAGGGTACGACAACGGTTTATGGTGAGCGTACGTGTTAGGCTATGGTTTAGTGTTAGCGTATGGTTTAGGATTAGGGTACGGGTTAGGGTAAGGCTTTGGGTAAGGGTTAGGGATAGGTTTAGGGTTAGGTGATGGGGACGGTTTAGGGGACAGGTTAGGGTACGACAAAGGTTTAGGGTGAGCGTACGTGTTAGGGTACGGGTTAGTGTTAGTGTACGGTTTAGGATTAGGGGACGGGTTAGGGTAAGGCTTCGGGTAAGGGTTAGGGTTAGGGTTAGGGGACGGGGACGGTTTAGGGGACAGGTTAGTGTATGACAACGGTTTAGGGTGAGCATACGTGTTA
This sequence comes from Phocoena phocoena, assembly GCF_963924675.1. Lineage (NCBI taxonomy): Eukaryota > Metazoa > Chordata > Mammalia > Artiodactyla > Phocoenidae > Phocoena > Phocoena phocoena. The sequence goes on along the minus strand of NW_027077717.1, from coordinate 394,599 downwards.
AGGTACAGGTTAGTGTTATCGTATGGATTAGGATTAGGGGACGGGTTAGGGTAAGGCTTCGGGTAAGGGTTAGGGTTAGGGTTAGGGATAGGGTTAGGGGACAGGGACGGTTTAGGGGACAGGTTAGGGTACGACAACTGTTTACGTTGAGTGTACGTGTTAGGGTACGGGTTAGTGTTAGCGTACGGGTTAGGATTAGAGGACGTGTTAGGGTAAGGCTTCGGGTAAGGGTTAGGGTTAGGGTTAGGGTTAGGGTTAGGAGACCGGGACGGTTTAGGGGACAGGTTAGTGTACAACAACGGTTTAGGGTGTGTGTATGTGTTAGGATACGGTTTAGTGTTAGCGTACGGGTTAGGATTAGGGGACGGGTTAGGGTAAGGCTTCAGGTAAGGGTTAGGGTTAGGGTTAGGGTTAGGGTTACGGGATGGGGACGTTTTAGGGGACAGGTTAGGGTACGACAACGGTTTATGGTGAGCGTACGTGTTAGGCTATGGGTAGGTGTTAGCGTACGGTTTAGGATTAGGGGACGGGTTAGGGTAAGGCTTTGGGTAAGGGTTAGGGTTAGGTTTAGGGTTAGGGGACGGGGACGGCTTAGGGGACAGGTTAGGGTACGAGAAAGGTTTAGGGTGAGCGTACGTGTTAGGGTACGGTTTAGTGTTAGCGTACGGGTTAGGATTAGGGGACGGGTTAGGGTAAGGCTTCGTGTAAGGGTTAGGGTTAGGGTTAGGGTTAGAGGACGGGGACGGGGACGGGGACAGTTTAGGGGACAGGTTAGTGTACGACAACGGTTTAGGGTGAGCGTACGTGTTAGGGTACGGTTAGTGTTAGCGTACGGGTTAGGATAAGGGGACGGGTTAGGGTAAGTCTTCGGGTAAGGGTTAGGGCTAGGGTTAGGGTTAGGTTTAGGGGACGGGGACGGTTTAGGGGACAAGTTAGAGTACGACAATGGTTTTGGGTGAGCTTACGTGTTAGGGTACGGGTTAGTGTTATCGTATGGGTTAGGATTAGGGGATGGGTTATGGTAAGGCTTCGGGTAAGGGTTAGGGTTAGGGTTAGGGTTAGGGTTAGGGGACGGGGACGGTTTAGGGGACAGGTTAGGGTACGACAAAGGCTTAAGGTGAGCATACGTGTTATGGTACGGGTTAGTGTTAGCCAATGGGTTAGGATTAGGGGACGGGTTAGGGTAAGGCTTGGGGTAAGGGTTAGGGTTAGGGTTAGGGTTAGGGGACGGGGACGGGGACGGTTTAGGGGACAGGTTAGTGTACGACAACGGTTTAGGGTGAGCGTACGTGTTAGGGTACGGGTTAGTGTTAGCGTACGGGTTAGGATTAGGGGACGGGTTAGGGTAAGGCTTTGGGTAAGGTTTAGGGTTAGGGTTAGGGTTAGGGTTAGGGGACGGGGACGGTTTAGGGGACAGGTTAGGGTACGACAACGGTTTAGGGTGAGCGTACGTGTTAGGGTACGGTTTAGTGTTATCGTATGGGTTAGGATTAAGGGACGGGTTAGGGTAAGGCTTCGGGTAAGGGTTAGGGTTAGGGTTAGGGGTAGGGGACGGGGACGGTGTAGGGGACAGGTTAGGGTACGACAACGGTTTAGGGTGAGTGTACGTGTTAGGGTACGGGTTAGTGTTATCGTACGGGTTAGGATTAGGGGACGGGTTAGGGTAAGGCTTCGGGTAAGGGTTAGGGTTAGGGTTAGGGTTAGGGTTAGGGTTAGGGAACGGGGACGGTTTAGGGGACAGGTTATGTTACGACAACGGTTTATGATGAGCGTACGTGTTAGGCTACGGGTTAGTGTTAGCGTACGGGTTAGGATTAGGGGATGTGTTAGGGTAAGGCTACGGGAAAGGGTTAGGGTTAGGTTTAGGGTTAGGGTTAGGGGACGGGGACGGTTTAGGGGACAGGTTAGGGTACGACAACGGTTTAGGGTGAGCGTAGGTGTTAGGGTACGGATTAGTGTTAGCTGACTGGTTAGGATTAGGGGACGGGTTAGGGTAAGGCTTTGGGTAAGGGTTAGGGTTAGGGTTAGGGTTAGGGTTAGGGGACGGGGATGGGCACGGTTTAGGGGACAGGTCAGTGTATGAGAACGGTTTAGGGTGAGCATACGTGTTAGGGTACGGGTTAGTGTTAGCGTACGGGTTAGGATTAGGGGACGGGTTAGGGTAAGGCTTCGGGTAAGGGTTAGGTTTAGGGTTAGGGTTAGGGGACGGGGACCGTTTAGGGGACAGGTTAGGGTACGAAAACGGTTTAGGGTGAGCGTACGTGTTAGGGTACGGGTTAGTGTTATCGTAAGGGTTAGGATTAGGGGACGGGTTAGGGTAAGGCTTTGGGTAAGGGTTAGGTTTAGGGTTAGGGTTAGGGGACGGGGACGGTTTAGACGACAGGTTAGAGTACGACAACGGTTTAGGGTGAGCGTACGTGTTAGGGTACATGTTAGTGTTAGCGTACGAGTTAGGATTAGGGGACGGGTTACGGTAAGGCTTCGGGTAAGTGTTAGGGTTAGAGTTAGGGTTAGGGTTAGGGGACGGGGACGGTTTAGGGGACAGGTTAGGGTATGACAAAGGTTTAAGGTGAGCATACGTGTTAGGGTACGGGTTAGTGTTAGCCAATGGGTTAGGATTAGGGGACGGGTTAGGGTAAGGCTTCGGGTAAGGGTTAGGGTTAGGGTTAGGGTTAGGGTTAGGGTTAGGGGACGGGGACGGGGACGGTTTAGGGGACAGGTTAGTGTACGACAACGGTTTAGGGTGAGCGTACGTGTTAGGGTATGGGTTAGTGTTAGCGTACGGGTTAGGATTAGGGGACGGGTTAGGGTAAGGCTTTGGGTAAGGTTTAGGGTTACGGTTAGGGTTAGGGGTAGGGGACGGGGACGGTTTAGGGGACAGGTTAGGGTACGACAACGCTTTAGGGTGAGCGTACGTGTTAGGGTACGGTTTAGTGTTATCGTATGGGTTAGGATTAAGGGACGGGTTAGGGTAAGGCTTCGGGTAAGGGTTAGGGTTAGGGTTAGGGTTAGGGTTAGGGAACGGGGACGGTTTAGGGGAAACGTTATTTACGACAACGGTTTAGGGTGAGCGTACGTGTTAGGGTACGGGTTAGAGTTAGCATGAGGGTTAGGATTAGGGGACGGTTTAGGGTAAGGCTTCGGGTAAGGGTTCGGGTTAGGGTTAGGGTTAGGTTTAGGGTTAGGGGACGGAGAAGGTTTAGGGGACAGGTTAGTGTACGACAACGGTTTAGGCTGAGCGTACGTGTTAGGGTACGGGTTAGTGTTAGCGTACGGGTTAGGATTAGGGGACGGGTTATTGTAAGGCTTCGGGTAAGGGTTAGGGTTAGGGTTAGGGTTAGGGTTAGGGGACGGGGACGGTTTAGCGGACAGGTTAGGGTACGACAACGGTATAGGGTGAGCGTACGTGTTAGGGTACGGGTTAGTGTTAGCGTACGGGTTAGGATTAGAGGACGTGTTAGGGTAAGGCTTCGGGTAAGTTTTAGGGTTAGGGTTAGGGTTAGGGTTAGGGTTAGAAGACAGGGACGGTTTAGGGGACAGGTTAGTGTACGACAACGGTTTAGGGTGTGCGTATGTGTTAGGGTACGTTTTAGAGTTAGCGTACGGGTTAGGATTAGGGGACGGGTTAGGGTAAGGCTTCGGGTAAGGGTTAGGGTTAGGGTTAGGGTTAGGGTTAGGGGATGTGCACGGTTTAGGGGACAGGTTAGGGTACGAAAACGGTTTAGGTTGAGCGTACGTGTTAGGGTACGGGTTAGTGTTATCGTAAGGGTTAGGATTAGGGGACGGGTTAGGGTAAGGCTTCGGGTAAGGGTTAGGGTTAGGGTTAGGGTTAGGGGACGGGGACGGTTTAGGGGACAGGTTAGAGAACGACAACGGTTTAGGGTGAGCGTACGTGTTAGGGTATGGGTTAGTGTTAGCGTACGGGTTAGGATTAGGGGACGGTTTAGGGTAAGGCTTCGGGTAAGGTTTCGGGTTAGGGTTAGGGTTAGGGTTAGGGTTCGGGTGAGGGGACGGTGAAGGTTTAGTGGACAGCTTAGGGTACGACAACGGTTTAGGGTGAGCTTACGTGTTAGGGTACGGGTTAGTGTTAGCGTACGGGTTAGGTTTAGGGGACAGGTTAGGGTAAGGCTTCGGGTCAGGGTTAGGGTTAGGGTTAGGGTTAGGGGATGGGGTCGGTTTAGGGGACAGGTTAGGGTACAACAACGGTTTAGGGTGAGCGTACGTGTTAGGGTACGGGTTAGTGTTAGCGTACGGGTTAGGATTAGAGGACGTGTTAGGGTAAGGCTTCGGGAAAGGTTTAGGGTTAGGGTTATGGTTAGGGTTAGGAGATGGGGACGGTTTAGGGGACAGGTTAGTGTACAACAACGGTTTAGGGTGTGTGTATGTGTTAGGGTACGGTTTAGTGTTAGCGTACGGTTTAGGATTAGGGGACGGGTTAGAGTAAGGCTTCGGGTAAGGGTTACGGTTATGGTTAGGGTTAGGGTTAGGGGACAGGGACGTTTTAGGGGACAGGTTAGACTACGACAACGGTTTAGGGTGAGCGTACGTGTTAGGGTACGGGTTAGTGTTAGCGTACGGGTTAGGATTAGAGGACGTGTTAGGGTAAGGCTTCGGGTAAGGGTTCGGGTTAGGGTTAGATTTACGGTTAGGGTTAGGTTTAGGGGACGGTGACGGTTTAGGGGACAGGTTAGGGTACGACAACGGTTTAGGGTGAGCCTACGTGTTAGGGTACAGGTTAGTGTTAGCGTACGGGTTAGGAATAGGGGCGGGTTAGGGTAAGGATTCGGGTAAGGGTTAGGGTTAGTGTTAGGGTTAGGGGACGGGGACGGGGACGGTTTAGGGGACAGGTTAGGGTACGACAACGGTTTAGGGTGAGCGTACGTGTTAGGGTACGGGTTAGTGTTAGCGTACGGGTTAGGATTAGGGGACGGTTTAGGGTAAGGCTTCGGGTAAGGGTTCGGGTTATGGTTAGGGTTAGGGTTAGGGATAGGGTGAGGGGACGGTGACGGTTTAGGGGACAGGTTAGGGTACGACAACGGTTTAGGGTGAGCGTACGTGTTAGGGTACGGGTTAGTGTTAGCGTACGGGTTAGGATAAGGGGATGGGTTAGGGTAAGGCTTCGGGTCAGGATTAGGGTTAGGGTTAGGGATAGGGTTAGGGGACGGGGACGGTTTAGGGGACAGGTTAGGGTACGACAACGGTTTAACTTGAGCGTACATGTTAGGGTAAGGGTTAGTGTTAGCGTACGGGTTAGGATTAGAGGACATGTTAGGGTAAGGCTTCGGGTAAGGGTTAGGTTTAGGGTTAGGTTTAGGGTTAGGGTTAGGAGATGGGGACTTGTTAGGGGACAGATTAGTGTACAACAACGGTTTAGGGTGTGTGTATGTGTTAGGATACGGTTTAGTGTTAGCGTACGGGTTAGGATTAGGGGACGGGTTAGGGTAAGGCTTCAGGTAAGGATTAGGGTTAGGGTTAGGGTTAGGGTTAGGGAATGGGGACGGTTTAGGGGACAGGTTAGGGTACGACAAAGATTTAGGGTGAGCGTACGTGTTAGGGTTCGGGTTAGTGTTAGCGTACGGGTTAGGATTAGGGGACGGGTTAGGGTAAGGCTTCGGGTAACGGTGAGGGTTAGGGTTAGCGTTAGGGGACGGGGACGGGTACGGGGACAGTTTAGGGGACAGGTTAGTGTACGACAACGGTTTAGGGTGAGCGTACGTGTTAGGGTACGGGTTAGTGTTAGCGTACGGGTTAGGATTAGGGGAAGGGTTAGTGTAAGGCTTCGGGTAAGGGTTAGGGTTAGGGTTAGGGTTAGGGTTAGGGTACGGGGACGGTTTAGGGGACAGGTTATGGTACGACAACGGTTTATGGTGAGCGTACGTGTTAGGCTACGGGTTAGTGTTTGCGTACGGTTTAGGATTAGGGGATGGGTTAGTGTAAGGCTTCGGGTAAGGGATAGGGTTAGGGTTAGGGGACGGGGACGGTTTAGGGGACAGGCTAGGGTATGACAACGGTTTAGGGTGAGCGTACGTGTTAGGGTACAGGTTAGTGTTAGCGTACGGGTTAGGATTAGGGGATGGGTTAGTGTAAGGCTTCAGGTAAGGGTTAGGGTGAGGGTTAGGGTTAGGGTTAGGGGACGGGGACGGTTTAGGGGACAGGTTAGGGTACGACAATGGTTTAGGGTGAGTGTACTTGTTAGGGTACGGGTTAGTGTTAGTGTACGTTTTAGGATTAGGGGACAGGTTAGGGTAAGGCTTCGGGTAAGGGTTAGGGTTAGGGTTAGGGTTAGGGGACGGGGACGGGGATGGTTTAGGGGACAGGTCAGTGTATGACAATGGTTTAGGGAGAGCGTACGTGTTAGGCTACGGTTTAGTGTTATCGTAAGTGTTAGGATTAGGGGACAGGTTAGGGTAAGGCTTCGGGTAAGGGTTAGGTTTAGGGTTAGTGTTAGGGTTAGGGGACGGGGACGGTTTAGGGGACAGGTTAGGGTACGACAAAGGTTTAGGGTGAGCGTACGTGTTAGGGTACGGGTTAGTGTTAGCGTACGGGTTAGGATTAGGGGACGGGTTAGGGTAAGGCTTCGGGTCAGGGTTAGGGTTAGGGTTAGGGTTAGGGGATGGGGACGGTTTAAGGGACAGGTTAGGGTACGACAACGGTTTAGGGTGAGCGTACGTGTTAGGGTACGGGTTAGTGTTAGCGTACGGGTTAGGATTAGGGGTCGGGTTAGGGTAAGGCTTCGGGTAAGGGTTAGGTTTAGGGTTAGTGTTAGGGTTAGGGGATGGGGACGGTTTAGGGGACAGGTTAGGGTACGACAAAGGTTTAGGGTGAGCGTACGTGTTAGGGTACGGGTTAGTGTTAGCGTACGGGTTAGGATTAGGGGACCGGTTAGGGTAAGGCTTCGGGTCAGGGTTAGGGTTAGGGTTAGGGTTAGGGTTAGGGTTAGGAGACGGGGACGGTTTAGGGGACAGGTTAGTGTACAACAACCGTTTAGGGTGTGTGTATGTGTTAGGATACGGTTTAGTGTTAGCGTACGGGTTAGGATTAGCGGACGGGTTAGGGTAAGGCTTCAGGTAAGGGTTAGGGTTAGGGTTAGGGTTAGGGTTAGGGTTAGGGGATGGGGACGGTTTAGGGGACAGGTTAGGGTACGACAACGGTTTATGGTGAGCGTACGTGTTAGGCTATGGGTTAGTGATAGCGTGCAGTTTAGGATTATGGGACGGGTTAGGGTAAGGCTTTGGGTAAGGGTTAGGGTTAGGTTTAGGGTTAGGGGACGGGGACAGTTTAGGGGACAGGTTAGTGTACGACAAAGGTTTAGGGTGAGCGTACGTGTTAGGGTACGGTTTAGTGTTAGCGTACGGGTTAGGATTAGGGGACGGGTTAGGGTAAGTCTTCGGGTAAGGGTTAGGGCTAGGGTTAGGGTTAGGGTTAGGGGACGGGGACGGTTTAGGGGACAGGTTAGGGTACGACAACGGTTTAGGGTGAGCGTACGTGTTAGGGTACGGGTTAGTGTTATCGTATGGGTTAGGATTAGGGGATGGGTTACCGTAAGGCTTTGGGTAAGGGTTAGGGTTAGGGTTAGGGTTAGGGTTAGGGGACGGGGACGGTTTAGGGGACAGGTTAGTGTACGACAACGGTTGAGGGTGAGAGTACGTGTTAGGGTACGGGTTAGTGTTAGCATACGGGTTAGGATTAGGGGACCGGTTATGGTAAGGCTTCGAGTAAGGGTTAGGGTTAGGGTTAGGGTTAGGGTTAGGGGACGGGGACGGTTTAGGGGACAGGTTAGTGTACGACAACTGTTTAGGGTGAGCGTACGTGTTAGGGTACGGGTTAGTATTAGCGTACGGGTTAGGATTATGGGACGGGTTAGGGTAAGGCTTCGGGTAAGGTTTAGGGTTAGGGTTAGGGTTACGGTTAGGGTTAAGGGACGGGGACAGTTTAGCGGACAGTTTAGTGTATGACAACGGTTTAGGGTGAGCGTACGTGTTAGGGTATGGGTTAGAGTTAGCGTACGTGTTAGGATTAGGGGACGGTTTAGGGTAAGGCTTCAGGTAAGGGTTCGGGTTAGGGTTAGGGTTAGGGTTAGGGTGAGGTGACGGTGACGGTTTAGGGGACAGGTTAGGGTACAACAATGGTTTAGGTTGAGTGTACGTGTTAGAGTACGGGTTAGTGTTAGCGTACGGGTTAGGATTAGGGGACGGGTTAGGGTAAGGCTTCGGGTCAGGGTTAGGGTTAGGGTTAGGGATAGGGTTAGGGGACGGGGACGGTTTAGGGGACAGGTTAGGGTACGACAACGGTTTATGGTGAGCGTACGTGTTAGGCTATGGTTTAGTGTTAGCGTATGGTTTAGGATTAGGGTACGGGTTAGGGTAAGGCTTTGGGTAAGGGTTAGGGATAGGTTTAGGGTTAGGTGATGGGGACGGTTTAGGGGACAGGTTAGGGTACGACAAAGGTTTAGGGTGAGCGTACGTGTTAGGGTACGGGTTAGTGTTAGCGTACGGTTTAGGATTAGGGGACGGGTTAGGGTAAGGCTTCGGGTAAGGGTTAGGGTTAGGATTAGGGTTAGGGGACGGGGACGGGTACGGGGACAGTTTAGGGGACAGGTTAGAGTACGACAACAGTTTAGGGTGAGCCTTCGTGTTAGGGTACGGTTTAGTGTTAGCGTACGGGTTAGGATTAGGGGACGGGTTAGGGTAAGGCTTCGGGTAAGGGTTAGGGCTAGGGTTAGGGTTAGGGTTAGGGGACGGGGACGGTTTAGGGGACAGGTTAGTGTATGACAACGGTTTAGGGTGAGTGTACGTGTTAGGGTACAGGTTAGTGTTATCCTATGGGTTAGGATTAGGGGACGGTTTAGGGTAAGGCTTCGGGTAAGGGTTAGGGTTAGGGTTAGGGTTAGGGTTAGGGGACGGGGACGGTTTAGGGGACAGGTTAGGGTACGACAACGGTTTAGGGTGAGCGTACGTGTTAGGGTACGGGTTAGTGTTAGCGTACGGGTTAGGATTAGGGAACGGGTTAGGGTAAGGCTTCGGGTCAGGGTTAGGGTTAGGGTTAGGGTTAGGGTTAGGGTTAGGAGACGGGGACGGTTTAGGGGACAGGTTAGTGTACAACAACGGTTTAGGGTGTGTGTATGTGTTAGGATACGGTTTAGTGTTTGCGTACGGGTTAGGATTAGGGGACGGGTTAGGGTAAGGCTTCAGGTAAGGGTTAGGGTTAGGGTTAGGGTTAGGGTTAGGGGATGGGGACGGTTTAGGGGACAGGTTAGGGTACGACAACGGTTTATGGTGAGCGTACGTGTTAGGCTATGGGTTAGTGTTAGCGTACGGTTTAGGATTAGGGGACGGGTTAGTGTAAGGCTTTGGTTAAGGGTTAGGGTTAGGTTTAGGGTTAAGGGACGGGGACAGTTTAGGGGACAGGTTAGTGTACGACAAATGTTTAGGGTGAGCGTACTTGTTAGGGTACGGTTTAGTGTTATCTTAAGGGTTAGGATTAGGGGACGGGTTAGGGTAAGGCTTCGGGTAAGGTTTAGGGTTAGGGTTAGGGTTAGGTTTAGGGTTAGGGGACGGGGACGGTTTAGGGGACAGGTTAGAGTACGACAACTGTTTAGGGTGAGCGTACGTGTTAGGGTACGGGTTAGTGTTAGCGTACGAGTTAGGATTAGGGGACGAGTTAGGGTAAGGCTTCGGATAAGGGTTAGGGTTAAGGTTAGGATTAGGGTTAGGGTTAGGGAACGGGGACGGTTTAGGGGACAGGTTAGGGTACGACAACGGTTTAGGGTGAGCGTACGTGTTAGGGTATGGGTTAGAGTTAGCATACGGGTTAGGATTAGGGGACGGGTTAGGGTAAGGCTTCGGGTAAGGGTTAGGGTTAGGGTTAGGGTTAGGGTTAGGGGATGGGGACGGTTTAAGGGACAGGTTAGGGTACGACAACGGTTTAGGGTGAGCGTACGTGTTAGGGTACGGGTTAGTGTTAGCGTACGGGTTAGGATTAGGGGTCGGGTTAGGGTAAGGCTTCGGGTAAGGGTTAGGTTTAGGGTTAGTGTTAGGGTTAGGGGATGGGGACGGTTTAGGGGACAGGTTAGGGTACGACAAAGGTTTAGGGTGAGCGTACGTGTTAGGGTACGGGTTAGTGTTAGCGTACGGGTTAGGATTAGGGGACCGGTTAGGGTAAGGCTTCGGGTCAGGGTTAGGGTTAGGGTTAGGGTTAGGGTTAGGGTTAGGAGACGGGGAAGGTTTAGGGGACAGGTTAGTGTACAACAACCGTTTAGGGTGTGTGTATGTGTTAGGATACGGTTTAGTGTTAGCGTACGGGTTAGGATTAGGGGACGGGTTAGGGTAAGGCTTCAGGTAAGGGTTAGGGTTAGGGTTAGGGTTAGGGTTAGGGTTAGGGGATGGGGACGGTTTAGGGGACAGGTTAGGGTACGACAACGGTTTATGGTGAGCGTACGTGTTAGGCTATGGGTTAGTGTTAGCGTACGGTTTAGGATTAGGGGACGGGTTAGGGTAAGGCTTTGGGTAAGGGTTAGGGTTAGGTTTAGGGTTAGGGGACGGGGACAGTTTAGGGGACAGGTTAGTGTACGACAAAGGTTTAGGGTGAGCGTACGTGTTAGGGTACGGTTTAGTGTTAGCGTACGGGTTAGGATTAGGGGACGGGTTAGGGTAAGTCTTCGGGTAAGGGTTAGGGCTAGGGTTAGGGTTAGTGTTAGGGTACGGGGACGGTTTAGGGGACAGGTTAGGGTACGACAACGGTTTAGGGTGAGCGTACGTGTTAGGGTACGGGTTAGTGTTATCCTATGGGTTAGGATTAGGGGATGGGTTACGGTAAGGCTTTGGGTAAGGGTTAGGGATAGGGTTAGTGTTAAGGTTAGGGGACGGGGACAGTTTAGGGGACAGGTTAGTGTACGACAACGGTTTAGGGTGAGCGTACGTGTTAGGGTACGGGTTAGTGTTAGCATACGGATTAGGATTAGGGGACGGGTTATGGTAAGGCTTCGGGTAAGGGTTAGGGTAAGGGTTAGGGTTAGGGTTAGGGGACGGGGACGGTTTAGGGGACAGGTTAGTGTACGACAACGGTTTAGGGTGAGCGTACGTGTTAGGGTACGGGTTAGTGTTAGCGTACGGGTTAGGATTATGGGACGGGTTAGATTAAGGTTTAGGGTTAGGGTTAGGGTTAGGGTTAGGGTTAGGGGACGGGGACAGTTTAGGGGACAGTTTAGTGTATGACAACGGTTTAGGCTGAGCGTACGCGTTAGGGTATGGGTTAGAGTTAGCGTACGTGTTAGGATTAGGGGACGGTTTAGGGTAAGGCTTCGGGTAAGGGTTCGGGTTCGGGTTAGGGTTAGGGTTAGGGATAGGGTGAGGTGACGGTGACGGTTTAGGGGACAGGTTAGGGTACAACAACGGTTTAGGTTGAGCGTACGTGTTAGAGTACGGGTTAGTGTTAGCGTACGGGTTAGGATTAGGGGACGGGTTAGGGTAAGGCTTCGGGTCAGGGTTAGGGTTAGGGTTAGGGATAGGGTTAGGGGATGGGGACGGTTTAGGTGACAGGTTAGGGTACGACAACGGTTTATGGTGAGCGTACGTGTTAGGCTATGGTTTAGTGTTAGCGTATGGTTTAGGATTAGGGTACGGGTTAGGGTAAGGCTTTGGGTAAGGGTTAGGGATAGGTTTAGGGTTAGGTGATGGGGACGGTTTAGGGGACAGGTTAGGGTACGACAAAGGTTTAGGGTGAGCGTACGTGTTAGGGTACAGGTTAGTGATAGCGTACGGTTTAGGATTAGGGGACGGGTTAGGGTAAGGCTTCGGGTAAGGGTTAGGGTTAGGATTAGGGTTAGGGGACGGGGACGGGTACGGGGACAGTTTAGGGGACAGGTTAGAGTACGACAACAGTTTAGGGTGAGCCTTCGTGTTAGGGTACGGTTTAGTGTTAGCGTACGGGTTAGGATTAGGGGACGGGTTAGGGTAAGGCTTCGGGTAAGGGTTAGGTCTAGGGTTAGGGTTAGGGTTAGGGGACGGGGATGGTTTAGGGGACAGGTTAGTGTATGACAACGGTTTAGGGTGAGCGTACGTGGTAAGGTACAGGTTAGTGTTATCGTATGGATTAGGATTAGGGGACGGTTTAGGGTAAGGCTTCGGGTAAGGTTTAGGGTTAGGGTTAGGGTTAGGGTTAGGGTTAGGGTTAGGAGACGGGGACGGTTTAGGGGACAGGTTAGTGTACAACAACGGTTTAGGGTGTGTGTATGTGTTAGGATACGGTTTAGTGTTAGTGTACGGGTTAGGATTAGGGGACGGGTTAGGATAAGGCTTCAGGTAAGGGTTAGGGTTAGGGTTAGGGTTAGGGTTAGGGGATGGGGACATTTTAGGGGACAGGTTAGGGTACGACAACGGTTTATGGTGAGCGTACGTGTTAGGCTATATGTTAGTGTTAGCGTATGGTTTAGGATTAGGGGACGGGTTAGGGTAAGGCTTTGTGTAAGGGTTAGGGTTAGGTTTAGGGTTAGGGGACGGGGACGGCTTAGGGGACAGGTTAGGGTACGACAAAGGTTTAGGGTGACCGTACGTGTTAGGGTACGGTTTAGTGTTAGCGTACGGGTTAGGATTAGGGGACGGGTTAGGGTAAGGCTGCGTGTAAGGGTTAGGGTTAGGGTTAGGGGACGGGGACGGGGACGGGGACGGGGACAGTTTAGGGGACAGGTTAGTGTACGACAACGGTTTAGGGTGAGCGTACGTGTTAGGGTACGGGTTAGTGTTAGCGTACGGGTTAGGATTAGGGGACGGGTTAGGGTAAGTCTTCGGGTAAGGGTTAGGGCTAGGGTTAGGGTTAGGTTTAGGGGACGGGGACGGTTTAGGGGACAGGTTAGGGTACGACAATGGTTTAGGGTGAGCTTACGTGTTAGGGTACGGGTTAGTGTTATCGTATGGGTTAGGGTTAGGGGACGGGGAGGGTTTAGGGGACAGGTTAGTGTACGACAACAGTTTAGGGTGAGCGTACGTGTTAGGGTACGGGTTAGTGTTAGCGTACAGGTTAGGATTAGGGGACGGGTTAGGGTAAGGCTTCGGGTAAGGTTTAGCGTTAGGGTTAGGGTTAGGGTTAGGGTTAGGGGACGGGGACAGTTTAGGGGACAGGTTAGTGTATGACAATGGTTTAGGGTGAGCGTACGTGTTAGGGTATAGGTTAGTGTTATCATATGGGTTAGGATTAGGGGACGGGTTAGAGTAAGGCTTCGGGTAAGGGTTAGGGTTAGGTTTAGGGTTAGGGTTAGGGAATGGGGACGGTTTAGGGGACAGGTTAGGGTACGACAATGGTTTAGGGTGAGCATACGTGTTAGGGTATGTGTTAGAGTTTGCATACGGGTTAGGATTAGGGGACGGTTTATGGTAAGGCTTCGGGTAAGGGTAAGGGTTAGGGTTAGGGTTAGGGTTAGGGATAGGGTGAGGTGACGGTGACGGTTTAGGGGACAGGTTAGGGTACGACAACGGTTTAGGGTGAGCGTACGTGTTAGGGTACGGGTTAGTGTTAGCGTACGGGTTAGGATTAGGGGACGGGTTAGGGTAAGGCTTCGGGTCAGGTTTAGGGTTAGGGTTAGGGATAGGGTTAGGGGACGGGGACGGTTTAGGGGACAGGTTAGGGTACGACAACGGTTTACGTTGAGCGTACGTGTTAGGGTACGGGTTAGTGTTAGCGTACGGGTTAGGATTAGAGGACGTGTTAGGGTAAGGCTTCGGGTAAGGGTTAGGGTTAGGGTTAGGGTTAGGGTTAGGGTTAGGAGACAGGGACGGTTTAGGGGACAGGTTATTGTACAACAACGGTTTAGGGTGTGTGTATGTGTTAGGATACGGTTTAGTGTTTGCGTACGAGTTAGGATTAGGGGACGGGTTAGGATAAGGCTTCAGGTAAGGGTTAGGGTTAGGGTTAGGGTTAGGGTTAGGGGATGGGGACATTTTAGGGGACAGGTTAGGGTACGACAACGGTTTATGGTGAGCGTACGTGTTCGGCTATGGGTTAGTGTTAGCGTATGGTTTAGGATTAGGGGACGGGTTAGGGTAAGGCTTTGGGTAAGGGTTAGGGTTAGGTTTAGGGTTAGGGGACGGGGACGGCTTAGGGGACAGGTTAGGGTACGACAAAAGTTTAGGGTGAGCGTACGTGTTAGGGTACGGTTTAGTGTTAGCGTACGGGTTAGGATTAGGGGACGGGTTAGGGTAAGGCTTCGTGTAAGGGTTAGGGTTAGGGGACAGGGACGGGGACGGGGACGGGGACAGTTTAGGGGACAGGTTAGTGTACGACAACTGTTTAGGGTGAGCGTACGTGTTAGGGTACGGGTTAGTGTTAGCGTACGGGTTAGGATTAGGGGACGGGTTAGGGTAAGTCTTCGGGTAAGGGTTAGGGCTAGGGTTAGGGTTAGGGTTAGGGGACGGGGACGGTTTAGGGGACAGGTTAGTGTACGACAACGGTTTAGGGTGAGCGTACGTGTTAGGGTACGGGTTAGTGTTAGCGTACGGGTTAGGATTATGGGACGGGTTAGATTAAGGTTTAGGGTTAGGGTTAGGGTTAGGGTTAGGGTTAGGGGACGGGGACAGTTTAGGGGACAGTTTAGTGTATGACAACGGTTTAGGGTGAGCGTACGCATTAGGGTATGGGTTAGAGTTAGCGTACGTGTTAGGATTAGGGGACGGTTTAGGGTAAGGCTTCGGGTAAGGGTTCGGGTTAGGGTTAGGGTTACGGTTAGGGATAGGGTGAGGTGACGGTGACGGTTTAGGGGACAGGTTAGGGTACAACAACGGTTTAGGTTGAGCGTACGTGTTAGAGTACGGGTTAGTGTTAGCGTACGGGTTAGGATTAGGGGACGGGTTAGGGTAAGGCTTCGGGTCAGGGTTAGGGTTAGGGTTAGGGATAGGGTTAGGGGACGGGGACGGTTTAGGTTACAGGTTAGGGTACGACAACGGTTTATGGTGAGCGTACGTGTTAGGCTATGGTTTAGTGTTAGCGTATGGTTTAGAATTAGGGTACGGGTTAGGGTAAGGCTTTGGGTAAGGGTTAGGGATAGGTTTAGGGTTAGGTGATGGGGACGGTTTAGGGGACAGGTTAGGGTACGACAAAGGTTTAGGGTGAGCGTACGTGTTAGGGTACGGGTTAGTGTTAGCGTACGGTTTAGGATTAGGGGACGGGTTAGGGTAAGGCTTCGGGTAAGGGTTAGGGTTAGGGTTAGGGTTAGGGGACGGGAACAGTTTAGGGGACAGTTTAGTGTATGACAACGGTTTAGGGTGAGCGTACGCGTTAGGGTATGGGTTAGAGTTAGCGTACGTGTTAGGATTAGGGGACGGTTTAGGGTAAGGCTTCGGGTAAGGGTTCGGGTTAGGGTTAGGGTTAGGGTTAGGGATAGGGTGAGGTGACGGTGACGGTTTAGGGGACAGGTTATGGTACAACAACGGTTTAGGTTGAGCGTACGTGTTAGAGTACGGGTTAGTGTTAGCGTACGGGTTAGGATTAGGGGACGGGTTAGGGTAAGGCTTCGGGTCAGGGTTAGGGTTAGGGTTAGGGATAGGGTTAGGGGACGGGGACGGTTTAGGGGACAGGTTAGGGTACGACAACGGTTTATGGTGAGCGTACGTGTTAGGCTATGGTTTAGTGTTAGCGTATGGTTTAGGATTAGGGTACGGGTTAGGGTAAGGCTTTGGGTAAGGGTTAGGGATAGGTTTAGGGTTAGGTGATGGGGACGGTTTAGGGGACAGGTTAGGGTACGACAAAGGTTTAGGGTGAGCGTACGTGTTAGGGTACGGGTTAGTGTTAGCGTACGGTTTAGGATTAGGGGACGGGTTAGGGTAAGGCTTCGGGTAAGGGTTAGGGTTAGGATTAGGGTTAGGGGACGGGGACGGGTACGGGGACAGTTTAGGGGACAGGTTAGAGTACGACAACAGTTTAGGGTGAGCCTTCGTGTTAGGGTACGGTTTAGTGTTAGCGTACGGGTTAGGATTAGGGGACGGGTTAGGGTAAGGCTTCGGGTAAGGGTTAGGGCTAGGGTTAGGGTTAGGGTTAGGGGACGGGGACGGTTTAGGGGACAGGTTAGTGTATGACAACGGTTTAGGGTGAGCGTACGTGGTAAGGTACAGGTTAGTGTTATCGTATGGATTAGGATTAGGGGACGGTTTAGGGTAAGGCTTCGGGTAAGGGTTAGGGTTAGGGTTAGGGTTAGGGTTAGGGTTAGGAGACGGGGACGGTTTAGTGGACAGGTTAGTGTACGACAACGGTTTAGGGTGAGCGTACGTGTTTGGGTATGGGTTAGTGTTAGCATACGGGTTAGGATTAGGGGATGGGTTATGGTAAGGCTTTGGGTAAGGGTTAGGGTTAGGGTTAGGGTTAGGGTTAGGGGACGGGGACGGTTTAGAGGACTGGTTAGGGTACGACAACGGTTTAGGGTGGGCGTACGTGTTAGGGTACGGGTTAGTGTTATCGTATGGGTTAGGGTTAGGGGACGGGGAGGGTTTAGGGGACAGGTTAGTGTACGACAACAGTTTAGGGTGAGCGTACGTGTTAGGGTACGGGTTAGTGTTAGCGTACAGGTTAGGATTAGGGGACGGGTTAGGGTAAGGCTTCGGGTAAGGTTTAGCGTTAGGGTTAGGGTTAGGGTTAGGGTTAGGGGACGGGGACAGTTTAGGGGACAGGTTAGTGTATGACAATGGTTTAGGGTGAGCGTACGTGTTAGGGTATAGGTTAGTGTTATCATATGGGTTAGGATTAGGGGCGGGTTAGAGTAAGGCTTCGGGTAAGGGTTAGGGTTAGGTTTAGGGTTAGGGTTAGGGGATGGGGACGGTTTAGGGGACAGGTTAGGGTACGACAACGGTTTAGGGTGAGCGTACGTGTTAGGGTACGGGTTAGTGTTTGCGTACGGTTTAGGATTAGGGGAAGGGTTAGGGTAAGGCTTCGGGTAAGGGTTAGGGTTAGGGTTAGGGTTAGGGTTAGGGTTAGGGAACGGGGACGGTTTAGGGGACAGGTTACGGTACGACAATGATTTAGGGTGAGCGTACGTGTTAGGGTATGGGTTAGAGTTTGCATACGGGTTAGGATTAGGGGACGGTTTATGGTAAGGCTTCGGGTAACGGTAAGGGTTAGGGTTAGGGTTAGGGTTAGGGATAGGGTGAGGTGACGGTGACGGTTTAGGAGACAGGTTAGGGTACGACAACGGTTT
Organism: Phocoena phocoena; assembly: GCF_963924675.1. Taxonomy (NCBI): domain Eukaryota; kingdom Metazoa; phylum Chordata; class Mammalia; order Artiodactyla; family Phocoenidae; genus Phocoena; species Phocoena phocoena. Next base: position 377,426 of record NW_027077717.1, on the reverse strand, counting down.
AGGGTGAGCGTACGTGTTAGGGTACGGGTTAGTGTTAGCGTACGGGTTAGGATTAGGGGACGGGTTAGGGTAAGGCTTCGGGTCAGGTTTAGGGTTAGGGTTAGGGATAGGGTTAGGGGACGGGGACGGTTTAGGGGACAGGTTAGGGTACGACAACGGTTTACGTTGAGCGTACGTGTTAGGGTACGGGTTAGTGTTAGCGTACGGGTTAGGATTAGAGGACGTGTTAGGGTAAGGCTTCGGGTAAGGGTTAGGGTTAGGGTTAGGGTTAGGGTTAGGGTTAGGAGACAGGGACGGTTTAGGGGACAGGTTATTGTACAACAACGGTTTAGGGTGTGTGTATGTGTTAGGATACGGTTTAGTGTTTGCGTACGGGTTAGGATTAGGGGACGGGTTAGGATAAGGCTTCAGGTAAGGTTTAGGGTTAGGGTTAGGGTTAGGGTTAGGGGATGGGGACATTTTAGGGGACAGGTTAGGGTACGACAACGGTTTATGGTGAGCGTACGTGTTAGGCTATGGGTTAGTGTTAGCGTATGGTTTAGGATTAGGGGACGGGTTAGGGTAAGGCTTTGGGTAAGGGTTACGGTTAGGTTTAGGGTTAGGGGACGGGGACGGCTTAGGGGACAGGTTAGGGTACGACAAAGTTTTAGGGTGAGCGTACGTGTTAGGGTACGGTTTAGTGTTAGCGTACGGGTTAGGATTAGGGGACGGGTTAGGGTAAGGCTTCGTGTAAGGGTTAGGGTTAGGGTTAGGGGACGGGGACGGGGACGGGGACGGGGACAGTTTAGGGGACAGGTTAGTGTACGACAACGGTTTAGGGTGAGCGTACGTGTTAGGGTACGGGTTAGTGTTAGCGTACGGGTTAGGATTAGGGGTCGGGTTAGGGTCAGGCTTCGGGTAAGGGTTAGGGTTAGGTTTAGTGTTAGGGTTAGGGGATGGGGACCGTTTAGAGGACAGGTTAGGGTACGATAACAGTTTAGGGTGAGCGTACGTGTTAGGGTACGGGTTTGTGTTAGCGTACGGGTTAGGATAAGGGGATGGGTTAGGGTAAGGCTTCGGGTAAGGGTTAGGGTTAGGGTTAGGGTTAGGGTTAGGGTTAGGGGTGGGGACGGTTTAGGGGATAGGTTAGGGTACGACAATGGTTTAGGTTGCGCGTACGTGTTAGGGTACGTGTTAGTGTTAGCGTACGGGTTAGTATCAGGGGACGGGTTAGGGTAAGGCTTCGGGTAAGGGTTAGGGTTAGGTTTAGGGTTAGGGTTAGGGTTAGGGAATGGGGACGGTTTAGGGGACATGTTAGGGTACGACAACAGTTTAGGGTGGGCGAACGTGTTAGGGTACAGTTTACTGTTAGCCTACGGGTTAGGATTAGGGTACGGGTTAGCTTAAGGCTTCGGGTAAGGGTTAGGGTTAGGGTTAGGGTTAGGGGACGGGGACGGTTTAAGGGACAGGTTAGTGTACGACAACTGTTTAGGGTGAGCGTATGTGTTAGGGTACGGGTTAGTGTTAGCGTACGGGTTAGGATTAGGGGAAGGGTTAGTGTAAGGCTTCGGGTAAGGGTAGGGTTAGGGTTAGGGTTAGGAGTAGGGGACGGGGACGGGAACGGTTTAGGGGTAGGTTAGGGTACGACAACGGTTTAGGGTGAGTGTACGTGTTAGGGTATGTGTTAGTGTTAGCGTACGGGTTAGGATTAGGGGACAGGTTAGGTTAAGGCTTCGGGTTAGGGTTAGGGTTAGGGTTAGGGTTAGGGTTAGGGTTAGGGGACGGGGACTGTTTAGGGGACAGCTTAGGGTACGACAACGGTTTAGGGTGTGCGTACGTGTTATGGTACGGGTTAGTGGTAGCGTACGGTTTAGGATCAGGGGACGAGTTAGGGTAAGGCTTCGGATAAGGTTTAGGGTTAGTGTTAGGGTTAGGTTTAGGGGACGGGGTCAGTTTAGGGGACAGGTTAGGGTACGACAACGTTTTAAGGTGAGCGTACGTGTTAGGGTATGGGTTAGTGTTAGCATACGGGTTAGGATTAGGGGATGGGTTAGGGTAAGTATTCGGGTAAGGGTTAGGGTTAGGGTTAGGGTTAGGGTTAGGGGACGGGGACCGTTTAGGGGAGAGGTTAGGGTACAACAACGGTTTAGGGTGAGCGTACGTGTTAGGGTACGGGTTAGTGTTAGCGTACGGTTTAGGATTAGGGGACGGGTTAGTTTAAGGCTTCGGGTAAGGGTTAGGGTTAGGGTTAGGGTTAGGGTTTGGGTTAGGGGTCTGGGACGGTTTAGGGGACAGGTTAGGGTACGACAACGGTTTAGGGTGAGCGTACATGTTAGGGTACGGGTTAGTGTTAGCGTACGGGTTAGGATTAGGGGTCGGGTTAGGGTAAGGCTTCGGGTAAGTGTTAGGGTTAGGGTTAGGGTTAGGGTTAGGGGATGGGGATGGTTTAGGGGACAGGTGACCGTACGACATCGGTTTAGGGTGAGCGTACGTGTTAGGGTACGTGTTAGTGTTAGCGTACGGGTTAGGATTAGGGGACGGATTAGGGTAAGACTTCCTGTAAGGGTTAGGGTTAGGGTTAGGGTTAGGGTTAGGGTTAGAGTACGGGGACGGTTTAGGGGACAGGTTAGGGTACAACTACGGTTTAGGGTGAGCATAAGTGTTAGGGTACGGGTTAGTGTTAGCGTACGGATTAGGATTAGGGTACGGGTTAGGGTAAGGCTTCGGGTAAGGATTAGGTTTAGGGTTAGGGTTAGGGGATGGGGAAGGTTTAGCGGACAGGTTAGGGTACGACAACGGTTTAGGGTGAGCGTACGTGTTAGGGTATGGTTTAGTGTTAGCATACGGGTTAGGATTAGGGGACTGGTTAGGTTAAGGCTTCGGGTAAGGGTTAGGGTTAGGGTTAGGGTTAGGGTTAGGAGACGGGGACTGTTTAGGGGACAGGTTAGAATACGACAACGGTTTAGGGTGAGCGTATGTGTTATGGTACGGGTTAGTGTTAGCGTACGGTTTAGGATTACGGGACGGGTTAGTGTAAGGCTTCGGGTAAGTGTTAAGGTTAGGGTTAGGGTTAGGGTTAGGTGACGGGGACAGTTTAGGGGACATGTTAGGGTACGACAATGGTTTAGTGTGAGCGTAAGTGTTAGCGTACGGGTTAGTGTTAGTGTACTGGTTAGCATTAGGGGACGGGTTACGGTAAGGCTTCGGGTAAGGGTTAAGTTTAGGTTTAGGTTTAGGGTTAGGGTTAGGGGACCGGGACGGTTTAGGGTACAGGTTAGCGTACGACAACGGTTTAGGGTGAGCGTACGTGTTAGGGTACGGGTTAGTGTTACCGTACGGGTTAGGATTAGGGGACGGGTTAGGATAAGGCTTCGGGTAAAGTTAGGGTTAGGGTTTGGGTTAGGGTTAGGGTTAGGGGACGGGGACGGTTTAGGGGACAGGTTAGGTTACGACAACGGTTTAGGGTGAGCGTACGTGTTAGGGTACGGGTTAGTGTTAGCGTACGGGTTAGGATTAGGGGACGGTTTAGCGTAAGGATTCGGGTAAGGGATAGGATTAGGGTTAGGGTTAGGGTTAGGGTTAGGGTACCGGGACGGTTTAGTGAACAGGTTAGTGTACGACAACTGTTTAGGGTGAGCCTATCTGTTAGGGTACGGTTTAGTGTTAGCCTACGCGTTAGGATTAGGGGACGGGTTAGGGTAAGGCTTCGGGTAAGGTTTAGGGTTAGGGTTAAGGTTAGGGTTAGGGGACGGGGACGATTTAGGGGACAGGTTAGGGTTAGGGTTAGGGTTAGGGTTAGGGTTTGGGTTAGGGGACGGGGACGGTTTAGGGGACAGGTTAGAGAACGACAACGGTTTAGTGTGAGCGTACGTATTAGGGTACGGGTTAGTGTTAGCGTACGGGTTAGGATTAGGGGACGGGTTAGGGTAAGACTTCGGGTAAGGGTTAGGGTTAGGGTTAGGGTTAGGGGATGGGGACGGGGATGGGGTCGGTTTAAGGGACAGGTTAGGGTACCACAACGGTTTAGCGTGAGCGTACGTGTTAGGGTACAGGTTAGTGTTAGCGTACGGATTAGGATTAGGGGACGGGTTAGGGTAAGCCTTCGGGTAAGGCTTAGGGTTAGGGTTAGGGTTAGGGTTAGGTTACGGGGACGGTTTAGGGGACAGGTTAGGGTACGACAACGGTTTAGGGTGAGCGTACGTGTTAGGGAATGGGTTAGTGTTAGCGTACGGGTTAGGATTAGGGGACGGGTTAGGTTAAGGCTTCGGGTAAGGGTTAGGTTTAGTTTTAGGGTTAGGGTTAGGGTTAGGGGACGGGGATGTTTTAGGGGACAGGTTAGGGTACGACAACGGTTTAGGGTGAGCGTACGTGTTAGGGTACGGGTTAGTGTTAGCGTACGGGTTAGGATTAGGGGACGGGTTAAGGTAAGGATTCGGGTATGTGTTAGGTTTAAGTTTAGGGTTAGGGTTAGGGTTAGGGGACCGGGACGATTTAGGGGACAGGTTAGCGTATGACAACTGTTTAGGCTGAGCGTACGTGTTAGGGTACGGGGTAAGGCTTCGGGTAAGGTTTAGTGTTAGGGTTAGGGTTAGGATTAGGGCACGGGGACGCTTTGGGGGACAGGTTAGGGTACGACAATGGTTTAGGGTGAGCGTACGTGTTAGGGTATGGGTTAGTGTTAGAGTACGGGTTAGGATTAGGGGACGGGTTAGTGTAAGGCTTCGGGTAAGGGTTAGGTTTAGGGTTAGGGTTAGGTTTAGGGTTAGGGGACGGGGACAGTTTAGGGGAGAGGTTAGTGTACAACAACGGTTTAGGGTGAGCGTACGTGTTAGGGTACGGGTTAGTGTTAGCGTACGGGTTAGGATTAGGGGACGGGTTAAGGTAAGGCTTCGGTTAAGGGTTAGGGTTAGGGTTAGAGTTAGGGTTTGGGTTAGGGGACGGGGACGATTTAGGGGACAGGTTAGGGTACAACAACAGTTTAGGGTGAGCGTACATATTAGGGTACGGGTTAGTGTTAGCGTACAGGTTAGGATTAGGGGACAGGTTAGGGTAAGCCTTCGGGTAAGTGTTAGGGTTAGGGTTAGGGTTAGGTTTAGGGTTAGGTTTAGGGGACGGGGACGTTTTAGGGGACAGTTTAGGGTATGACAACGGTTTAGGGTGAGCGTATGTGTTAGTGTACAGGGTAGTGTTAGCGTATGGGTAAGGATTAGGGTACGGTTTAGTGTAAGGCTTCGGGTAAGGGTTAGGGTTAGGGTTATGGTTAAGGTTAGGGTTAGGGGACGGGGACGGTTTAGGGGAAAGGTTAGGGTAGGACAACGGTTTAGGGTGAGCGTACGTGTTAGGGTATGGGTTAGTCGTAGTGTACGGGTTAGGATAGGGGACGGGTTAGGGTAAGGCTTCGGGTTAGTGTTAGGGTTAGGGTTAGGGTTAGGGGATGGGGACGGGGACGGTTTAGGGGACAGGTTACGGTACGACAAAGGATTAGGGTGAGCGTACGTGTTAGGCTACGGGTTAGTGTTTGCGTATGGGTTAGGGTTAGGGGACGTGTTAGGGTAAGGCTTCGGGTAAGGGTTAGGGTTAGGGTTAGGGTTAGGGTTAGGGTTAGGGGACGGGGACGGTTTAGGGGACAGGTTAGTGTTCGACAACGGTTTACGGTGAGCGTACGTGTTAGGGTACGGATTAGAGTTAGCGTACGTGTTAGGATTAGGGGATGGGTTAGTGTAAGGCTTCGGGTAAGGGTTAGGTTTAGGGTAAGGGTTAGGGTTAGGTTTAGGGGACCGGGACGGTTTAGGGGACAGGTTAGGGTACGACAACTGTTTAGGGTGACCATACGTGTTAGGGTACGGGTTAGTGTTAGCGTACGGTTTAGGATTAGGTGACGGGTTAGTGTAAGGCTTCGGGTAAGGGTAAGGGTTAGGGTTAGGGTTAGGGTTAGGGTTAGGGTTAGGGTTAGTGGACGGGGACGGTTTAGGGGACAGATTATGGTATGACAAAGGTTTAGGGTGAGCGTACGTGTAAGGGTACGGATTAGTGTTAGCGTACAGGTTAGGATTAAGGGACGGGTTAGGGTAAGGCTTCGGGTAAGGGTTAGGTTTAGGGTTAGGGTTAGGGTTAGGGTTAGGGGACCGGGACGGTTTAGGGGACAGGTTAGGGTACGACAACTCTTTAGGGTGAGCATACGTGTTAGAGTACGGGTTAGTGTTAGCGTACGGGTTAGGATTAGGGGACGGGTTAGTGTAAGGCTTCGGGTAAGGGTTAGGTTTAGGTTTAGGGTTAGGGTTAGGGTTAGGGTTAGGGTTAGGGGACAGGGACGGTTTAGGGGACAGGTTAGTGTACGACAACAGTTTAGGGTGAGCGTACGTGTTAGTGTACGGGTTAGTGTTAGCTTACGGGTTAGCATTAGGGGACGGGTTAGTGTAAGGCTTCGTGTAAGGGTTAGGGTTAGGGTTAGGGTTAGGGTTAGGGGACGGGGACAGTTTAGGGGACATGTTAGGGTATGACAACGGTTTAGGGTGAGCGTACGTGTTAGGGTACGGGTTAGTGTTAGGTTACGGGTTAGGATAAGCGAGGGGTTAGGGTAAGGCTTCGGGTAAGGATTAGGGTTAGGGTTAGGGTTAGGGTTAGTGTTAGGGTTAGGGGACGGGGATGGTTTAGGGCACAGGTTAGGGTACGACAACGGTTTAGGTTGAACGTACGTGTTAGGGTACGGGTTAGTGTTAGCGTACGGGTTAGGATTAGGGGACAGGTTAGGGTAAGGATTCGGGTAAGGGTTAGGTTTAGGGTTAGGGTTAGGGTTAGGGTTAGGGGACCGGGAAGGTTTAGGGGACAGGTTAGGGTACGACAACTGTTTAGAGTGAGCGTATGTGTTAGGGTACGGGTTAGTGTCAGCGTACGCGTTAGGATTAGGGGACGGGTTAGGGTAAGGCTTCGGGTTAGGGTTAGGGTTAGGTTTAGGGTTAGGGTTAGAGGACGGGGACGATTTAGGGGACAGGTTAGGGTACGACAACGGTTTAGGGTGAGCGTACGTGTTTGGTACGGGTTAGTGTTAGTGTACGTTTTAGGATTGGGGACGAGTTAGGGTAACGCTTCGGGTAAGTGTTAGGGTTAGGGTTACGGTTAGGGTTAGGTTTAGGGGACGGGGACAGTTTAGGGGTGAGGTTAGGTTACAACAACGGTTTAGGGTGAGCGTACGTGTTAGTGTATGGGTTAGTTTTAGCGTACAGGTTAGGATTAGGGGACGGGATAGGGTAAGGTTTCGGATAAGGGTTAGGGTTAGGGTTAGGATTAGGGTTTGGGTTAGGGGACGGGATCGGTTTAGGGGACAGGTTAGGGTACAACAACGGTTTAGGGTGAACGTACGTGTTAGGGTACGGGGTAGTGTTAGCGTACGGTTAGGATTAGGGGACGGGTTAGGGTAAGGCTTCGGGTAAGGCTTAGGGTTAGGGTTAGGGTTAGGGTTAGGGGATGGGGACGTTTTAGGGGACAGGTTAGGGTATGACAACGGTTTAGGGTGAGCGTATGTGTTAGGGTACGGGTTAGAGTTAGCGTATGTGTTAGGATTAGGAGACGGGTTAGGGTAAGGCTTCGGGTAAGGGTTAGGTTTAGGTTTAGGTTTAGGGTTAGGGTTAGGGGATGGGGACGGTTTAGGTGACAGGTTAGGGTAGGACAACGGTTTAGGGTGAGCGTACGTGTTAGGGTATGGGTTAGTGGTAGCGTACGTGTTAGGATTAGGGGCGGGTTAGGGCAAGGTTTCGGGTAAGGGTTAGGGTTAGGGATAGGTTTAGGGGACGGGGACGGGGACGGTTTAGGGGACAGGTTAGTGTACGACAATGATTTAGGGTGATCGTACGTTTTAGGGTATGGTTTAGTGTTAGCGTACGGGTTACGATTAGGGGACGGGTTAGGGTAAGGCTTCGGGTAAGGTTTAGGGTTAGGGTTAGTGTTAGGGTTAGGGCTGGTTTAGGGGACGGCGATGGTTTAGGGGACAGTTTAGGGTACGACAACGGTTTAGCCTGAGCGTACGTGTTAGGGTACGGGTTACTTTTAGCGTACGGGTTAGGACTAGGGGACGGGTTAGGGTAAGGCTTCCTGTAAGGGTTAGGGTTAGGGTTGGGGTTAGGTTTAGGGTTAGGGGATGGGGACGGTTTAGGGGACAGGTTAGTGTTCGACAACGGTTTAGGGTTAGTGTACGTGTTAGGGTATGAGTTAGTGTTAGGGTACGGGTTAGGATTAGGAGACTGGTTAGGGTAAGTCTTCGGGTAAGTGTTAGCGTTAAGGTTAGAGTTAGGATTAGGCGACGGGGACGGTTTAGGGGACAGGTTTGTGTACGACAACAGTTTAGGGTGAGTGTACGTGTTAGGGTACGGGTTAGTGTTAGCGTACGGGTTAGGATTAGGGGAGGGGTAAGGTTAAGGATTCGGGTAACGTTTAGGGTTAGTGTTAGGGTTAAGGGACGGGGACGGTTTAGGGGCCTGGTTAGGGTATGACAACGGTTTAGGGTGAGCGTACGTGTCAGGGTACGAGTTAGTGTTAGCGTACAGGTTAGGAATAGGGGACGGGATAGGGTAAGGCTTCGGGTAAGGGTTAGTGTTAGTGTTAGGGTTAGGGTTAGGGTTACGTGATGGGGAGGGTTTAGGGGACTGGTTAGGGTACGACAAAGATTTAGGGTGAGCGTACGTGTTAGGGTACTGGTTAGTGTTAGTGTACGGGTTAGGATTAGGGGACGGGTAAGTGTAAGGCTTCGGGTAAGTGTTAGGGTTAGGGTTAGGGGACGGGGACAGTTTAGGGGACAGGTTAGGGTACGACAACGGTTTAGGGCGAGCATACGTGTTAGGGTACGGGTTAGTGTTAGCGTAAGGGTTAGGTTTATGGGACGGGTTAGGATAAGGCTTCGGGTAAGGTTTAGGGTTAGGGTTAGGTTTAGGGTTATGGTTAGGGGACGGGGACGGTTTAGGGGACACGTTAGGGTACGCCAACGGTTTAGGGTGAGCATACGTGTTAGGGTATGGGTTAGTGTTAGTGAACGGGTTAGGATTAGGGGACGGGTTAGTGTAAGGCTTCGGGTAAGGGTTATGGTTAGGGTTAGGTTTAGGGTTAGGGGTAGGGTTAGGGGACGGGCACGGTTTAGGTGACAGTTTAGGGTACGACAAGGGTTTAGGGTGAGCGTACGTGTTAGGGTAAGGGTTAGTGTTAGCTTACGAGTTAGGATTATGGGACGGGTTAGGGTAAGCCTTCAGGTAAGGGTTAGGGTTCGGGTTAGGGTTAGGGTTATGGTTAGGGGACGGGGACGGTTTAGGGGAAAGGTTAGGGTACGACAACGGTTTAGGGTGAGTGTACGTGTTAGGGTACGGGTTAGTGTTAGCGTACGGGATAGGATTAGGGGACGGGTTAGTGTAAGCCTTCGGGTAAGGGTTAGGTTTAGGGTTAGGGTTAGGGTTAGGGTTACGGGACGGGGACGGTTTAGGGGACAGGTTAGTGTATGACAACGGTTTAGGGTGAGCGTACGTGTTAGGATTCGCGTTAGTGTTAGCGTACGGGTTAGGATTAGGGGACGGGTTATGGTAAGGCTTCGGGTAAGGTTTAGGTTTAGGGTTAGGGTTAGTGGACGGGGACGGTTTAGGGGACTGGTTAGGGTACGACAACTGTTTAGTGTGAGCGTACGTGTTAGGGTACGGGTTAGTGTTAGCGTACGGTTTAGGATTAGGGGACGGGTTAGCGTAAGGCTTCGGGTAAGGGTTAGGGTTAGGGTTAGGGTTAGGGGACGGAGACGGGTTAGGGGACAGGTTAGGGCACGACAACGTTTTAGGGTGAGCGTACGTGTTCGGGTACGGGTTAGTGTTAGCGTACGGGTTAGGATTAGGGGACGGGTTAGTATAAGCCTTCGGGTAAGGGTTAGGATTAGGGTAAGGGTTAGGTTTAGGGGACGGGGACGGTTTAGGAGACAGGTTAGTGTAGGGCAACGGTTTAGGGTGAGCATAAGTTTTAGGGTATGGGTTCGTTTCAGCGTACGGGTTAGGATTAGGTGACGGGTTAGGGTAAGGATTCAGGTAAGGTTTAGGGTTAGGGATAGGGTTAGGCTTAGGGGACGGGGAGGTGTTAGGGGCAAGGTTAGGATACGACAAAATTTTAGGGTGAGCATACGTGTTAGGGTACGGGTTAGTGTTAGCATACAGGTTAGGATTAAGGGACGGGTTAGGGTAAGGCTTCGGGTAAGTGTAAGGGTTAGGATTAGGTTTAGGGTTAGGGTTAGGGGACGGGGACAGTTTAGGAGACAAGTTCTGTTACGACAATGGTTTAGGGTGAGCGTACATGTTAGGGTATGGTTTAGTGTTAGCGTACGGGTTAGGATTAGGAGACGGGTTAGGGTAAGGCTTCGGGAAAGGGTTAGGGTTAGGGTTAGTGTTAGGGTTAGGGTTAGGTTTAGGGGATGGCGACTGTTTAGGGGAAAGGTTAGGGTACGACAACGGTTTAGTGTGAGCGTACGTGTTAGGGTATGGATTAGTTTTAGCATACAGTTTAGGACTAGGGGACGGGTTAGGGTAAGGCTTCTGGTAAGGTTTAGGATTAGGGTTAGGTTTAGGTTTAGGGTTAGGGGATGGGGACGGTTTAGGGGACAGGTTAGGGTACGACAACGGTTTAGGGTGAGTGTACGTGTTAGGGTACGAGTTAGTGTTAGGGTACGGGTTAGGATTAGGAGACTGGTAACTGTAAGGCTTCGGGTAAGTGTTAGCGTTAGGGTTAGGGTTACGGGACGGGGACGGTTTAGGGGACAGGTTTGTGTACGACAACAATTTAGGGTGAGCGTACGTGTTAGGGTACGGGTTAGTGTTAGCGTACGGGTTAGGATTAGGGGACGGGTTAGGGTAAGGATTCGGGTAAGATTTAGGGTTAGGGTTAGGGGACGGGGACGGTTTAGGGCACTGGTTAGGGTATGACAACGGTTTAGGGTGAGCGTACGTGTTAGGTTACGATTTAGTGTTAGCGTACGGGTTAGGAATAGGGGACGGGTTAGGGTAAGGCTTCGGGTAAGGGTTAGGGTTAGGTTTAGGGTTAGGGTTAGGGTTACGGGATGGGGACGGTTTAGGGGACTGGTTAGTGTACGACAACGATTTAGGGTGAGCATACGTGTTAGGGTACTGGTTAGTGTTAGTGTACGGCTTAGGATTAGGGGACGGGTTAGGGTAACGCTTACGGTAAAGGTTAGGTTTAGGGTTAGGGTTAGAGTTAGGGTTAGGGGACCGGGATGGTTTAGGGGACAGGTAAGTGTATGACAACGGTTTAGGGTAAGCGTACGTGTTAGGGTACGGGTTAGTGTTAGTGAACGGGTTAGGATTAGGGGACGGATTAGGGTAAGGCTTCGGGTAAGGGTTATGGTTAGGGTTAGGATTAAGGTTAAGGATAGGAGACGGTGACGGGGACGGTTTAGGGGACAGGTTAGGGTACGACAATTGTTTAGGGTGAACGTACGTGTTAGGGTACGGGTTAGTGTTAGTGTACGGGTTAGGATTAGGGGACGGGTTAGGGTAAGGCTTCGAGTAAGGTTTAGGGTTAGGGTTAGGGTTAGGGTTAGAGGACGGGGATGGTTTAGGGGACACGTTAGGGTACGACAACGGTTTAGGGTTAGCGTACGTGTTAGGGTAAGGGTTAATGTTAGCGTACAGGTTAGGATTAGGTGACGGGTTAGTGTAAGTCTTCGGGTAAGTGTTAGGGTTAGGGTTAGGTTTAAGTTTAAGTTTAGGAGACGGGGACGGGGACGGTTTAGGGGACAGGTTAGTGTACGACAATTGTTTAGGGTTAACGTACGTGTTACGGTACGGGTTAGTGTTAGCGTACGGTTAGGATTAGGGGACGGGTTAGGGTAAGGCTTTGGGTAAGTTTTACGGTTACGGTTAGTGTTAGGGTTAGGGTTAGAAGACGGGGACGGTTTAGGGGACAGGTTAGTGTACGACAAAGATTTAGGGTGGGCGTACGTGTTAGGGTACGCGTTAGTGTAAGCGTACGGGTTAGGATTAGGGGACGGTTTAGGGTAAGGCTTCGGGTAAGGGTTATGGTTAGGGTTAGGGTTAGGGTTAAGGTTAGGGAATGGGGACTGTTTAGGGGACAGGTTAGGGTAAGACAACGGTTTAGGGTGAGCAGACATGTTAGGGCACGGGTTAGTGTTAGCGTACGGTTTAGGATTAGGGGACGTGTTAGGGTAAGGATTCGGGTAAGGGTTAGGGTTAGGGTTAGGATTAGGGTTAGGGTTAGGAGACGGGAACGGTTTACGGGACAGTTTAGGGTACGAAAACGGTTTAGGGTGAGCGTACGTGTTAGGGTATATGTTAGTGCTAGAGTACGGTTAAGGATTAAGGGACGGGTTAGTGTAAGGCTTCGGGTAAGGGTTAGGGTTAGGGTTAGGGTTAGGGTTAGGGGACGGGGACTTTTTAGGGGACAGGTTAGGGTATGACAAAGGTTTAGGGTGAGCGTACGTGTTAGGGTATGGGTTAGTGTAAGCGTTCGGTTTAGGATTAGGGGACGGGTTAGGGTAAGTCTTCGGGTAAGGGTTATGGTTAGGGTTAGGGTTAAGGTTAGGGAACGGGGACTGTTTAGGGGACAGGTTAGGGTACGACAACGGTTTAGGGTGAGCGTACGTGTTAGGGCACGGGTTAGTGTTAGCGTACGGGTTAGGAATAGGGGATGTGTTAGGGTAAGGCTTCAGGTAAGAGTTAGGGTTAGGGTTAGGGTTAGTGTTAGGGGATTGGGACGGATTATGGGACATGTTAGAGTACGACAACGTTTTAGGTTAAGTGTACGTGTTAGGGTGCGGGTTAGTGTTAGCGTACGGGTTAGAATTAGGGGACAGGTTAGGGTAAGGTTTCGGGTAAGGATTAGGGTTAGTGTTAGGGTGAGTGTTAGGTGATGGGGACGGTTTAGGGGACAGGTTAGGGTATGAGAACGGTTGAGGGTGAGTGTACGTGTTAGGGTACGGGTTAGTGTTAGCGTATGGGTTAGGATTAAGGGACGGGTTAGGGTAAGGCTTCGGGTAAGGGTTAGGTTTAGGGTTACGGTTAGGGTTAGGGTTCGGGGACGGGGACGGTTTGGTGGACAGGTTAGGGTACGAGAAATGTTTAGGGTGAGGGTACGTGTTAGGGTACGCTTTAGTGTTAGCGTACGGGTTAATTAGGGGACGGGTTAGGGTAAGGCTTCCGGTAAGGCTTAGGGTTAGGGTCAGGGTTAGGGTTAGTGTTAGGGGATGGGGACGGTTTAGGGGACCGGTTAGATTTCGACAACTCTTTAGGGTGAGCGTACATGTTAAGGAACGGGTAAGTGTTAGCGTACGGTTTAGGATTAGGGGACGGGTTAGGGTAAGGCTTCGGGTAAGGGTTAGAATTAGGGTTAGGGTTAGGGTTTGGGTTAGGGGACGGGGATGGTTTAGGGGACATGTTAGGGTACGACAACTGTTTAGGGTGAGCGTACGTGTTAGGGTACGTGTTAGTGTTAGCGTACGGGTTAGGATTAGGGAATGTGTTAGGGTAAGGCTTCGGGTAAGGGTTAGGGTTAGGGTTATGGTTAGGGTTAGGGTTAGTGTTAGGGGACGGGGACGGTTTAGGGGACACGTTAGGTTACGACAACGGTTTAGGGTGAGCGTAAGTGTTAAGGTACGGGTTAGTGTTAGCGTACGGGTTAGGATTATGGGACGGGTTAGTGTAAGGCTTTGGGTAAGGGTTAGGGGTAGGGTTAGTGTTAGGGTTAGGGTATGGGGATGGGGACGGGGACGGTTTAGTGAACAGGTTAGGGTAAGACAAAGGTTTAGGGTGAGCGTACGTGTTAGGGTACGGGTTAGTGTTAGCGTATGGGTTAGGATTAAGGGACGGGTTAGGGTAAGGCTTCGGGTAAGTGTTAGGGTTAGAGTTAGGGTTAGGGTTAGCGTTAGGGGATGGGGAAGGTTTAGGGGACAGGTTAGAGTACGACAACGTTTTAGGGTGAGCGTACGTATTAGGGTACTGGTTAGTGTTAGCATACGCGTTAGTATTAGGGGACGGGTTAGGGTAAGGCTTCGGGTAAGGGTTAGGGTTAGAGTTAGGGCTAGGGTTAGGGTTAGGGGATGGGACGTTTTAGGGGACAGGTTAGGGTACGACAACGGTTTAGGGTGAGCATACGTGTTAGGGTACTGCTTAGTGTTAGCATACGCGTTAGGATTAGGGGACGGGTTAGTGTAAGGCTTCGGGTAAGGGTTAGGGTTAGGGTTAGGGTTAGGGTTAGGGTTAGGGGACGGGGCGGGGACGGTTTAGGGGACAGGTTAGGGTACAATAACAGTTTAAGGTGAGCGTACGTGTTAGGGTATGGGTTAGTTTTAGCGTACGCATTAGGATTATTGGACGGGTTAGTGTAAGGCTTTGGGTAAGGGTTAGAGTTAGGGTTAGGGTTAGGGTTAGGGAACGGGGATGGTTTAGGGGACAGGTTAGTGTACGACAAAAGTTTATGGTGAGCCTACGTGTTAGGGTATGGGTTAGTGTTAGCGTACGAGTTAGGTTTAAGGGAAGGGTTAGGGTAAGGCTTCGGGTAAGGGTTAGGTTTAGGGTTAGGGTTAGGGTTAGGGGACGGGGACGGTAGAGGGAACAGGTTATGTTACGACAGTGGTTTAGGGTGAGCGTACGTATTAGGGTACTGGTTAGTGTTAGCGTACGAGTTAGGATTAGGCGACGGGTTAGTGTAAGGCTTCGGGTAAGGGTTAGGGTTAGGGTTAGGGTTAGGGTTAGTGTTAGGTTTAGGGTTAGGGGACGCGGACGGTTTAGGGGACACGTTAGGGTACGACAATGGTTTAGGGTGAGCGTACATGTTAGGGTATGGGTTAGTGTTAGCATACAGGTTAGGATTAGGGGATGGGTTAGGGTAAGGCTTCGGGTAAGGGTTATGGTTAGGATTAGGATTAGGGTTCGGTTTAGGGGACGGGAACGGTTTAGGGGACAGGTTAGGTTATGACAAAGGTTTAGGGTGAGCGTACGTGTTAGGGTGCGGGTTACTGTTAGCGTACGGGTTAGGATTATGGGACGGGTTAGCGTAAGGCTTAGGGTAAGGGCTAGAGTTAGGGTTAGGTTTAGGGTTAGGGGACGGGGACGGGGACGGTTTAGGGGACAGGTTAGTGTACGACAATGGTTTAGTGTGAGCATACGTGTTTGGGTACGGGTTATTGTTAGCTTACGGGTTAGGATTAGGGGACGGGTTCGGGTAAGGCTTTGGGTAAGTTTTAGGGTTAGCGTTAGGCTTAGGGTTAAAGGACGGGGACGGTTTAGGGGACAGTTTAGGGTACAACAACGGTTTAGGGTGAGCGTACGTGTTAGGGTACGAGTTAGTGTTAACGTACGGAGTAGGATTAGGGGACGGGGTAGGGTAAGGCTTCGGGTAAGGGTTAGGGTTAGGGTTAGTTTTAGGATTAGGGTTAGGGGACGGGGACGGGGACGGTTTAGGGGACAGGTTAGGGTACGATAACAGTTTAAGGTGAGCGTACGTGTTAGGGTATGGGTGAGTTTTAGCGTACGCCTTAGGATTAGTGGACGGGTTAGGGTAAGGCTTTGGGTAAGGGTTAGGGCTAGGGTTAGGGTTAGGGTTAGGGTTAGGTGACGGGGATGGTTTAGGGGACAGTTTACTGTACGACAACGGTTTAGGGTGAGCCTACATGTTAGGGTATGGGTTAGTGTTAGCGTACGAGTTAGGATTAGGGGATGGGTTAGGGTAAGGCTTCGGGTAAGGGTTAGGGTTAGGGTTAGGGTTAGGGTTAGGGGACGGGGACGGTTTAGGGAACAGGTTATGGTACGACAATGGTTAAGGGTGAGCGTACTTGTTAGGGTACGGGTTAGTGTTAGCGTACGGGTTAGGATTAGGGGACGGGTTAGTGTAAGGCTTCGGGTAAGGTTTCGGGTTAGGGTTAGGGTTAGGTTTAGGGTTAGGCATAGGGGATGGGGAGGGTTTAGGGGACATGTTAGGGTTCGACAATCGTTTAGGGTGAGCGTACATGTTAGGGTACGGGTTAGTGTTAGCATACAGGTTAGGATTAGGGGACGGGTTAGGGTAAGGCTTCGGGTAAGGGTTATGATTAGGGTTAGGGTTAGGGTTAGGCTTAGGGGACGGGAACGGTTTAGGGGACTGGTTAGGTTATGACAATGGTTTAGGGTGAGCGTACGTGTTAGGGTACGGGTTACTGTTAGCGTACGGGTTAGAATTAGGGGACGGTTTAGCGTAAGGCTTAGGGTAAGGGCTAGGTTTAGGGTTAGGGTTAGGGTTAGGGTTAGAGGACGGGGACAGTTTAGAGGACAGGTTAGTCTACGACAATGGTTTAGGTTAAGCGTAAGTGTTAGGGTACTGGTTTGTGTTAGTGTACGGGTTAGGTTTAGGGCACGGGTTAGGGTAAGGCTGCGTGTAAGGGTTAGGGATAGGGTTAGGGTTAGGGTTAGGGGACGGGGACGGTTTAGGGGACACGTTAGGTTACGACAACGGTTTAGGGTGAGCGTACGTGTTAAGGTACGGGTTAGTGTTAGCGTACGGGTTAGTTTTAGGGGACGGGTTAGGGTAAGGCTTTGGGTAAGGGTTAGGTGTAGGGTTAGGGTTAGGGTTAGGGGATGGGGATGGGTACGGGGACGGTTTAGGGGACAGGTTAGGGTAAGACAAAGGTTTAGTGTGAGCGTACGTGTTAGGGTACGGGTTAGTGTTAGCGTACAGGTTAGGATTAATGGACGGGTTAGGGTAAGGCTTAGGGTAAGTGTTAGGGCTAGAGTTAGGGTTAGGGTTAGGGTTAGGGGATGGGGACGGTTTAGGGGACAGGGTAGGGTACGACAACGGTTTAGGGTGGTCGTACGTGTTAGGGTACTGGTTAGTGTTAGCGTACGCGTTAGGATTAGGGGACAGGTTAGGGTAAGGCTTTGGGTTAGGGTGAGGGTTAGAGTTAGGGCTAGGGTTAGGGGATGGGGACGTTTTAGGGGACAGGTTAGGGTACGACAACGGTTGAGGGTGAGCGTACATGTTAGGGTACTGGTTAGTGTTAGCGTACGCGTTAGGATTAGGGGACGGGTTAGTGTAAGGCTTCGGGTAAGGGTTAGGGTTAGGGTTAGGGTTAGGGATAGGGGACGGGGACGGTTTAGGGGACAGGTTAGGGTACGACAAAGGTTTAGTGTGAGCATACGTGTTAGGGTACGGGTTATTGTTAGCGTACGGGTTAGGATTAGGGGATGGGTTAGGGTAAGGCTTCGGGTAAGGTTTAGGGTTATTGTTAGGTTTAGGGTTAGGGGACGGGGATGGTTTAGGGGACAGTTTAGGGTACAACAGAGGTTTAGGGTGAGCGTACGTGTTAGGGTACGGGTTAGTGTTAACGTATGGAGTAGGATTAGGTAACGGGTTAGGGTAAGGCTTCGGGTAAGTGTTAGGTTTAGGGATAGGGTTAGGGTTAGGGGACGGGGATGGGGAGGTTTAGGGGACAGGTTAGGGTACGATAACAGTTTAAGGTGAGCGTACGTGTCAGGGTATGTGTTAGTTTTGGCGTACGCGTTAGGATTAGTGGACGGGTTAGAGTAAGGCTTTGGGTAAGGGTAAGGGTTAGGGTTAGGGTTAGGGTTAGGGTTAGGGGACGGGGATGGTTTAGGGGACAGGTTAGTGTACGACAACGGTTTTGGGTGTGCCTACGTGATAGGGTACGGGTTAGTGTTAGCGTACGAGTTAGCATTAGGGGATGGGTTAGGGTAAGGCTTCGGGTAAGGGTTAGGTTAGGGTTAGGGTTAGGGTTAAGGGACGGAGACGGTTTAGGGAACAGTTTATGGTACGACAATGGTTTAGGGTGAGCGTACATGTTAGGGTACGGGTTAGTGTTAGCGTACGGGTTAGGATTAGGGGACGGGTTATTTTAAGGCTTCGGGTAAGAGTTAGGGTTAGGGTTAGGGTTAGGGTTAGGGGACGCGGATGGTTTAGGGGACAGGTTAGGGTACGACAATGGTTTAGGGTGAGCGTACATGTTAGGGTACGGGTTAGTGTTAGCATACAGGTTACGATTAGGGGACGGGTTAGGGTAAGGCTTCGGGTAAGTGTTATGGTTAGGTTTAGGGTTAGGGTTAGGGGACGGGAACAGTTTAGGGGACAGGTTAGGTTATGACAACGGTTTAGGGTGAGCGTACGTGTTAGGGTACGGGTTACTGTTAGCGTACGGGTTAGGATTAGGGGACGGGTTAGCGTAAGGCTTAGGGTAAGGGCTAGGGTTAGGATTAGGGTTAGGGTAAGGGTTAGAGGACGGGGACAGTTTAGGGGACAGGTTAGTGTACGACAAGGGTTTAGGTTAAGCGTACGTGTTAGGGTACTTGTTAGTGTTAGTGTACGGGTTAGGTTTAGGGAACGGGTTAGGGTAAGGCTGCGGGTAAGGGTTAGGGTTAGGGTTGGGGTTAGGGTTAGGGGACGGGGACGGTTTAGTGGATAGGTTAGGGTACGACAACGGTTTAGGGTGAGCGTACGTGTTAGGGTATGGGTTAGTTTTAGTGTACAGGTTAGGATTAAGGGAAGGGTTAGCGTAAGGCTTCGGGTAAGTGTTAGGGTTAGGGTTAGGGTTAGGGGACGGGGACGGTTTAGGGAATATGTTAGGGTACGACAACAGTTAAGGGTGAGCGTACGTGTTAGGGTACGGGTTAGTGTTAGCGTACGGGTTAGGATTAGGGAATGTTTTAGGTTAAGGCTTCGGGTAAGGGTTAGGGTTAGGGTTATGGTTAGGGTTAGTGTTAGGGGACGGGGACGGTTTAGGGGACATGTTAGGTTACGACAACGGTTTAGGGTGAGCGTACGTGTTAAGGTACGGGTTAGTGTTAGCGTACGGTTTAGGATTAGGGGACGGGTTAGTGTAAGGCTTTGGGTAAGGGATAGGGGTAGGGTTACGTTTAGGGTTAGGGGATGGGGACGGGGACGGGGACGGTTTAGGGGACAGGTTAGTGTAAGACAAAGGTTTAGGGTGAGCGTACGTGTTAGGGTATGGGTTAGTGTTAGCGTACGGGTTAGGATTAGGGGACGGGTTAGGGTAAGGCTTCGGGTAAGGGTTAGTGTTAGAGTTAGGGTTAGGGTTAGGGTTAGGGGATGGGGACGTTTTAGGGGACAGGTTAGGGTACGACAACGGTTTAGGGTGAGCGTATGTGTTACGGTACTGGTTAGTGTTAGCGTACGCGTTAGGATTAGGGGACGGGTTAGTGTAAGGCTTCGGGTAAGTGTTAGGGATAGAATTAGGGCTAGGGTTAGGGTTAGGGGATGGGGACGTTTTAGAGGACAGGTTAGGGTACGACAACGGTATAGGGTGAGCGTACGTGTTAGGGTACTGGTTAGTGTTAGCGTACGCGTTATGATTAGGGGACGGGTTAGGGTAAGGCTGCGGGTAAGGCTTCGGGTAAGGGTTAGGTTTAGGGTTAGGGGACGGGGACGGTTTAGGGGACAGGTTAGGGTACGATAATGGTTTAGTGTGAGCGTACATGTTAGGGTACGTGTTATTGTTAGCGTACGGTTTAGTATTAGGGGACGGGTTAGTGTAAGGCTTCGGGTAAGGGTTAGGGTTAGTGTTAGGGTTAGGGTTAGGGTTAGGTTTAGGGTTAGTGTTAGGGGATGCGGACGGTTTATTGGACAGGTTAGGGTACGACAATGGTTTAGGGTGAGCGTACGTGTTAGGGTACGGGTTAGTGTTAGCATACAGGTTAGGATTAGGGGACGGGTTAGGGTAAGGCTTCGGGCAAGGGCTATGTTTAGGGTTAGGGTTAGGGTTAGGGTTAGGGTTAAGGTTAAGTTTAGGGGGCGGGAACGGTTTAGGGGACAGGTTACGTTATGACAACGGTTTAGGGTGAGCGTACATGTTACAGTAAGTGTTACTGTTAGCGTACGGGTTAGGATTAGGAGACGGGTTAGCGTAAGGCTTAGGGTAAGGGCTAGGGTTAGGGTTAGGGTTAGGGTTAGGGTTAGAGGACGGGGACAGTTTAGGGGACAGGTTAGTGTACGACATGGGTTTAGGTTAAGCGTACGTGTTTGGGTACTGGTTAGTGTTAGTGCACAGGTTAGGTTTAGGGCACGGGTTAGGGTAAGGCTGCGGGTAACGTTTAGGGTTAGGGTTGGGGTTAGGGTTAGGGGACAGGGACGGTTTAGTGGATAGGTTAGGGTACAACTAGGTTTAGTGTGAGCGTACATGTTAGGGTATGGGTTAGTTTTAGCGTACGGGTTAGGATTAGGAGACGGTTAGGGTAAGGTTTCGGATAAGTGTTAGGGTTAGGGTTAGGGTTAGGGTTAGGGTTAGGGGACAGGGACGGTTTACGGGACATGTTATGGTACGAGAACGGTTTAGGGTGAGCATACGTGTTAGGGTACGGGTTAGTGTTAGCGTACGGGTTAGGATTAGGGAATGTGTTAGGGTAAGGCTTCGGGTAAGGGTTAGGGTTATTGTTAGGGTTAGGGTTAGTGTTAGGGGACGGGGACGGTTTAGGGGACATGTTAGGGTACGACAACGGTTTAGGGTGAGCGTACGTGTTAGGGTACGGGTTAGTGTTAGCGTACGGGTTAGGATTAAGTGATGGTTTAGTGTAAGGCTTCGGGTAAGGTTTAGGGTTAAGGTTAAGGTTAGGGTTAGGGTTAGGGGACGGGGACGGTTTAGGGGACAGGTTAGCGTATGACAACGGTTTAGGGTGAGCGTACGTGTTAGGGTACGGGATAGTGTTAGCGTACGGTTTAGGATTAGGGGTCGGGATAGCGTAAGGCTTCGGGTAAGGGTAAGGGTTAGGTTTAGGGTTAGGGTTAGGGTTAGGGGACAGGGACGGTTTAGCGGACAGGTTAGGGTACGACAAGGGTTTAGTGTGAGCGTACGTGTTAGGGTACGGGTTAATGTTAGCATACGGTTTAGGATTAGGGGACGGGTTAGGATAAGGCTTCGGGTAAGGGTTAGGGTTAGGATTAGGGTTAGGTTTAGGGGACGGGGACGGTTTAGGGGATAGGTTAGGGTACGCCAACGGTTTTGGGTGAGCATACGTGTTAGGGTATGGGTTACTTTTAGCGTACAGGTTAAGATTAGGGGACTGGTTAGGGTAAGGCTTCGGGTAAGGGCTAGGGTTAGGGTTAGGGTTAGGGTTAGGGTTAGGTTATGGGGACGGTTTAGGGGTCATGTTAGGTTACGACAACGGTATAGGATGAGCGAACGTGTTAGGGTACGGGTTAGTGTAAACGTACGGGTTAGGATTAGGGAACGGGTTAGGGTAAGGCTTCGGGTAATGTTTAGGGTTAGGGTTAGGTTTAGGGTTAGTGTTAGGGGACGGGGACATTTTAGGTGACAGGTTAGGTTACGAGAACGGTTTAGGGTTAGAGTACGTGTTATGGTACGGGTTAGTGTTAGCGTACGGGTTAGGATTATTGGACGGGTTAGAGTAAGGCTTCGGGTAAGGCTAATGGTTAGGCATAGGGTTAGGTTTAGGTTTAGGGTTAGGGTTAGGGGACGGGGGCGGTTTAGGGGACAGGTTCGGGTACGACAAAGGTTTAGGGTGAGCGTACGTGTTAGGGTACGGGTTAGTGTTAGCGTACGTGTTAGGATTAGGGTACGGCTTAGGGTAAGGCTTCGGGTAAGGGTTAGGGTTAGTGTTAGGGTTAGGGTTAGTGTTAGGGGATGGGGACGGTTTAGGGGACAGGTTAGTGTACGACAATGGTTTAGGGTGAGTGTACGTGTTAGGGTATGGGTTAGTGTTCGCGTACGGTTTAGGATTAGGGTCGGGTTAGGGTAAGGCTTCGGGTAAGGGTTAGGGTTAGGGTTAGGTTTAGGGTTAGGGTTAGGGGACGGGGACGGATTAGGGGACAGTTTCGTGTACGACAACAGTTTAGGCTGAGCGTACGTGTTAGGGTATGTGTTAGTGTTAGCGTACGGGTTAGGATTACGGGACGGGTTAGTGTAAGGCTTCGGGTAAGGTTTATGGTTAGTTTTAAGGTTAGCGTTAGGGTTTGGGGACGGGGATGGTTTAGCGGACAGGTTAGGGTACGACAATGCTTTAGGGTGAGCGTACGTCTTAGGGTATGGGTTTGTATTGGCCTACGGGTTAGGATTAGGGGACGGGTTAGGGTAAGGCTTCGGGTAAGGGTTGGGTTTAGGGTTAGGGTTGGGTTAGGGTTAGTGTTAGGGGACAGGGACAGTTTAGAGGACAGGTTAGGGTTCAACAGCGGTTTAGGGTGAGCGTACATGCTAGGGTACGATTTAGTGTTAGTGTATGGGTCAGGATTAGGGGACGGCTTAGGGTAAGGCTTCGGGTAAGGGTTAGGGTTAGGGTTAGGGTTAGGGTTATGGTTAGGGTTAGGGTTATGGGACGGGGACGGTTTTGGGGACATGTTAGGGTACGACAATGGTTTAGGTTGGGCGTACGTGTTAGGTACGGATTAGTGTTAGCATACGGGTTAGGATTAGGGTTAGGGTTAGGGTTATGGGACGGGGACGGTTTAGGGGACAGGTTAGGGTACGACAACTGTTTAGTGTGAGCGTACGTGTTAGGGTACGGGTTAGTGTTAGCATACGGGTTAGGATTAGGGAACGGGTTAGGGTAAGGCGTCGTGTAAGGGTTAGGGTTAGTGTTAGGGTTAGGGTTAGGGTTAAGGGACGGGGACGGTTTAGGAGACAGTTTAGGGTACGACAACGGTTTAGGGTGAGGGTACGTGTTAGGGTCCTGGTTAGTTTTAGCGTACGGGTTAGGATTAGGGGACTGGTTAGGGTAAGGCTTAGGGTAAGGGTTAGGGTTAGGGTTAGGGTTAGGTTTAGGGTTAGAGGTTGGGGACGGTTTAGGGGACAGTTTAGGGTACGACAATGTTTTAGGGTGATTGTACGTGTTAGGGTACGGGTTAGTGTTAGCGTACGGTTTAGGATTGGGGAGGGGTTAGGGTAAGGCTTTGTGTAAGGGTTAGGGTTAGGTTTAGGGTTAGGGTTAGGGTTAGGGTTAGGGGACGGTGACGGTTTAGGGGACAGGTTAGTGTACGACAACGGTTTAGGGTGAGCGTACGTGTTAGGGTACGGGTTAGTGTTCGCGTACGGTTTAGGATTAGGGGACGGGTTAGGGTAAGGCTTCGGCTAAGTGTTAGGGTTAGGGTTATGTTTAGGGTTAGGGTTAGGGGACGGGCACTGATTAGGGGACAGGTTCGTGTACGACAACGGTTTAGGGTGAGCGTACGTGTTAGGGTATGCATTAGTGTTAGCGTACGGGTTAGGATTAGGGGACGGGTTAGTGTAAGGCTTCGGGTAAGGTTTATGGTTAGGTTTAAAGTTAGCGTTACGGTTAGGGGTCGGGGACGGTTTAGGGGACAGGTTAGGGTACGACAACGCTTTAGGGTTAGCGTACGTCTTAGGGTACGGATTAGTGTTAGCGTACGGGTTAGGATTAGGGGACGGGTTAGGGTAAGGCTTCGGGTAAGGGTTAGGTTTAGGTTTAGAGTTTGGTTAGGGTTAGGGTTAGGGGACACGGACGGTTTAGAGGACACGTTAGGGTGCAACAGCGGTTTAGGGTGAGCGTACATGCTAGGGTATGATTTAGTGTTAGCGTACGGGTTAGGATTAGGGGACGGCTTAGGGTACGGCTTCGGGTAAGGGATAGGTTTAGGGTTAGGGTTAGCGTTAGGGGACGGGGATGGTTTTGGGGACAGGTTAGGGTACGACAATGGTTTAGGTTGGACGTATGTTTTAGGGTACAGATTAGTGTTAGCATACGGTTTCGGATTAGGGGACGGGTTAGGGTAAGACTACGGGTAAGGGTTAGGGTTAGGGTTAGGGTTAGGGGATGGGGACGGTTTAGGGGACAGGTTAGGGTACGTCAACTGTTTAGGGGGAGCGTACGTGTTAGGGTAGTGGTTAGTGTTAGCGTACGGGTTAGGATTAGGGGACGTGTTATGGTAAGTCATCGGGTAAGGGTTAGGTTTACGGTTAAGTTTAGTGTTAGGGTTAGGGGTCGGGGACGGTTTAGGGGACAGGTTAGGGTACGACTATGGTTTAGGGTGAGCGTACGTGTTAGGGTACGGGTTAGTGTTAGCATACGGGTTAGGATTAGGGAACGGGTTAGGGTAAGGCTTCAGGTAAGGGTTAGGGTTAGGGTTAGGGTTAGGGTTAGGGTTAAGGGACGGGGACGGTTTAGGGGACAGTTTAGGGTACGACAACGGTTTAGGGTGAGGGTACGTGTTAGGGTACTGGTTAGTGTTAGCGTACGGGTTAGGATTATGTGACGGGTTAGGGTAAGGCTTCGGGTAAGGGTTAGGGTTAGGGTTAGGGTTAGGGTTAGTGTTAGGATTAGGTGTTGGGGACGGTTTAGGGGACAGTTTAGGGTACGACAATGTTTTAGGATGATTGTACGTGTTAGGGTACGGGTTAGTGTTAGCGTACGTGTTAGGATTAGGCGAGGGGTTAGGGTAAGGCTTCGGGTAAGGGTTAGGGTTAGGGTTAGGGTTAGGGTTAGGGTTAGGGGACCGTGACATTTTAGGGGACAGGTAAGTGTACAACAACAGTTTAGGGTGAGCGTAGGTGTTAGGGTACAGTTTAGTGTTAGCGTACGAGTTAGGATTAGGGTACGGGTTAGGGTAAGGCTTCGGGTGAGGGTTTGGTTTAGGTTTAGGGTTAGGGTTATGGGACGGGAACGGTTTAGGGGACAGGTTAAGGTACGACAATGGTTTAGGGTGCGCGTACGTTTTAGGGTATGGGTTAGTGTTAGCGTACGGGTTAAGATTAAGGGACGGGTTAGGGTAAGGCTACGGGTAAGATTTAGGGTTAGGGTTAGGGTTAAGGGGCGAGTACAGTTTAGGGTATAGGTTAGGGTACGACAACAATTTAGGGACAGCGTACCTGTTAGGGTATGTGTTAGGGTTAGCGTACGGGTTAGGATTAGGCTACGGGTTAGTCTGAGGCTTCGGGTAAGGTTTAGGGTTACGGTTATGGTTAGGGGACGGGGACGGTTTATGGGACAGGTTACGGTACGACAACGGTTTAGGGTGAGCGTACGTGTTAGGGTACAGGTTAGTGTTAGCGTACGCGTTAGGATTAAGTGTCGGGTGAGTGTAAGACTTCGGGTAAGTATTAGGGTTAGGGTTAGGGTTAGGGGACGGGGATGGTTTAAGGGACAGGTCAGGGTACGACAACGGTTTAGGGTGAGCGTACGTGTTAGGGTACGGGTTAGTGTTAGCGTCCGTGTTAGGATTAGGGGACGGTTTAGCATAAGGCTTCGGGTAAGGGTGAGTGTTAGGGTTAGGTTTAGGGTTAACGTTAGGGGACGGGGACGGTTTAGGGGACAGGTTAGGGTACGACAACGGTTTAGGGTGAGCATACGTGTTAGGGTATGGGTTAGTTTTAGCGTACAGTTTACGATTAGGGGACGGTTTAGGGTAAGGCTTCGGGTAAGGTTTAGGGTTAGGGTTAGGGTTAGGGTTAGTGTTAGGTTACGGGGACGGTTTAGGGGACAGGTTAGTGTACGACAATGGTTTAGGGTGAGCGTACGTGTTAGGGTTAGGGTTAGTGTTAGCGTACGGTTTAGGATTAGGGAACGGGTTAGGGTAAGGCTTCGGATAAGTGTTAGGGTTAGGGTTAGTGTTAGGGGACGGGGACGGTTTAGGGGACAGGTTAGGTTACGACAACGATTTAGGCTGAGCGTACGTGTTAGGGTATGGGTTAGTGTTAGCGTACGGGTTAGGATTAGGGGACGGGTTAGGGTAAGGCTTCGGGTAAGGGTTAGGGTTAGGGTTAGGGTTAGGGTTAGGGGATGGGGACGGTTTAGGGGACAGGTTACGGTACAACAACGTTTTAGGCTGAGCGTACGTGTTAGAGTACGGGTTAGTGTTAGCGTACGGGTTAGGTTTAGAGGACGGGTTAGGGTAAGGCTTCGGGTAAGGGTTAGGGTTAGGTTTAGGGTTAGGGTTAGGGGACGGGGACGGTTTAAGGTACAGGTTAGCGTATGACAACAGTTTAGTGTGAGCGTACAAGTTAGGGTATGGATTAGTGTTAGCGTACGGGTTAGTATTAGGGGACGGGTTAGGGTAAGGCTTCAGGTAAGGTGTAGGGATAGGGTTAGGGTTAGGGTTAGGGTTAGTGGACGGGGACAGTTTAGGGGACAGGTTAGGGTACGACAACTGTTTAGGGTGAGCGTACATGTTTGGGTACGGGTTACTGTTAGCGTACGGGTTAGGATTAGGGGACGGGTTAGGTTAAGCCTTCGGGTAAGGGTTAGGATAAGGGTTAGGTTTAGGTGACGGCGACGGTTTAGGGGACAGGTTAGGGTACAACAAGGGTTTAGGGTGAGCGTACGTGTTAGGATATGGGTTAGTGTTAGCGTACGGTTTAGGATTATTGGATGGGTTAGGTTAAGGCTTCAGGTAAGTGTTTGGGTTAGGGTTAGTGTTAGGGTTAGTGCTAGGGTTAGGGTTATGGGACGGGGACCGTTTAGGGGACAGTTTAGGGTACGACAACGGTTTAGGGTGAGCGTACGTGTTTGGGTACATGTTAGTGTTAGCGTACGGGTTAGGATTAGGGGACGGGTTAGTTTAAGGCTTCGGGTAAGGGTTAGGGTTATGGTTAAGGTTAGGGTTAGGGGACGGGATGGTTTAGGGGACAGGTTAGGGTACGACAACGGTTTAGTGTGAGCGTACATGTTAGTGTATGGGTTAGTGATAGCCTACGGGTTAGGATAAAGGGACGGGTAAGTGTAAGGCTTTGGGTAGGGGTTAGTGTTAGGGTTAGGGTTAGGGTTAGTGTTAGGGGACGGGGACGGTTTAGCGGACAGGTTAGTTTAGGAGAACGGTTTAGGTTGAGCGTACGTGTTAGGGTATGGGATAGTGTTAGCATACGTGTTAGGATTGGGGACGTGTTAGTGGAAGGCTTCGAGTAAGGGTTAGGGTTAGGTTTAGGGGACGGGGACGGTTTAGGATACAGATTAGGATTCGACAACAGTGTAGGTTGAGCGTACGTGTTAGGGTACGGGTTAGTTTTAGCGTACGGTTTAGGATTAGGTGACGGTTTAGCATAAGACTTCGGGTAAGGGTTAGGTTTAGGGTTATGTTTAGGGTTAGGGTTAGGGGACGAGGACGATTTAGGTGACAGTTTAGGGTACAGCAACGGTTTAGGGTGAGTGTAGGGTGAGTGAACGGTTTATGGTACGGGTTGTGGTTAGGGTTAGGGTTAGGGGATGAGGACGATTTAGGGGACAGGTTACCGTACGACAACGGTTTAGTGTGAGCGTACGTGTTAGGGTACGGGTTAGTGTTAGCGTATGGGTTAGGATTAGGGAACGGGTTAGGTTAAGGCTTCGGGTAAAGGTTAGTGTATGTCTTTTCTATTATATATTTGGCATATGGGCCGGAATCTGTGCTAATTTCAATCTCTGGTTTTATGCGGCACCCTAACTCACCTTTCCCCATAAGCAAGCGAAAGTTGTTTTTCTAAATTTGAAACCCTGTTCTCTATTGTAATTCAGTTCATGTGTAATCAAGTTTACATCTCGTGTATTAGTCATATCTTATGATGTTTCTTTTTCTCTGTGACGTATTTCACGTAGTATCACCGTACCTGAAGCCACTCAGTATGCCGCTTCGGGCCTGATGTCAGAGATTTCATTGCTGAGTGATATTCCATTGTACGTACGTACCACAAGTTCTTTATCCATTTTTCGCTTTCTGGGATATTGAACTTGTACCGTAGACGAGGTTCTTGTAAACAGAGCCGTCCCAAACTTTGGGGCGGCTGTGTGTTTTTGATTTTAATTTCCCTAAGCTATAGGACCATAAGTGTAAGTGCCATAGGCTGTGTTTCTTCGTTTATTACGTGTTTCAGGAAACACCATACACTTCTCCAGAATGGCTGTTGGCAATTTACATCCCGCCCATCAGCAAAACAATGCTCCCTCTTCTCCATGGCCTGTCCTGCCTTTCTAGATTTTACACTTTTTTCAGATGGCCATTTTGACCGGGGGGTAGTGAGAGTTCAATGTAGTGCAGATTTCCTTTACAGGCTTGCTTGGTTGGCCAAAAAGGGCATATGCGTTCTTTCCTGAATATATTCAGGAAAAAACGCATAAGCCCTTTTTGGCCAAGTGCATCATTGTCGACGTTCTGCCTCTTTTCCTATGCTTTAAGTGCAATTCCAGTCTACCCCCTGAAATCGTTTCCCTGAAATTCTGCCCCGCTTTCAAGTCCTCTTCGCAGGCTTACTTCAATATATTTTTGGAGGATAGCTTTCACTTATAACTCTGCAGGTTTGTGAATTACAGTGCCCCTGAGCTCTTTCTTCAACTCGCTTTCTTGTGAGCTGGGCAACAAATCCCATTATTGCTTCAAGGCCTAATGTGTTTATGGCAGGGCACGCTGAGCCTTTGGTTAATTCCTCTTCCTGGTGGGAAATGAGCATTACATTTACCAGTGCAGACACCTACAGCTAGTCTCTTATTGGTTCTCCCTATTCCTGTTCATCTTGCGCAGAAATTGCAAGCTGTGCCAAACAGGAGGTTAAAGGCACTGACTCTCCAAGTGGGGAGAGAGTTAGTAAAGCGTCTGGAATGGTGAACCCGAATACCAGGGGATGAAACCTGAGATGCATTTAGAAACGTTTCTGAATCACACGGTGGACCATGCTCTGGGTTTCCCATGCATGTTTTAGCTGAAGGAAGAATCCCTTGTACCTGGAGAGTTGGGACCCATGGAATGGGTACCATGCAGTATGACCAAAAGGTCTGCATTTGCTCACTGTACCTCATCAATTCTATCATCCCGAAGTATCCATCTTTATGTTTCACCCAGCTCTGTGTGTAGATGTGGTAAATCCAGGTTGCATCACAAGCCCTGATTGAATTATTTAAGAATTGCTCTCTATTTCACTGTCATTGTGTTTTGTTTTCGAAATTTATTTTGATACTGGGATTTATCGGATTTTCACTGCTGGTTTATCCGTCTGTACACACATTTGATTCACTTACTGAGACATATAAATCCATGGGTTTTAAGTTTCTTCCTATTCAGATATATTCCTAGGCGTTGAATATGTGGTGTTGAGTCCATTTCTTTAAGCAAGGGGTAGGTCTTGTGTATTAGAAATTTGGCTTATGGAACGTTATCTGTGCTAATTTAAATCTCTGGTTTCATCCGGCACCCCAACTCACCTTTCCCCATAAACAAGCGCAAGTTGTATTTCTAAATTTGAGACCCTGTTCTCTATTGTAATTCAGTTCATGTGTAGTCAAGTTTACATCCCGTGTATTAGTCATACCTAATGATGTTTCTCTTTCTGTGTGACTTATTTCACATAGAATCACCGTACCCGAATCCAGCCACTATGCCGCTACGGGCCTGATGACATAGATTTCATTGCTCAGTGATATTCCATTTTACGTACATACCACAACTTCTTTATCCATTTTTCGCTTTCTGGGATATTTAACTTGTACAGTAGACGAGGTTCTTGTAAACAGAGCCGTCGCAAACCTTGGGGTGGCTGTGTGTTTTTGATTTTAATTTCCCTAAGCTATAGGACCATAAGTGTAAGTGCCATAGGCTGTGTTGCTTCGTTTCTTACGTGTTTCAGGAAACACCATACACGTCTCCAGAGCAGCTGTTGGCAATTTACGTCCCGTCCATCAGCATAACAAGGCTCCCTGTTCTCCATGGCCTGTCCTGCCTTTCTGGATTTTACACTTTTTTCAGATGGCCCTTTTGCCCGGGGGGCAGTGAGACTTCATTGTAGTGCAGATTTCCTTCATAGGCTTGCTTGGTTGGCCAAAAAGTGCGTATACGTTTTTTCCTGAATATATTCAGGAAAAAACGCATACGCACTTTTTGGCCGAGTGCATCATTGTCGACGATCTGCCTCTTTTCCTATGCTTTAAGTGCAATACCAGTCTATCCCCTGAAATAGCTTTCCTGAAATTCTGCCCCGCTTTCAAGTCCTCTTTGCAGGCTTACTTCAATATATTTCTGGAAGATAGCTGTCATTTACAACTCTGTAAGTTTGTGATTTACAGTGCCCCTGAGCTCCTTTCTTCAGCTAGCTTTCTTGTGAGCTGGCCGCAAAACCACCGGATTGCTTCAGGCCCTAATCTGGTTCCGGCAGGCATGCTGAGCCTTTGGCTAATTCTTCTTCCTTGTGGGAAATGAGCATTCCATTTGCCTGTGCAGACACCTACAGCTAGTCTCTCTTTGGTTCTCCCTATTCCTGTTCATCTTGTGCAGAAATCGCAAACTGTGCCAAAGAGGAGGTTAAAGGCACTGACTCTACAAGTGGGGAGAGTGTTAGTAAAGCGTCTGGAATGGTGAACCTGAATACCAGGGGACAAAAACTGAGATGCATTTAAAAACTTTTCTCAATCACATGGTGGACCATACTCTGTGTTTCCCATGTATGTTTTAACTGACGGAAGATTCGCTTAAACCTGGAGAGTTGGGACCCATGGAATGGGTATCATGCAGTATGACTTCAAACGGTCTGCATTTGCTCACCAATCCTCACCAGTGCTATCAGCCCGAAGTGTCCAGCCCTATGTCTCACCAGCTCTGGGTGTCGATGTGGGAAATCCATGTTGCATCACAAGCCCTGATTGAATTATTTAAGAATTCTTGTCTATTTCACTGTCATTTTGTTTTGTGTTTAAAATTTATTTTGGTAATGGGATTTATCGGATTTTCACTGCTGCGTTTTTGCCGCTGTACACATGCTTGATTCTCTTATGGAGACATATAAATCCATGGGTTTTAAGGTTGTTACCAGTCAGGTATATTCCTAAGTGTTGAATATGTGGTGTTGAGTCCACTTCGTTGAGCAAGGAGTAGGTCTTGTCTATTACATATTTGGCTTTTGGAACGGTATCTGTGCTAATTTCAATCTCTGGTTTTATGCAGCACCCCAACTCACCTTTCTCCATAAGAAAGCATAAGTTGGTTTCCTTAATTTGAGACCCTGTTCTGTTTTGTAATTCAGTGCATGTGTAGCCGAGTTTATATTCCATGTATTAGTGATATCTTATGTGTTTTTCTTTTAGTATTTTGTGACTTTTTATGATCATACTTAAGTCCTCTGGAGTTGTTACAAATGGCAATATTTCATTATTTTCCGGGCTGAGTAATATTCCACTCTACCTAAGTACCTCATCTCTATCCATATTTTCCCTCCAGAGACATTTATGTTATATCCTAGTCGAGGATCTTTTAAACAGAGAGGCAGTAAACTTTGGCGTGCCTGTGTCCTCCCCATTTTTGTTTTTCCCAAGATATACGTCCATGAGTGCAAGTGCCCTGTGCTCTGTAGCTCATTTTTTAGATGCTTTAGTAAACACAATACACTTATCCAGAGTGAACGTTGGCAACATACATTTCCACTATAAGCCTCACAGTGCTCCCTTTTCTCCTTGCCCTGTCCTGCATTTCTGGTGTTTACGCTTTATGAGGACGGCTCTTCTGACTGATGCAAAGTGATGTGTTTTGTAGTATTGATTTCCAGTGCCCACCTGTTTGGTTGGCTAAAAATGTGTATGCCCTTTTCTTGAATTTATACAGAAAAAGACGCATACACCCTTTTTGGCCAACTGCAATGTTGGCAATGTTCAGCCCCTTTTCTTGTGCTTAATGGCGAGTCCTTTCTACCTCTTCCAATCCCTTTCCTGCCATTCTCTGTTGCTTACAAGTCCTTTTTTCTGACCTTCCTCAAGACATTTTTCAGTGATAGATATTTTGAGCTCTGCAGTTTCGTGAATTTTGTGCCCCTGAGTTCCATTTTTCCACTTGTGTTTATGGGAACTGGCCACAAAGCAGCGGGATTTCCTCAAGCCCTATTCTGTTTCCATGGGCAACCCTAGCCTTTGGTTAATTCGTCTTCCTGATTGGAAATTAGAGTGACATGTGCCTGTCTGAACACCTAGGACTTGTCTCTCATTGTTCCTCCTCCTTCCGATTCATCCTCTGGACAAATTCCAAACTGTGCACAACAGGATGTTGACAGTGCTGACATCTCCAAGTGGGGAGACTGTTAGTAAAGACTCTGGAGGGGTGAACCCGAGCACCAGGTGATGAGGAGATGAGATTCCTTTTCCAAACTCTTCCTGATCAGACGGTATACCATCCTCTGTGTGTGACAGGCATGTTTTAGCTGTAGGAAGGGTCCCATTCATGTGAGGAGAACACCAGGGCTTTTTCAAAATCAGTGTCTCTCCGCAACCCAAACTGGGGGATTTTTTAAGCTATGGCTACACATATGTTCATTAAGGGCCTTGAGAAGTAGGCAGAGTCCAAACTTTAGATGATTGAAGTCTTCAGGGTCAGAAACACTCACCACCGGCTTCCCTTAGGTTCGATTTTAACTGTCAGTGATAGATGATGTCAATAAAAATATCTATTCTTTTTCAGATCATTTCCCCTTATAGGTTATTGAAAAATATTGAGTGTAGTTCCCTGTGCTATACAGTAGTTCCTTGTTGATGATCGATTTTATACATAGCATTGTGTATGTGTTAATCCCAAACTGTTAATTTATCCCTCCTCCCACCCTTTCCCATTTGGTAATAATAAATTATAAGATTTTATACTTCTCAGAAATGGGGAAGCTGAAAGAGAGGTATCATTTTCAATGGAAAAGCATTTAAAACAAGATTGAAGCTTTAAGCAAGATTATTAGATGTACATGCTTGGAAAGAAATCACTTCGTTTCTCTAATATTGACCTGACACATAAGACAAACATTTTCACTGAACTTGCTTATAAGAAAGTGATGGAAATATCAAATGGAAGTGTTAGAAACATCTTATTTCTAACAGTGTATAACATCTTATACACTGTTCTCTGTTAATTACAGTATGGCTCACACATCTGTTCATTAAAGTTACAATGTTCTCAATTTCTGTTACTGATCCTCCAGAGTGTACCCCAACAAGTGTCCCCCTGCCCAGTGTCACTGGAGCCAACAGATTGAGACTGAGTTTGGTTCAGAAGCAAAGGAAACTTTATATTTTTATCAGAGAATAGAGAGGTGAGAGCATGTGCTACCCTGTGGGCTGTGGGCTGGGCTGCTGTGTAGAGATCCTGTCAGAGTCAGTGGGAGGGAAGCGGTGGAACTCTCGAGGGCCCTGTTGGCTACAGCTCAGGCTCTATATCGCAGAGTCTGCACTGGGCCCCAGGAGCTGATGTGTCGACCCAGCCATTCTGCACTAGGAAATCTGGTCTGAAGTGCCGGGTGTGGAACCTCTGTATGCGGGACCCTAGGAGCACGTGAAATTAGACAAAGCACAAAGGATAAAAATGGTTAGACTTTATTTTATTGCCCAGATTCTATTTTTATCTCCCAGGGATTTTTAAGGGGCTTTGCCTGGGACAAACCTCTCTTCTGCCTTTTGTCCCCTTCCTCATTCTTGGAGTGCTGAGGGTGCAGACCTTTCTTCTGTAACTGCTCAGTGCTGAGTTAGGAGCCCTCACACTTGTGGGCGAGTGTCAGAACTTCTTCCCAGCAGTCTCCAGGTGACGTTGATTGTCCCCAGGTCTCCTGCCTCCGTGCTCGTCCGCCTGAGCACCAGTATTGGAAGTGTTATAGATTCTAATGATCTTTAAGGGTCCAGGAAGGAGATGGGCAGTGACGCTGTGAGGTCCAGTTTCACCCCGCCCCACATTTGTTGGGCCACCTTAGGCTGACCGTTTCTGCCAGCCTAGATGCTCTGACCAGTAGTCTGCACTTTCTTCCATTAGGCCCCTGAATTAACGTAAAAACAGCACTAGGTGTCAGGACCCTGCCCGCTCAACTCCCAGACAGTCCAGGGTCAGTGGTGATGAAGGACCATGATGGCCACTGAGTCAACAGCCTTTTGAAGTAAACAGGAGTCCAGCCGGTCTTATTGGCCACCATCATCAGGGTGTCTGTAGGCTTTTCTATGGTGACAGCGTGATATACGGTTCCCCCGCCAAGACTATTAGCTCCCCTCCGGGTGCAGTAAGTCCTGCAAGCAGTAGTCTACTCTTTTGAGACACACTCTTGTTGTTTTATGAGAGAAACTCCAGGTCAAATGATGATCACACGAGTTGTCATGGTGCCCCGTTGCTCCCGGTTATCTCTCTGGAGGTTGGAGTTGGAGGGCCTCCACACTCGAGGTCAGTGTGCCCACGGAGCAAACCCTGCAACTTCAGGGCATGGTTGGGGGTTAGGATCACCACGTGGGGTCCGTTTCCCTTAGGAGGGAGGTGGCCTTTTGGGCTGCTGATTTCCAGGTTTTTAGATACTGCCAGTATCTTGGCCAGATGTGGCAGTGGGCCAAGTCCCTTGGTGACCGTAGTTTATCCTACCTGGATGGCATTCTTGCATTGTTCCATTTCAAGTGGTCCCAGTTTTTACACTAATACTCCAATGGCGATTCACCTTTCACCAGGAATGTAAAGGTCAAAGGGTTTAGCTAAATTAGGGAGTTCCAGGGCAAGGGTCTGAATTGACTGCTCTTTCCATTCTTGAAAGGCCACTTCTGGATTCTATTCAAAAGAATCATCAACTTTTCCTTTCAGTGTTTCATATAGAGGCCCAGCTAGTAGACTGTAGTTAGGGATCCAGAAGCAGCAAACCCTGGCCTCCCCAGGAACCCCTAAGCTGTCTTCTAGTTTTAGAAAGGGGTAAGGCTGTAAATTGTTTCTTCCCTTTCCTGGGATGGGCTTCTCCAACCTTCTGTGAGAATTAAGCCCAGGCAGGTCACTGTAGTCTGTGCTATCTGAGCTTCTTCTTGGACAACTTCTATCCTTTATTGGCTTGGTAGTTCAGAGGCCTCCTTAGTAGGGCTGATGATCAGAATGTCGTCTGCATATTGAAGGAGTGTTTCCTTTTCCAGAAGTAGAACTTTTAGGTCTTTAGCTGAGCTTTCCCCAAAGATGGTGTGGGAATTTTTGAACCCTTGGTGCAAGATGGCCCGGAAGTATTGTTTTAGTTGTATGTTGAGTCCTGCCACTCACAAGCCAAAATGTCTTGTGACTCTGGGACTAATGGAATACAGAAGAAGGCATCATTGAACACTAATACAGAATACCAAGTCCTGGTGGTTGGTAAAATGACCAGCAGGCTGTAGGATTTAGGAACTACTGGAGGTATATCCTCGGTGGCTTCACCGACTGTCCTTACATCTTTTACCAGGACTCCAGCAGCCCATGGGGCTATCGAGGTCAGGCCAATCGCAGGATATGGAGCTCACCCGAGCAGGTACCCCACCCCCACTGCAGCCCACGGGGCTCTCGTGGTCAGGTCCCTCCCAGGACATGGGGTTCCCTGGGCAAGTCCCCTGCAGCCCATGGGGCTCTCGTGGTCAGGCCCCTCCCAGGATACAGAGCTACCCTTGCAGGTACCTTGGCAGGGCTGGGCACACAGGAACCGTGCACATAGCCTCATTGCAGAGCACTCCCAGCTCACCTGTCGCTCAGATCTGACACAGAGCACCTCAGAGCAGGACTTGAACTAACAAACAGCAGCTCCAACAGGTCTGTGACCCTGGGCATCACTCTGTGCGGCCTCCCTCCACCTGGTCTTCCAGAGACTTCCACTGCACCCGGGGCACCAGGCCTCTGTCTCCACCCACCACCCACCCATCCTCTCCCTGACACCTGGGTTGCTCTCATTAGGAGAGGGTTTTCTTGAAGTTGTCTCCCACTCACGGGCCAGATAATATGATTAGAAAACAAGCCAGAGCTGCAGCCCCTTGTCTATCCTGACTCTCAGGAGCCCACACCTGTTCCTTGGAGCTGGCCGATTCAGCAAGTTCCATTTTCTGCAACTGTGAGCCCCTGAGGGGTGATTATTGGCTGGCCTGGGAAGCCTGACCATGCCGGCCAGCCCTCCCCAGGTGTGCCTGGGTTCAGATCAATATAAATACCGCCCCAGGCAGCAAGAGCCCCTGCAGCTGTGCCTGACGCCATTTCCTCTGCCCTGTCAGCAGTCTCGGGGCTGGGCTGGTGGGAGGGAGTGAGAGGCCACGGCTTTGTGGGTGTCCCAGTGTGAGTGGGGCTCTGCTGGACTTTCTGCAGCAGTTGCCAAGATGCCACATGCTAAAGAAGAGGATGTGTCACCCGTAGCTGCTGCTGGAATTTCTCCCTGGGCAGAGGTGAGGAAGGAAGAATGCAGTGGGGGCCGGGACAGCAGGGGTATCTCAGGCAGGGAAATGGAAAGCTTCCAGAAGAGCACCCAGGGCCAGGACCATCCTGGCTGACCTGCAGGCACCAAGTCGGCTGGCATGCTGTCGCTCATGTGGTTCCATGGCCCTTCCTCTAGGCTTTCAACTCCTTGTACATATTCAGGTGTTTTACCTGGGAAGGGTGGGAACATTGCAGCAGCAGCTGGCCTGGGGCTCGGCCCATGTTTACTCACAGATGCCTCAGCATGGTCCCTTAGCTTTGGATGAGGACGCTTGTTGCGTGGCGCCTGCTGGCTGAATGGGAGATGATTCCCCACCACTGACCAACTTCAGAATTGTTTACAACTGGAGCAAGTGCCCTGATATGATTTTCCTCTGTGTAACTGGTGGGTTCTGTTTTCATTTTTCTTTTTATCATTTTTGGTTCAAGGTAGATTTTATTCCTCTTTTCTGTATTTACAGATATATGCATGGAAATAATTTATTCATATAAATACATGTATGTGAAGGGCAGAATATTTTTTCTGTTTTACTTTTTTTAATTTTATTTTTTTAAATTTTATTTTATTTTTTGTAGAGCAGGTTCTTATTGGTTATCTATTTTATACATATAAATGTATACATGCCAATCCCAATCTCTCAACTCCTCCCACCACCACCCCCGCAACAGCTTTCCTCCCTTGGTGTCCATGCGTTTGTTGTCTACATCTGTTGCTCTATTTCTGCCTTGCAAAACGGTTCATCTGTACAATTTTTTTACGTTCCACATATATGCATTAATATACAAGATTTGTTTTGTTTTTCTCTTTCTGACTTACTTCACTCTGTATGACAGTCTCTAGGTCCATCAACGTCTCTACAAATGACCCAATTTCATTCCTTTTTATGGCTTAGTAATATTCCATTTTATATATGTACCACATCTTTATGCATTCGTCTGTCTGTGGGCATTTAGGTTGCTTCCATTACCTGGATATTGTAAATAGTGATGCAATGAACATTGCGGTGAATGTCTCTTTTTGATTTATGGTTTTGTCTGGGTATATGCCCAGTACTGGGATTGCTGTATCGTATGGTAATTCTATCGTTAGTTTTATAAGAAACTCCATAATGCTCTCCACAGTGACTGTATCAATTTACATTCCCAACAATAGTGGGAAAAGGTTCCTTATGTCCACACCGTTTCCAGCATTTGTTGTTTGTAGATTTTCTGATGATGCCCATTCTAACAGGTGTGAGATGATACACCATGGATGGGTCCATTTCGTTGAGCAAAGAGTAGGTCTTGTCTATTACATATTTGGCTTATGGAACGGTATGTGTGCTAATTTCAATCTCTGGTTTTATACAGCACCCCAACTCAACTTTCCCCTTAAGCAAGCATAAGTGTTTATCTAAATGTGAGACTGTTCGGTTTTGTAATTCAGTTTATGTGTAGCCAAGTTTACACGCCCTCTATTAGTGATATCTTATGATAATTATCTTTCTCTATGCAACATATATCTCTTAGAATCATCATACTTAAATCCACTCAATTTGCTGCTACAGGCCTGATGACATTGATTTCGTTGCTGAGTGATATTCCGATGTACGTAAGTAGCACAAATTCTTTATCCATTTATTTCTTTCGGGGATACTTAATTTGTACTGGACTCGAGATTCTTGTAAACACAGCAGCCTTAAATTTTGTGTTGGCTGTGTCTTGTTGATTTTAATATTCCTAAGCTATAGGGCCATAAATGGAAGTGCCCTAGGCTCTGTAGCTTTGTTTTTTAGATGTTTCAGGATACACCATAAACATCTCCAGAGTGTCTGTTGGCAATTTACAATCCGCCCATCAGCATAACACGGCTCCCTGTTCTCCATGGCCTGTCCTGCCTTTCTGGATTTTACACGTTTTTCAGATGGCCCTTTTGACGAATGGGAAATGAGACTTCATTTTAGTGCAGATTTCCATTGCTCGAGTGCTTGGTTGGCCAAAAAGGGCATATGCGTTTTTTTCCTGAATATAATCAGGAAAAAATGTATACGCACTTTTTGTCCAAGTGCATCACTGTCAAAGATCTGCCGCATTTCATATGCTTTAAATGCAAATCCGATCTACCTCCTGAAATATGATTCCTGCAATTCTGCCTCGTTTACAAGTCCTCTTCGCAGACTTACTTCAATATATTTTTGCCAATAGCTGTCATTTATAACTCTGCAGGTGTGTGAATTACAGTGCCCGTGATTTCCTTTCTTAACTCACTTCCTTGTAAGCTGGCCACAAAACCGCAGGTTTCCTTCAGGCCATAATCAGGGTCTGGCACGGCACTCTGACCCTTTGGTTTATTCCTCTTCCTGGTGGGAAATTATAGTTAAATGTGCCCGTCCA
Organism: Phocoena phocoena; assembly: GCF_963924675.1. NCBI lineage: Eukaryota > Metazoa > Chordata > Mammalia > Artiodactyla > Phocoenidae > Phocoena > Phocoena phocoena. Next base: position 338,987 of record NW_027077717.1, on the reverse strand, counting down.
GACATCTGCCTCACTCCCAGCCCCTTGGTGATGTGGGCCCTCTGGTGAGAGTCTGAGCCTGGTTGGTTTCCTCACACTTCTGTGAGGTGGGCCCTCTTCTCTGAGGTCACTCCTGCCTGGCTGGCACACACCGCTTTGGTGACTTCGGCCCTCTGGTGGCAGTTGGAGCCTGATGGGAGCCTCGTCCCCTCTGTGATGAGACACTCTGGCGTCAGGACCTAACTGCTGGGTTCCCACATTTTCTGATATGTGCTAAGTGGTGCGAGGGCACTCCTGCCAGGTTCCCATTCACATGGGCATGTGGGCCTTCTGCTCTAAGGTCCCAACGCCTGTGTTGTTCACAGTTTAATGACGTTGGCTCTCTGGTGTTAGTTCACTCAGGCCTAGATCCCATAGACTCTGTGCTCTGAGCCGCCTGCTGGTAGGTTCCAACTGCTGGATTCCCACCTTTTTTATTCTTTGGGCCCTCTGTTTTCAGGCTCCTCCTGCCTGCCTCACTCCCAGCCCCTTTTTGATGTAGGTCCTCTGGTTTGAGGCCACATGTGCCAGTTTCCTCACCTTTATTGATGTGGCCCCACTGGTGTGAGGACACTCCTGCCTGGTTCCCATCCCCTTGGTGATGTGGGCCCTCTGTTGAGAGTCTGATCCTGGCTGCATTCCTCACACTTCTGGGAGGTGGGCCCGCTGCTGTGAGGTCACTCCTGCCTGGCTGGCACACGTCACCTTGGCGATGTGGGCCCTCAGTTGGGAGTTGGTGCCTGTTAGGAGTCTCCTCCCCTCGGTAATGAGGACCCTCTGGCATCAGGCCCTAACTCATGGGCTTCCAGAAGTTTCTGATGTGCGCCCTGTAGTGCGAGTACACTCCTGCCAGTGTCCCATCCCCATGGGGATGTGGGCTTTCTGCTCTGAGGTCCCAACTGCTGGGTTGCTCACAGTTTCATGTTGAAGGCCCTCTGGTGTGAGTTCACTCTGGCCTGGACCCCATAGACTCGCTGCTCCTGGTGCCTGATGGGAGGTTCCAACTCTGGGATTCCTCACCTTTCTTATTCAATGCACGCCTGTTTTGAGGCTCCTCCTTCCTGCCTCACACCCAGCCCCTTGGTGATGTGTATCCTTTGGTTTGAATCCTCGTGTGCTGGGTCCCTCACCTTTCGATAATGTGGCCCCACTGGTGTGAGGACACTCCTTCCTGGTTCCCATCCCCTTGGTGATGTGGGCCCTCCAGTGAGAGTCTGATCCTGGCTGGGTTCCTCACCATTCTGTGAGGTGGGCCTTCTGCTGTGACGTCAATCCTGCCTGGCTAGCTCGCGTTGCCTTGGTGACGTCAGGTCTCTGGTGGCATTTGGAGCCTGCTGGGAACCTCCTCCCCTCAGTGATGAGGGCCCTCTGCTGTCAGGCCCTAAGTCCTGGGATACACAAATTTTCTGAGGTGCGCCCTGTGGTGCGACAACACTCCTGCCAGGTTCCCATCCCCATGGGGATGTGGGCTTTCTGCTCTGAGGTCCCAACGGCTGGGTTGCTCACAGTGTCAGAATGTGGGCCCTCTGCTGTGAGTTCACTCCGGCATGGATCCCATAGCCTCGGTGCTCTGTGCCACCTGCTTGGAGTTTCCAACTGCGGGATTCCTCACCTTTTTTATTCTATGGGCCCTGTGTTGTGAGACTCCTCCTGCCTTCCTCACTCCGAGCCCCATGGTGATGTGTGTCCTCTGGTTTGAGGCCACGTGTGCTGGGTCCCTCACTTTTCAATGATGTGGCCCCACTGGTGTGAGGACACTCCTGCCTGGTTCCCATCCCCTTGGTGATGTGGGCCCTCTGCTGAGAGTCTGACCTTGGCTGAACTCCTCAAACTTCTGGGAGGTGGGGCCTCTGCTGTGAGGTCACTCCTGCCTGGCTGGCACACGTTGCCTTGGCCACATGGGTCCACTGGTTGCAGATGGAGCGTGCTGGGAGCCTCTTCCCCTCGGTGATGAGGACCCAGTGGCGTCAGGCCCTAACTGCTGGGCTCCCCACATTTTCAGATTTGCGCCTAGTGGTGCGATGACACTCCTGCCAGGTTCCCATCCCCATGGGGATGTGGGCCTTCTATTCTGAGCTCCCAACGGCTGGGTTGCTCACACTTTCATGATGTGCGCCCTCTGCTGTGAGGTCAATCCTGCCTGGCTGGCACACGTCGCCTTGGCGACATGGGCACTCTGGTGGCAGTTGGAGCGTGCTGGGGCCTCCTCCCCTCAGTGATGAGGGCCTTCTGGTGTCAGGCCCTAAGTGCTGGGCTCCACACATTTTCTGATGTGTGCCCAGTGGTGCGAGGACACTCCTCACAGGTTCCCATCCCCATGGGCATGTGGGACTTCTGTTCTGTGGTCCCAACGGCTGGGTTGTTCACAGTTTCATGACGTGGGCCCTTTGCTGTGTATTCACTCTGTTCTGTATCCCATAGCGTCGGTGCTCTGGGCCACCAGCCTGGAGTTTCCAACTCCTGGATTCCTCACCTTTTTTATTCTATGGGCCCTCTGTTGTGAATCTCCTCCTGCATGCCTCACTCCCAGCCCCTTCGTGATGTGTGTCCCCTTGTTTGAGGCCACATGTGTTGTGTTCCTCATCTTTCACTGATGTGGCCCCACTGGTTTGAGGACACTCCTGCCTGGTTTCAATCCCCTTGGTGATGTGTGCCCTCTGGTGAGAGTCTGATCCTGTTTGGGTTCCTCACACTTCTGTGAGGTGGGCCGTCTGCTCTGTGGTCATTCCTGCCTGGCTGGCACACACCTCCTTGGCAACATCGGCCGTCTGGTGGAAATTGCAGCCTGCTGGTAGCCTCCTCCCCTCGGTGATGAGGGCCTTGTGGCATCAGGCCCTAACAGCTGGGTTCCCACATTTTCGGATACATGCTAAGTGGTGCGAGGACACTCCTGCGAGGTTCCCATCCCCATGGGGTTGTGGGCCTTCTGCTCTGAGGTCCCACTATCTGGGTTGCTCATAGTTTCATGATGTGGGCCCTCTGCTGTGAGTTCACTGCAGCCTGGATCCCATAGACTGGGTGCTCTGGGCCACCTGTTGGGAGGTTCAAACTGCTGGATTACTCAGCTTTTTTATTCTATGGGCCTTGTGTTGTGAGGCTTCTCCTGACTGCCTCACTCTGAGCCCCTTTGAATTGTGGGTCTTCTGGTTTAGCCACATGTTCTGGGTTCCTCACCTTTTGATAATGTGGCCACAATGGTGTGAGGGTACTCCTGCGTTGTTCCGATCCCCTTGGTGATGTGGGCTCTCTGGTGAGATTCTTATCCTGGATGGGTTCTTCACCCTTCTGTGAGGTGGGCCCTGTGCTGTGAGGTAACTCCTGTCTAGCTTGCTCCCATTGCCTTTGTGACGTCGGCCCTCTGGTGGCATTTGGAGCCTGCTGGGAGCCTCCTCTCCTCAGTGATGAGGGTCCTCTGGCGTCCGGCTCTAACTGCTGGGCTCCCCATATTTTTTGATGTGTGCCCACTGGTGCGATGACACTCCTGCTTGGTTCCCTTCCCCATGGGGATGTGGGCCTTGTACTCTGAGGTCACAACGGCTGGGTTGCTTACAGTATCACGATGAGGGCCCTCTGCTGTGAGTTCACTGTGGCCTGGATCCGATAGCCTCGGTCCTCTGGGCCGCCTCCTGGGAAGTTCCAACTGCTGGATTCCTCACCTTTTATATACAATGGGTCATGTGTTGTGAGGTTAATCCTGCCTGCCTCACTCCGAGACCCATGGTGATGTGGGTCCTCTGGTTTGAGGCCACATGTTCTGAGTATCTCAACTTTCGATGATGTGGCCCCATGGGTGTGAGGACACTCCTGCCTGGTTCCCATCCCCTTGGTGATGTGGGCCCTCTGCTGAGAGTCAGATCCTGGCTGGATTCATCACACTTCTGAGAGGAAGGCCCTCTGCTGTGAGGAACATGCTGGGAGCCTCCTCCCCTCGGTGATGAGGGTCCCCTTGCGTCAGGCCCTAAGTACTGGGCTCCCCACATTTTCTGATGTGTGCCCACTGGTGCGATGACACTCCTGCCAGGTTCCCATCCCCATGGGGTTTGGGCCTTCTACTGTGAAGTCCCAAAGACTGGGTTGCTCACAGTTTCATGTTGTGGGTCCTCTGCTGTGAGTTTACTGAGGCCTGGATCACATAGATTGGGTGCTCTGGGCCGCCTGCTGGGAGGTTCCCACCTGGATTCCTCAACTTTTTTATTCTATGGGCTCTGAGTTGTGAGGCTACTCCTGCCTGCCTCACTCTGAGCCCATTTGAGATGTGGGTTCTCTGGTTTAGGCCACATGTGCTGGGTTCCTCACCTTTCTATGATGTTGCCACACTGGTGTGAGGACACTCCTGCCTGGATCGTATCCCATTGGTCATGTGGGCACTCTGGTGAGAGTCTTATTCTGGCTAGGCTCCTCACCCTTCTGTGAGGTAGGCCCTCTGCTGTGAGGTCACTCCTGCCTGACTGGCACTCGTCACCTTGGGGACGTTGTACCTCAGCTGGGTGTTGGTGACTGCTGGGAGTCTCCTCTCCTCGGTAATGAGGGCTCTCTGGCGTCAGGCCTTAACTCCTGGGCTCCCAAAATTTTTTGATGTGCGCCCTGTGGTGCGAGTACACTCCTGCAAGGTTCCCAACCCCATGGGAATGTGGGCCTTCTGCTCTGAGTTCCCAATGCCTGGGTTGCTCACAGTTTCATGATGAGGGCCCTCTGCTGTGAGTTCACTGTGGCCTGGATCCCATAGCCATGGTGATCTGGGCTGCCTGCTGGGAAGCTCCAACTGCTGTATTCCTCACCTTTTTTATACAATGGGCCATGTGTTTTAAGGTTAAACCTGCCTGCCTCACATCGAGACCCATGGTGATGTGGGTCCTCTGGTTTGAGGCCACATATTCTGGGTACCTCAACTTCGATTTTGTGGCCTCATGGGTGTGAGGACACTGCTACCTGGTTCCCATCCCCTTGGTGATGTGGGCCCTCTGGTGAGAGTCTGATCCTGGCTGGGTACCTTAAACTTCTGTGAGGTGTGCCCTCTTATGTGAGGTCAATCCTGCCTGACTGCCTCATGTCGCCTTGGCGATGTGGGGACTCTGTTGGCCCCTGGAGCATGCTGGGAGCATCCTACCCTCGTTAATGAGGGCTCTGGATAAAACGCATATGTCCTTTTTGGCCAAGTACATCATTGTCGACGTTCTGCCTCTTTTCCTATGCTTTAAGTGCAATTCCAGTCTATCCCCTGAAATTGTTTTCCTGAAATTCTGCCCCGCTATCAAGTCCTGTTCGCAGGCTTACTTCAATACAATTTTGGACGATAGCTGTCATTTATAACTCTGCAGGTTTGTGAATTACAGAGACCTTGAACTCCTTTCTTCAACTCACTATCTTGTGAGCTGGGCACAACACCACAGAATTTCTTCAAAACCTAATCTGGTTACGGCAGGGCACGCTGAGCCTTTGGTTAATTCCTCTTCCTGGTGGGAAATGAGCGTTACATTTACCCGTGCAGACACCTACAGCTAGTCTATAATTGGTTCTCCCTATTCCTGTTCATCTTGCGCAGAAATTGCAAGCTGTGCCAAACAGGAGGTTAAAGGAACTGACTCTCCAAGTGGGGAGAGTGTTAGTAAACCGTCTGGAATGGTGAAAACGAAAAACAGGGGACGAAAACTGAGATGCATTTAAAAACGTTTCCCAATCACACGGTGGACCATACTCTGTGTTTCCCATGCATGTTTTACCTGAAGGAAGAATCCCTTGAACCTGGAGAGTTGGGACTCTTGGAATGGGTACCATGCAGTATGACTTCAAATGGTCTGCATTTGCTCACCGAAACTCACCAATGCTATCAGCCCGAAGTGTCCAGCCTTATGTCTCACCCAACTCTGGTTGTAGATGTGGTAAATCCAGGTTGCATCACAAGCCCTGAGTGAATTATTTAAGAATTGCTCTCTATTTCACTGTCATTGTGTTTTGTTATTGAAATTTATTTTGATAATGGGTTTTATCGGATTTTCACTGCTGCATTTATGCTGCTGTACACACACTTGATTCTTTTACGGAGACATATAAATTCATGGGTTTTAAGATTCTTCCCAGTCAGGTGTATTCCTAAGCGTTGAATATGTGGTGCTAAGTCCATCTCCTTGAGCAAAGATTAGGTCTTGTCTATAACATATTTGGCTTACGGAACGGTATCTGTGCTAATTTTAATCTCTGGCTTTATGCAGCACCGCAACTCACCTTTCCCCATAAGCAAGCACAAGTTGGTTTTCTAAAGTTGAGACCCTGTTCTCTATTGCAATTCAGTTCATGTGTAGTCAAGTTTATATCCCGTGTATTAATGATATCTTATGATGTTTCTTTTTCTGTGTGACTTATTTCACGTAGAATCACCGTACCTGAATCCACTCAGTATGCCACTACAGCCTGATGACATAGATTTCATTGCTGAGTGATATTCCATTGTACGTACGTACCACAACTTCTTTATCCATTTTTCGCTTTCTGGGATATTTAACTTGTACCATAGACAAGGTTCTTGTAGAAAGAGCCGTCCCAAACATTGGGGTGCCTGTGTGTTTTTCATTTTAATTTCCCTAAGCTATAGGACCATAAGTTTAAGTGCCATAGGCTGTGTTGCTTCGTTTCTTACGTGTTTCAGGAAACACCATACACTTCTCCAGAGTGGCTGTTGGCAATTTACATCCCGACCATCAGCATAACAAGGCTCCCTGTTCTCAATGGCCTGTCCTGCCTTTCTGGATATTACACTTTTTCCAGATGGCTCTTTTGACAGGGGGGCAGTGAGACTTCATTGAAATGCAAATTTCCTTTACAGGCTTGTTTGGTTGGCCAAAGAGGGCGTATGTGTTTTTTCCTGAATATATTCAGGAAAAAACGCATACGCCCTTTTTGGCCAAGTGCATCATTGTCGACGTTCTGCCTCTTTTCCTATGCTTTAAATGAAATTGCGCTCTACGCCCTGAAATCCTTTTCCTGAAATTCTGCCCCGCTTTCAAGTCCTCTTCACAGACTTACTTCAGTATATTTTTGGACGATAACTGTGATTTATAACTCTGCAGGTTTGTGAATTACAGTGCCCCCGAGCTCCTTTCTTCAACTCGCTTTCTTGCAGCTGGCTGAAAATCTGGAGGATTGCTTCAGGTGCTACTCTGGCTCTGACATGGCATGTTGAGCCTTTGGTTAATTCCTCTTCCTGGTGTGAAATGAGCATTACATTTGCCCAAGCAGGCACCTACGGCTAGTCTCTGATTGGTTCTCCCTATTACTGTTCATCTTGTACAGAAATTTCGAACTCTGCCAAACAGGAGGTTAAAGACACTGACTCTCCAAGTGGGGAGAGTGTTAGTCAAGCATCTGGAATAGTTAACACAAGTGCCAGGGGATAATAACTGAGATGCGTTTAAAAACATTTCCCAGTCATACTGTGGACCATACTCTGGTTTTCTCATTCATGTTTTAGCTGAAGGAAGTATGCCTTGAACCTGGAGTGTTGGGACCCATGGAATGGGTACTATGCAGTATGACTACAAAGTGTCTGCATTTGCGCACCGAACGTCACCAATGCTCTCAGCCCGAAGTGTCCAGCCTTATGTCTCACCCAGCTCTGGTATTAGATGTGGTAAATCCAGGTTGCATGAGAAGCCCTCAGTGAATTATTTAAGGATTGCTCTCTACTGCACTGTCATTGTGTTTGTTTTTGAAATTTATTTTGATAATGAGATTTTTCGGATTTTCACTGCTGAGGTTAGGCCGCTGTACACACGCTTGATTCTCTTACAGAGACATATAAATCCATGTGTTTTAAGAATTTTCCTAGTCAGGTATATTCCTCGGCGTTGAATATGGGGTGTTGAGTCCATTTCGTTGAGCAAGGAATAGGTCTTCTCTATTACATATTTGGGTTTTAGAACGGTATCTGTGCTAATTTCAATCTCTGGTTTTATGCAGAACCCCACCTCACCTTTCCCATTAAGCAAGCATAACTTGGTCTTCTTAATTTCAGACCCTCTCCTCTTTTGTAATTCAGTTCATGTATAGCCAAGTTTACATTCCCTGTATTAGTGACATCTTATGATGTTTCTCTTTCTGTGTGACTTATTTCACGTATTATCATCGTACCTGAATCCAGTCATTATGCCGCGACGGGCCTGATGACATAGATTTCTTTGCTGGGTGATATTCCATTGTACGTACGTACTGCAATATCTTTGTCTATTTTTCGCCTTTTGGCATATATAACTTGTAGCGTAGACGAGGTTCTTGGAAACAGAGCCGTCCGAAACTTTGGGGTGGATGTGTGTTTTTGATCTTAATTTTCCTAACCTATAGGACAATAAGTGGAAGTGCGTTGGCTCTGTTGCTTTGTTTTTTAGGTATTCAGGAAACACCATATATTTCTCCAGAGTGTCTGTTGGCAATTTACATCACACCCATCATCATAACAAGGCTCTCTGTTCTCCATGCCCTGTCGTGCCTTTCTGGATTTTACTCTTTTTCAAGATGGCCCTTTTGAACGGGGGGCAGTGAGACTTCATTGTAGTGCAGATTTCCTTTACATGCTTGCTTGGTTGGCCAAAAAGAGCGTATGCGTTTTTTCCTGAATATATTCAGGAAAAAATGCATACGCCCTTTTTGGCCAAGTGCATCATTGTCGACGTTCTGCCTCTTTTCCTATGCTTTCAGGGCAATTCCAGTCTACCCCCTGCAATCGTTTTCCTGAAATTCTGCCCCGCTTTCAAGTCCCCTTCGCAGGCTTACTTCAATATATTTTTGGAGGATAGCTGTCATTTATAACTCTGCAGGTTTGTGAATTACAGTGTCCCTGAGCTCCTTTCTTCAACTCGCTTTTTTGTGAGCGGGCACAAAATCGCAGGATTGCTTCAGGGCCTGTTTCTGGTAGGGCACGCTGAGATTTTGTTTAATTTCTCTTCCTGGTGGGAAATGAACGTTACATTTGCCCGTGCAGACACCTACAGCTAGTCTCTCATTGGTTTTCCCTATTCCTGTTCATCTTGCACAGAAATTGCAAGCTGTGCCAAAGAGGAGGTTAAAGGCACTGACTCTCCATGTGGGGAGAGTGTTGGTAAAGCGTCTGGAATGGTGAACCCGAGGACCAGGATACCAAAACTGAGATGCATTTTAAATCCTTTCCCAATCACATGGTAGACCATATTCTGGGTTTCCCATGCATGTTTTAGGTGAAGGAAGAATCCCTTGAACCTGGAGAGTTGGGACCCATGGAATGGGTACCATGCAGTATGACTGCAAGGGGTCTGTATTTGCTCACCAAAACTCACCAATGCTATCAGCCTGAAGTGTCCAGCCTTATGTCTCAACCAGCTCTGGGTGTAGATGTGGTAAATCCCAGTTGCATCACATGCCCTGAGTGAATTGTTTAAGAATTGCTCTCAATTTCACTGTCTTTGTGTTTTGTTTTTGAAATTTATTTTGATAATGGGATTTATCGGATTTTCACTGCTGCGTTTATGCCGCTGTACACACACTTGATTCTCTTATGGAGACATATAAATCCATGGGTTTTAACATTTTTCCTAGTCAGGTATATTCCTAGGCGTTGAATATGTGGTGTTGAGTCCATTTCTTTCAGCAAGGAGTAGGTCTTGTCTATTACATATTTGGCTTATGGAATGTTATCTGTGCTAATTTCAGACTCTGGTTTTATGCAGCACCCCAAGACACCTTTCCCCTTAAGCAAGCATTAGTTGGTTTTCTAAATTTGAGAGCCTGTTCTGTTTTGTAATTCAGTTCATGTGTAGTCAAGTTTACATTCCGTGTATTAGGGATATCTTATGATGTTTCTTTTACTGTGTGACGTAGTTCACGTAGAATCACCGTACCTGCATCCACTCACTATGCCGCTAAGGGCCTGATGACACAGATTTCATTGCTGATTGATATTGCATTGTACGTACATGCCACAACTTCTTTATCCATTTTTTGCTTTCTGGGATATTTACCTGATACTGTAGACGAGCTTCTTGTGAACACAGCCGTCCCAAATATTGGGGTGGCTGTCTCTTTTTTATTTTAATTTCCGTAAGCTATAGGACCATAAGTGGAAGTGCCATAGGCTGTGTTGCTTTGTTTCTTATGTGTTTCAAGAAACAACATACACTTCTCCAGGGTGGTTGTTGGCAATTTACATCCTGACAATCAGCATAACAAGGCTCCCTTTTTTCCATGTACTGTCCTGCCTTTCTGCATTTTACACTTTTTTCAGATGGCCGTTTTGCCCGGGGGGCAGTGAGACTTCATTGTAGTGCAGATTTCCTTTACAGGCTTGCTTGGTTGGCCACAAAGGGCGTATGCGTTTTTTCCTGAATATATTCAGGAAAAAACGCATACGCCCTTTTTGGCCAAGTGCATCATTGTCGACGTTCTGCCTATTTTCCTATGCTTTCAGGGCTATTCCAGTCTACCCACTGCAATCGTTTTCCTGAAATTCTGCCCCGCATTCAAGTCCCCTTCGCAGGCTTACTTCAATATATTTTTGGAGGATAGCTGTCCTTTATAACTCTGCAGGTTTGTGAATTACAGTGCCCCTGAGCTCCTTTCTTCAACTCGCATTCTTGTGACCTGGGCCCAAAACCGCAGGATTGCTTCAGGCCCTAATCTGTTTCCGGCAGGGCACTCTGAGCCTTTGTTTAATTCCTCTTCCTGGTGGGAAATGAGCGTTACATTTGCCCGTGCAGACACCTACAGCTAGTCTGTCATTGGTTCTCCCTATTCCTGTTCATCTTGCACAGAAATTTCAAGCTGTGCCAAACAGGAGGTTAAAGGCACTGACTCTCCAAGCGGGGAGAGTGTTAGTAAAGCATCTGGCATGGTGAACCCGAGGACCAGGATACGAAAACTGAGATGCATTTTAAATCATTTCCCAATCACATGGTGGGCCATACTCTGGGTTTCCCATGCATGTTTTAGCTGGAGGAAGAATCCCTTGAACCTGGAGAGTTGGGACCCATAGAATGGGTACCATGCAATATGATGTCAAAGGGTCTTCATTTGCTCACCAAAACTCATCAATGCTATCAGCCTGAAGTGTCCAGCCTTATGTCTCAACAAACTCTGGTGTGGATGTGGTAAATCCCGGTTGCATCACATGCTCTGAGTGAATCATTTGAGAATTGCTCCCTATTTCACTGTCTTTGTGTTTTGTTTTTGAAATTTATTTTGATAATGGGAATTATCGGATTTTCACTGATGCGTTTATGCCGCTGTACACTGGCTTGATTCTCTTACGGAGACATATAAATCCATGGGTTTTAAGATTCTACCTAGTCAGGTATATTCTTAGGCGTTGAATATGTGGTGTTGAGTCCATTTCGTTGTGCAAGGAGTAGGTCTTGTCTATTACATATATGGCTTATGGAATGTTATCTGTGCTAATTTCAGTCTCTGGTTTTATGCAGCACCCCAACGCATCTTTCCCCATAAGCAAGCACTAGTTGGTTTTCTAAATTTGAGACCCTGTTCTGTTTTGTAATTCAGTTCATGTGTAGTCAAGTTTACATTCCGTGTATTAGTGATATCTTATGATGTTTCTTTTTCTGTGTGACGTAGTTCACGTAGAATCAGCATACCTGCATCCACTCATTATGCCGCTAGGGGCCTGATGACACAGATTTCATTGCTGAGTGATATTCCTTTGTACATACCTACCACAAATTCTTTATACAGTTTTTGCTTTCTGCGATATTTACCTGGTAGTGTAGACGAGCTCCTTGTGAACACAGCCGTCCCAAACTTTGTGGTGGCTGTCTCTTTTTGATTTTAATTTCCCTAATCTATAGGACCATAAGTGGAAGTGTCATAGGCTGTGTTGCTTTGTTTCTTACGTGTTTCAGGAAACACCATACACTTCTCCAGGGTGGCTGCTGGCAATTTACATCCTGCCAATCAGCATAACAAGGCTCCCTGTTCTCCATATCCTGTCCTGCCTTTCTGGATTTTACACTTTTATCAGGTGGCCCTTTTGCCAGGTAGGGGCAGTGAGACTGCATTTCAGTGCAGATTTCTTTATAGGCTTGCTTGGTTTACCCAAAGGGGCATATGCGTTTTTTCCTGAATATATTCAGGAAAAAACGCATACGCCCTTTTTGGCCAAGTGCATCATTGTCGACGTTCTGCCTCTTTTCCTGTGCTTTAAGGGCAATTCCAGTCTAGCTCCTGCAATCGTTTTCCTGAAATTCTGCCCTGCTTTCAAGTCCTCTTCGCAGCCTTAGTTCAGTATATTTTTGGACGATAGCTTTCATTTATAACTCTGCACGTTTGTGAATGACAGTGCCCCTCAGCTCCTTTCTTCAACTCCCCTTCTTGTGAGCTGGGCACAAAACCGCAGGATTGCTTCAGGCCCCAATCTGTTTCGGGCAGGGCACTCTGATCCTTTGGGTAATTCCTCTTCCTGGTGGGCAATGAGCGTTACATTTGCCCGTGCAGGCACCTACTGCTTGTCTCTCATTGTTTCTCCCTATTCCTGTTCATCTTGTGAAGAAATTGCGAAATGTGCCAAACAGGAGTTTAAACGCACTGTCTCTCCAAGTGGGCAGAGTGTTAGTAAAGCATCTGGAATGGTGAACCTGAGGAAGAGGATACGAAAACTGAGATGCATTTTAAATCGTTTCCCAATCACATGGTGGACCATACTCTGGGTTTCCCAATCATGCTGTAGCTGAATAAAGAATCTCTTGAACCTGGAGAGTTGGGACCCATGGAATGGGTACCATGCAGTATAACTTCAAAGGGTCTGCATTTGCTCACAGAAACTCACCAATGCTATCATCCCCTTGTGTCCAGCCTTATGTCTCACCCAGCCCTGGGTGTTGATGTGGTAAATCCAGGTTGCATCACAAGCCCTGAATGAATTATTTAAGAATTGCTCTCTATTTCACTGTCATTGTGTTTTGTTTTTGTAGTTTATTTTGATAACGGTATTTATCGGATTTTCACTGCTTCGTTTATGCCGCTGTACACACGCTTGATTCTCTTACGGAGACATATAAGTCCATGGGTTTTAAGATTCTTACTAATCAGGTATATTCCTAGGCATTGAATATCGCTTGTTGAGTCCATTTCATTGAGCAAGGAGTAGGTTTTGACTATTACATATTTGGCTTATGGAACGGTATCTGTGCTAATTTCAATCTCTGGTTTTATGCAGCACCCCAACTCACCTTTCCCCTTAAGGAAGCATAAGTTGGTTTTCTTAATTTGAAACCCTCTTCTCTTTTGTAATTCAGTTCATATGTAGCCATGTTAACATTCCATGTATTAGTAATATCTTATGTCTTTTTCTTTTTGAATTATATGACATCGAATGATCACACGTAACTCCTCTGGAGTTGTTACAACTGGCCGTATTTCATTGATTTCCAGGCTGAGTAATATTCCACTCTACATAAACACCACATCTCTATCCATTTTTTCTCTGCAGAAAGATTTAAGTTATATCCTAGTCGAGGAACTTTTAAACAGAGAGGTGGTAAACATTGGGGTGCCTGTGTCCTCTCGATTTTTGTTTTTCCCAAGATATACTTCCATGAGTGCAAGTGCCCTGTGCTCGGTAGCTCATTTTTTAGATGCTTTAGTAAACACAATACACTTATCCAGAGTGACCGTTGGCAATATACATTTCCACTATAAGACTCACAGGGCTCCCTTTTCTCCTTGCCCTGTCCTGCATTTCTGGTGTTTACACTTTATGAGGACGGCTCTTCTGACTGATGCAAAGTGATATGTTTTGTAGTATTGATTTCCAGTGCCCACCTGTTTGGTTGGCTAAAAAAGTGTATGCCCTTTTCTTGAATATATACAGAAAAAGACGCATACACCCTTTTTGGCCAACTGCAATGTTGGCAATGTTCAGCCCCTTTTCTTGTGCTTAATGGCGAGTCCTTTCTACCTCTTCCAATCCCTTTCCTGCCATTCTCCATTGCTTACAAGTCCTTTTCTCTGACTTTCCTCAAGACATTTTTCAGTGATAGATATTTTCAACTCTGCAGTTTCGTGAATTTTAGTGCCCCTGAGTTCCATTTTCCAACTTGTGTTTATGGGAACTGGCCACAAAGCATCAGGATTCCTCAAGCCCTATTCTGTTTCCATGGGCAACCCTAGCCTTTGGTCAATTCGTCTTCCTGATTGGAAATTAGAGTGACATGTGCCTGTCCGAACACCTAGGACTTGTCTCTCATTGTTCCTCCTCCTTCCGCTTCATCCTCTGGACAAATTCCAAACTGTATGCAACAGGATGTTGACAGTGCTGACATCTCCAAGTGGGGAGACTGTTAGTAAAGACGCTGGAGTGGTGAACCCTAGGACCAAGAGATGAGGAGATGAGATGCCTTTTCCAAACTTTTCCCGATCAGACGGTATACCATCCTCTGGGTGTGACAGGCATGTTTTAGGTGTAGGAAGGGTCCCATTCATGTGAGGAGAACACCAGGGGATTTTCAATATCAGTGTCTCTCCGCATCCCAAACTGGGGAATTTTTTAAGCTACGGCTACACATATGTTCATTAAGGGCCTTGGGAAGTAGGCAGAGTCCAAACTTTAGATGATTGAAGTCTTCAGGGTCAGAAGCACTCACCACTGTCTTCCCTTAGGTTCCATTTTTACTGTCATTGATGGATAATGTCAATAAAAATATCTATTCTTTTTCAGATCATTTCCCCTTATAGGTTATTGCAAAATATTGAGTGTAGTTCCCTGTGCTATACAGTAGTTCCTTGCTGATGATTTCATACATAGCAGTGTGTATGTGTTAATCCCAAACTGTTAATTTATCCCTCCTCCTACCATTTCCCTTTGGTAATAATAAATTATGAGATTTTATGCTTCTCAGAAATGGGGGAGCTGAAAGAGAGGTATCATTTTAAATGCAAAAGCATTTAAAACAAGATTGAAGCTTTAACCAAGATTATTAGATGTACATCCTTGGAAAGAAATCACTTTGTTTCTCTAATATTGACCTGACAAAGAAGACAGACCTTTTCACTGAACTTGCTTATAATAAAGTGATGGAAATATCAAATGGAAGTGTTAGAAACATCTTATTTTACCCGAGCCTTATACACTGTTCTATGTTAATTACAGTTTGGCTCACACATCTGTTCATTGAAGTTACAATGTTCTCAATTTCTGTTACTGATCCTCCAGAGTGGACGCCAACAAGTGTCCCCCTGCCCAGTGTCATTGGAGCCAATAGATCGAGACTGAGTTTGGTTCAAAAGCAAAGGAAACTTTATATTTTGATCAGAGAATGGAGAGGTGCTACCCTGTGGGCTGTGGGCTGGGCTGCTGTGTAGAGATCCTGTCAGAGTCACTGGGAGGGAGGGGGCTGAGCTCTCGAGGACCTGGTTGGCTGCAGCTCAGGCTCTATGTCACGGAGTCTGAACTGGGCCCCAGGAGCTGAAGTGTCATCGAGCCATTCTGCTCTAGGAAATCTGGTCTGAAGTGCCGGGTGTGGAACCTCTGTATGCGGGACACTAGGAGCACCTGAAATTAGACAAAGCACAAAGGATAAAAAAGGTTAGACTTTATTTTATTGCCCAGATTCTATTTTTATCTCCCAGGGATTTTTAAGGGGCTTTGCCTGGGACAAACTCCTCTTCTGCCTTTTGTCCCTTTCCTCATTCTTGGAGTGCTACGGGTGCAGACCCTTCTTCTCTAAATGCTGAGTGCTGAGTTAGGAGGCCTCATACCCGTGGGCGAGGGTCAAAACTTCTCCCCAGCAGCCTCCAGGTGACGTTGATTGTCCCCAGGCCTCCTGCCTCCCTGCTCGTCCGCCTGAGCACCAGTATTGGAAGTGTTATAGATTCTAATGACCTTTAAGGGTCCAGAAAGGAGATGTGCAGTGGCGCTGTGAGGTCCAGTTTCACCCCGCCGCACATTTGTTCAGCCACCTTAGGCTGACCGTTTCTGCCAGCCTAGATGCTCTGACTGACCGTTTCTGCCAGCCTAGATGCTCTGACCAACAGTCTGCGCTTTCTTCCATTAGGCCCCTGAATTAATGTAAAAAACAGCACCAGGTGTCAGGACCCTGCCCGCTCAGCTCCCAGACACTCCAGGGTCAGTGGTGATGAAGGATCATGATGGTCACTGAGTCAAGAGCCTTTGGAAGTAAACAGGAGTCCAGCCGGTCTTATTGGCCACCATCATCAGGGTGTCTGTAGGCTTTTCTATGGTGACAGCATGATATACGGTTCCCCTGCCAAGATTATTAGCTCCTCTCTGGGTACAGTAAGTACTGCAAGCAGTAGTCTACTCTTTTGGGACACACTCTTGTTGTTTTATGAGAGAAACTCCAGGTCAAGTGATGGTCACACGGGTCGTCATGGTGCCCCGTTGCCCCCGGTTATCTCTCTGGAGGTTGGAGTTGGAGGGCCTCCTCAATCGAGGTCAGTGTGCCCACGGAGCAAACCCTGCAACTTCAGGGCATGGTTGGGGGTTAGGATCACCACGTGGGGTCCATTTCCCTTAGAAGGGAGGTGGCTTTTTGGGCTGCTGATATCTAGGTTTTCAGATACCACCAGTATCTTGGCCAGATGTGGCGGTGGGCCAAGCCCCTTGGTGACCACAGTTTATCCTACCTGGATGGCATTCTTGCATTGTTCCATTTCAAGTGGTCCCAGTTTTTGCACTAATACTCCAATGGCGATTCACCTTTCACCAGGAATGTAAAGGTCAAAGGGTTTAGCTAAATTAGGGAGTTCCAGGGCAAGGGTCTGAATTGACTGCTCTTTCCATTCTTGAAAGGCCACTTCTGGATTCTATTCAAAAGGATCATCATCTTTTCCTTTCAGTGTTTCATATAGAGGCCCAGCTAGTAGACTGTAGTTAGGGATCCAGAGGCAGGAAACCCTGGCTTCCCCAGGAACCCCTAAGCTGTCTTCTAGTTTCAGAAAAGGGTAAGGCTGTAAATTGTTTCTTCCCTTTCCTGGGATGGGCTTCTCCGACCTTCTGTGAGAATGAAGCCCAGGCAGGTCACCGTAGTCTGTGATATTTGAGCTTTTTCGTGGACAACTTCTATCCTTTATTGGCTTGGTAGTTCTGAGGACTCCTTAGTAGGGCTGGCGATCAGAATGTCGTCTGAATATTGAAGGAGTGTTTCCTTTTCCAGAGGTAGAACTTTTAGGTCTTTAGCTGAGCTTTCCCCAAAGATGGTGTGGGAATTTTTGAACCCTTGGGGCAAGACAGCCTGGAAGTATTGTTTTAGTTGTATGTTGAGTCCTGTCACTCACAAGCCAAAATTTCTTGTGACTCTGGGACTAATGGAATACAAAAGAAGGCATCATTGAAGAGTAATACAGAATACCAAGTCCTGGTGGTTGGTAGAATGACCAGCAGGGTGTAGGATTTAGGAACTACTGGAGGTATATCCTCAGTGGCTTCACTGACTGTCCTGACATCCTTTACCAGGACTCCAGCAGCCCATGGGGCTCTCGAGGTCAGGCCAATCCCAGGATATGGAGCTCACCTGGGCAGGTACCCTACCCCCACCCCAGCCCATGGGGCTCTCGTGTTCAGGCCCCTCCCAGGATATGGGATTCCCTGGGCAGGTCCACTGCAGTCCATGGGGCTCCCGTGGTCAGGCCCCTCCCAGGATACAGAGCTACCCTTGCAGGTACCGTGGCAGGGCTGGGCACACAGGAACCGTGCACATAGCCCTCATTGCAGAGCACTCCCAGCTCACCTGTCGCTCAGATCTGACACAGAGCACCTCAGAGCAGGACTTGAACTAACAAAGAGCAGCTCGGACAGGTCTGTGACCCTGGGCATCACTCTGTGCGGCCTCCCTCCACCTGGTCTTCCAGAGACTTCCACTGCACCCGGGGCACCAGGCCTCTGTCTCGACCCACCACCCAGCCCTCCTCTCCCTGACTCCTGGGTTCCTCTCATTAAGAGAGGGTTTTCTTGAAGTTGTCTCCCACTCATGGGCCAGATAATATGATTAGAAAACAAGCCAGAGCTGCAGCCCCTTGTCTATCCTGACTCTCAGGAGCCCACACCTGTTCCTTGGAGCTGGCCGATTCAGCAAGTTCCATTTTCTGCAACTGTGAGCCCCTGAGTGGTGATTATTGGCTGGCCTGGGAAGCCTGACCGTGCCGGCCAGCCCTCCCCAGGTGTGCCTGGGTTGAGATCAATATAAACACCGCTCCAGGCAGCAAGAGCCCCTGCAGCTGTGCCTGACGCCATTTTCTCTGCCCTGTCAGCAGTCTCGGGGCTGGGCTGGTGGGAGGGAGTGAGAGGCCACGGCTTTGTGGGTGTCCCAGTGTGAGTGGGGCTCTGCTGGTCTTTCTGCAGCAGTTGCCAAGATGCTACCTGCTAAAGAAGAGGATGTGTCACCCACACCTACCGCTGGAATTTCTCCCTGGGCACAGGTGAGGAAGGAAGAAAGCAGTGGGGGCCGGGACAGCAGGGGTATCTCAGGCAGGGAAATGGAGAGCTTCCAGAAGAGCACCCAGGGCCAGGACCATCCTGGCTGGCCTGCAGGCACCAAGTCGGCTGGCATGCTGTCCCTCATATGGCTCCATGGCCCTTCCTCTAGGTTTTCAAGTCCTTGTACATATTCAGGTGTTTAGCCTTGGAAGGGTGGGAACATTTCAGCAGCAGATGGCCTGGGGCTCAGCCCACGTTTACTCACAGATACCTCGGCACGGTCCCCCAGCTTTGCAGTGAGGACGCTTGTTGCGAGGAGCATGCTGGCTGAATGGGAGATGATTCCCCACCACTGACCAACTTCAGAATTGTTTGCAATTGGAGCAAGTGCCCTGAAACGGTTTTCCTCTGTGTAACTGGTGGGTTCTGTTCTTTTTTATCTTTTTTTCGTTTTTGGTTCAAGGTAGATTTTATTCCTCTTTTGTGTATTTACAGATATAAGCATGGAAATAATTTATTCATATAAATACATGTATGTGAAGGGAAGAATATTTTTTCTGTTTTATTTTTTTAATTTTATTTTTTTATTTTGAATTTAATTTTATATTTTTATACAGCAGGTTGTTTTTGGTTATCTACTTTATACATATAAATGTATACATACCAATCCCAATATCTCAACTCCTCCCACCACCATCCCCAACAGCTTTCCCCCCTTGTTGTCCATACGTTTGTTGTATACATGTGTTGCTCTATTTCTGCCTTGCAAAATGGTTCATCTGTACAATTTTTCTAGGTTCCACATATATGCATTAATATACAAGATTTGTTTTTCTCTTTCTGACTTACTTCACTCTGTATGACAGTCTCTAGATCCATCAACGTCTCTACAAATGTCCCAATTTCATTCCTTTTTATGGCTTAGTAACATTCCATTTTATATATGTACCACATCTTTATGCATTCGTCTGTCTGTGGGCATTTAGGTTGCTTCCATTACCTGGATAGTGTAAATAGTGATGCAATGAACATTGTGGTGAATGTCTCTTTTTGATTTATGGTTTTGTCTGGGTATATGCCCAGTAGAGGGATTGCTGTATCATATGGTAATTCTATTCTTAGTTTTATAAGAAATTCCATAATGTTCTCCACAGTGACTGTATCAATTTACATTCCCAACAATAGTGGAAGAGGATTCCTTATCTCCACACCGTTTCCAGCATTTGTTGTTTGTAGATTTTCTGATGATGCCCATTCTAATAGGTGTGAGGTGATACACCATGGATGAGTCTATTTCGTTGAGCAAAGAGTAGGTCTTGTTTATTACGTATTTGGCTTATGGAATGGTATGTGTGCTAATTTCAATCTGTTTTTATACAGCAGCCCAACTCAACTTTCCCCTTAAGCAAGCATAAGGTTTTTATCTAACTGTGAGACTCTGTTCGGTTTTGTAATTCAGTTTATGTGTAGCCAAGTTTACACTCCCTCTATTAGTGATATCTTATGATAATTATCTTTCTTTGTGTGACATATTTCTCTTAGAATCATCATAATTAAATCCACTCAATTTGCTGCTACAGGCCTGATGACATTGATTTCACTGCTGAGTGATATTCCGTTGTACGTAAGTAGCACAACTTCTTTATCCATTTTTTTCTTTCTGGGATATTTAATTTGTACTCGACTCGAGGTTCTTGTAAACACAGCAGCCCTAAATTTTGTGTTGGCTGTGTCTTGTTGATTTTAATTTTCCTAAGCTATAGGGCCAAAAGTGGAAGTGCCCTAGGCTCTGTAGCTTTGTTTTTTAGATGTTTCAGGATACACCATGAACATCTCCAGAGTGTCTGTTGGCAATTTACATCCCGCCCATCAGCATAACACGGCTCCCTGTTCTCCATGGCCTGTCCTGTGTTTCTGGTTTTTACACTTTATTCAGATGGCCTTTTTGACGAATGGGAAATGTGACTTCATTGTAGTGTGGATTTCCATTGCTGGAGTGCTTGGTTGGCCAAAATGTTCATATGCGTTTTTTCCTGAATATATTCAGGAAAAATGTATACGCACTTTTTGTCCATGTGCATCACTGTCAAAGATCTGCCGCTTTTCATATGCTTTAAATGCAATTCCAATCTACCTCTTGAAATATGATTCCTGCAATTCTGCCTCGTTTTCAAGTCCTCTTTGCAGACTTACTTCGATATATTTTTGCCAATAGCTGTCATTTATCTCTGCAGGTTTGTGAATTACAGTGCCCCTGAGCTCTTTTCTTAACTCGCTTCCTTGTAAGCTGGCCACAAAACTGCAGGTTTCCTTCAGGCCGTAATCAGGGTCCGGCACGGCACTCTGAGCCTTTGGTTAATTCCTCTTCCTGGTGGGAAATTAGAGTTAAATGTGCCCCTCCAGACACCTGCCTCACTCCCAGCCACATGGTGATGTGTGTCCTCAGGTTTGAGGCCATATGTGATGGGTTCCTCATCTTTTGATGATGTGGCCCCACTGGTGTGTGGACACTCCTGCCTGGTTCCCATCCCCTTGGTGATGTGGGCCCTCTGGTGAGACTCTGATCCTGGTTGGGTTCCTCACACATCCGTGAGGTGAGCCCTCTTCTCTGAGGTCACTCCTGCCTGGCTGGCACAACCCGCCTTGCTGACTTCGGCACCCTGGTGGCAGTTGGAGCCTGCTGGGAGCCTCCTTCCCTCGGTGATGAGACCCTCTGGCGTCAGGCCCTAATGGCGGGGTTCCCACATTTTCTGATACGTGCTAAGTGTTGCGAGGGCACTCCTGCCAGGTTCCCATCCTCATGAGCGTGTGGGCCTTCTGTTCTGAGGTCCTAACGGCTGGGTTGCTCACACTTTCATGATGTGGGCCCTCTGCTATGAGGTCAATCCTGCCTGGCTGGCGCACGTCGCCTTGGCAACGTGGATCCTCTGGTGGCAGTTGGAGCGTGCTGGGGCCTCCTCCCCTCAGTGATGAGGGCCTTCTGGTGTCAGGCCCTAAGTGCTGGGCTCCACACATTTTCTGATGTGTGCCCAGTGGTGCGAGTCACTCCTGCCAGGTTCCCATCCCCATGGGCATGTGGGACTTCTGTTCTGTGGTCCCAACTGCTGGGTTGCTCACAGTTTCATGATGTGGGCCCTTTGCTGTGTGTTCACTCTGGCCTGTATCCCATAGTGTCAGTGCTCTGGGCCTCCCGCTTGGAGATGCCAACTTCTCGATTCCTCACCTTTTTTATTCTATGGGCCCTCGGTTGTGCGTCTCTTACTGCATGCCTCACTCCCAGCCCGTTCGTGATGTGTGTCCCCTTGTTTGAGGCCACATGTGCTGTGTTCTTCACCTTTCTATAATGTGGCCACACTGGTGTGAGGACACTCTTGCCTGGTTCCCATTCCCTTGGTGATGTTGGCCCCACTGGTGTTAGGACAGTCTTGCCTGGTTCCCATCACCTTGGTGATGTTGGCCCTCTGGTGAGAGTCTGATCCTGGTTAGGTTCCTCACCCTTCTGTGAGGTGGGCCCTCTGCTCAGAGGTCACTCCTGCCTGGCTGGCACACCCCGCCTTGGCAACATCGGCCATATGGTGGCAGTTGGAGCCTGCTGGGAGCCTCCTCCCCTCGGTGATGAGGGCCCTCTGGCCTCAGGCCCTAACTGCTGGGTTCCCACATTTTCTGATTCGTGCTAAGTGGTGCAAGGACACTCCTGCCAGGTTCCCATCCCCATGGGGATGTGAGCCTTCTGCTCTGAGGTCCCAACGGCTGTGTTGCTCAAAGTTTCATGATGAGGGCCCTCTGGTGTGAGTTCACTCCGGCCTAGATCCCATAGCCTCGCTCCTCCTGGCTGCCTACCGGAGGTTCCAACTGTGGGATTCCTCACCTTTTTTATTCTATGTTCCCTCTGTTTTGAGGATCCTCCAGCCTGCCTCACTCCCAGCCCCTTGGTGATGTCTGTCCTCAGGTTTGAGGCCACGTGTGCTGGGTCCCTCAAATTATGGTGATGTAGCCCCACTGGTGTGAGGACACTCCTGCCTGGTTCCCATTCCCTTCGTGATGTTGGCCCTCTGGTGACAGTCTGATCCTTGTTGGGTTCCTCACACTTCTGTGAGGTGGGCTTTCTGCTCTGAGGTCACTCCTGCCTGGCTGGCACACCCCGCCTTGGTGACATCAGCCTTATGGTGGCAGTTGGAGCCTGCTGGGAGCCTCCTCCCCTCGGTGATGAGGGTCCTCTGGCCTCAGGTCCTAAGTGCTGGGTTCCCACATTTTCTGATTCGTGGAAGTGGGCCGAGGACAATCCTGTCAGGTTCCCATCCCCATAGGGATGTGGGGCTTCTTCTCTGAGGTCCCATCCGCCGGGTTGCTCACAGTTTCATGATGTGGGACCTCTGCTGTGAGTTCGCTGTGGCCTGGATCCCATAGACTCTGTGCCCTGGGCGGCCTACTGGCCGGTTCCAACTGCTGGATTCCTCACAACTTTTATTCTGTGGGCTCTGTTTTGTGAGGATACTCCTGCTTGCCTCACTCCTAGCCCCTTGGAGATGTGGGTCCCCTGTTTTAGGCCACATGTTCTGGGTTCCTCACCTTTCTATAATGTGGCCACACTGGTGTGAGGACCCTCCTGCCTGTTTCCGATCCCCTTGGTGATGTGGGCCCTCTGGTGAGAGTCTTATCCTGGCTGGTTTCCTCACCCTTCTGTGAGGTAGGCCCTCTGTGGTGAGGTCACTCCTGCCTGGCTGGCACACATCACCTTGGTGACGTGGGCCCTCAGTTGGGAGTTGGTGTCTGCTGCGAGTCTCCGTCCCTCGGTAATGAGGGCCCTCTTGCGTCAGACCCTAACTCCTGGGCTCCCAAAATTTGCGGATGTGCGACCTGTGGTGCGAGTACACTCCTGTCAGGTTCCCAACCCCATGGGAATTTGGGCCTTCTGCTCTGAGGTCCCAACGACTGGGGTGCTCACAGTTTCATGATGAGGGCCCTCTGATGTGCGTTCATTCCGGCCTAGATCCCAAAGGGTTGCTGCTCCTGGGCGCCTGCTGGGAGGTACCAACTGCGGGATTCCTCACCTTTTTTATTCTATGGGCCCTCTGTTTTGAGGCTCCTCCTGCCTGCCTCAATCCCAGCTCCCTTGTGATGTGTGTCCTCTGGTTTGAGGCCACGTGTGCTGGGTCCCTCACTTTTCGGTGATGTGGCCCCACTAGTGTGAGGACACTCCTGCCTGGTTCCCATTCCCTTGGTGATGTGGCCCCTCTGGTGAGAGTCTGATCCTCGCTGGGTTCCTTACCGTTCTGTGAGGTGGGCCCTGTGCTCTGAGGTAACTCCTGCCTGGCTTGCTCCAATTGCCTTGGTGACGTCGGCCCTCTGGTGGCAATTGGATCCTTTTGGAGACTCCTATCCTCGGTGATGAGGTCCCTCTGGCGTCAGGCTCTAACTGCTGGGCCCCCCAGGTTTTCTGATGTGAGCCCAGTGATGCCAGGACACTCGTGAAATGTTCCCATCCCCATGGTGATATGGGCCTTCTGCTCTGAGGTTCCAATGACTGGGTTGCTCACAGTTTCCTGATGTTAGCTCTCTGGTGTTAGTTCACTCATTCCTAGATTCCATAGCCTCTGTACTCTGGTCCACCTGCTGGGAAGTTCCAACTGCTGGGTTCCTCACCTTTTTTATTCTTTGGGCCCTGTGTTGGGAGGCTCCTCCTGCCTGTGTCACTCCCAGCCCCTTGGTGATGTAGGTCCTCTGGTTTGTGGCCACATGTGCCAGTTTCCTCATCTTTTAATGATGTGGCCCCACTGGTGTGAGGACACTCGTGCCTGGTTCCTGTCCCCTTGGTGATATGGGCCCTCTGGTGAGAGTCTGATCCTGGTTGGGTTCCTCACACTTCTTTGAGGTGGGCCGTCTGCTGTGAGGTCACTCCTGCCTGGCTGGCACACCCCTCCTTGGTGACGTGGGCCCTCTTGTGGTAGTTGGAACATGCTGGGAGCCTCCTCCCCTCAGTGATGAGGGCCCTCTGGCGTCAGGCCCTAACTGCTGGGTACCCACATTTTCTGATATGTGCTAAGTGGTGCAAGGACACTCCTGCCATGCTCCCAACAACTTGGGGATGTGGACCTTCTGCTCTGAGGTCCAAATGGCTGGGTTGCTCGCAGTTTCATGATGTGGACCCTCTGCTGTGAGTTTACTGCGGCCTGAATCGCATAGACTTGGTGCTCTTGGCCGCCTGCTGGAAGGTTCCCATTGCTGGATCCCTCAGCTTTTTTATTCTATGGGCCCTGTGTTGTGAGGCTACTCCTGCCTGCCTCATTCCGAGCCCATTGGAGATGTGGGTCTTCTGGTTTAGGCCACATGTGCTGGGTTCCTCACCTTTCTATGATGTGGCCACACTGGTGTGAAGACTCTCCTGCCTGGTTCTGATCACCTTGGTGATGTGGGCCCTCTGGTGAGAGTCTTATCCTGGCTGTGTTCCTCACCCTTCTGTGAGGTAGGCCCTCTGCGGTGAGGTCACTCCTACCTGGCTGTCACACGTCACCTTGGCGACGTGGGCCCTCAGTTGGGTGTTGGTGCCTGATTGGAGTCTCCTCCCCTTGGTAATGAGGGCCCTCTGGCGTCAGGCCCCAACTCCTGGGCTCCCTAAATTCTCTGATGTGTGCCCTGTGGTGCGAGTACACTTCTGACAGGTTCCCAACCCCATGGGAATGTGGGCCTTCTGCTCTGAGATCCCAACGCCTAGGTTGCTCACAGTTTCATGATGACGTCCCTCTCGTGTGAGATCACTCCGGCCTGGATCCCATAGTCTCGCTGCTCCTGGCCGCCTGCTGGGAGGTACCAACTGCGGGATTCTTCACCTTTTTAATTCTATGGTCCCTCTGTTTTGAGGCTCCTCCTGCCTGCCTCAATCCCAGCTCCCTTGTGATGTGTGTCCTCTGGTTTGTGGCCACGTGTGCTGGGTCCCTCACTTTTCGGTGATGTGGCCCCACTAGTGTGAGGACACTCCTGCCTGGTTCCCATTCCCTTGGTGATGTGGGCCCTCTGGTGAGAATCTGATCCTCTTTGGTTCTTCACACTTCTGTGAGGTTGACCCTCTGCTCTGAGATCACTCCTGCCTGGTTGTCGCACTCCGCATTGGCGACATCGCCCCTCTGGTAGCAGACGGAGCTGGCTGGGAGCCACCGCCCCTCGGTGATGAGGGCCCTCTGGCATCAGGCACTAATTGCTGGGCTCCCCACATTTTTTCATGTGTGCCCACTCTTGCGATGACACTCCTGCTTGTTTCCCTTCCCCATGGGGATGTGGGCCTTCTGCTCTGAGGTCACAACGGCTGGGTTGCTTACAGAATCACAATGAGGGCCCTCTGTTGTGAGTTCATGCCGGCCTGGATCTCATAGCCTCAGTGCTCTGGGCCGCCTGCTAGGAAGATCCAACTGCTGGTTTCCACACAATTTGTATACAATGGGACATGTGAGGTTAATCCTGCCTGCCTCACTCTGAAACCCATGGTGATGTGGGTCCTCTGATTTGAGGCCACATGTGCTGGGTACCTCAACTTTTGATGATGTGGCCCCACGGGTGTGAGGACACTCCTGCCTGGTTCCCATCACCTTGGTGATGTTGGCCCTCTGGGGAGAGTCTGATCCTGGCTGGGTTCCTTACCATTCTGTGCGGTGGGCCCTCTGATGTCAGGTCACTCCTGCCTGGCTAGCTTACATCGCCTTGGTGACGTGGGCCCTCTGTTGGCCACTGGAGCATGCTGGGAGCCTCCTACTCCCGTTAATGATGGCCCTGGAAAAAACGCATACGCCCTTTTTGGCCAAGTGCATCATTGTCGACGTTCTGCCTCTTTTCCTATGCTTTCAGGGCAATTCCAGTCTACCCCCTGCAATCCTTTTCCTGACATTCTGCCCCGCTTTCAAATCCCCATTCCAGGCTTACTTCAATATACTTTCGGAAGATAGCTGTCATTTATAACTCTGCAGGTTTGTGAATTACAGTGCCCCTGAGCTCCTTTCTTCAACTCGCTTTCTTGTGACCTGGGCACAAAACAGCAGGATTGCTTCAGGCACTAATCTGTTTCCAGCAGGGCACGCTGAGCCTTTGGTTAATTCCTCTTCCTGGTGGGAAATGAGCATTACATTTGCCCGTGCAGACACCTACAGCTAGTCTCTCATTGGTTCTCCCTATTACTGTTCATCTTGCACAGAAATTGCAAGCTGTGCCAAAGAGGAGGTTAAAGGCACTGACTCTCCAAGCGGGGAGAGTGTTAGTAAAGCATCTGGAATGGTGAACCCGAGGACCAGGATACGAAAACTGAGATGCATTTTAAATCGTTTCCCAATCACACGGTGTACGATACTCTGGGTTTCCCATGCATGTTTTAGCTGGAGGAAGAATCCCTTGAACCTGGAGAGTTGGGAACCATGGAATGGGTACCATGCAGTATGACTTCAAAGGGTCTGCATTTGCTCACCGAAACTCACCAATGCTATCAGCCTGAAGTGTCCAGCCTTATGTCTCAACCAGCTCTGGGTGTAGATGTGGTCAATCCCGGTTGCATCACATGCCCTGAGTGAATTATTTAAGAATTGCTCTCTATTTCACTGTCTTTGTGTTTTGTTTTCGAAATTTATTTTGATAATGGGATTTATCGGGTTTTCACTGCTGCGTTTATGCCGCTGTACACACGCTTGATTCTCTTACGGAGACATATAAATCCACGGGTTTTAAGATTCTTCCTAGTCAGGTATATTCCTAGGCGTTGAATATATGGTGTTGAGTCCATTTCGTTGAGCAAGGAGTAGGTCTTGTCTATTACATATGTGGCTTATGGAAAGTTATCTGTGCTAATTTCAGTCTCTGGTTTTATTCAGCACCCCAACGCACCTTTCCCCATAAGCAAGCACTAGTTGGTTTTCTAAAATTGAGACCCTGTTCTGTTTTGTAATTCAGTTCATGTTTAGTCAAGTTTACATTCCGTGTATTAGTGATATCTTATGAGGTTTCTTTTTCTGTGTGACGTAGTTCACGTAGAATCACCGTACCTGCATCCACTCACTATGCCGCTACGGGCCTGTTGACACAGATTTCATTGCTGAGTGATATTGCACGGCACGTACGTGCCACAACTTCTTTATCCATTTTTTGCTTTCTGGGATATTTACCTGGTACTGTAGACGAGCTTCTTGGGAACACAGCCGTCCCAAATTATGGGGTGGCTCTCTGTTTTTGATTTTAATTTCCCTAAGCAATAGGACCATAAGTGCAATTGCCATAGGCTGTGTTGCTTTATTTCTTACGTGTTTCAGGAAACACCATACACTTCTCCAGGGTGGCTGTTCACAATTTACATCCTGCCAATCAACATAACAAGGCTCCCTGTTTTCCATATCCTGTCCTACCTTTCTGGATTTCACACTTTTTTCAGATGGCCCTTTTGCCCGGGGGGCAGTGAGATTTCATTCTGGTGCAGATTTCCTTTACAGGCTTGCTTGGTTGGCCAAAAAGTGCGTATGCGTTTTTTCCTGAATATATTCAGGAAAAAACGCATACGCACTTTTTGGCCAAGTGCATCATTGTCGAAGTTGTGCCTCTTTTCCTATGCTTTCAGGGCAATTCCAGTCTACCCCCTGCAATCGTTTTCCTGACATTCTGCCCCACTTTCAAATCCCCTTTCCAGGCTTACTTCAATATACTTTTGGAAGATAGCTGTCATTTATAACTCTGCAGGTTTGTGAATTACAGTGCCCCTGAGCTCCTTTCTTCAACTCGCTTTCTTGTGAGCTGGGCACAAAACCGCAGGATTGCTTCAGGCCCTAATCTGT
Organism: Phocoena phocoena; assembly: GCF_963924675.1. Classification (NCBI taxonomy): domain Eukaryota; kingdom Metazoa; phylum Chordata; class Mammalia; order Artiodactyla; family Phocoenidae; genus Phocoena; species Phocoena phocoena. Next base: position 310,769 of record NW_027077717.1, on the reverse strand, counting down.
TTCCGGCAGGGCACACTGAGCCTTTTGTTAATTCCTATGCCTGGTTGGAAATTAGCGTTACATTTGCCCGTGCAGACACCTATACCTAGTCTCTCATTGATTCTCCCTATTCCTGTTCATCTTGCACAGAAATTGCAAGCTATGCCAAAGAGGAGGTTAAAGGCACTGACTCTCCATGCGGGGAGAGTGTTAGTAAAGCATCTGGAATGGTGAACGCGAGGCCCAGGATACGAAAACTGAGATGCATTTTAAATCGTTTCCCAATCACACGGTGGACCATACTATGAGTTTTCCATGCATGTTTTAGCTGGAGGAAGAATGCCTTGATCCTGGAGTGTTGGGACCCATGGAATTCGTACCATACAGTATGACTTCAAAGGGTCTGCATTTGCTCACCGAAACTCACCAATGCTATCAGCCTGAAGTGTCCAGCGGTATGTCTCAACAAGCTCTGGGTGTAGATGTGTTAAATCCCGGTTGCATCACATGCTCTGAGTGAATTATTTAAGAATTGCTCTCTATTTCACTGTCTTTGTGTTTTGTTTTTGAAATTTATTTTGATAATGGGATTTATCGGATTTTCACTGCTGCGTTTCGGCCGCTGTACACACGCTTGATTCTCTTACGGAAACATATAAATCCATGGGTTTTAAGATTCTTCCTAGTCAGGTATATTCCTAGGCGTTGAATATGTGGTGTTGAGTCCATTTCGTTGAGCAAGGAGTAGGTCTTGTCTATTATATATTTGGGTTATGGAATGTTATCTGTGCTAATTTCAGTCTCTGGTTTTATGCAGCACCCCAAGGCACCTTTCCCCATAAGCAAGCACTAGTTGGTTTTCTAAATTTGAGACCCTGTTCTGTTTTGTAATTCAGTTCATGTGTAGTCAAGTTTACATTCCGTGTATTAGTGATATCTTATGATGTTTCTTTTTCTGTGTGACGTAGTTCACGTAGAATCACCGTACCTCATCCACTCACTATGCCGCTACGGGCCTGTTGACACAGATTTCATTGCTGAGTGATATTGCATTGCACGTACGTGCCACAACTTCTTTATCCATTTTTTGCTTTCTGGGATATTTACCTGGTACTGTAGACGAGCTTCTTGGGAACACAGCCGTCCCAAATTTTGGGGTGGCTCTCTGTTTTTGATTTTAATTTCCCTAAGCAATAGGACCATAAGTGTAATTGCCATAGGCTGTGTTGCTTTATTTCTTACGTGTTTCAGGAAACACCATACACTTCTCCAGGGTGGCTGTTCACAATTTACATCCTGCCAATCAGCATAACAAGGCTCCCTGTTCTCCATATCCTGTCCTACCTTTCTGGATTGTACGCTTTATTCAGATGGCCCTTTTGCCCGGGGGGCAGTGAGATTTCATTGAAGTGCAGATTTCCTTTACAGGCTTGCTTGGTTGGCCAAAAAGTGCGTATGCGTTTTTTCCTGAATATATTCAGGAAAAAACGCATACGCACTTTTTGGCCAAGTGCATCATTGTCGACGTTGTGCCTCTTTTCCTATGCTTTCAGGGCGATATCCGTCTACCCCCTGCAATCGTTTTCCTGACATTCTGCCCCGCTTTCAAATCCCCATTCCAGGCTTACTTCAATATACTTTTGGAAGATAGCTGTCATTTATAACTCTGCAGGTTTGTGAATTACAGTGCCCCTGAGCTCCTTTCTTCAACTCGCTTTCTTGTGACCTGGGCACAAAACAGCAGGATTGCTTCAGGCACTAATCTCTTTCCAGCAGGGCACGCTGAGCCTTTGGTTAATTCCTCTTCCTGGTGGGAAATGAGCATTACATTTGCCCGTGCAGACACCTACAGCTAGTCTCTCATTGGTTCTCCCTATTACTGTTCATCTTGCACAGAAATTGCAAGCTGTGCCAAAGAGGAGGTTAAAGGCACTGACTCTCCAAGCGGGGAGAGTGTTAGTAAAGCATCTGGAATGGTGAACGCAAGGCCCAGGATACGAAAACTGAGATGCATTTTAAATCGTTTCCCAATCACACGGTGGACCATACTATGAGTTTTCCATGCATGTTTTAGCTGGAGGAAGAATCCCTTGAACCTGGAGTGTTGGGACCCATGGAATTCGTACCATGCAGTATGACTTCAAAGTGTCTGCATTTCCTCACCGAAACTCACCAATGCTATCAGCCTGAAGTGTCCAGCGTTATGTCTCAACAAGCTCTGGGTGTAGATGTGTTAAATCCCGGTGGCATCACATGCTCTGAGTGAATTATTTAAGAATTGCTCTCTATTTCACTGTCTTTGTGTTTTGTTTTTGAAATTTATTTTGATAATGGGATTTATCGGATTTTCACTGCTGCGTTTCGGCCGCTGTACACACGCTTGATTCTCTTACGGAGACATATAAATCCATGGGTTTTAAGATTCTTCCTAGTCAGGTATATTCCTAGGCGTTGAATATGTGGTGTTGAGTCCATTTCGTTGAGCAAGGAGTAGGTCTTGTCTATTATATATTTGGCTCATGGAATGTTATCTGTGCTAATTTCAGTCTCTGGTTTTATGCAGCACCCCAAGGCACCTTTCCCCATAAGGAAGCACTAGTTGGTTTTCAAAATTTGAGACCCTGTTCTGTTTTGTAATTCAGTTCATGTGTAGTCAAGTTTACATTCCGTGTATTAGAGATATCTTATGATGTTTCTTTTTCTGTGTGACGTAGTTCACGTAGAATCACCGTACCTGCATCCACTCACTATGCCGCTACGGGCCTGATGACACAGATTTCATTGCTGAGTGATATTGCATTGTACGTACGTGCCAGAACTTCTTTATCCATTTTTTGCTTTTTGGGATATTTACCTGATACTGTAGACGAGCTTCTTGTGAACACAGCCGACCCAAATATTGGGGTGGCTGTCCGTTTTTGATTTTAATTTCCGTAAGCTATAGGACCATAAGTGGAAGTGCCATAGGCTGTGTTGCTTTGCTTCTTACGTGTTTCAGGAAACACCATACACTTCTCCAGTGTGGCTGCTGGCAATTTACATCCTGCCAATCAGCATAACAAGGCTCCCTGTTCTCCATATCCTGTCCTACCTTTCTGGGTATTACACTTTTTTCAGATGACACTTTTGCCCGGGGGGCAGTGAGACTTCATTGTAGTGCAGATTTCCTTTACAGGCTTGCTTGGTTGGCCAAAAAGGGCGTATGCGTTTTTTCCTGAATATATTCAGGAAAAAACGCATACGCCCTGTTTGGCCAAGTGCATCATTGTCGACGTTCTGCCTCTTTTCCTATGCTTTCAAGGTAATTCCAGTCTACCCCCTGCAATCGTTTTCCTGAAATTCTGCCCCGCTTTCAAGTCCCCTTCGCAGGCTTACTTCAATATATTTTTGGAGGATAGCTGTCATTTATAACTCTGCAGGTTTGTGAATTACAGTGCCCCTGAGCTCCTTTCTTCAACTCGCTTTCTTGTGAGCTGGGCACAAAACCGCAGAATTGCTTCAGGCCCTAACCTCTTTACAGCAGGGCACACTGCGCCTTTGTTTAATTCCTCTTCCTGGTGGGCAATGAGCGTTACATTTGCACATGCAGACACCTACAGCTAGTCTCTCATTGGTTCTCCCTATTCCTGTTCATCTTGCGCAGAAATTGCAAGCTGTGCCAAACAGGAGGTTAAAGGCACTGACTCTCCAAGCAGGGAGAGTGTTAGTAAAGCATCTGGAATGGTGAACCCGAGGACCAGGATACGAAAACTGAGATGCATTTTAAATCGTTTCCCAATCACACGGTGGACGATACTCTGGGTTTCCCATGCATGTTTTAGCTGGAGGAAGAATCCCTTGAACCTGGAGAGTTGGGACCCATGGAATGGGTACCATGCAGTATGACTTCAAAGGGTCTGCATTTGCTCACCGGACCTCAACAATGCTATCAGCCTGAAGTGTCCAGCCTTATGTCTCAACCAGCTCTGGGTGTTGATGTGGTCAATCCCGGTTGCATCACATGCCCTGAGTGAATTTTTTAAGAATTGGTCTCTATTTCACTGTCTTTGTGTTTTGTTTTCCAAATTTATTTTGATAATGGGATTTATCGGATTTTCACTGCTGCGTTTCGGCCGCAGTACACACGCTTGATTCTCTTACGGAGACATATATATCCATGGGTTTTAAGATTCTTCCTAGTCAGGTATATTCCTAGGCGTTGAATATGTGGTGTTGGGTCCATTTCGTTGAGCAAGGAGTAGGTCTTGTCTATTACATATTTGGCTTATGGAAAGTTATCTGTGCTAATTTCAGTCTCTGGTTTCATGCAGCACCCCAACGCACCTTTCCCCATAAGCAAGCACTAGTTGCTTTTCTAAATTTGAGACCCTGTTCTGTTTTGTAATTCAGTTCATGTGTAGTCAAGTTTACATTCCGTGTATTAGTGATATCTTATGATATTTTTTTTTCTGTGTGACGTAGTTCACGTAGAATTACCGTACCTGCATCCACTCACTATGCCGCTACGGGCCTGATGACACAGATTTTATTGCTGAGTGATATTGCATTGTACGTACGTGCCACAACTTCTTTATCCATTTTTTGCTTTCTGGGATATTTACCTGATACTGTAAACGAGCTTCTTGTGAACACAGCCGTCCCAAATATTTGGGTGGCTGTCTGTTTTTGATTTTAATTTCCGTAAGCTATAGGACCATAAGTGGAAGTGCCATAGGCTGTGTTGCTTTGTTTCTTACGTGTTTCAGGAAACACCATACACTTCTCCAGGGTGGCTGCTGGCAATTTACATCCTGCCAATCAGCATAACAAGGCTCCCTGCTCTCCATATCCTGTCCTACCTTTCTGGATTTTACACTTTTGTCAGATGGCCCTTTTGCCCGGGGGGCAGTGAGACTGCATTGTAGTTCAGATTTCCTTTACAGGCTTGCTTGGTTGGCCAAAAAGGGCATATGCGTTTTTTCCTGAATATATTCAGGAAAAAACGCATACGCCCTTTTGGCCAAGTGCATCATTGTCGACGTTCTGCCTCTTTTCCTATGCTTTCAGGGCAATTCCAGTCTACCCCCTGCAATCGTTTTCCTGAAATTCTGCCCCGCTTTCAAGTCCCCTTCGCAGGCTTACTTCAATATATTTTTGGAGGATAGCTGTCATTTATAACTCTGCAGGTTTGTGAATTACAGTGCCCCTGAGCTCCTTTCTTCAACTCGCTTTCTTGTGAGCTGGGCACAAAACCGCAGGATTGCTTCAGGCCCTAATCTGTTTCCGGCAGGGCATGCTGAGCCTTTGGTTAATTCCTCTTCCTGGTGGGAAATGAGCGTTACATTTGCCCGTGCAGACACCTACAGCTAGTCTCTCATTGGTTCTCCCTATTCCTGTTCATCTTGCACAGAAATTGCAAGCTGTGCCAAACAGGAGGTTAAAGGAACTGACTCTCCAAGCAGGGAGAGTGTTAGTAAAGAATCTGGAATGGTGAACCCGAGGACCAGGATACGAATAATGAGATGCATTTTAAATCGTTTCCCAATCTCACGGTGTACCATACTCTGTGTTTCCCATGCATGTTTTAGCTGAAGGAAGATTCCCTGGAACCTGGAGAGTTGGGACTCATGGAATGGGTACCATGCAGTATGACTTCAAAGGGTCTGCATTTGCTCACCGAAACTCACCAATGCTATCAGCCTGAAGTGTCCAGCCTTATGTCTCAAGCAGCTCTGGGTGTAGATGTGTTAAATCCCGGTGGCATCACATGCCCTGAGTGAATTATTTAAGAATTGCTCTCTATTTCACTGTCTTTGTGTTTTGTTTTTTAAATTTATTTTGATAATGGGATTTATCGGATTTTCACTGCTGCGTTTATGCCACTGTACACACGCTTGATTCTCTTACAGAGACATATAAATCCAAGGGTTTTAAGATTCTTCCTAGTCAGGTATATTCCTAGGCGTTGAATATGTGGTGTTGAGTCCATTTCGTTGAGCAAGGAGTAGGTCTTGTCTATTACATATTTGGCTTATGGAATGTTATCTGTGCTAATTTCAGTCTCTGGTTTTATGCAGCACCCCAAGGCACCTTTCCCCATAAGCAAGCACTAGTTGGTTTTCTAAATTTGAGACCCTGTTCTGTTTTGTAATTCAGTTCATGTGTAGTCAACTTTACATTCCGTGTATTAGTGATATCTTATGATGTTTCTTTTTCTGTGTGACGTAGTTCACGTAGAATCACCGTACCTGCATCCACTCACTATGCCGCTACGGGCCTGATGACACAGATTTCATTGCTGAGTGATATTGCATTACACGTACGTGCCACAACTTCTTTATCCATTTTTTGCTTTCTGGGATATTTACCTGGTACTGTAGACGAGCTTTTTGGGAACACAGCCGTCCCAAACTTTGGGGTGGATCTCTGTATTTGATTTTAATTTCCCTAAGCAATAGGACCATAAGTGCAATTGCCATAGGCTGTGTTGCTTTATTTCTTACGTGTTTCAGGAAACACCATACACTTCTCCAGGGTGGCTGTTCACAATTTACATCCTGCCAATCAGCATAACAAGGCACCCTGTTCTCCATATCCTGTCCTACCTTTCTGGATTTTACACTTTTTTCAGAGGGCCCTTTTGCCCGGGGGGGGGGGGGCTGTGAGACTTCATTGTAGTGCAGATTTCCTTTACAGGCTTGCTTGGTTGGCCAAAAAGTGTGTATGCGTTTTTTCCTGAATATATTCAGGAAAAAACGCATACGCCCTTTTTGGCCAAGTGCATCTTTGTCGACGTTGTGCGTCTTTTCCTATGCTTTCAGGGCAATTCCAGTCTACCCCCTGCAATCGTTTTCCTGAAATTCTGCCCCGCTTTCAAGTCCCCTTCGCAGGCTTACTTCAATATATTTTTGGAGGATAGCTGTCATTTATAACTCTGCAGGTTTGTGAATTACAGTGCCCCTGAGCTCCTTTCTTCAACTCGCTTTCTTGTGAGCTGGGCACAAAACCGCAGGATTGCTTCAGGCCCTAATCTGTTTCCAGCAGGGCACACTGAGCCTTTGTTTAATTCCTCTTCCTGGTGGGCAATGAGCGTTACATTTGCCCGTGCAGACACCTACAGCTAGTCTCTCATTGGTTCTCCCTATTCCTGTTCATCTTGCACAGAAATTGCAAACTGTGCCAAACAGGAGGTTAAAGGCACTGACTCTCCAAGCGGGGAGAGTGTTAGTAAAGCATCTGGAATGGTGAACCCGAGGACCAGGATACGAAAACTGAGATGCATTTTAAATCGTTTCCCAATCACACGGTGGACGATACTCTGGGTTTCCCATGCATGTTTTAGCTGGAGGAAGAATCCCTTGAACCTGGAGAGTTGGGACCCATGGAATGGGTACCATGCAGTATGACTTCAAAGGGTCTGCATTTGCTCACCGAAACTCACCAATGCTATCAGCCTGAAGTGTCCAGCCTTATGTCTCAACCAGCTCTGGGTGTAGATGTGGTCAATCCCGGTTGCATCACATGCCCTGAGTGAATTATTTAAGAATTGCTCTCTATTTCACTGTCTTTGTGTTTTGTTTTCGAAATTTATTTTGATAATGGGATTTATCGGATTTTCATTGCTGTGTTTCGGCCGCTGTACACACGCTTGATTCTCTTACGGAGACATATATATCCATGGGTTTTAAGATTCTTCCTAGTCAGGTATATTCCTAGGCGTTGAATATGTGGTGTTGGGTCCATTTCGTTGAGCAAGGAGTAGGTCTTGTCTATTACATATTTGGCTTATGGAAAGTTATCTGTGCCAATTTCTGTCTCTGGTTTTATGCAGCACCCCAACGCACCTTTCCCCATAAGCAAGCACTAGTTGGTTTTCTAAATTTGAGACCCTGTTCTGTTTTGTAATTCAGTTCATGTGTAGTCAAGTTTACATTCCGTGTATTAGTGATATCTTATGATGTTTCTTTTTCTGTGTGACGTAGTTCACGTAGAATCACCGTACCTGCATCCACTCACTATGCCGCTACGGGCCTGATGACACAGATTTCATTGCTGAGTGATATTGCATTGTACGTACGTGCCACAACTTCTTTATCCATTTTTTGCTTTCTGGGATGTTTACCTGATACTGTAGACGAGCTTCTTGTGAACACAGCCGTCCCAAATATTGGGGTGGCTGTCTGTTTTTGATTTTAATTTCCGTAAGCTATAGGACCATAAGTGATAGTGCCATAGGCTGTGTTGCTTTGTTTCTTATGTGTTTCAGGAAACACCATACACTTCTCCAGGGTGGTTGCTGGCAATTTACATCCTGCCAATCAGCATAACAAGGCTCCCTGTTCTCCATATCCTGTCCTAACTTTCTGGATTTTACACTTTTTTCAGATGGCCCTTTTGCCCGGGGGGCAGTGAGACTTCATTGTAGTGCAGATTTCCTTTACAGGCTTGCTTGGTTGGCCAAAAAGGGCGTATGCGTTTTTTCCTGAATATATTCAGGAAAAAACGCATACGCCCTTTTTGCCCAAGTGCATCATTGTCGACGTTCTGCCTCTTTTCCTATGCTTTCAGGGCAATTCTAGTCTACCCCCTGCAATGGTTTCCTGAAACTCAGCCCCGCTTTCAAGTCCCCTTCGCAGGCTTACTTCAATATATTTTTGGAGGATCGCTGTCATTTATAACTCTGCAGGTTTGTGAATTACAGTGCCCCTGAACTCCTTTTTTCAACTCGCTTTCTTGTGAGCTGGGCACAAAACCGCAGGATTGCTTCAGGCCCTAATCTGTTTCCGGCCGGGCACGCTGAGCCTTTGGTTAATTTCTCTTCCTGGTGGGAATTGAGCATTACATTTGCCCGTGCAGACCCCTATAGCTACTCTCTCATTGGTTCTCCCTATTCCTGTTCATCTTTCGCAGAAATTGCAAGCTGTGCCAAACAGGAGGTTAAAGGCACTGACTCTCCAAGCGGGGAGAGTGTTAGTAAAGCATCTGGAATGATGAACCCGAGGACCAGGATACGAAAACTGAGATGCATTTTAAATCGTTTCCCAATCACACGGTGGACGATACTCTGGGTTTCCCATGCATGTTTTAGCTGGAGGAAGAATCCCTTGAACCTGGAGAGTTGGGACCCATGGAATGGGTACCATGCAGTATGACTTCAAAGGGTCTGCATTTGCTCACCGAAACTCACCAATGCTATCAGCCTGAAGTGACCAGCCTTATGTCTCAACCAGCTCTGGGTGTAGATGTGGTCAATCCCGGTTGCATCACATGCCCTGAGTGAATTATTTAAGAATTGCTCTCTATTTCACTGTCTTTGTGTTTTGTTTTTGAAATTTATTTTGATAATGGGATTTATCGGATTTTCACTGCTACGTTTCGGCCACTGTACACACGCTTGATTCTCTTACGGAGACATATATATCCATGGGTTTTAAGATTCTTCCTAGTCAGGTATATTCCTAGGCGTTGAATATGTGGTGTTGGGTCCATTTTGTTGAGCAAGGAGTAGGTCTTGTCTATTACATATTTGGCTTATGGAAAGTTATCTGTGCTAATTTCAGTCTCTGGTTTTATGCAGCACCCCAACGCACCTTTCCCCATAAGCAAGCACTAGTTGGTTTTCTAAATTTGAGACCCTGTTCTGTTTTGTAATTCAGTTCATGTGTAGTCAAGTTTACATTCCGTGTATTAGTGATATCTTATGATGTTTCTTTTTCTGTGTGACGTAGTTCACATAGAATCACCGTACCTGCATCCACTCACTATGCCGCTACGGGCCTGATGACACAGATTTCATTGCTGAGTGATATTGCATTGTACGTACGTGCCACAAATTCTTTATCCATTTTTTGCTTTCTGGGATATTTACCTGATACGGTTGACGAGCTTCTTGTGAACACAGCCGTCCCAAATATTGGGGTGGCTGTCTGTTTTTGATTTTAATTTCCGTACGCTCTAGGACCATAGGTGCAAGTGCCATAGGCTGTGTTGCTTTGTTTCTTACGTGTTTCAGGAAACAACATACAGTTCTCCAGGGTGGCTGCTGGCAATATACATCCTGCCAATCAGCATAACAAGGCTCCCTGTTCTCCATATCCTGTCCTACCTTTCTGGATTTTACACTTTTTTCAGATGGCCCTTTTGCCCGGGGGGGGGGGCAGTGAGATTTCATTGTAGTGCAGATTTCTTTAACAGGCTTGCTTGGTTGGCCAAAATGGGCTTATGCGTTTTTTCCTGAATATATTCAGAAAAAAACGCATACGCCCTTTTTGGCCAAGTGCATCATTGTCGACGTTGTGCCTCTTTTCCTATGCTTTCAGGGCAATTCCAGTCTACCACCTGCAATCGTTTTCATGAAATTCTGCCCCGCTTTCAAGTCCCCTTCGCAGGCTTACTTCAATATATTTTTGGAGGATAGCTGTCATTTATAACTCTGCAGGTTTGTGAATTACAGTGCCCCTGAACTCCTTTCTTCCACTCGCTTTCTTTTGAGCTGGGCACAAAACCGCAGGATTGCTTCAGGCCCTAATCTGTTTCCAGCAGGGCACACTGAGCCTTTGTTTAATTCCTCTTCCTGGTGGGCAATGAGCGTTACATTTGCCCGTGCAGACACCTACAGCTAGTCTCTCATTGGTTCTCCCTATTACTGTTCATCTTGCACAGAAATTGCAATCTGTGCCAAAGAGGAGGTTAAAGGCACTGACTCTCAAAGCGGGGAGAGTGTTAGTAAAGCATCTGGAATGGTGAAACCGGGGACCAGGATACTAAAACTGGGATGCATTTTAAATCGTTTCCCAATCACACGGTGGACGATACTCTGGGTTTCCCATGCATGTTTTAGCTGGAGGAAGAATCCCTTGAACCTGGAGAGTTGGGACCCATGGAATGGGTACCATGCAGTATGACTTCAATGGGTCTGCATTTGCTCACCGAAACTCACCAATGCTATCAGCCTGAAGTGTCCAGCCTTATGTCTCAACCAGCTCTGGGTGTAGATGTGGTCAATCCCGGTTGCATCACATGCCCTGAGTGAATTATTTAAGAACTGCTCTCTATTTCACTGTCTTTGTGTTTTGTTTTCGAAATTTATTTTGATAATGGGATTTATCGGATTTTCACTGCTGCGTTTCGGCCGCTGTACACACGCTTGGTTCTCTTACGGAGACATATATATCCATGGGTTTTAAGATTCTTCCTAGTCAGGTATATACCTAGGCGTTGAATATGTGGTGTTGGGTCCATTTCTTTGAGCAAGGGGTAGGTCTTGTCTATTATATATTTGGCTTATGGAAAGTTATCTGTGCTAATTTCAGTCTCTGGTTTTATGCAGCACCCGCACGCACCTTTCCCCATAAGCAAGCACTAGTTGGTTTTCTAAATTTGAGACCCTGTTCTGTTTTGTAATTCAGTTCATGTGTAGTCAAGTTTACATTCCGTGTATCAGTGATATCTTATGATGTTTCTATTTCTGTGTGACGTAGTTCACGTAGAATCAGCGTACATGCATCCACTCACTAACCACTACGGGCCTGATGACACAGATTTCATTGCTGAGTGATATTCCATTGTACGTATATGCCACAATTTCTTTATCCATTTTTTGCTTTCTGGGATATTTACCTGGTACTGTAGACGAGCTTCCTGTGAACACAGCCTTCCCAAACATTGGGGTGGCTGTCTGTTTTTGATTTTAATTTCCGTAAGCTATAGGACCATAAGTGCAAGTGCCATAGGCTGTGTTGCTTTGTTTCTTACGTGTTTTAGGAAACACCACACACTTCTCCAGGGTGGCTGTTGGCAATTTACATCCTGCCAATCGGCATAACAAGGCTCACTGTTCTCCATATCCTGCCATACCTTTCTGGATTTTCCACTATATTCAGATGGCCCTTTTGCCAGGGGGGCAGTGAGACTTCATTGTAGTGCAGATTTCATTTACAGTCTTGCTTCGTTGGCCAAAAATTGCGTATGCATTTTTTCCTGAATATATTCAGGAAAAAACGCATATGCACTTTTTGGCCAAGTGCATCATTGTCGACGTTTTGCCTCTTTTCCTATGCTTTCAAGGCAATTACAGTCTACCCCGTGCAATCGTTTTCCTGAAATTCTGCCCCGCATTCCAGTCCCCTTCGCAGGCTTACTTCCATATATTTTTGGAGGATAGCTGTCATTTATAACTCTGCAGGTTTGTGAATTACAGTGCCCCTGAGCTCCTTTCTTCAACTCGCTTTCTTGTGAGCTCGGCCCAAAACCGCAGGATTGCTTCAGGCCCTAATCTCTTTCCGGCAGGGCACGCTGAGCCTTTTGGTTAATTACTCTTCCTGGTGGGAAATGAGCGTTACATTTGCCCGTGCAGACACCTACATCTAGTCTCTCATTGCTTCTCCTATTCCTGTTCATCTTGCACACAAATTGCAAGCTGTGCCAAATACGAGGTTAAAGGCACTGACTCTCCAAGCGGGGAGATTGTTAGTAAAGCATCTGGAATGGTGAACCCGAGGACAAGGATACAAAATCTGAGATGCATTTTAAATTGTTTCCCAATCACACGGTGGACGATACTCTGGGTTTCTCATGCATGTTTTAGCCAGAGGAAGAATCCTTTGAACCTGGAGAGTTGGGACCCATGGAATGGGTACCATGCAGTATGACTTCAAAGGGTCTGCATTTGCTCACCGAAACTCACCAATGCTATCAGCCTGAAGTGTCCAGCCTTATGTCTCAACCACCTCTGAGTGTAGTTGTGGTAAATCCCGGTTGCATCACATGCCCTGAGTGAAATATTTAAGAATTGCTCTCTATTTCACTGTCTTTGTGTTTTGTTTTTGAAATTTATTGTGATAATGGGATTTATCGGATTTTCACTGCTGCATTTATGCCGCTGTACACATGCTTGATTCTCTTACGGAGACATATAAATCCATGGGTTTTAAGATTCTTCCTAGTCAGGTATATTCCTAGGCGTTGAATATGCGGTGTTGAGTCCATTTCGTTGAGCAAGGAGTAGGTCTTGTCTATTACATATTTGGTTTATGGAATGTTATCTGTGCTAATTTCAGTCTCTGGTTTTATGCAGCACCCCAACGCACCTTTCCCCATAAGCAAGCACTAGTTGGTTTTCTAAATTTGAGACACTGTTCTGTTTTGTAATTCAGTTCATGTGTAGTAAAGTTTACATTCCGTGTATTAGTGATATCTTACGATGTTTCTTTTTCTGGGTGACGTAGTTCACATAGAATCACCGTACCTGCATCCACTCACTATGCCGCTACGGGCCTGATGACACAGATTTCATTGCTGAGTGATATTGCATTGCACATACGTGCCACAACTTCTTTATCCATTTTTGCTTTCTGGGATATTTACCTGGTACTGTAGACGAGCTTCTTGGAAACACAGCCGTCCCAAACATTGGGGTGGCCGTCTGTTTTTGATTTTAATTTCCATAATCTTTGGGACCAAAAAGTGGAAATGCCATAGGCTGTGTTGCTTTGTTTCTTATGGGTTTCAGGAAACACCATACACTTCTCCAGGGTGGCTGCTGGCAATTTACATCCTGCCAATCAGCATAACAAGGCTCCCTGTTCTACATATCCTGTCCTACCTTTCTGGATTTTACACTTTTTTCAGATGGCCCTTTTGCCCAGGGGGCAGTTAGACTTCATTGTAGTGCAGATTTCCTTTACAGGCTTGCTTGGTTGGCCAAAAAGGGCGTATGCGTTTTTTCCTGAATATATTCAGGAAAAAATGCATACGCACTTTTTGGCCAAGTGCACCATTGTCGACGTTCTCCCTCTTTTCCTATGCTTTCTGGGCAATTCCAGTCTACCCCCTGCAATCGTTTTCCTGAAATTCTGCCCCGCTTTCAAGTCCCCTTCGCAGGCTTACTTCAATATATTTTTGGAGGATAGCTGTCATTTATAACTCTGCAGGTTTGTGAATTACAGTGCCCCTGAGCTCCTTTCTTCAACTCGCTTTCTTGTGAGCTGGGCACAAAACGGCAGGATTGCTTCAGGCCCTAATCTGTTTCCGGCAGGGCACATTGAGCCTTTGGTTAATTCCTCTTCCCGGTGGGAAATGAGCCTTACATTTGCCCGTGCAGACACCTATAGCTAGTCTCTCATTGGTTCTCCCTATTCCTGTTCATCTTGCGCAGAAATTGCAAGCTGTGCCAAACAGGAGGTTAAAGGCACTGACTCTCCAAGCGGGGAGAGTGTTAGTAAACCGTCTGGAATGGTGAACCCGAGGACCAGGATACGAAAACTGAGATGCATTTTAAATCGTTTCCTAATCACACGGTGGACCATACTCGGCGTTTCCCACGCATGTTTTAGCTGAAGAAAGAATCCCTTGAACCTGGAGAGTTGGGAACCTTGGAATGAGTACCATGCAGTATGACTTCAAAGGATCTGCATTTGTTCACCGAAACTCACCAATGCTATCAGCCTGAAGTGTCCAGCCTTATGTCTCAACCAGCTCTCGGTGTAGATGTGGTAAATCCAGGTTGCATCACATGCCCTGAGTGAATTATTTAAGAATTGCTACCTATTTCACTGTCATTGTGTTTTGTTTTTGAAACTTATTTTAATAATGGGATTTATCGGATTTTCACTGCTTCGTTTATGCCGCTGTACACGCGCTTGATTCTCTTACGGAGACATATAAGTCCATGGGTTTTAACATTCTTACTAATCCGGTATATTCTTAGGCATTGAATATGGCGTGTTGAGTCCATTTCGTTGAGCAAGGAGTAGGTCTTGACTATTACATATTTGGCTTATGGAATGGTATCTGTGCTAATTTCAGTCTCTGGTTTTATGCAGCACCCCAACTCACCTTTCCCCTTAAGGAAGCATAAATTGGTTTTCTTAATTTGAAACCCTCTTCTCTTTTGTAATTCAGTTCATGTGTAGCCATGTTAACATTCCATGTATTAGTGATATCTTATGTGTTTTTCTTTTTGAATTATGTGACTTCGAATGATCACACATAACTCCTCTGGAGTTGTTATAACTGGCCGTATTTCATTGATTTCCAGGCTGAGTAATATTCCAGTCTACATAAGCACAACATCTCTGTCCGTTTTTTCTCTGCAGATACATTTAAGTTATATCCTAGTCGAGGATCTTTTAAACAGAGAGGTGGTAAACATTGGGGTGCCTGTGTCCTCTCGATTTTTGTTTTTCCCAAGATATACGTCCATGAGTGCAAGTGCCCTGTGCTCGGTAGCTCATTTTTTAGATGCTTTAGTAAACACAATAGACTTATCCAGAGTGACCATTGGCAATATACATTTCCACTATAAGACTCACAGGGCTCCCTTTTCTCCTTGCCCTGTCCTGCATTTCTGGTGTTTACACTTTATGAGGACGGCTCTTCTGACTGATGCAAAGTGATATGTTTTGTAGTATTGATTTCCAGTGCCCACCTGTTTGGTTGGCTAAAAAAGTGTATGCCCTTTTCTTGAATATATACAGAAAAAGACGCATACACCCTTTTTGGCCAACTGCAATGTTGGCAATGTTCAGCCCCTTTTCTTGTGCTTAATGGCAAGTCCTTTCTACCTCTTCCAATCCCTTTCCTGCCATTCTCCGTTGCTTACAAGTCCTTTTCTCTGACTTTCCTCAAGACATTTTTCAGTGATAGATATTTTCAATTCTGCAGTTTCGTGAATTTTAGTGCCCCTGAGTTCCATTTTCCAACTTGTGTTTATGGGAACTGGCCACAAAGCATCAGGATTCCTCAAGCCCTATTCTGTTTCCATGGGCAACCCTAGCCTTTGGTCAATTCGTCTTCCTGATTGGAAATTAGAGTGGCATGTGCCTGTCCGAACACCTAGGACTTGTCTCTCATTGTTCCTCCTCCTTCGGCTTCATCCTCTGGACAAATTCCAAACTGTATGCAACAGGATGTTGACAGTGCTGACATCTCCAAGTGGGGAGACTGTTAGTAAAGACGCTGGAGTGGTGAACCCTAACACCAAGAGATGAGGAGATGAGATGCCTTTCCCAAACTTTTCCCGATCAGACGGTATACCATCCTCTGGGTTTGACAGGCATGTTTTAGGTGTAGGAAGGGTCCCATTCATGTGAGGAGAACACCAGGGGATTTTAAATATCAGTGTCTCTCCGCAACCCAAACTGGGGAATTTTTTAAGCTACGGCTACACATATGTTCATTAAGGGCCTTGGGAAGTAGGCAGAGTCCAAACTTTAGATGATTGAAGTCTTCAGGGTCAGAAGCACTCACCACTGTCTTCCCTGAGATTCCATTTTTACTGTCATTGATGGATGATGTCAATAAAAATATCTATTCTTTTTCAGATCATTTCCCCTTATAGGTTATTGCAAAATATTGAGTGTAGTTCCCTGTGCTATACAGTAGTTCCTTGCTGATGATTTCATACATAGCAGTGTGTATGTGTTAATCCCAAACTGTTAATTTATCCCTCCTCCTACCATTTCCCTTTGGTAATAATAAATTATAAGATTTTATGCTTCTCAGAAATGGGGGAGCTGAAAGAGAGGTATCATTTTCAATGCAAAAGCATTTAAAACAAGATTGAAGCTTTAACCAAGATTATTAGATGTACATCCTTGGAAAGAAATCACTTTGTTTCTCTAATATTGACCTGACAAAGAAGACAAACCTTTTCACTGAACTTGCTTATAAGAAAGTGATGGAAATATCAAATGGAAGTGTTAGAAACATCTTATTTTACCCGAGCCTTATACACTGTTCTATGTTAATTACAGTTTGGCTCACACATCTGTTCATTGAAGTTACAATGTTCTCAATTTCTGTTACTGATCCTCCAGAGTGGACGCCAACAAGTGTCCCCCTGCCCAGTGTCATTGGAGCCAATAGATCGAGACTGAGTTTGGTTCAAAAGCAAAGGAAACTTTATATTTTGATCAGAGAATGGAGAGGTGCTACCCTGTGGGCTGTGGGCTGGGCTGCTGTGTAGAGATCCTGTCAGAGTCACTGGGAGGGAGGGGGCTGAGCTCTCGAGGACCTGGTTGGCTGCAGCTCAGGCTCTATGTCACGGAGTCTGAACTGGGCCCCAGGAGCTGAAGTGTCATCGAGCCATTCTGCTCTAGGAAATCTGGTCTGAAGTGCCGGGTGTGGAACCTCTGTATGTGGGACACTAGGAGCACCTGAAATTAGACAAAGCACAAAGGATAAAAATGGTTAGACTTTATTTTATTGCCCAGATTCTATTTTTATCTCCCAGGCATTTTTAAGGGGCTTTGCCTGGGACAAACTTCTCTTCTGCCTTTTGTCCCTTTCCTCATTCTTGGAGTGCTGCGGGTGCAGACCCTTCTTCTGTAACTGCTGAGTGCTGAGTTAGGAGGCTTCATACCCGTGGGCGAGGGTCAGAACTTCTCCCCAGCCGCCTCCAGGTGACGTTGATTGTCCCCAGGCCTCCTGCCTCCCTGCTCGTCCACCTGAGCACCAGTATTGGAAGTGTTATAGATTCTAATGACCTTTAAGGGTCCAGAAAGGAGATGTGCAGTGGCGCTGTGAGGTCCAGTTTCACTCCGCCCCACATTTGTTCGGCCACCTTAGGCTGACCGTTTCTGCCAGCCTAGATGCTCTGACTGACCGTTTCTGCCAGCCTAGATGCTCTGACCAACAGTCTGCACTTTCTTCCATTAGGCCCCTGAATTAACGTAAAAACAGCACCAGGTGTCAGGATCCTGGCCGCTCAGCTCCCAGACAGTCCAGGGTCAGTGGTGATGAAGGATCATGATGGTCACTGAGTCAAGAGCCTTTGGAAGTAAACAGGAGTCCAGCCGGTCTTATTGGCCACCATCATCAGGGTGTCTGTAGGCTTTTCTATGGTGACAGCATGATATACGGTTCCCCCGCCAAGATTATTAGCTCCCCTCTGGGTACAGTAAGTACTGCAAGCAGTAGTCTACTCTTTTGGGACACACTCTTGTTGTTTTATGAGAGAAACTCCAGGTCAAGTGATGGTCACACGGGTCGTCATGGTGCCCCGTTGCCCCCGGTTATCTCTCTGGAGGTTGGAGTTGGAGGGCCTCCTCAATCGAGGTCAGTGTGCCCACGGAGCAAACCCTGCAACTTCAGGGCATGGTTGGGGGTTAGGATCACCACGTGGGGTCCGTTTCCCTTAGAAGTGAGGTGGCCTTTTGGGCTGCTGATTTCCAGGTTTTCAGATACCACCAGTATCTTGGCCAGATGTGGCGGTGGGCCAAGCCCCTTGGTGACCATAGTTTATCCTACCTGGATGGCATTCTTGCATTGTTCCATTTCAAGTGGTCCCAGTTTTTACACTAATACTCCAATGGCGATTCACCTTTCACCAGGAATGTAAAGGTCAAAGGGTTTAGCTAAATTAGGGAGTTCCAGGGCAAGGGTCTGAATTGACTGCTCTTTCCATTCTTGAAAGGCCACTTCTGGATTCTATTCAAAAGGATCATCATCTTTTCCTTTCAGTGTTTCATATAGAGGCCCAGCTAGTAGACTGTAGTTAGGGATCCAGAGGCAGGAAACCCTGGCTTCCCCAGGAACCCCTAACCTGTCTTCTAGTTTCAGAAAGGGGTAAGGCTGTAAATTGCTTCTTCCCTTTCCTGGGATGGGCTTCTCCGACCTTCTGTGAGAATGAAGCCCAGGCAGGTCACCGTAGTCTGTGATACTTGAGCTTTTTCGTTGACAACTTCTATCCTTTATTGGCTTGGTAGTTCTGAGGCCTCCTTAGTAGGGCTGGCGATCAGAATGTCGTCTGAATATTGAAGGAGTGTTTCCTTTTCCAGAGGTAGAACTTTTAGGTCTTTAGCTGAGCTTTCCCCAAAGATGGTGTGGGAATTTTTGAACCCTTTGGGCAAGACAGCCTGGAAGTATTGTTTTAGTTGTATGTTGAGTCCTGTCACTGACAAGCCAAAATTTCTTGTGACTCTGGGACTAATGGAATACAAAAGAAGGCATCATTGAAGAGTAATACAGAATACCAAGTCCTGGTGGTTGGTAGAATGACCAGCAGGGTGTAGGATTTAGGAACTACTGGAGGTATATCCTCAGTGGCTTCACTGACTGTCCTGACATCCTTTACCAGGACTCCAGCAGCCCATGGGGCTCTCGAGGTCAGGCCAATCCCAGGATATGGAGCTCACCTGGGCAGGTACCCTACCCCCACCCCAGCCCACGGGGCTCTCGTGTTCAGGCCCCTCACAGGATATGGGATTCCCTGGGCAGGTCCTCTGCAGTCCATGGGGCTCCCGTGGTCAGGCCCCTCCCAGGATACAGAGCTACCCTTGCAGGTACCTTGGCAGGGCTGGGCACACAGGAACCGTGCACATAGCCCTCATTGCAGAGCACTCCCAGCTCACCTGTCGCTCAGATCTGACACAGAGCACCTCAGAGCAGGACTTGAACTAACAAACAGCAGCTCTGACAGGTCTGTGACCCTGGGCATCACTCTGTGCGGCCTCCTCCACCTGGTCTTCCAGAGACTTCCACTGCACCCGGGGCACCAGGCCTCTGTCTCCAACCACCACCCACCCCTCCTCTCCCTGACTCCTGGGTTCCTCTCATTAGGAGAGGGTTTTCTTGAAGTTGTCTCCCACTCATGGGCCAGATAATATAATTAGAAAACAAGCCAGAGCTGCAGCCCCTTGTCTATCCTGACTCTCAGGAGCCCACACCTGTTCCTTGGACCTGGCCAATTCAGCAAGTTCCATTTTCAGCAACTGTGAGCCCCTGAGGGGTGATTATTGGCTGGCTTGGGAAGCCTGACCGTGCCGGCCAGCCCTCCCCAGGTGTGCCTGGGTTGAGATCAATATAAACACCGCTCCAGGCAGCAAGAGCCCCTGCAGCTGTGCCTGACGCCATTTTCTCTGCCCTGTCAGCAGTCTCGGGGCTGGGCTGGTGGGAGGGAGTGAGAGGCCACGGCTTTGTGGGTGTCCCAGTGTGAGTGGGGCTCTGCTGGACTTTCTGCAGCAGTTGCCAAGATGCTACCTGCTAAAGAAGAGGATGTGTCACCCACACCTGCCGCTGGAATTTCTCCCTGGGCACAGGTGAGGAAGGAAGAAAGCAGTGGGGGCCGGGACAGCAGGGGTATCTCAGGCAGGGAAATGGAGAGCTTCCAGAAGAGCACCCAGGGCCAGGACCATCCTGGCTGGCCTGCAGGCACCAAGTCGGCTGGCATGCTGTCCCTCATGTGGCTCCATGGCCCTTCCTCTAGGTTTTCAAGTCCTTGTACATATTCAGGTGTTTAGCCTTGGAAGGGTGGGAACATTTCAGCAGCAGCTGGCCTGGGGCTCGGCCCACGTTTACTCACAGATACCTCGGCACGGTGCCCCAGCTTTGCAGTGAGGACGCTTGTTGCGAGGAGCATGCTGGCTGAGTGGGAGATGATTCCCCACCACTGACCAACTTCAGAATTGTTTGCAATTGGAGCAAGTGCCCTGAAATGGTTTTCCTCTGTGTAACTGGTGGGTTCTGTTCTTTTTTATCTTTTTTTCGTTTTTGGTTCAAGGTAGATTTTATTCCTCTTTTGTGTATTTACAGATATAAGCATGGAAATAATTTATTCATATAAATACATGTATGTGAAGGGAAGAATATTTTTTCTGTTTTACTTTTTTTAATTTTATTTTTTTATTTTGAATTTAATTTTATATTTTTATACAGCAGGTTGTTTTTGGTTATCTACTTTATACATATAAATGTATACATACCAATCCCAATATCTCAACTCCTCCCCCCACCATCCCCAACAGCTTTCCCCCCTTGTTGTCCATACGTTTGTTGTATACATGTATTGCTCTATTTCTGCCTTGCAAAACGGTTCATCTGTACAATTTTTCTAGGTTCCACATATATGCATTAATATACAAGATTTGTTTTTCTCTTTCTGACTTACTTCACTCTGTATGACAGTCTCTAGATCCATCAACGTCTCTACAAATGTCCCAATTTCATTCCTTTTTATGGCTTAGTAATATTCCATTTTATATATGTACCACTTCTTTATGCATTCGTCTGTCTGTGGGCATTTAGGTTGCTTCCATTTCCTGGATAGTGTAAATAGTGATGCAATGAACATTGTGGTGAATGTCTCTTTTTGATTTATGGTTTTGTCTGGGTATATGCCCAGTAGAAGGATTGCTGTATCATATGGTAATTCTATTCTTAGTTTTATAAGAAACTCCATAATGTTCTCCACAGTGACTGTAACAATTTACGTTCCCAACAATAGTGGAAGAGGATTCCTTATCTCCACACCGTTTCCAGCATTTGTTGTTTGTAGATTTTCTGATGATGCCCATTCTAATAGGTGTGAGGTGATACACCATGGATGAGCCTATTTCGTTGAGCAAAGAGTAGGTCTTGTTTATTACGTATTTGGCTTATGGAATGGTATGTGTGCTAATTTCAATCTGTTTTTATACAGCAGCCCAACTCAACTTTCCCCTTAAGCAAGCATAAGGTTTTTATCTAAATGTGAGACTCTGTTCGGTTTTGTAATTCAGTTTATGTGTAGCCAAGTTTACACTCCCTCTATTAGTGATATCTTATGATAATTATCTTTCTTTGTGTGACATATTTCTCTTAGAATCATCATAATTAAATCCACTCAATTTGCTGCTACAGGCCTGATGACATTGATTTCACTGCTGAGTGATATTCCGTTGTACGTAAGTAGCACAACTTCTTTATCCATTTTTTTCTTTCTGGGATATTTAATTTGTACTGGACACAAGGTTCTTGTAAACACAGCAGCCCTAAATTTTGTGTTGGCTGTGTCTTGTTGATTTTAATTTTCCTAAGCTATAGGGCCAAAAGTGGAAGTGCCCTAGGCTCTGTAGCTTTGTTTTTTAGATGTTTCAGGATACACCATGAACATCTCCGGAGTGTCTGGTGGCAATTTACATCCCGCCCATCAGCATAACACGGCTCCCTGTTCTCCATGGCCTGTCCTGTGTTTCTGGTTTTTACACTTATTCAGATGGCCTTTTTGACGAATGGGAAATGTGACTTCATTGTAGTGTGGATTTCCATGGCTGGAGTGCTTGGTTGGCCAAAATGTTCATATGCGTTTTTTCCTGAATATATTCAGGAAAAATGTATACGCACTTTTTGTCCATGTGCATCACTGTCAAAGATCTGCCGCTTTTCATATGCTTTAAATGCAATTCCAATCTACCTCTTGAAATATGATTCCTGCAATTCTGCCTCGTTTTCAAGTCCTCTTTGCAGACTTACTTCGATATATTTTTGCCAATAGCTGTCATTTATCTCTGCAGGTTTGTGAATTACAGTGCCCCTGAGCTCCTTTCTTAACTCGCTTCCTTGTAAGCTGGCCACAAAACTGCAGGTTTGCTTCAGGCCATAATCAGGGTCCGGCACGGCACTCTGAGCCTTTGGTTAATTCCTCTTCCTGGTGGGAAATTAGAGTTAAATGTGCCCCTCCAGATACCTGCCTCACTCCCAGCCACATGGTGATGTATGTCCTCAGGTTTGAGGCCATATGTGATGGGTTCCTCATCTTTTGATGATGTGGCCCCACTGGTGTGTGGACACTCCTGCCTGGTTCCCATCCCCTTGGTGATGTGGGCCCTCTGGTGAGACTCTGATCCTGGTTGGGTTCCTCACACATCCGTGAGGTGAGCCCTCTTCTCTGAGGTCACTCCTGCCTGGCTGGCACAACCCGCCTTGTTGACTTCGGCACCCTGGTGGCAGTTGGAGCCTGCTGGGAGCCTCCTTCCCGCGGTGATGAGGCCCTCTGGCGTCAGACCCTAATGGCGGGGTTCCCACATTTTCTGATACGTGCTAAGTGGTACCAGGGCACTCCTGCCCGGTTCCCATCCTCATGAGCGTGTGGTCCTTCTGTTCTGAGGTCCTAACGGCTGGGTTGCTCACACTTTCATGATGTGGGCCCTCTGCTGTGAGGTCAATCCTGCCTGGCTGGCGCACGTCGCCTTGGCGACGTGGACCCTCTGGTGGCAGTTGGAGCGTGCTGGGGCCTCCTCCCCTCAGTGATGAGGGCCTTCTGGTGTCAGGCCCTAAGTGCTGGGCTCCACACATTTTCTGATGTGTGCCCAGTGGTGCGAGTCACTCCTGCCAGGTTCCCATCCCCATGGGCATGTGGGACTTCTGTTCTGTGGTCCCAACTGCTGGGTTGCTCACAGTTTCATGATGTGGGCTCTTTGCTGTGTGTTCACTCTGGCCTGTATCCCATAGTGTCAGTGCTCTGGGCCTCCAGCTTGGAGTTTCCAACTTCTCGATTCCTCACCTTTTTTATTCTATGGGCCCTCGGTTGTGCGTCTCCTTCTGCATGCCTCACTCCCAGCCCCTTCGTGATGTGTGTCCCCTTGTTTGAGGCCACATGTGCTGTGTTCCTCACCTTTCTATAATGTGGCCACACTGGTGTGAGGACACTCTTGCCTGGTTCCCATTCCCTTGGTGATGTTGGCCCCACTGGTGTTAGGACAGTCTTGCCTGGTTCCCATCACCTTGGTGATGTTGGCCCTCTGGTGAGAGTCTGATCCTGGTTAGGTTCCTCACCCTTCTGTGAGGTGGGCCCTCTGCTCTGAGGTCACTCCTGCCTGGCTGGCACACCCCGCCTTGGCAACGTCGGCCATATGGTGGCAGTTGGAGCCTGCTGGGAGCCTCCTCCCCTCGGTGATGAGGGCCCTCTTGCCTCAGGCCCTAACTGCTGGGTTCCCACATTTTCTGATTCGTGCTAAGTGGTGCAAGGACACTCCTGCCAGGTTCCCATCCCCATGGGGATGTGAGCCTTCTGCTCTGAGGTCCCAACGGCTGTGTTGCTCACAGTTTCATGATGAGGGCCCTCTGGTGTGAGTTCACTCCTGCCTAGATCCCATAGCCTCGCTGCTCCTGGTTGCCTGCCGGAGCTTCCAACTGTGGGATTCCTCACCTTTTTTATTCTATGGTCCCTCTGTTTTGAGGATCCTCTGGCCTGCCTCACTCCCAGCCCCTTGGTGATGTGTGTCCTCAGGTCTGAGGCCACGTGTGCTGGGTCCCTCAAATTATGGTGATGTAGCCCCACTGGTGTGAGGACACTCCTGCCTGGTTCCCATTCCCTTGGTGATGTTGGCCCTCTGGTGACAGTCTGATCCTTGTTGGGTTCCTCACACTTCTGTGAGGTGGGCTTTCTGCTCTGAGGTCACTCCTGCCTGGTTGGCACACCCCGCCTTGGTGACATCGGCCTTATGGTGGCAGTTGGAGCCTGCTGGGAGCCTCCTCACCTCGGTGATGAGCGTCCTCTGGCCTCAGGTCCTAACTGCTGGGTTCCCACATTTTCTGATTCGTGGAAGTGGGCCGAGGACACTCCTGTCAGGTTCCCATCCCCATAGGGATGTGGGCCTTCTGCTCTGAGGTCCCATCCGCTGGGTTGCTCACAGTTTCATGATGTGGGACCTCTGCTGTGAGTTTGCTGTGGCCTGGATCCCATAGACTCTGTGCTCTGGGCGGCCTACTGGCCGGTTCCAACTGCTGGATTCCTCACAACTTTTATTCTGTGGACTCTGTTTTGTGAGGATACTCCTGCTTGCCTCACTCCTAGCCCCTTGGAGATGTGGGTCCCCTGTTTTAGGCCACATGTTCTGGGTTCCTCACCTTTCTATAATGTGGCCACACTGGTGTGAGGACCCTCCTGCCTGGTTCCGATCCCCTTGGTGATGTGGGCCCTCTGGTGAGAGTCTTATCCTGGCTGGTTTCCTCACCCTTCTGTGAGGTAGGCCCTCTGCGGTGAGGTCACTCCTGCCTGGCTGGCACACATCACCTTGTTGACGTGGGCCCTCAGTTGGGAGTTGGTGTCTGCTGCGAGTCTCCGTCCCTCGGTAATGAGGGCCCTCTTGCGTCAGACCCTAACTCCTGGGCTCCCAAAATTTGCAGATGTGCGACCTGTGGTGCGAGTACACTCCTGTCAGGTTCCCAACCCCATGGGAATTTGGGCCTTCTGCTCTGAGGTCCCAACGGCTGGGGTGCTCACAGTTTCATGATGAGGGCCCTCTGATGTGCGTTCATTCCGGCCTAGATCCCATAGGCTTGCTGCTCCTGGGCGCCTGCTGGGAGGTTACAACTGCGGGATTCCTCACCTTTTTTATTCTATGGGCCTTCTGTTTTGAGGCTCCTCCTGCCTGCCTCAATCCCAGCCCCGTTGTGATGTGTGTCCTCTGGTGTGAGGCCACGTGTGCTGGGTCCCTCACCTTTCGATGATGTGGCCCCAATGGTGTGAGGACACTCGTGCCTGTTTCCCAGCCCCTTGGTGATGTGGCCCCTCTGGTGAGAGTCTGATCCTGGCTGGGTTCCTTACCGTTCTGTGAGGTGGGCCCTGTGCTCTGAGGTAACTCCTGCCTGGCTTGCTCCCATTGCCTTGGTGACGTCGGCCCTCTGGTGGCAGTTGGATCCTTTTGGAGACTCCTGTCCTCGGTGATGAGGTCCCTCTGGCGTCAGGCTCTAACTGCTGGGCTCCCCAGGTTTTCTGATGTGAGCCCAGTGATGCCAGGACACTCGTGAAATGTTCCCATCCCCATGGCGATATGGGCCTTCTGCTCTGAGGTTCCAACGACTGGGTTGCTCACAGTTTCCTGATGTTAGCTCTCTGGTGTTAGTTCACTCATTCCTAGATCCCATAGCCTCTGTACTCTGGGCCGCCTGCTGGGAAGTTCCAACTGCTGGGTTCCTCACCTTTTTTATTCTTTGGGCCCTGTGTTGGGAGGCTCCTCCTGCCTGTGTCACTCCCAGCCCCTTGGTGATGTAGGTCCTCTGGTTTGTGGCCACATGTGCCAGTTTCCTCATCTTTTAGTGATGTGGCCCCACTGGTGTGAGGACACTCGTGCCTGGTTCCCGTCCCCTTGGTGATATGGGCCCTCTGGTGAGAGTCTGATCCTGGTTGGGTTCCTCACACTTCTTTGAGGTGGGCCGTCTGCTGTGAGGTCACTCCTGCCTGGCTGGCACACCCCGCCTTGGCGACGTGGGCCCTCTTGTGGTAGTTGGAACATGCTGGGAGCCTCCTCCCCTCAGTGATGAGGGCCCTCTGGCGTCAGGCCCTAACTGCTGGGTACCCACATTTTCTGATATGTGCTAAGTGGTGCGAGGACACTCCTGCCATGCTCCCAACACCTTGGGGATGTGGACCTTCTGCTCTGAGGTCCAAATGGCTGGGTTGCTCGCATTTTCATGATGTGGACCCTCTGCTGTGAGTTGACTGCGGCCTGAATCGCATAGACTTGGTGCTCTTGGCCGCCTTCTGGGAGGTTCCCATTGCTGGATTCCTCAGCTTTTTTATTCTATGGGCCCTGTGTTGTGAGGCTACTCCTGCCTGCCTCATTCCGAGCCCCTTGGAGATGTGGGTCTTCTGGTTTAGGCCACATGTGCTGGGTTCCTCACCTTTCTATGATGTGGCCACACTGGTGTGAAGACTCTCCTGCCTGGTTCTGATCACCTTGGTGATGTGGGCCCTCTGGTGAGAGTCTTATCCTGGCTGTGTTCCTCACCCTTCTGTGAGGTAGGCCCTCTGCGGTGAGGTCACTCCTACCTGGCTGTCACACGTCACCTTGGCGACGTGGGACCTCAGTTGGGTGTTGGTGCCTGATTGGAGTCTCCTCCCCTTGGTAATGAGGGCCCTCTGGCGTCAGGCCCTAACTCCTGGGTTCCCTAAATTCTCTGATGTGTGCCCTGTGGTGCGAGTACACTTCTGACAGGTTCCCAACCCCATGGGAATGTGGGCCTTCTGCTCTGAGATCCCAACGCCTAGGTTGCTCACAGTTTCATGATGACGGCCCTCTGGTGTGAGATCACTCCGGCCTGGATCCCATAGTCTCGCTGCTCCTGGCCGCCTGCTGGGAGGTTCCAACTGCGGGATTCTTCACCTCTTTAATTCTATGGTCCCTCTGTTTTGAGGCTCCTCCTGCCTGCCTCAATCCCAGCTCCCTTGTGATGTGTGTCCTCTGGTTTGAGGCCACGTGTGCTGGGTCCCTCACTTTTCGGTGATGTGGCCCCACTAGTGTGAGGACACTCCTGCCTGGTTCCCATTCCCTTGGTGATGTGGGCCCTCTGGTGAGAATCTGATCCTCTTTGGTTCTTCACACTTCTGTGAGGTTGACCCTCTGCTCTGAGGTCACTCCTGCCTGGTTGTCGCACTCCGCATTGGCGACGTCGCCCCTCTGGTAGCAGTCGGAGCTGGCTGGGAGCCACTGCCCCTCGGTGATGAGGGCCCTCTGGCATCAGGCACTAATTGCTGGGCTCCCCACATTTTTTCATGTGTGCCCACTCTTGCGATGACACTCCTGCTTGTTTCCCTTCCCCATGGGGATGTGGGCCTTCTGCTCTGAGGTCACAACGGCTGGGTTGCTTACAGAATCACAATGAGGGCCCTCTGTTGTGAGTTCATGCCGGCCTGGATCTCATAGCCTCAGTGCTCTGGGCCGCCTGCTAGGAAGATCCAACTGCTGGTTTCCACACATTTTGTATACAATGGGACATGTGTTGTGAGGTTAATCCTGCCTGCCTCACTCCGAAACCCATGGTGATGTGGGTCCTCTGGTTTGAGGCCACATGTGCTGGGTACCTCAACTTTTGATGATGTGGCCCCACGGGTGTGAGGACACTCCTGCCTGGTTCCCATCACCTTGGTGATGTGGGCCCTCTGGGGAGAGTCTGATCCTGGCTGGGTTCCCTACCATTCTGTGAGGTGAGCCTTCTGATGTCAGGTCACTCCTGCCTGGCTAGCTCACATCGCCTTGGCGATGTGGGCCCTCTGTTGGCCACTGGAGCATGCTGGGAGCCTCCTACTCCCGTGAATGATGGCCCTGGAAAAAATGCATATGCCCTTTTTGGCCAAGTGCTTCATTGACGAGGTTCTGCCACTTCTCTTATGCTTTCAGAGCAATTCACGTCTACCTCCTGAAATCGGATTCCAGCAATTCTGCCTCACTTTCAAGTCCTCTTCGCAGCCTTAATTCAATATATTTTTGTACGATTTCTGTCATTTATAAGTCTGCAGGTATGTGAATGACAGTGTCCCTGAGCTCCTTTCCTCAACTCGCTTTCTTGTGAGCTGGCCACAAAACCGCAGGATTGCTTCAGGCCCTAATCTTGTTCCAGCACGGCATGCTGAGCCTTTGGTTAATTCCTTTTCCTGTTGGGAAATGAGTGTTAAAATTGCCCGTGCATACTGGGCATATACCCTGAGAAAACCAAAATTCAAAAAGAGTCATGTACCAAAAGGTTCATTGCAGCTCTATTTACAATAGCCCGGAGATGGAAAGAACCTAAGCGCCCATCATCGGACGAATGGATAAAGAAGATGTGGCACATATACACAATGGAATATTACTCAGCCTTAAAAAGAAATGAAACTGAGTTATTTGTAATGAGATGGATAGACCTGGAGTCTGTCATACAGAGTGAAGTAAGTCAGAAAGAAAAAGACAAATAGCGTATGCTAACACATATATATGGAATTTAAAGGAAAAAAATGTCATGAAGAACCTAGGGATAAGACAGGAATAGAGGCGCAGACCTACTGGAGAACGGAATTGAGGATATGGGGAGGGGGAATGGTGAGTTTTGACAGGGCGAGAGAGAGTCATGGACATATACACACTAACAAATGTAGTAAGGTAGATAGCAAGGGGGAAGCAGCCGCAAGGCACAGGGATATTAGCTCGGGGCGTTGGGACAGCCTGGAGGGGTGGAAGGGGTAGAGAGGGAGGGAGGGAGACACAAGAGGGAAGACACAGGGAGCATATGTATATGTATGGCTGATTCACTTTGTTATAAAGCAAAAACTAACACACCATTGTAAAGCAATTATACCCCAATAAAGATGTTAAAAAAAATATTTGCCCGTGCACACACCTACAGATAGTCTCCCATTGGTTCTCCATATTCCTGTTCATCTTGCGCAGAAATTGCAAACAGTGCCAAACAGGAGGTTAAAGGCACTGACTCTCCAAATGGGGAGAGTGTAAGAAAAGGGTCTGGAATGGTGAACCTGAGTACCAGCGGACGAAAACAGACATGCATGTAAAAAGGTTTCCCAGTCACACGGTGATGCATACTCTGGGTTTCCCATGCAAATTTTAGCAGTAGGAAGAAGCCCTAGAACCTGGAGAGTTGGGAACCATGGAATGGGTACCAGGCAGTATGACATCAAAGGGTCTGCATTTGCTCACTGAACCTCACCAATGCTATCAGCCCAAAGGGTCCAGCCTTATCACTCACCCAGCTCTGGGTGTAGATGTGGTAAACCAGGTTGCATCACATGCCATGTGTGAGTTATTTAAGAATTGCTCTCTATTTCACTGTCATTGTGTTTTGTTTTTGAAATTTTTTTTTGACACTGGGATTTATCGGATTTTCACTGCTGCGTTAATGCCGCTGTACACACTCTTGATTCTCTTACGGAGACATAAATATCCACGGGTTTTAAGATTCTTCCTAGTCAGGTATATTCCTAGGCGTTGAATATGTGGTGTGGAGTCCATTTCGTTGAGCAAGGAGTAGGTCTTGTCTATTACATATTTGGCTTATGGAACGGTATCTGTGCTAATTTCAGTCTCTGGTTTTATGCAGCACTCCAACGCACCTTTCTCCATAAGAAAGCACAAGTTGGTTTTCTAAATTTGACACTGTTCTGTTTTGTAATTCAGTTCATGTGTAGTCAAGTTTACATACTGTGTATTAGTGATATTTTATGATGTTTCTTTTTATGTGTGACTTATTTCACGTAGAATCACCATACCTTAATCCACTCACTATGCCGCTACGGGCCTGATGACACAGATTTCATTGCTGAGTGATATTCCATTGTACGTACGTACCATGACTTCTTTATCCATTGTTTGCTCTCTGAGATATTTACCTGGTACTGTAACGAGGTTCTTGTGAACAGAGAGGTCCCAAACTTTGAGGTGGCTGGGTGTTTTTGATTTTAATTTCCCTAAGCTGTAGGACCATAAGTGGAAGTGCCATAGGCTGTGTTGCTTTGTTTCTTACGTGTTTCAGGAAACACATAACACTTCTCCAGAATGGCTGTCGGCAATTTACATCATATGCATCAGCATAATAAGGATCCCTGTTTTCCATTGGCTGTCCTCCGTTTCTGGATTTTACAATTTTTTTAAATGGCCCTTTTGCCCTGGGGGGCACTGAGACTTCATTGTAGTGCAGGTTTATTTACAAGCTTGCTTGGTTGGCCAAAAAGTGCGTATGAGTTTTTTCCTGAATATATTTAGGGAAAAAAGCATCCGCACTTTTTGGACAAGTGCATCATTATCGACGTTCTGCCTCTTTTCCTATGCTTTCAGGGCAATTCCAGTTTAACCCTTCAATCGTTTTCCTGAATTTCTGCCCCGATTTCAAGTCCCCTTTGCAGGCTTACTTCAATATATTTTTGGAGGATAGCTGTCATTTATAACTCTGCAGGTTTGTGAATTACAGTGCCCCTGAGCTCCTTTCTTCAACTCGCTTTCTTGTGAGCTGGGCACAAAACCGCAGGATTGCTTCAGGCCCTAATCTCTTTCCAGCAGGGCACGCTGAGCCTTTGGTTAATTCCTCTTCCTGGTGGGAAATGAGCATTACATTTGCCCGTGCAGACAACTACAGCTAGTCTCTCATTGGTTCTCCCTATTCCTGTTCATCTTGCACAGAAATTGCAAGCTGTGCCAAAGAGGAGGTTAAAGGCACTGACTCTCCAAGCGGGGAGAGTGTTAGTAAAGCATCTGGAATGGTGAACCCGAGGACCAGGATACGAAAACTGAGATGCATTTCAAATCATTTCCCTATCACACGGTGGACGATACTCTGGGTTTCCCATGCATGTTTTAGCTGGAGGAAGAATCCCTTGAACCTGGAGAGTTGGGACCCATGGAATGGGTACCATGCAGTATGACTTCAAAGGGTCTGCATTTGCTCACCGAAACTCACCAATGCTATCAGCCTGAAGTGTCCAGCCTTAAGTCTCAACCAGCTGTGGGTGTAGATGTGGTCAATCCCGGTTGCATCACATGCCCTGAGTGAATTGTTTAAGAATTGCTCTCTATTTCACTGTCTTTGTGTTTTGTTTTTGAAATTTATTTTGATAATGGGATTTATCGGATTTTCCCTGCTGCGTTTATGCCGCTGTACACATGCTTGATTCTCTTACGGAGACATATAAATCCATGGGTTTTAAGATTCTTCCTAGTCAGGTATATTCCTAGGCGTTGAATATGTGGTGTTGAGTCCATTTCGTTGAGCAAGGAGTAGGTCTTGTCTATTACATATTTGGCTTATGGAAAGTTATCTGTGCTAATTTCAGTCTCTGGTTTTATGCAGCATCCCAACGCACATTTCCCCATAAGCAAGCACTAGTTGGTTTTCAAAATTTGAGACCCTGTTCTGTTTTGTAATTCAGTTCATGTGTAGTTAAATTTACACTCCGTGTATTAGTGATATCTTATGATGTTTCTTTTTCTGTGTGATGTAGTTCACGTAGAATCACCGTACCTGCATCCACTCACTATGCCGCTACAGGCCTGATGACACAGATTTCATTGCTGAGTGATATTCCGTTGTACGTACATGCCAAAACTTCTTTATCCATTTTTTGCTTTCTGGGATATTTACCTGGTACTGTAGACGAGCTTCTTGTGAACACAACCGTCCCAAACATTGCTGTGGCTGTCTGTTTTTGATTTTAATTTCCCTAAGCTATAGGAACATAAGTGCAAGTGCCATAGGCTGTGTTGCTTTGTTTCTTACGTGTTTCAGGAAACACCATACACTTCTCCAGGATGGCTGTTGGCAATTTACATCCTGCCAATCAGCATAACAAGGCTCGCTCTTCTCCATATCCTGTCCTACCTTTATAGATTTTACACTTTTTTCAGATGACCCTTTTGCCAGGGGGGCAGTGAGACTTCAGGGTAGTGCAGATTTCCTTTACAGGCTTGCTTGGTTGGCCAAAAATGGCGTATGCGTTTTTTCCTGAATATATTCAGGAAAAAATGCATACGCCCTTTTTGGCCAAGTGCATCATTGTCGACGTTGTGCCTCTTTTCCTATGCTTTCAGGGCAATTCCAGTCTACCCCCTGCAATCGTTTTCCTGAAATTCTGCCCCGCTTTCAAGTCCCCTTCGCAGGCTTACTTCAATATATTTTTGGAGGATAGCTGTCATTTATAACTCTGCAGGTTTGTGAATTACAGTGCCCCTGAGCTCCTTTCTTCAACTCGCTTTCTTGTGAGCTGGGCACAAAACCGCAGGATTGCTTCAGGCCCTAATCTGTTTCCGGCAGGGCATGCTGAGCCTTTGTTTAATTCCTCTTCCTGGTGGGAAATGAGCGTTACATTTGCCCGTGCAGACACCTACAGCTAGTCTCTCATTGGTTCTCCCTATTCCTGTTCATCTTGCACAGAAATTGCAAGCTGTGCCTAACAGGAGGTTAAAGGCACTGACTCTCCAAGCAGGGAGAGTGTTAGTAAAGCATCTAGAATGGTGAAACCGAGGACGAGGATGCGAAAACTGAGATGCATTTTTAATAGTTCTCCAGTCACACGGTGGACCATACTGTGGGTTTCCCAGGCACGATTTAGCTGGAGGAAGAATCCCTTCAACCTGAAGAGTTGGGACCCATGGAATAGGTACCATGCAGAATGACTTCAAAGGGTCTGTATTTGCTCACCGAAGCTCACCAATGTTATCAGCCTGAAGTGTCCAGCCTTATGTCTCAACCAGCTCCGGGTGTAGATGTGGTCAATCCCGGTTGCATCACATGCCCTGAGTGAATTATTTAAGACTTGCTCTCTATTTCACTGTCTTTGTGTTTTGTTTTCCAAATTTATTTTGATAATGGGATTTATCGGATTTTCACTGCTGTGTTTCGGCCGCTGTACACACGCTTGATTCTCTTACGGAAACATATATATCCATGGGTTTTAAGTTTATTCCTAGTAAGGTATATTCCTAGGCGTAGAATATGTGGTGCTGAGTCCATTTCGTTGAGCAAGGAGTAGGTCTTGTCTATTACATATTTGGCTTATGGAAAGTTATCTGTGCTAATTTCAGTCTCTGGTTTTATGCAGCACCCCAAGGCACCTTTCCCCATAAGCAAGCACAAGTTGGTTTTCTAAATTTGAGACCCTGTTCTGTTTTGTAATTCAGTTCATGTGTAGTCAAGTTTACATTCCGTGTATTAGTGATATCTTATGATGTTTCTTTTTCTGTGTGACGTAGTTCACGTAGAATCACCGTATCTGCATCCACTCACTATGCCGCTACGGGCCTGATGACACATATTTCATTGCTGAGTGATACTGCATTGCACGTACGTGCCACAACTTCTTTATCCATTTTTTGCTTTCTGGGATATTTACCTGGTACTGTAGAAGAGCTTCTTGTGAACACAGCCGTCCCAAACTTTGGGGTGGCTGTCTGTTTTTGATTTTAATTTCCGTAAGCTATAGGACCATAAGTGGAAGTGCCATAGGCTGTGTTGCTTTGTTTCTTACGTGTTTCAGGAAACACCATACACTTCTCCAGGGTGGCTGCTGGCAATTTACATCCTGCCAATCAGCATAACAAGGCTCCCTGTTCTCCATATCCTGTCCTACCTTTCTGGATTTTACACTTTTTTCAGATGGCCCTTTTGCCCGGGGGGCAGTGAGACTTCATTGTAGTGCAGATTTCCTTTACAGGCTTGCTTGGTTTGCCAAAAAGTGCGTATGCGTTTTTTCCTGAATATATTCAGGAAAAAACGCATACGCCATCTTTGGCCAAGTGCATCATTGTCGACGTTCTGCCTCTTTTCCTATGCTTTCAGGGCAATTCCAGTCTACCCCTGCAATCGTTTTCCTGAAGTTCTGCCCCGCTTTCAAGTCCCGTTCGCAGGCTTACTTCAATATATTTTTGGAGGATAGCTGTCATTTATAACTCTGCAGGTTTGTGAATTACAGTGCCCCTGAGCTCCTTTCTTCAACTCGCTTTCTTGTGAGCTGGGCACAAAACCGCAGGATTGCTTCAGGCCCTAATCTGTTTCCGGCAGGGCATGCTGAGCCTTTGGTTAATTCCTCTTCCTGGTGGGCAATGAGCGTTACATTTGCCCGTGCAGACACCTACAGCTAGTCTCTCATTGGTTCTCCCTATTCCTGTTCATCTTGCACAGAAATTGCAAGCTGTGCCAAAGAGGAGGTTAAAGGCACTGACTCTCCAAGCAGGGAGAGTGTTAGTAAAGCGTCTGGAATGGTGAACCCGAGGACATGGATACGAAAACTGAGATGCATTTTAAATCGTTTCCCAATCACACAGTGGACCATACTGTGGGTTTCCCATGCATGAATTAGCTGGAGGAAGAATCCCTTGAACCTGGAGAGTTGGGACCCATGGAATGGGTACCATGCAGTATGACTTCAAAGGGTCTGCATTTGCTCACCGAAACTCACCAATGCTATCAGCCTGAATTGCCCAGGCTTATGTCTCCACCAGCTCTGGGTGTAGATGTGGTCAATCCCGGTTGCATCACATGCCCTGAGTGAATTATTTAAGAATTGCTCTCTATTTCACTGTCTTTGTGTTTTGTTTTCGAAATTTATTTTGATAATGGGATTTATCGGATTTTCACTGCTGCGTTTCGGCCGCAGTACACATGCTTGATTCTCTTACGGAGACATATATATCCATGGGTTTTAAGATTCGTCCTAGTCAGGTATATTCCTAGGCGTTGAATATGTGGTGTTGGGTCCATTTCGTTGAGCAAGGAGTAGGTCTTGTCTATTACATATTTGGCTTAATGGAAAGTTATCTGTGCTAATTTCAGTCTCTGGTTTTATGCAGCACCCCAAGGCACCTTTCCCCATAAGCAAGCACTAGTTGGTTTTCTAAATTTGAGACCCTGTTCTGTTTTGTAATTCAGTTCATGTGTAGTCAAGCTTACATTCCGTGTATTAGTGATATCTTATGATGTTTCTTTTTCTGTGTGACGTAGTTCACGTAGAATCACCGTACCTGCATCCACTCACCTATGCCGCTACGGGCCTGATGACACAGATTTCATTGCTGATTGATACTGAATTGCACGTACGTGCCACAACTTCTTTATCCATTTTTTGCTTTCTGGGATATTTACCTGATACTGTAGACGAGTTTCTTGTCAACACAGCCGTCCCAAATATTGGGGTGGCTGTCTGTTTTTGATTTTAATTTCCGTAAGCTATAGGACCATAAGTGGAAGTGCCATAGGCTGTGTTGCTTTGTTTCTTACGTGTTTCAGGAAACACCATACACTTCTCCAGGGAGGCTGCTGGCAATTTACATCCTGCCAATCAGCATAACAAGGCTCCCTGTTCTCCATATCCTGTCCTACCTTTCTGGATTTTACACTTTTTTCAGATGGCCCTTTTGTCCGGGGGGCAGTGAGACTTCATTGTAGTGCAGATTTCCTTTACAGGCTTGCTTGGTTGGCCAAAAAGGGCGCATGCGTTTTTTCCTGAATATATTCAGGAAAAAACGCATACGCCCTTTTTGGCCAAGTGCATCATTGTCGACGTTCTGCCTCTTTTCCTATGCTTTCAGGGCAATTCCAGTCTACCCCCTGCAATGGTTTTCCTGAAACTCTGCCGCGCTTTCAAGTCCCCTTCGCAGGCTAACTTCAATATATTTTTGGAGGATAGCTGTCATTTATAACTCTGCAGGTTTGTGAATTACAGTGTCCCTGAGCTCCTTTCTTCAACTCGCTTTCTTGTGAGCTGGGCACAAAACCGCAGGATTGCTTCAGACCCAAATGTGTTTTCAGCAGGGCATGCTGAGCCTTTGTTTAATTTCTCTTCCTGGTCAGCAATGAGCGTTACATTTGCCAGTGCAGACACCTACAGCTAGTCTCTCATTGGTTCTCCCTATTCCTGTTCATCTTGCACAGAAATTGCAAGCTGTGCCAAACAGGAGGTTAAAGGCACTGACTCTCCAAGCGGGGAGAGTGTTAGTAAAGCATCTGGAATGTTGAACCCGAGGACCAGGATACGAAAACTTATTTGCATTTTAAATCGTTTCCCAATCACCCGGTGCACGATACTCTGGGTTTCCCATGCATGTATTAGCTGGAGGAAGAATGCCTAGAACCTGGAGAGTTGGGACCCATGGAATGGGTACCATGCAGTATGACTTCAAAGGGTCTGCATTTGCTCACCGAAACTCACCAATGCTATCAGCCTGAAGTGTCCAGCCTTATGTCTCAACCAGCTCTGGGTGTAGATGTGGTCAATCCCGGTTGCATCACATGCCCTGAGTGAATTATTTAAGAATTGCTCTCTATTTCACTGTCTTTGTGTTTTGTTTTCGAAATTTATTTTGATAATGGGATTTATCGGATTTTCACTGCTGCGTTTCGGCCACTGTACACACGCTTGATTCTGTTACGGAGACATATATATCCATGGGTTTTAAGATTCTTCCTAGTCAGGTATATTCCTAGGCGTTGAATATGTGGTGTTGGGTCCATTTCGTTGAGCAAGGAGTAGGTCCTGTCTATTACATATTTGGCTTATGGAAAGTTATCTGTGCTAATTTCAGTCTCTGGTTTTATGCAGCACCCCAAGGCACCTTTCCCCATAAGCAAGCACTAGTTGGTTTTCTAAATTTGAGACCCTGTTCTGTTTTGTAATTCAGTTCACGTGTAGTCAAGTTTACATTCCGTGTATTAGTGATAACTTATGATGTTTCTTTTTCTGTGTGACGTAATTTACGTAGAATCACCGTACCTGCATCCACTCACTATGCCGTTACGGGCCTGATGACACAGATTTCATTGCTGAGTGATATTGCATTGTACGTACGTGCCACAACTTCTTTATCCATTTTTTGCTTTCTGGGATATTTACCTGATACTGTAGACGAGATTCTTGTGAACACAGCCGTCCCAAATATTGGGGTGGCTGTCTGTTTTTGATTTTAATTTCCGTAAGCTATAGGACCATAAGTGGAAGTGCCATAGGCTGTGTTGCTTTGTTTCTTATGTGTTGCAGGAAACACCATACACTTCTCCAGGGTGGCTGCTGGCAATTTACATCCTGCCAATCAGCATAACAAGGCTCCCTGTTCTCCATATCCTGTCCTACCTTTCTGGATTTTACACTTTTTTCAGATGGCCGTTTTGCCCGGGGGGCAGTGAGACTTCATTGTAGTGCAGATTTCCTTTACAGGCTTGCTTGGTTGGCCAAAAAGGGCGTATGCGTTTTTTCCTGAATATATTCAGGAAAAAACGCATACGCCCTTTTTGGCCAAGTTCATCATTGTCGACGTTCTGCCTCTTTTCCTATGCTTTCAGGGCAATTCCAGTCTACCCCTGCAATCGTTTTCCTGAAATTCTGCCCCGCTTTCAAGTCCCCTTCGCAGGATTACTTCAATATATTTTTGGAGGATAGCTGTCATTTATAACTCTGCAGGTTTGTGAATTACAGTGCCCCTGAGCTCCTTTCTTCAACTCGCTTTCTTGTGAGCTGGGCACAAAACCGCAGGATTGCTTCAGGCCCTAATCTGTTTTCAGCAGGGCACGCTGAGCCTTTGTTTAATTCCTCTTCCTGGTCGGCAATGAGCGTTACATTTGCCCGTGCAGACACCTACAGCTAGGCTCTCATTGGTTCTCCCTATTCCTGTTCATCTTGCACAGAAATTGAAAGCTGTGCCAAACAGGAGGTTAAAGGCACTGACTCTCCAAGTGGGGAGAGTGTTAGTAAAGCGCCTGGAATGGTGAACACGAGGACCAGGATACGAAAACTGAGATGCATTTTAAATTGTTTCCCAATCACACGGTGGACGATACTCTGGGTTTCCCATGCATGTTTTAGCTGGAGGAAGAATGCCTTGAACCTGGAGAGTTGGGACACATGGAATGGGTACCATGCAGTATGACTTCAAAGGCTCTGCATTTGCTCACCAAAACTCACCAATGCTATCAGCCTGAAGTGTCCAGCCTTATGTCTCTACCAGCTCTGGGTGTAGATGTGGTCAATCCCGGTTGCATCACATGCCCTGAGTGAATTATTTAAGAATTGCTCTCTATTTCACTGTCTTTGTGTTTTGTTTTCGAAATTTATTTTGATAATTGGATTTATCGGATTTTCACTGCTGCGTTTCGGCCGCTGTACACACGCTTGATTCTCTTACGGAGACATATATATCCATGGGTTTTAAGATTCTTCCTAGTCAGGTATATTCCTAGGCGTTGAATATGTGGTGTTGTGTCCATTTCGTTGAGAAAGGAGTAGGTCTTGTCTATTACATATTTGGCTTATGGAAAGTTATCTGTGCTAATTTCAGTCTCTGGTTTTATGCAGCACCCCAAGGCACCTTTTCCCATAAGCAAGCACTAGTTGGTTTTCTAAATTTGAGACCCTGTTCTGTTTTGTAATTCAGTTCATGTGTAGTCAAGTTTACATTCCGTGTATTAGTGATATCTTATGATGTTTCTTTTTCTGTGTGACGTAGTTCACGTAGAATCACCGTACCTGCATCGACTCACTATGCCAATACGGGCCTGATCACACAGATTTCATTGCTGAGTGATATTGCATTGTACGTACGTGCCACAACTTCTTTATCCATTTTTTGCTTTCTGGGATATTTACCTGATACTCTAGACGAGCTTCTTGTGAACACAGCCGTCCCAAATATTGGGGTGGCTGTCTGTTTTTGATTTTAATTTCCGTAAGCTATAGGACCATAAGTGGAAGTGCCATAGGCTGTGTTGCTTTGTTTCTTACGTGTTGCAGGAAACACCATACACTTCTCCAGGGTGGCTGCTGGCAATTTACATCCTGCCAATCAGCATAACAAGGCTCCCTGTTCTCCATATCCTGTCCTACCTTTCTGGATTTTACACTTTTTTCAGATGGCCCTTTTGCCCGGGGGGCAGTGAGACTTCATTGTAGTGCAGATTTCCTTTACAGGCTTGCTTGGTTGGCCAAAAAGGGCGTATGCGTTTTTTCCTGAATATATTCAGGAAAAAACGCATACGCCCTTTTTGGCCAAGTGCATAATTGTCGACATTCTGCCTCTTTTCCTATGCTTTCAGGGCAATTCCAGTCTACCCCTGCAATCGTTTTCCTGAAATTCTGCCCCGCTTTCAAGTCCCCTTCGCAGGCTTACTTCAATATATTTCTGGAGGATAGCTGTCATTTATAACTCTGCAGGTTTGTGAATTACAGTGCACCTGAGCTCCTTTCTTCAACTCGCTTTCTTGTGAGCTGGGCACCAAACCGCAGGATTACTTCAGGCCCTAATCTGTTTTCAGCAGGGCACGCTGAGCCTTTGTTTAATTCCTCTTCCTGGTCGGCAATGAGCGTTACATTTGCCCGTGCAGACACCTACAGCTAGTCTCTCATTGGTTCTCCCTATTCCTGTTCATCTTGCACAGAAATTGCAAGCTGTGCCAAAGAGGAGGTTAAAGGCACTGACTCTCCAAGCGGGGAGAGTGTTAGTAAAGCATCTGGAATGGTGAACCCGAGGACCAGGATACGAAAACTGAGATGCATTTTAAATCGTTTCCCAATCACACGGTGGACGATACTCTGGGTTTCCCATGCATGTTTCAGCTGGAGGAAGAATCCCTTGAACCTGGAGAGTTGGGACCCATGGAATGAGTACCATGCAGTATGACTTCAAAGGGTCTGCATTTGCTCACCGAAACTCACCAATGCTATCAGCCTGAAGTGTCCAGCCTTATGTCTCAACCAGCTCTGGGTGTAGATGTGTTAAATCCCGGTTGCATCACATGCCCTGAGTGAATTATTTAAGAATTGCTCTCTATTTCACTGTCTTTGTGTTTTGTTTTCGAAATTTATTTTGATAATGGGATTTATCGGATTTTCACTGCTGCGTTTATTCCGCTGTACACATGCTTGATTCTCTTACGGACACATATAAATCCATGGGTTTTAAGATTTTTCCTATTCAGGTATATTCCTAGGCGTTGAATATGTGGTGTTGAGTCCATTTCGTTGAGCAAGGAGTAGGTCTTGTCTATTACATATTTGGCTTATGGAATGTTATCTGTGCTAATTTCAGTCTCTGGTTTTATGCAGCACCCCAACGCACCTTTCCCCATATGCAAGCACTAGTTGGTTTTCTAAATTTGAGACCCTGTTCTGTTTTGTAATTCAGTTCATGTGTAGTCAAGTTTACATTCCGTGTATTAGTGATATCTTATGATGTTTCTTTTTCTGTGTGACGTAGTTCACGTAGAATCACCATACCTGCATCCACTCACTATGCCGCTACGGGCCTGATGACACAGATTTCATTTTTGAGTGATATTGCATTGCACGTACGTGCCACAACTTCTTTATCCATTTTTTGCTTTCTGGGATATTTACCTGGTACTGTAGACGAGCTTCTTGGGAACAGAGCCGTCCCAAACTTTGGGGTGGCTCTCTGTTTTTGATTTTAATTTCCCTAAGCAATAGGACCATAAATGCAATTGCCATAGGCTATGTTGCTTTATTTCTTATGTGTTTCCTGAAACACCATACACTTCTCCAGGGTGGCTGTTCACAATTTACATCCTGCCAATCAGCATAACAAGGCTCCCTGTTCTCCATATCCTGTCCTACCTTTCTGGATTTTACACTTTTTTCAGATGGCCCTTTTGCCCGGGGGGCAGTGAGACTACATTGTAGTGCAGATTTCCTTTACAGGCTTGCTTGGTTGGCCGAAAAGGGCGTATGCGTTTTTTCCTGAATATATTCAGGATAAAACGCATACGCCCTTTTTGGCCAAGTGCATCGTTGTCGACGTTGTGCCTCTTTTCCTATGCTTTTAGGGCACTTCCAGTCTATCCCCTGCAATCGTTTTCCTGAAATTCTGCCTCGCTTTCAAGTCCCCTTCGCAGGCTTACTTCAATATATTTTTGGAGGATAGCTGTCATTTATAACTCTGCAGGTTTGTGAATTACAGGGCCCCTGAGCTCCTTTCTTCAACTCGCTTTCTTGTGAGCTCTGCACAAAACCGAAGGATTGCTTCAGGCCCTAATCCGTTTCCGGCAGGGCATGCTGAGCCTTTGGTTAATTCCTCTTCCTGGTGGGAAATGAGCGTTACATTTGACCGTGCAGACACGTACAGCTAGTCTCTCATTGGTTCTCCCTATTCCTGTTCATCTTGCACAGAAACTGTAAGCTGTGCCAAACAGGAGGTTAAAGGAACTGACTCTCCAAGCGGGGAGAGTGTTAGTAAAGCATCTGGAATGGTGAACCCGAGGACCAGGGTACGAAAACTGAGATACATTTTAAATCGTTTCCCAATCACACGGTGGACCATACTGTGGGTTTCCCATGCATGTTTTACCTGGAGGAAGAATCCCTTGAACCTGAAGAGTTGGGACATATGGAATAGGTACCATGCAGTATGACTTCAAAGGGTCTGCATTTGCTCACCGAAACTCACCAATGCTATCAGCCTGAAGTGTCCAGCCTTATGTCTCAACCAGCTCTGGGTGTAGATGTGGTCAATCCCGGTTGAATCACATGCCCTGAGTGAATTATTTAAGAATTGCTCTCTATTTCACTGTCTTTGTGTTTTGTTTTCGAAATTTATTTTGATAATGGGATTTATCGGATTTTCACTGCTGCGTTTCGGCCGCTGTACACACGTTTGATTCTCTTACGGAGACATATATATCCATGGGTTTTAAGATTCTTCCTAGTCAGGTATATTCCTAGGCGTTGAATATGTGGTGTTGGGTCCATTTCGTTGAGCAAGGAGTAGGTCTTCTCTATTACATATTTGGCTTATGGAAAGTTAGCTGTGCTAATTTCAGTCTCTGGTTTTATGCAGCACCCCAAGGCACCTTTCCCCATAAGCAAGCAGTAGTTGGTTTTCTAAATTTCAGACCCTGTTCTGTTTTGTAATTCAGTTAATGTGTAGTCAAGTTTACATTCCGTGTATTAGTGATATCTTATGATGTTTCTTTTTCTGTGTGACGTAGTTCACGTAGAATCACCGTACCTGCATCCACTCACTATGCCGCTACGGGCCTGATGACACAGATTTCATTTCTAAGTGATATTGCATTGTACGTACGTGCCACAACTTCTTTATCCATTTTTTGCTTTCTGGGATATTTACCTGATACTGTAGACGAGCTTCTTGTGAACACAGCCGTCCCAAATATTGGGGTGGCTGTCTGTTTTTGATTTTAATTTCCGTAAGCTATAAGACCATAAGTGGAAGTGCCATAGGCTGTGTTGCTTTGTTTCTTACGTGTTGCAGGAAACACCATACACTTCTCCAGGGTGACTGCTGGCAATTTACATCCTGCCAATCAGCATAACAAGGCTCCCTGTTCTCCATATCCTGTCCTACCTTTCTGGATTTTACACTTTTTTCAGATGGCCCTTTTGCCCGTGGGGGCAATGAGATTTCATTGTAGTGCAGATTTCCTTTACAGGCTTGCTTGGTTGGCCAAAAAGGGCGTATGCGTTTTTTCCTGAATATATTCACGAAGAAACGCATACGCACTTTTTGGCCAAGTGCATCATTGTCGACGTTCTGCCTCCTTTCCTATGCTTTCAGGGCAATTCCAGTCTACCCCCTGCAATCGTTTTCCTGAAATTCTGCCCCGCCTTCAAGTCCCCTACGCAGGCTTACTTCAATATACTTTTGGAAGATACCTGTCATTTATAACTCTGCAGGTTTGTGAATTACAGTGCCCCTGAGCTCCTTTCTTCAACTCGCGTTCTTGTGACCTGGGCACAAAACCGCAGGATTGCTTCAGGCACTAATCTGTTTCCAGCAGGGCACGCTGAGCCTTTGGTTAATTCCTCTTCCTGGTGGGAAATGAGCGTTACATTTGCCCGTGCAGACACCTATAGCTAGTCTCTCATTGGTTCTCCCTATTCCTGTTCATCTTGCACAGAAATTGCAAGCTGTGCCAAAGAGGAGGTTAAAGGCACTGACTCTCCAAGTGGGGAGAGTGTTAGTAAAGCATCTGAAATGGTGAACCCGAGGACCAGGTTACGAAAACTGAGATGCATTTTAAATCGTTTCCCAATCACACGGTGGACGATACTCTGGGTTTCCCATGCATGTTTTAGCTGGAGGAAGAATCCCTTGTACCTGGAGAGTTGGGACCTATGGAATGGGTACCATGCAGTATGACTTCAAAGGGTCTGCATTTGCTCACCGAAACTCACCAATGCTATCAGCCTGAAGTGTCCAGCCTTATGTCTCCACCAGCTCTGGGTGTAGATGTGGTCAATCCCGGTTGCATCACATGCCCTGAGTGAATTATTTAAGAATTGCTCTCTATTTCACTGTCTTTGTGTTTTGTTTTCGAAATTTATTTTGATAATGGGATTTATCAGATTTTCACTGCTGCGTTTCGGCCGCTGTACACACGCTTGATTCTCTTATGGAGACATATATATCCATGGGTTTTAAGATTCTTCCTAGTCAGGTATATTCCTAGGCGTTGAATATGTGGTGTTGGGTCCATTTCGTTGAGCAAGGAGTAGGTCTTGTCTATTACATATTTGGCTTATGGAAAGTTATCTGTGCTAATTTCTGTCTCTGGTTTTATGCAGCACCGCAACGCACCTTTCCCCATAAGCTAGCACTAGTTGGTTTTCTAAATTTGAGACCCTGTTCTGTTTTGTAATTCAGTTCATGTGTAGTCAAGTTTACATTCCGTGTATTAGTGATATCTTATGATGTTTCTTTTTCTGTGTGACGTAGTTCACGTAGAATCACCGTATCTGCATCCACTCACTATGCCGCTACGGGCCTGATGACACATATTTCATTGCTGAGTGATACTGCATTGCACGTACGTGCCACAACTTCTTTATCCATTTTTTGCTTTCTGGGATATTTACCTGGTACTGTAGAAGAGCTTCTTGGGAACACAGCCGTCCCAAACTTTGGGGTGGCTGTCTGTTTTTGATTTTAATTTCCGTAAGCTATAGGACCATAAGTGGAAGTGCCATAGGCTGTGTTGCTTTGTTTCTTACGTGTTTCAGGAAACACCATACACTTCTCCAGGGTGGCTGCTGGCAATTTACATCCTGCCAATCAGCATAACAAGGCTCCCTGTTCTCCATATCCTGTCCTACCTTTCTGGATTTTACACTTTTTTCAGATGGCCCTTTTGCCCGGGGGGCAGTGAGACTTCATTGTAGTGCAGATTTCCTTTACAGGCTTGCTTGGTTTGCCAAAAAGTGCGTATGCGTTTTTTCCTGAATATATTCAGGAAAAAACGCATACGCCATCTTTGGCCAAGTGCATCATTGTCGACGTTCTGCCTCTTTTCCTATGCTTTCAGGGCAATTCCAGTCTACCCCTGCAATCGTTTTCCTGAAGTTCTGCCCCGCTTTCAAGTCCCGTTCGCAGGCTTACTTCAATATATTTTTGGAGGATAGCTGTCATTTATAACTCTGCAGGTTTGTGAATTACAGTGCCCCTGAGCTCCTTTCTTCAACTCGCTTTCTTGTGAGCTGGGCACAAAACCGCAGGATTGCTTCAGGCCCTAATCTGTTTCCGGCAGGGCATGCTGAGCCTTTGGTTAATTCCTCTTCCTGGTGGGCAATGAGCGTTACATTTGCCCGTGCAGACACCTACAGCTAGTCTCTCATTGGTTCTCCCTATTCCTGTTCATCTTGCACAGAAATTGCAAGCTGTGCCAAAGAGGAGGTTAAAGGCACTGACTCTCCAAGCAGGG
Source organism: Phocoena phocoena (assembly GCF_963924675.1). Lineage (NCBI taxonomy): Eukaryota > Metazoa > Chordata > Mammalia > Artiodactyla > Phocoenidae > Phocoena > Phocoena phocoena. Next base: position 266,135 of record NW_027077717.1, on the reverse strand, counting down.
AGAGTGTTAGTAAAGCGTCTGGAATGGTGAACCCGAGGACATGGATACGAAAACTGAGATGCATTTTAAATCGTTTCCCAATCACACAGTGGACCATACTGTGGGTTTCCCATGCATGAATTAGCTGGAGGAAGAATCCCTTGAACCTGGAGAGTTGGGACCCATGGAATGGGTACCATGCAGTATGACTTCAAAGGGTCTGCATTTGCTCACCGAAACTCACCAATGCTATCAGCCTGAATTGCCCAGGCTTATGTCTCCACCAGCTCTGGGTGTAGATGTGGTCAATCCCGGTTGCATCACATGCCCTGAGTGAATTATTTAAGAATTGCTCTCTATTTCACTGTCTTTGTGTTTTGTTTTCGAAATTTATTTTGATAATGGGATTTATCGGATTTTCACTGCTGCGTTTCGGCCGCAGTACACATGCTTGATTCTCTTACGGAGACATATATATCCATGGGTTTTAAGATTCGTCCTAGTCAGGTATATTCCTAGGCGTTGAATATGTGGTGTTGGGTCCATTTCGTTGAGCAAGGAGTAGGTCTTGTCTATTACATATTTGGCTTAATGGAAAGTTATCTGTGCTAATTTCAGTCTCTGGTTTTATGCAGCACCCCAAGGCACCTTTCCCCATAAGCAAGCACTAGTTGGTTTTCTAAATTTGAGACCCTGTTCTGTTTTGTAATTCAGTTCATGTGTAGTCAAGCTTACATTCCGTGTATTAGTGATATCTTATGATGTTTCTTTTTCTGTGTGACGTAGTTCACGTAGAATCACCGTACCTGCATCCACTCACCTATGCCGCTACGGGCCTGATGACACAGATTTCATTGCTGATTGATACTGAATTGCACGTACGTGCCACAACTTCTTTATCCATTTTTTGCTTTCTGGGATATTTACCTGATACTGTAGACGAGTTTCTTGTCAACACAGCCGTCCCAAATATTGGGGTGGCTGTCTGTTTTTGATTTTAATTTCCGTAAGCTATAGGACCATAAGTGGAAGTGCCATAGGCTGTGTTGCTTTGTTTCTTACGTGTTTCAGGAAACACCATACACTTCTCCAGGGAGGCTGCTGGCAATTTACATCCTGCCAATCAGCATAACAAGGCTCCCTGTTCTCCATATCCTGTCCTACCTTTCTGGATTTTACACTTTTTTCAGATGGCCCTTTTGTCCGGGGGGCAGTGAGACTTCATTGTAGTGCAGATTTCCTTTACAGGCTTGCTTGGTTGGCCAAAAAGGGCGCATGCGTTTTTTCCTGAATATATTCAGGAAAAAACGCATACGCCCTTTTTGGCCAAGTGCATCATTGTCGACGTTCTGCCTCTTTTCCTATGCTTTCAGGGCAATTCCAGTCTACCCCCTGCAATGGTTTTCCTGAAACTCTGCCGCGCTTTCAAGTCCCCTTCGCAGGCTAACTTCAATATATTTTTGGAGGATAGCTGTCATTTATAACTCTGCAGGTTTGTGAATTACAGTGCCCCTGAGCTCCTTTCTTCAACTCGCTTTCTTGTGAGCTGGGCACAAAACCGCAGGATTGCTTCAGACCCAAATGTGTTTTCAGCAGGGCATGCTGAGCCTTTGTTTAATTTCTCTTCCTGGTCAGCAATGAGCGTTACATTTGCCAGTGCAGACACCTACAGCTAGTCTCTCATTGGTTCTCCCTATTCCTGTTCATCTTGCACAGAAATTGCAAGCTGTGCCAAACAGGAGGTTAAAGGCACTGACTCTCCAAGCGGGGAGAGTGTTAGTAAAGCATCTGGAATGTTGAACCCGAGGACCAGGATACGAAAACTTATTTGCATTTTAAATCGTTTCCCAATCACCCGGTGCACGATACTCTGGGTTTCCCATGCATGTATTAGCTGGAGGAAGAATGCCTAGAACCTGGAGAGTTGGGACCCATGGAATGGGTACCATGCAGTATGACTTCAAAGGGTCTGCATTTGCTCACCGAAACTCACCAATGCTATCAGCCTGAAGTGTCCAGCCTTATGTCTCAACCAGCTCTGGGTGTAGATGTGGTCAATCCCGGTTGCATCACATGCCCTGAGTGAATTATTTAAGAATTGCTCTCTATTTCACTGTCTTTGTGTTTTGTTTTCGAAATTTATTTTGATAATGGGATTTATCGGATTTTCACTGCTGCGTTTCGGCCACTGTACACACGCTTGATTCTGTTACGGAGACATATATATCCATGGGTTTTAAGATTCTTCCTAGTCAGGTATATTCCTAGGCGTTGAATATGTGGTGTTGGGTCCATTTCGTTGAGCAAGGAGTAGGTCCTGTCTATTACATATTTGGCTTATGGAAAGTTATCTGTGCTAATTTCAGTCTCTGGTTTTATGCAGCACCCCAAGGCACCTTTCCCCATAAGCAAGCACTAGTTGGTTTTCTAAATTTGAGACCCTGTTCTGTTTTGTAATTCAGTTCACGTGTAGTCAAGTTTACATTCCGTGTATTAGTGATAACTTATGATGTTTCTTTTTCTGTGTGACGTAATTTACGTAGAATCACCGTACCTGCATCCACTCACTATGCCGTTACGGGCCTGATGACACAGATTTCATTGCTGAGTGATATTGCATTGTACGTACGTGCCACAACTTCTTTATCCATTTTTTGCTTTCTGGGATATTTACCTGATACTGTAGACGAGATTCTTGTGAACACAGCCGTCCCAAATATTGGGGTGGCTGTCTGTTTTTGATTTTAATTTCCGTAAGCTATAGGACCATAAGTGGAAGTGCCATAGGCTGTGTTGCTTTGTTTCTTATGTGTTGCAGGAAACACCATACACTTCTCCAGGGTGGCTGCTGGCAATTTACATCCTGCCAATCAGCATAACAAGGCTCCCTGTTCTCCATATCCTGTCCTACCTTTCTGGATTTTACACTTTTTTCAGATGGCCGTTTTGCCCGGGGGGCAGTGAGACTTCATTGTAGTGCAGATTTCCTTTACAGGCTTGCTTGGTTGGCCAAAAAGGGCGTATGCGTTTTTTCCTGAATATATTCAGGAAAAAACGCATACGCCCTTTTTAGCCAAGTTCATCATTGTCGACGTTCTGCCTCTTTTCCTATGCTTTCAGGGCAATTCCAGTCTACCCCTGCAATCGTTTTCCTGAAATTCTGCCCCGCTTTCAAGTCCCCTTCGCAGGATTACTTCAATATATTTTTGGAGGATAGCTGTCATTTATAACTCTGCAGGTTTGTGAATTACAGTGCCCCTGAGCTCCTTTCTTCAACTCGCTTTCTTGTGAGCTGGGCACAAAACCGCAGGATTGCTTCAGGCCCTAATCTGTTTTCAGCAGGGCACGCTGAGCCTTTGTTTAATTCCTCTTCCTGGTCGGCAATGAGCGTTACATTTGCCCGTGCAGACACCTACAGCTAGGCTCTCATTGGTTCTCCCTATTCCTGTTCATCTTGCACAGAAATTGAAAGCTGTGCCAAACAGGAGGTTAAAGGCACTGACTCTCCAAGTGGGGAGAGTGTTAGTAAAGCGCCTGGAATGGTGAACACGAGGACCAGGATACGAAAACTGAGATGCATTTTAAATTGTTTCCCAATCACACGGTGGACGATACTCTGGGTTTCCCATGCATGTTTTAGCTGGAGGAAGAATGCCTTGAACCTGGAGAGTTGGGACACATGGAATGGGTACCATGCAGTATGACTTCAAAGGCTCTGCATTTGCTCACCAAAACTCACCAATGCTATCAGCCTGAAGTGTCCAGCCTTATGTCTCTACCAGCTCTGGGTGTAGATGTGGTCAATCCCGGTTGCATCACATGCCCTGAGTGATTTATTTAAGAATTGCTCTCTATTTCACTGTCTTTGTGTTTTGTTTTCGAAATTTATTTTGATAATTGGATTTATCGGATTTTCACTGCTGCGTTTCGGCCGCTGTACACACGCTTGATTCTCTTACGGAGACATATATATCCATGGGTTTTAAGATTCTTCCTAGTCAGGTATATTCCTAGGCGTTGAATATGTGGTGTTGTGTCCATTTCGTTGAGAAAGGAGTAGGTCTTGTCTATTACATATTTGGCTTATGGAAAGTTATCTGTGCTAATTTCAGTCTCTGGTTTTATGCAGCACCCCAAGGCACCTTTTCCCATAAGCAAGCACTAGTTGGTTTTCTAAATTTGAGACCCTGTTCTGTTTTGTAATTCAGTTCATGTGTAGTCAAGTTTACATTCCGTGTATTAGTGATATCTTATGATGTTTCTTTTTCTGTGTGACGTAGTTCACGTAGAATCACCGTACCTGCATCCACTCACTATGCCAATACGGGCCTGATCACACAGATTTCATTGCTGAGTGATATTGCATTGTACGTACGTGCCACAACTTCTTTATCCATTTTTTGCTTTCTGGGATATTTACCTGATACTCTAGACGAGCTTCTTGTGAACACAGCCGTCCCAAATATTGGGGTGGCTGTCTGTTTTTGATTTTAATTTCCGTAAGCTATAGGACCATAAGTGGAAGTGCCATAGGCTGTGTTGCTTTGTTTCTTACGTGTTGCAGGAAACACCATACACTTCTCCAGGGTGGCTGCTGGCAATTTACATCCTGCCAATCAGCATAACAAGGCTCCCTGTTCTCCATATCCTGTCCTACCTTTCTGGATTTTACACTATTTTCAGATGGCCCTTTTGCCCGGGGGGCAGTGAGACTTCATTGTAGTGCAGATTTCCTTTACAGGCTTGCTTGGTTGGCCAAAAAGGGCGTATGCGTTTTTTCCTGAATATATTCAGGAAAAAACGCATACGCCCTTTTTGGCCAAGTGCATAATTGTCGACATTCTGCCTCTTTTCCTATGCTTTCAGGGCAATTCCAGTCTACCCCTGCAATCGTTTTCCTGAAATTCTGCCCCGCTTTCAAGTCCCCTTCGCAGGCTTACTTCAATATATTTCTGGAGGATAGCTGTCATTTATAACTCTGCAGGTTTGTGAATTACAGTGCACCTGAGCTCCTTTCTTCAACTCGCTTTCTTGTGAGCTGGGCACCAAACCGCAGGATTACTTCAGGCCCTAATCTGTTTTCAGCAGGGCACGCTGAGCCTTTGTTTAATTCCTCTTCCTGGTCGGCAATGAGCGTTACATTTGCCCGTGCAGACACCTACAGCTAGTCTCTCATTGGTTCTCCCTATTCCTGTTCATCTTGCACAGAAATTGCAAGCTGTGCCAAAGAGGAGGTTAAAGGCACTGACTCTCCAAGCGGGGAGAGTGTTAGTAAAGCATCTGGAATGGTGAACCCGAGGACCAGGATACGAAAACTGAGATGCATTTTAAATCGTTTCCCAATCACACGGTGGACGATACTCTGGGTTTCCCATGCATGTTTCAGCTGGAGGAAGAATCCCTTGAACCTGGAGAGTTGGGACCCATGGAATGAGTACCATGCAGTATGACTTCAAAGGGTCTGCATTTGCTCACCGAAACTCACCAATGCTATCAGCCTGAAGTGTCCAGCCTTATGTCTCAACCAGCTCTGGGTGTAGATGTGTTAAATCCCGGTTGCATCACATGCCCTGAGTGAATTATTTAAGAATTGCTCTCTATTTCACTGTCTTTGTGTTTTGTTTTCGAAATTTATTTTGATAATGGGATTTATCGGATTTTCACTGCTGCGTTTATTCCGCTGTACACATGCTTGTTTCTCTTACGGACACATATAAATCCATGGGTTTTAAGATTTTTCCTATTCAGGTATATTCCTAGGCGTTGAATATGTGGTGTTGAGTCCATTTCGTTGAGCAAGGAGTAGGTCTTGTCTATTACATATTTGGCTTATGGAATGTTATCTGTGCTAATTTCAGTCTCTGGTTTTATGCAGCACCCCAACGCACCTTTCCCCATATGCAAGCACTAGTTGGTTTTCTAAATTTGAGACCCTGTTCTGTTTTGTAATTCAGTTCATGTGTAGTCAAGTTTACATTCCGTGTATTAGTGATATCTTATGATGTTTCTTTTTCTGTGTGACGTAGTTCACGTAGAATCACCATACCTGCATCCACTCACTATGCCGCTACGGGCCTGATGACACAGATTTCATTGTTGAGTGATATTGCATTGCACGTACGTGCCACAACTTCTTTATCCATTTTTTGCTTTCTGGGATATTTACCTGGTACTGTAGACGAGCTTCTTGGGAACAGAGCCGTCCCAAACTTTGGGGTGGCTCTCTGTTTTTGATTTTAATTTCCCTAAGCAATAGGACCATAAATGCAATTGCCATAGGCTATGTTGCTTTATTTCTTACGTGTTTCCTGAAACACCATACACTTCTCCAGGGTGGCTGTTCACAATTTACATCCTGCCAATCAGCATAACAAGGCTCCCTGTTCTCCATATCCTGTCCTACCTTTCTGGATTTTACACTTTTTTCAGATGGCCCTTTTGCCCGGGGGGCAGTGAGACTACATTGTAGTGCAGATTTCCTTTACAGGCTTGCTTGGTTGGCCAAAAAGGGCGTATGCGTTTTTTCCTGAATATATTCAGGATAAAACGCATACGCCCTTTTTGGCCAAGTGCATCGTTGTCGACGTTGTGCCTCTTTTCCTATGCTTTTAGGGCACTTCCAGTCTATCCCCTGCAATCGTTTTCCTGAAATTCTGCCTCGCTTTCAAGTCCCCTTCGCAGGCTTACTTCAATATATTTTTGGAGGATAGCTGTCATTTATAACTCTGCAGGTTTGTGAATTACAGGGCCCCTGAGCTCCTTTCTTCAACTCGCTTTCTTGTGAGCTCTGCACAAAACCGCAGGATTGCTTCAGGCCCTAATCCGTTTCCGGCAGGGCATGCTGAGCCTTTGGTTAATTCCTCTTCCTGGTGGGAAATGAGCGTTACATTTGACCGTGCAGACACGTACAGCTAGTCTCTCATTGGTTCTCCCTATTCCTGTTCATCTTGCACAGAAACTGTAAGCTGTGCCAAACAGGAGGTTAAAGGAACTGACTCTCCAAGCGGGGAGAGTGTTAGTAAAGCATCTGGAATGGTGAACCCGAGGACCAGGGTACGAAAACTGAGATACATTTTAAATCGTTTCCCAATCACACGGTGGACCATACTGTGGGTTTCCCATGCATGTTTTACCTGGAGGAAGAATCCCTTGAACCTGAAGAGTTGGGACATATGGAATAGGTACCATGCAGTATGACTTCAAAGGGTCTGCATTTGCTCACCGAAACTCACCAATGCTATCAGCCTGAAGTGTCCAGCCTTATGTCTCAACCAGCTCTGGGTGTAGATGTGGTCAATCCCGGTTGAATCACATGCCCTGAGTGAATTATTTAAGAATTGCTCTCTATTTCACTGTCTTTGTGTTTTGTTTTCGAAATTTATTTTGATAATGGGATTTATCGGATTTTCACTGCTGCGTTTCGGCCGCTGTACACACGTTTGATTCTCTTACGGAGACATATATATCCATGGGTTTTAAGATTCTTCCTAGTCAGGTATATTCCTAGGCGTTGAATATGTGGTGTTGGGTCCATTTCGTTGAGCAAGGAGTAGGTCTTCTCTATTACATATTTGGCTTATGGAAAGTTAGCTGTGCTAATTTCAGTCTCTGGTTTTATGCAGCACCCCAAGGCACCTTTCCCCATAAGCAAGCAGTAGTTGGTTTTCTAAATTTCAGACCCTGTTCTGTTTTGTAATTCAGTTAATGTGTAGTCAAGTTTACATTCCGTTTATTAGTGATATCTTATGATGTTTCTTTTTCTGTGTGACGTAGTTCACGTAGAATCACCGTACCTGCATCCACTCACTATGCCGCTACGGGCCTGATGACACAGATTTCATTTCTAAGTGATATTGCATTGTACGTACGTGCCACAACTTCTTTATCCATTTTTTGCTTTCTGGGATATTTACCTGATACTGTAGACGAGCTTCTTGTGAACACAGCCGTCCCAAATATTGGGGTGGCTGTCTGTTTTTGATTTTAATTTCCGTAAGCTATAAGACCATAAGTGGAAGTGCCATAGGCTGTGTTGCTTTGTTTCTTACGTGTTGCAGGAAACACCATACACTTCTCCAGGGTGACTGCTGGCAATTTACATCCTGCCAATCAGCATAACAAGGCTCCCTGTTCTCCATATCCTGTCCTACCTTTCTGGATTTTACACTTTTTTCAGATGGCCCTTTTGCCCGTGGGGGCAATGAGATTTCATTGTAGTGCAGATTTCCTTTACAGGCTTGCTTGGTTGGCCAAAAAGGGCGTATGCGTTTTTTCCTGAATATATTCACGAAGAAACGCATACGCACTTTTTGGCCAAGTGCATCATTGTTGACGTTCTGCCTCCTTTCCTATGCTTTCAGGGCAATTCCAGTCTACCCCCTGCAATCGTTTTCCTGAAATTCTGCCCCGCCTTCAAGTCCCCTACGCAGGCTTACTTCAATATACTTTTGGAAGATACCTGTCATTTATAACTCTGCAGGTTTGTGAATTACAGTGCCCCTGAGCTCCTTTCTTCAACTCGCGTTCTTGTGACCTGGGCACAAAACCGCAGGATTGCTTCAGGCACTAATCTGTTTCCAGCAGGGCACGCTGAGCCTTTGGTTAATTCCTCTTCCTGGTGGGAAATGAGCGTTACATTTGCCCGTGCAGACACCTATAGCTAGTCTCTCATTGGTTCTCCCTATTCCTGTTCATCTTGCACAGAAATTGCAAGCTGTGCCAAAGAGGAGGTTAAAGGCACTGACTCTCCAAGTGGGGAGAGTGTTAGTAAAGCATCTGAAATGGTGAACCCGAGGACCAGGTTACGAAAACTGAGATGCATTTTAAATCGTTTCCCAATCACACGGTGGACGATACTCTGGGTTTCCCATGCATGTTTTAGCTGGAGGAAGAATCCCTTGTACCTGGAGAGTTGGGACCTATGGAATGGGTACCATGCAGTATGACTTCAAAGGGTCTGCATTTGCTCACCGAAACTCACCAATGCTATCAGCCTGAAGTGTCCAGCCTTATGTCTCCACCAGCTCTGGGTGTAGATGTGGTCAATCCCGGTTGCATCACATGCCCTGAGTGAATTATTTAAGAATTGCTCTCTATTTCACTGTCTTTGTGTTTTGTTTTCGAAATTTATTTTGATAATGGGATTTATCAGATTTTCACTGCTGCGTTTCGGCCGCTGTACACACGCTTGATTCTCTTATGGAGACATATATATCCATGGGTTTTAAGATTCTTCCTAGTCAGGTATATTCCTAGGCGTTGAATATGTGGTGTTGGGTCCATTTCGTTGAGCAAGGAGTAGGTCTTGTCTATTACATATTTGGCTTATGGAAAGTTATCTGTGCTAATTTCTGTCTCTGGTTTTATGCAGCACCGCAACGCACCTTTCCCCATAAGCAAGCACTAGTTGGTTTTCTAAATTTGAGACCCTGTTCTGTTTTGTAATTCAGTTCATGTGTAGTCAAGTTTACATTCCGTGTATTAGTAATATCTTATGATATTTCTTTTTCTGTGTGACGTAGTTCACGTAGAATCACCGTACCTGCATCCACTCACTATGCCGCTACGGGCCTGATGACACAGATTTCATTGCTGAGTGATACTGCATTGTACGTATGTGCCACAACTTCTTTATCCATTTTTTGCTTTCTGGGATATTTACCTGATACTGTAGACAAGCTTCTTGTGAACACAGCCGTCCCAAATATTGGGGTGGCTGTCTGTTTTTGATTTTAATTTCCGTAAGCTATAGGACCATAAGTGGAAATGCCATAGGCTGTGTTGCTTTGTTTCTTAAGTGTTTCAGGAAACACCATACACTTCTCCAGGGTGGCTGCTGGCAATTTACATCCTGCCAATCAGCATAACAAGGCTCCCTGTTCTCCATATCCTGCCCTACCTTTCTGGATTTTCCCCTTTTTTATTTGGCCCTTTTGCCCGGGGGGCAGTGAGACTTCATTGTAGTGCAGATTTCCTTTACAGGCTTGCTTGGTTGGCCAAAATGGGCCTATGCATTTTTTCCTGAATATATTCAGGAAAATACGCATACGCCCTTTTTGGCCAAGTGCATCATTTTCGACGTTTGCCTCTTTTCCTATGTTTTCAGGGCAATTCCAGTCTACCCCCTGCAATCGTTTTCCTGAAATTCTGCCCCGCTTTGAAGTCCCCTTCGCAGGCTTACTTCAGTATATTTTTGGAAGATGGCTGTCATTTATAACTCTGCAGGTTTGTGAATTACAGTGCCCCTGAGCTCCTTTCTTCAACTCGCTTTCTTGTGAGCTGGGCACAAAACCGCAGGATTGCTTCAGGCCCTAATCTGTTTCCGGCAGTGCACGATGAGCCTTTGGTTAATTCCTCTTCCTGGTGGGAAATGAGCGTTACATTTGCCCGTGCAGACACCTATAGCTAGTCTCTCATTGGTTCTCCCTATTCCTGTTCATCTTGCAAGAAATTGCAAGCTGTGCCAAACAGGAGGATAAAGTCACTGACTCTCCTAGCGGGGAGAGTGTTAGTAAAGCATCTGGAATGGTGAACGCGAGGACCAGGAAACGAAAACTGAGATGCATTTTAAATCGTTTCCCAATCACACGGTGGACCATACTCTGGGTTTCCCATGCATGTTTTAGCTGGAGGAAGAATCCCTTGAACCTGGAAAATTGGGACCCATGGAATTGGCACCATGCAGTATGACTCCAAAGGGTCTCCATTTGCTCACCGAAACTCACCAATGCTATCAGCCTGAAGTGTCCAGCCTTATGTCTCAACCAGCTCTGGGTGTAGATGTGGTCAATCCCGGTTGCATCACATGCCCTGAGTGAATTATTTAAGAATTGCTCTCTATTACACTGTCTTTGTGTTTTGTTTTTGAAATTTATTTTGATAATGGGATTTATCGGATTTTCACTGCTGCGTTTTGGCCACTGTACAAACGCTTGATTCTCTTACGGAGACATATATATCCATGGGTTTTAAGATTCTTCCTAGTCAGGTATATACCTAGGCGTTGAATATGTGGTGTTGGGTCCATTTCGATGAGCAAGGAGTAGGTCTTGTCTATTACATATTTGGCTTATGGAAAGATATCTGTGCTAATTTCAGTCTCTGTTTTTATGCAGCACCCCAACGCACCTTTCCCCATAAGCAAGCACTAGTTGGCTTTCTAAATTTGAGACCCTGTTCTGTTTTGTAATTCAGTTCATGTGTAGTCAAGTTTACATTCCGTGTATTAGTGATATCTTATGATGTTTCTTTTTCTGTGTGACGTAGTTCACGTAGAATCACCGTACCTGCATCCACTCATTATGCCGCTACGGGCCTGATGACACAGATTTCATTGCTGAGTGATATTGCATTGTACGTAAGTGCCACAACTTCATTATCCATTTTTTGCTTTCTGGAATATTTACCTGATACTGTAGACAAGCTTCTTGTGAACACAGCCGTCCCAAATATTGGGGTGGCTGTCTGTTTTTGATTTTAATTTCCGTAAGCTATAGGACCATAAGTGGAAGTGCCATAGGCTGTGTTGCTTTGTTTCTTACGTGTTTCAGGAAACACCATACACTTCTCCAGGGTGGCTGCTGGCAATTTACATCCTGCCAATCAGCATAACAAGGCTCCCTGTTCTCCATATCCTGTCCTACCTTTCTGGATTTTACACTTTTTTCAGATGGCCCTTTTGTCCGGGGGGCAGTGAGACTTCATTGTAGTGCAGATTTCCTTTACAGGCTTGCTTGGTTGGCCAAAAAGGGCGTATGCGTTTTTTCCTGAATATATTCAGGAAAAAACGCATACGCCCTTTTTGCCCAAGTGCGTCATTGTCTACGTTCTGCCTCTTTTCCTATGCTTTCAGGGCAATTCCAGTCTACCCCCTGCAATCGTTTTCCTGAAATTCTGCCCCGCTTTCAAGTCCCATTCGCAGGCTTACTTCAATATATTTTTGGAGGATAGCTGTCATTTATAACTCTGCAGGTTTGTGAATTACAGTGCCCCTGAGCTCCTTTCTTCAACTGGCTTTCTTGTGAGCTGGGCACAAAACCGCAGGATTGCTTCAGGCCCTAATCTGTTTCCAGCAGGGCACGCTGAGCCTTTGGTTAATTCCTCTTCCTGGTGGGAAATGAGAGTTACATTTTCCCGTGCAGACACCTATAGCAAGTCTCTCATTGGTTCTCCTTATTCCTGTTCATCTTGCACAGAAATTGCAAGCTGTGCCAAACAGGAGGTTAAAGGCACTGACTCTCCAAGCGGGGAGTGTGTTAGTAAAGCATCTGGAATGGTGAACCCGAGGACCAGGATACGAAAACTGAGATGCATTTTAAATCGTTTCCCAATCACACGGTGGACGATACTCTGGGTTTCCCATGCATGTTTAAGTGGAGGAAGAATCCCTTGAACCTGGAGAGTTGGGACCCATGGAATGGGTACCATGCAGTATGACTTCAAAGGGTTTGCATTTGCTCACCGAAACTCACCAATGCTATCAGCCTGAAGTGTCCAGCCTTATGTCTCAACCAGCTCTGGGTGTAGATGTGGTCAATCCCGGTTGCATCACATGCCCTGAGTGAATTATTTAAGAATTGCTCTCTATTTCACTGTCTTTGTGTTTTGTTTTCGAAATTTATTTTGATAATGGGATTTATCGGATTTTCACTGCTGCGTTTCGGCTGCTGTATACACGCTTGATTCTCTTACGGAGACATATATATCAATGGGTTTTAAGATTCTTCCTAGTCAGGTATATTCCTAGGCGTTGAATATGTGGTGTTGGGTCCATTTCGTTGAGCAAGGAGTAGGTCTTGTGTATTACATATTTGGCTTATGGAAAGTTATCTGTGCTAATTTCAGTCTCTGGTTTTATTCAGCACCCCAAGGCACCATTCCCCATAAGCAAGCACTAGTTGGTTTTCTAAATTTGAGACCCTGTTCTGTTTTGTAATTCAGTTCATGTGTAGTCAAGTTTACATTCCGTGTATTAGTGATATCTTATGATGTTTCTTTTTCTGTGTGACGTAGTTCACGTAGAATCACCGTACCTGCATCCACTCACTATGCCGCTACGGGCCTGATGACACAGATTTCATTGCTGAGTGATATTGCATTGTATGTACGTGCCACAACTTCTTTATCCATTTTTTGCTTTCTGGGATATTTACCTGATACTGTAGACGAGCTTCTTGTGAACACAGCCGTCCCAAATATTGGGGTGGCTGTCTGTTTTAGATTTTAATTTCCGTAAGCTATAGGACCATAAGTGGAAGTGCCATAGGCTCTGTTGCTTTGTTTCTTACGTGTTTCAGGAAACACCATACACTTCTCCAGGGTGTCTGCTGGCAATTTACATCCTGCCAATCAGCATAACAAGGCTCCCTGTTCTCCATATCCTGTCCTTCCTTTCTGGATTTTACACTTTTTTCCGATGGCTCTTTTGCCTGGCGGGCAGTCAGACATCATTGTAGTGGAGATTTCCTTTACAGGGTTGCTTGGTTGGCCAAAAAGGGCGTATGCGTTTTTTCCTGAATATATTCAGGAAAAAACGCATACGCCCTTTTTGGCCAAGTGCATCATTGTCGACATTGTGCCTCTTTTCCTATGCTTTCAGGGCAATTCCAGTCTACGCCCTGCAATCGTTTTCCTGAAATTCTGCCCCGCTTTCAAGTCCCCTTCGCAGGCTTACTTCAATATATTTTTGGAGGATAGCTGTCATTTATAACTCTGCAGGTTTGTGAATTACAGTGCCCCTGAGCTCCTTTCTTCAACTCGCTTTCTTGTGAGCTGGGCACAAAACCGCAGGATTGCTTCAGGCCCTAATTTGTTTTCAGCAGGGCACGCTGAGCCTTTGTTTAATTCCTCTTCCTGGTGGGAAATGAGCGTTACATTTGCCCGTGCAGACACCTACAGCTAGTCTCTCATTGGTTCTCCCTATTCCTGTTCATCTTGCACAGAAATTGCAAGCTTTGCCAAACAGGAGGTTAAAGGCACAGACTCTCCAAGCGGGGAGAGTGTTAGTAAAGCATCTGGAATGGTGAAGCCGAAGACCAGGATACGAAAACTGAGATGCATTTTAAATCGTTTCCCAATCACACGGTGGATGATAATCTGGGTTTCCCATGCATGTTTTAGCTGGAGGAAGAATGCCTTGAACCTGGAGAGTTGGGACCCATGGAATGGGTACCATGCAGTATGACTTCAAAGGGTCTGCATTTGCTCACCGAAACTCACCAATGCTATCAGCCTGAACTGTCCAGCCTTATGTCTCAACCAGCTCTGGGTGTATATGTGGTCAATACCGGTTGCATCACCTGCCCTGAGTGAATTATTTAAGAATTGCTCTCTATTTCACTGTCTTTGTGTTTTGTTTTCGAAATTTATTTTGATAATGGGATTTATCGGATTTTCACTGCTGCGTTTATGCCGCTGTACACACACTTGATTCTCTTACAGAGACATATATATCCATGGATTTTAAGATTCTTCCTAGTCAGGTATATTCCTAGGCGTTGAATATGTGGTTTTGGGTCCATTTCGTTGAGCAAGGAGTAGGTCTTGTCTATTACATATTTGGCTTATGGAAAGTTATCTGTGCTAATTTCAGTCTCTGGTTTTATGCAGCACCCCAAGGCACCTTTCCCCATAAGCAAGCACTAGTTGGTTTTCTAAATTTGAGACCCTGTTCTGTTTTGTAATTCAGTTCATGTGTAGTCAAGTTTACATTCCGTGTATTAGTGATATCTTATGATGTTTCTTTTTCTGTGTGACGTAGTTCACGTAGAATCACCGTACCTGCATGCACTCACTATGCCGCTACGGGCCTGATGACACAGATTTCATTGCTGAGTGATATTGCATTGCACGTACGTGCCACAACTTCTTTATCCATTTTTTGCTTTCTGGGATATATACCTGGCACCGTAGACTAGCTTCTTGGGAACACAGTCGTCCCAAATATTGGGGTGACTGTCTGTTTTTGATTTTAATTTCCGTAAGCTATAGGACCATAATTGGAAGTGCCATAGGCTGTGTTGCTTTGTTTCTTACGTGTTTCAGGAAACACCATACACTTCTCCAGTGTGGCTGCTGGCATTTTATATGCTGCCAATCTGCATAACAAGGCTCCCTGTTCTCCATATCCTGTCCTACCTTTCTGGATTTTACACTTTTTTCAGATGGCCCTTTAGCCCGGAGGTCAGTGAGACTTCATTGTAGTGCAGATTTCCTTTACAGGCTTGCTTGGTTGGCCAAAAAGGGCGTATGCGTTTTTTCCTGAATATATTCAGGAAAAAACGCATACGCCCTTTTTGGCCAAGTGCATCATTGTCGACGTTCTGCCTCTTTTCCTATGCTTTCAGGGCAATTCCAGTCTACCCCCTGCAATCGTTTTCCTGAAATTGTGCCCCGCTTTCAAGTCCCCTTCGCAGGCTTACTTCAATATATTTTTGGAGGATAGCTGTCAGTTATAACTCTGCAGGTTTGTGAATTACAGTGCCCCTGAGCTCCTTTCTTCAACTCGCATTCTTGTGAGCTGGGCACAAACCGCAGGATTGCTTCAGGCCCTAATCTGTTTCCGGCAGGGCACACTGAGCCTTTGTTTAATTCCTCTTCCTGGTGGGCAATGAGCGTTACATTTGCCCGTGCAGACACCTACAGCTAGTCTCTCATTAGTTCTCCCTATTCCTGTTCATCTTGCACAGAATTTGCAAGCTGTGCCAAACAGGAGGTTAAAGTCACTGACTCTCCAAGCGGGGAGAGTGTTAGTAAAGCATCTGGAATGGTGAACCCGAGGACCAGGATACGAAAACTGAGATGCATTTTAAATCGTTTCCCAATCACACGGTGGACGATACTCTGGGTTTCCCATGCATGTTTTAGCTGGAGGAAGAATCCCTTGAACCTGCAGAGTTGGGACCCATGGAATGGGTACCATGCAGTATGACTTCAAAGGGTCTGTATTTGCTCACCGAAACTCAACAATGCTATCAGCCTGAAGTGTCCAGCCTTATGTCTCAACCAGCTCTGGGTGTACATGTGGTCAATCCCGGTTGCATCACATGCCCTGAGTGAATTATTTAAGAATTGCTCTCTATTTCACTGTCTTTGTGTTTTGTTTTCGAAATTTATTTTGATAATGGGATTTATCGGATTTTCACTACTGCGTTTCGGCCGCTGTACACACGCTTGATTCTCTTACGGAGACATATATATCCATGGGTTTTAAGATTCTTCCTAGTCAGGTATATTCCTAGGCGTTGAATATGTGGTGTTGGGTCCATTTCGTTGAGCAAGGAGTAGGTCTTGTCTATTACATATTTGGCTTATGGAAAGTTATCTGTGCTAATTTCAGTCTCTGGTTTTATGCAGCACCCCAACGAACCTTTCCCCATAAGAAAGCAATAGTTGGTTTTCTAAATTTGAGACCCTGTTCTGTTTTGTAATACAGTTCATGTGTAGTCAAGTTTACATTCCGTGTATTAGTGATATCTTATGATGTTTCTTTTTCTGTGTGACGTAGTTCACGTAGAATCACCGTATCTGCATCCACTCACTATGCTGCTACGGGCCTGATGACACAGATTTCATTGCTGAGTGATATTGCATTGTACGTACGTGCCACAACTTCTTTATCCATTTTTTGCTTTCTGGGATATTTACCTGATACTGTAGACGAGCTTCTTGTGAACACAGCCGTCCCAAATATTGGGGTGGCTGTCTGTTTTTGATTTTAATTTCCGTAAGCTATAGGACCATAAGTGGAAGTGCCATAGGCTGTGTTGCTTTATTTCTTACGTTTTTCAGGAAACACCATACACTTCTCCAGGGTGGCTGTTGGCAATTTACATCCTGCCAATCGGCATAACAAGGCTCACTGTTCTCCATATCCTGCCATACCTTTCTGTATTTTCCACTATTTTCAGATAGCCCTTTTGCCAGGGGGGCAGTGAAACTTCATTGTAGTGCAGATTTCCTTTACAGGCTTGCTTGGTTGGCCAAAAAGTGCGTATGCATTTTTTCCTGAATATATTCAGGAAAAAACTCATACGCACTTTTTGGCCAAGTGCATCATTGTCGACGTTCTGCCTCTTTTCCTATGCTTTCAAGGCAATTCCAGTCTACCCCCTGCAATCTTTTTCCTGAAATTCTGCCCCGCTTTCCAGTCCCCTTCGCAGGCTTACTTCAATATATTTTTGGAGGATAGCTGTCATTTATAACTCTGCAGTTTTGTGAATTACAGTGCCCCTGAGCTCCTTGCTTCAACTCACTTTCTTGTGAGCTGGGCACAAAACCGCAGGATTGCTTCAGGCCCTAATCTGTTTCTGGCAGGGCACGATGAGCATTTGGTTAATTCCTCTACCTGCTGGGAAATGAGCATTACATTTACCCATGCAGACACCTACAGCTAGTCTCTCATTGGTTCTCCCTATTCCTGTTCAACTTGCACAGAAATTGCAAGCTGTGCCAAACAGGAGGTTAGAGGCACGGACTCTCCAAGCGGGGAGAGTGTTAGTAAAGCATCTGGAATGGTGAACCCGAGGACCAGGATACGAAAACTGAGATGCATTTTAAATCGTTTCCCAATCACACGGTGGACCATACTGTGTGTTTCCCATGCATGTTTTAGCTGGAGGAAGAATCCCTTGAACCTGAAGAGTTGGGACCCATGGAATAGGTACCATGTAGTATGACTTCAAAGGGTCTGCATTTGCTCACCGAAACTCACCAATGCTATCAGCCTGAAGTGTCCAGCCTTATGTCTCAACCAGCTCTGGGTGTAGATGGGGTCAATCCCGGTTGCATCACATGCCCTGAGTGAATTATTTAAGAAATGCTCTCTATTTCACTGTCTTTGTGTTTTGTTTTCGAAATTTATTTTGATAATGGGATTTATAGGATTTTCACTGCTGCGTTTCGGCCGCTGTACACACGCCTGATTCTCTTATGGAGACATATATATCCATGGGTTTTAAGATTCTTCCTAGTCAGGTATATTCCTAGGCGTTGAATATGTGGTGTTGAGTCCATTTCGTTGAGCAAGGAGTAGGTCTTGTCTATTATATATTTGGCTTATGGAATATTATCTGTGCTAATTTCAGTCTCTGGTTTTATGCAGCACCCCAAGGCACCTTTCCCCATAAGCAAGCACTAGTTGGTTTTCTAAATTTGAGACCCTGTTCTGTTTTGTAATTCAGTTCATGTGTAGTCAAGTTTACATTCCGTGTATTAGTGATATCTTATGATGTTTCTTTTTCTGTGTGACGTAGTTCACGTAGAATCACCGTACCTGCATCCACTCAGTATGCCACTATGGGCCTGATGACACAGATTTCATTGCTGAGTGATATTGCATTGTACGTACGTGCCACAACTTCTTTATCCATTTTTTGCTTTCTGGGATATTTACCTGATACTGTAGACGAGCTTCTTTTGAACACAGCCGTCCCAAATATAGGGGTGGCTGTCTGTTTTTGATTTTAATTTCCCTAAGCTATAGGACCTTAAGTGGAAGTGCCATAGGCTGTGTTGCTTTGTTTCTTACGTGTTTCAGGAAACACCATACACTTCTCCAGGGTGGCTGCTGGCAATTTACATCCTCCCAATCAGCATAACATGGCTCCCTGTTCTCCATATCCTGTCCTACCGTTCTGGATTTTACACTTTTTTCAGATGGCCCTCTTGCCCGGGGGGCAGTGAGACTTCATTGTAGTGCAGATTTCCTTTACAGGCTTGCTTGGTTGGCCAAAAAGTGCGCATGCGTTTTTTCCTGAATATATTCAGGTAAAAACGCATACGCCCTTTTTGGCCAAGTGCATCATTGTCGAAGTTCTGCCTCATTTCCTATGCTTTCAGGGCAATTCCAGTCTACCCCCTGCAATGGTTTTCCTGAAACTCTGCCTCGCTTTCAAGTCCCCTTCGCAGGCTTACTTCAATATATTTTTGGAGGATAGCTGTCATTTATAACTCTGCAGGTTTGTGAATTACAGTGCCCCTGAGCTCCTTTCTTCAACTCGCTTTCTTGTGAGCTGGGCACAAAACCGCAGGATTGCTTCAGGCCCTAATCTGTTTCCAGCAGGGCACACTGAGAATTTGTTTAATTCCTCTTCCTGGTGGGCAATGAGCGTTACATTTGCCCGTGCAGACACCTACAGCTTGTCTCTCATTGGTTCTCCCTATTCCTGTTCATCTTGCACAGAAATTGCAAGCTGTGCCAAAGAGGAGGTTAAAGGCACTGACTCTCCAAGCGGGGAGAGTGTTAGTAAAGCATCTGGAATGGTGAACCCGAGGACCAGGATACGAAAACTGAGATGCATTTTAAATCGTTTCCCAATCACACGGTGGACGATACTCTGGGTTTCCCATGCGTGTTTTAGCTGGAGGAAGAATCCCTTGAACCTGGAGAGTTGGGACCCATGGAATGGGTACCATGCAGTATGACTTCAAAGGGTCTGCATTTGCTCACCGAAACTCACCAATGCTATCAGCATGAAGTGTCCAGCCTTATGTCTCAACCAGCTCTGGGTGTAGATGGGGTCAATCCCGGTTGCATCACATGCCCTGAGTGAATTCTTTAAGAATTGCTCTCTATTTCACTGTCTTTGTGTTTTGTTCTCGAAATTTATTTTGATAATGGGATTTATCGGATTTTCACTGCTGCCTTTCGACCACACTACACACGCTTGATTTTCTTACGGAGACATATAAATCCATGGGTTTTAAGATTCTTCCTAGTCAGGTATATTCCTAGGCGTTGAATATGTAGTGTTGAGTCCATTTCGTTGAGCAAGGAGTAGGTCTTGTCTATTACATATTTGGCTTATGGAATGTTATCTGTGCTAATTTCAGTCTCTGGTTTTATGCAGCACCCCAAGGCACCTTTCCCCATAAGCAAGCACTAGTTGGTTTTCTAAATTTGAGACCCTGTTCTGTTTTGTAGTTCAGTTCATATGTAGTCAAGTTTACATTCCGTGTATTAGTGATATCTTATGATGTTTCTTTTTCTGTGTGACGTAGTTCACGTAGAATCACCGTACCTGCATCCACTCATTATGCCGCTACGGGCCTGATGACACAGATTTCATTGCTGAGTGATATTGCATTGCACGTACGTGCCACAACTTCTTTATCCATTTTTTGCTTTCTGGGATATTTACCTGGTACTGTAGACGAGCTTCTTGGGAACACAGCCGTCGCAAACTTTGGGGTGGCTCTCTGTTTATGATTTTAATTTCCCTAAGCAATAGGACCATAAGTGCAATTGCCATAGGCTGTGTTGCTTTATTTCTTACGTGTTGCAGGAAACACCATACACTTCTCCAGGGTGGCTGCTGGCAATTTACATCCTGCCAATCAGCATAACAAGGCTCCCTGTTCTACATATCCTGTCCTACCTTTCTGGATTTTACACTTTTTTCAGATGGCCCTTTTGCCCGGGGGGCAGTGAGACTTCATTGTAGTGCAGATTTCTTTACAGGCTTGCTTGGTTGGCCAAAAAGGGCGTATGCATTTTTTCCTGAATATATTCAGGAAAAAACGCATACGCCCTGTTTGGCCAAGTGCATCATTGTCGACGTAGTGCCTCTTTTCCTATGCTTTCAGGGCAATTCCAGTCTACCCCCTGCAATCGTTTTCCTGAAATTCTGCCCCGCTTTCAAGTCCCCTTCGCAGGCTTACTTCAATATATTTTTGGAGGATAGCTGTCAATTATAACTCTGCAGGTTTGTGAATTACAGTGCCCCTGAGCTCCTTTCTTCAACTTGCTTTCTTGTGAGCTGGGCACAATACCGCAGGATTGCTTCAGGCCCTAATCTGTTTCCAGCAGGGCACACTGAGCCTTTGTTTAATTCCTCTTCCTGGTGGGCAATGAGTGTTACATTTGCCCGTGCAGACACCTACAGCTAGTCTCTCATTGGATCTCCCTATTCCTGTTCATCTTGCACAGAAATGGCAAACTGTGCCAAACAGGAGTTTAAAGGCACTGACTCTCCAAGCGGGGAGAGTGTTATTATAGCGTCTGGAATGTTGAACCCGAGGACCAGGATATGGAAACTGAGATGCATTTTAAATCGTTTCCCAATCACACGGTGGACGATACTCTGGGTTTCCCATGCATGTTTTAGCTGGAGGAAGAATCCCTTGAACCTGGAGAGTTGGGACCCATGGAATGGGTACCATGCAGTATGACTTCAAAGGGTCTGCATTTGCTCACCGAAACTCACCAATGCTATCAGCCTGAAGTGTCCAGCCTTATGTCTCAACCAGCTCTGGGTGTAGATGTGGTCAATCCCGGTTGCATCACATGCCCTGAGTGAATTATTTAAGAATTGCTCTCTATTTCACTGTCTTTGTGTTTTGTTTTCGAAATTTATTTTGATAATGGGAGTTATCGGATTTTCACTGCTGCGTTTCAGCCGCTGTACACACGCTTGATTCTCTTACGGAGACATATATATCCATGGGTTTTAAGATTCTTCCTAGTCAGGTATATTCCTAGGCGTTGAATATGTAGTGTTGAGTCCATTTCGTTGAGCAAGGTGTAGGTCTTGTCTATTACATATTTGGCTTATGGAATGTTATCTGTGCTAATTTCAGTCTCTGGTTTTATGCAGCACCCCAAGGCACCTTTCCCCATAAGCATGCACTAGTTGGTTTTCTAAATTTGAGACCCTGTTCTGTTTTGTAATTCAGTTCATGTGTAGTCAAGTTTACATTTCGTGTATTAGTGATATCTTATGATGTTTCTTTTTCTCTGTGACGTAGTTCACGTAGAATCACCGTACCTGCATCCACTCACTATGCC
The DNA here is from genome assembly GCF_963924675.1 of Phocoena phocoena. Taxonomy (NCBI): domain Eukaryota; kingdom Metazoa; phylum Chordata; class Mammalia; order Artiodactyla; family Phocoenidae; genus Phocoena; species Phocoena phocoena. The sequence goes on along the minus strand of NW_027077717.1, from coordinate 244,372 downwards.
GCTACGGGCCTGATGACACAGATTTCATTGCTGAGTGATATTGCATTGCACGTACGTGCCACAGCTTCTCTATCCATTTTTTGCTTTCTGGGATATTTACCTGGTACTGTAGACGAGCTTCTTGGGAACACAGCCGTCCCAAACTTTGGGGTGGCTCTCTGTTTTTGATTTTAATTTCCCGAAGGAATAGGACCGTAAGTGCAATTGCCATAGGCTGTGTTGCTTTATTTCTTACGTGTTTCCGGAAACACCATACACTTCTCCAGGGTGGCTGTTGGCAATTTACATCCTGCCAATCAGCATAACAAGGCTCCCTGTTCTCCATATGCTGTCCTACCTTTCTGGATTTTACACTTTTTTCAGATGGCCCTTTTGCCCGGGGGCCAGTGAGACTTCATTGTAGTGCAGATTTCCTTTACAGGCTTGCTTGGTTGGACAAAAAGGGCGTATGCGTTTTTTCCTGAATATATTCAGGAAAAAACGCATACGCCCTTTTTGGCCAAGTGCATCATTGTCGACGTTGTGCCTCTATTCCTATGCTTTCAGGGCAATTCCAGTCTACCCCCTGCAATTGTTTTCCTAAAATTCTGCCCCGCTTTCAAGTCCCCTTCGCAGTCTTACTTCAATATATTTTTGGAGGATAGCTGTCATTTATAACTCTGCAGGTTTGTGAATTACCGTGCCCCTGAGCTCCTTTCTTCAACTCGCTTTCTTGTGAGCTGGGCACAAAACCGCAGGATTGCTTCAGGCCCAATCTGTTTCCAGCAGGGCACACTGAGCCTTTGTTTAATTCCTCTTCCTGGTGGGCAATGAGCGTTACATTTGCCCGTGCAGAAACCTACAGCTAGTATCTCATTGGTTCTCCCTATTCCTGTTCATCTTGCACAGAAATTGCAAGCTGTGCCAAAGAGGAGGTTAAAGGCACTGACTCTCCAAGCGGGGAGAGTGTTAGTAAAGCATCTGGAATGGTGAACCCGAGGACCAGGATACGGAAACTGAGATGCATTTTAAATCGTTTCCCATTCACACGGTGGACGATACTCTGGGTTTCCCATGCATGTTTTAGCTGGAGGAAGAATTCCTTGAACCTGGAGAGTTGGGACCCATGGAATGGGTACCATGCAGTATGACTTCAAAGGGTCTGCATTTGCTCACCGAAACTCACCAATGCTATCAGCCTGAAGTGTCCAGCCTTATGTCTCAACCAGCTCTGGGTGTAGATGTGGTCAATCCCGGTTGCATCACATGCCCTGAGTGAATTATTTAAGAATTGCTCTCTATTTCACTGTCTTTGTGTTTTGTTTTCGAAATTTATTTTGATAATGGGATTTATCGGATTTTCACTGCTGCGTTTCGGCCGCTGTACACACGCTTGATTCTCTAACGGAGACATATATATCCATGGGTTTTAAGATTCTTCCTAGTCAGGTATATTCCTAGGCGTTGAATATGTGGTGTTGAGTCCATTTCGTTGAGCAAGGTGTAGGTCTTGTCTATTACATATTTGGCTTATGGAATGTTATCTGTGCTAATTTCAGTCTCTGGTTTTATGCAGCACACCAAGGCACCTTTCCCCATAAGCAAGCACTAGTTGTTTTTCTAAATTTGAGACCCTGTTCTGTTTTGTAATTCAGTTCATGTGTAGTCAAGTTTACATTCCGTGTATTAGTGATATCTTATGATGTTTCTTTTTCTGTGTGACGTAGTTCACGTAGAATCACCGTACCTGCATCCACTCACTATGCCGCTACAGGCCTGATGACACAGATTTCATTGCTGAGTGATATTGCATTGCACGTACGTGCCACAGCTTCTTTATCCATTTTTTGCTTTCTGGGATATTTACCTGGTACCGTAGACGAGCTTCTTGTGAACACAGCCGTCCCAAATATTGGGGTGGCTGTCTGTTTTTGATTTTAATATCCGTAAGCTATAGGACCATAAGTGGAAGTGCCATAGGCTGTGTTGCTTTGTTTCTTACGTGTTTCAGGAAACACCATACACTTCTCCAGGGTGGTTGTTCACAATTTACATCCTGCCAATCAGCATAACAAGGCTCCCTGTTCTCCATATCCTGTCCTACCTTTCTGAATTTTACACTTTTTTCAGATGGCCATTTTGCCCGGGGGGCAGTGAGACTTCATTGTAGTGCAGATTTCCTTTACAGGCTTGCTTGGTTGGACAAAAAGGGCGTATGCGTTTTTTCCTGAATATATTCAGGAAAAAACGCATACGCCCTTTTTGGCCAAGTGCATCATTGTCGACGTTGTGCCTCTATTCCTATGCTTTCAGGGCACTTCCAGTCTACCCCCTGCAATTGTTTTCCTAAAATTCTGCCCCGCTTTCAAGTCCCCTTCGCAGGCTTACTTCAATATATTTTTGGAGGATAGCTGTCATTTATAACTCTGCAGGTTTGTGAATTACAGTGCCCCTGAGCTCCTTTCTTCAACTCGCTTTCTTGTGAGCTGGGCACAAAACCGCAGGATTGCTTCAGGCCCTAATCTGTTTCCAGCAGGGCACACTGAGCCTTTGTTTAATTCCTCTTCCTGGTGGGCAATGTGTGTTACATTTGCCCGTGCAGACACCTACAGTTAGTCTCTCATTGGTTCTCCCTATTCCTGTTCATCTTGCACAGAAATTGCAAGCTGTGCCAAAGAGGAGGTTAAAGGCACTGACTCTCCAAGTGGGGAGAGTGTTAGTAAAGCATCTGGAATGGTGAACCCAAGGACCAGGATACGAAAACTGAGATGCATTTTAAATCGTTTCCCAATCACACGGTGGACGATACTCTGGGTTTCCCATGCATGTTTTAGCTGGAGGAAGAATCCCTTGAACCTGGAGAGTTGGGACCCATGGAATGGGTACCATGCAGTATGACTTCCAAGGCTCTGAATTTGCTCACCGAAACTCACCAATGCTATCAGCCTGACGTGTCCAGCCTTATGTCTCAACCAGCTCTGGGTGTAGATGTGGTCAATCCCGGTTGCATCACATGCCCTGAGTGAATTATTTAAGAATTGCTCTCTATTTCACTGTCTTTGTGTTTTGTTTTTGACATTTATTTTGATAAGGGGATTTATCGGATTTTCACTGCTGCGTTTATGCCGCTGTACACACGCTTGATTCTCTTACGGAGACATATAAATCCATGGGTTTTAAGATTCTTCCTAGTCAGGTGTATTCCAAGGCGTTGAATATGTGGTGTTGTGTCCATTTCGTTGAGCATGGAGTAGGTCTTGTCTATTACATATTTGGCTTATGGAATGTTATCTGTGCTAATTTCAGTCTCTGGTTTTATGCAGCACCCCAAGGCACCTTTCCCCATAAGCAAGCACTAGTTGGTTTTCTAAATTTGAGACCCTGTTCTGTTTTGTAATTCAGTTCATGTGTAGTCAAGTTTACATTCCGTGTATTAGTGATATCTTATGATGTTTCTTTTTCTGTGTGACGTAGTTCACGTAGAATCACCGTACCTGCATCCACTCACTATGCCGCTACGGGCCTGATGACACAGATTTCATTGCTGAGTGATACTGCATTGCACGTACGTGCCACAACATCTTTATCCATTTTTTGCTTTCTGGGATATTTACCTGGTACTGTAGACGAGCTTCTTGGGAACACAGCCGTCCCAAACTTTGGGGTGGCTCTCTGTTTTTGATTTTAATTTCCCTAAGGAATAGGACCATAAGTGCAATTGCCATAGGCTGTGTTGCTTTATTTCTTACGTGTTTCATTAAACACCATACACTTCTCCAGGGTGGCTGTTGGCAATTTACATCCTGCCAATCAGCATAACAAGGCTCCCTGTTCTCCATATCCTGTCCTACCTTTCTGGATTTTACACTTTTTTCAGATGGCCCTTTTGCCCGGGGGGCAGTGAGACTTCATTGTAGTGCACATTTCCTTTACAGGATTGCTTGGTTGGCCAAAAAGGGCGTATGCGTTTTTTCCTGAATATATTCAGGAGAAAACGCATACGCCCTTTTTGGCCAAGTGCATCATTGTCGACGTTCTGCCTCTTTTCCTATGCTTTCAGGGCAATTCCAGTCTACCCCCTGCAATCGTTTTCCTGAAATTCTGCCCCGCTTTCAAGTCCCCTTCGCAGGCTTACTTCAATATATTTTTGGAGGATAGCTGTCATTTATAACTCTGCAGGTTTGTGAATTACAGTGCCCCTGAGCTCCTTTCTTCAACTCGCTTTCTTGTGAGCTGGGCACAAAACCGCAGGATTGCTTCAGGCCCTAATCTGTTTCCGGCAGGGAACGCTGAGCCTTTGGTTAATTCCTGCTCCTGGTGGGAAATGAGCATTACATTTGCCCGTGCAGACACTTACAGCAAGGCTCTCATTCGTTCTCCCTATTCCTGTTCATCTTGCACAGAAATTGCAAGCTGTGCCAAACAGGAGGTTAATGGCACTGACTCTCCAAGCGGGGAGAGTGTTAGTAAAGCATCTGGAATGGTGAACCCGAGGACCAGGATACGAAAACTGAGATGCATTTTAAATCGTTTCCCAATCACACGGTGGACGATACTCTGGGATTCCCATGCATGTTTTACCTGGAGGAAGAATGCCTTGAACCTGGAGAGTTGGGACCCATGGAATGGGTACCATGCAGTATGACTTCAAAGGGTCTGCATTTGCTCACCGAAACTCACCACTTCTATCAGCCTGAAGTGTCCAGCCTTATGTCTCAACCAGCTCTGGGTGTAGATGTGGTCAATCCCGGTTGCATCACATGCCCTGAGTGAATTATTTAAGAATTGCTCTCTATTTCACTGTCTTTGTGTTTTGTTTTTGAAATTTATTTTGATAATGGGATTTATCGGATTTTCACTGCTGCGTTTCGGCCGCTGTACACACGCTTGATTCTCTTATGGAGACATATATATCCATGGGTTTTAAGATTCTTCCTAGTCAGGTATATTCCTAGGCGTTGAATATGTGGTGTTGGGTCCATTTCGTTGAGAAAGGAGTAGGCCTTGTCTATTACATATTTGGCTTATGGAAAGTTATCTGTGCTAATTTTAGTCTCTGGTTTTATGCAGTACCCCAAGGCACCTTTCCCCATAAGCAAGCACTAGTTGGTTTTCTAAATTTGAGACCCTGTTCTGTTTTGTAATTCAGTTCATGTGTAGTCAAGTGTACATTCCGTGTATTAGTGATATCTTATGATGTTTCTTTTTCTGTGTGACGTAGTTCACGTAGAATCACCGTACCTGCATCCACTCACTATGCCGCTACGGGCCTGATGACACGGATTTCATTGCTGAGTGGTATTGCATTGTACGTACGTGCCACAACTTCTTTATCCATTTTTTGCTTTCTGGGATATTTACCTGATACTGTAGACGAGCTTCTTGTGAACACAGCCGTCCCAAATATTGGGGTGGCTGTCTGTTTTTGATTTTAATTTCCGTAAGCTATAGGACCATAAGTGGAAGTGCCATAGGCTGTGTTGCTTTGTTTCTTACGTGTTGCAGGAAACACCATACACTTCTCCAAGGTGGCTGCTGGCAATTTACATCCTGCCAATCAGCATAACAATGCTCCCTGTTCTCCATATCCTGTCCTAACTTTCTGGATTATACAATTTTTTCAGATGGCCCTTTTGCCCGGGGGGCAGTGAGACTTCATTGTAGTGCAGATTTTCTTTACAGGCTTGCTTGGTTGGCCAAAAAGGGCGTATGCGTTTTTTCCTGAATATATTCTGGAAAAAACGCATACGCACTTTTTGGCCAAGTGCATCATTGTCGACGTTCTGTCTCTTTTCCTATGCTTTCAGGGCAATTCCAGTCTACCCCTGCAATCGTTTTCCTGAAATTCTGCCCCGCTTTCAAGTCCCCTTCGCAGGCTTACTTCAATATATTTTTGGAGGATAGCTGTCATTTATAACTATGCAGGTTTGTGAATTACAGTGCCCCTGAGCTCCTTTCTTCAACTCGCTTTCTTGTGAGCTGGGCACAAAACCGCAGGATTGCTTCAGGCCCTAATCTGTTTCCAGCAGGGCACACTGAGCCTTTGTTTAATTCCTCTTCCTGGTGGGCAATGTGTGTTACATTTGCCCGTGCAGACACCTACAGTTAGTCTCTCATTGGTTCTCCCTATTCCTGTTCATCTTGCACAGAAATTGCAAGCTGTGCCAAAGAGGAGGTTAAAGGCACTGACTCTCCAAGTGGGGAGAGTGTTAGTAAAGCATCTGGAATGGTGAACCCGAGGACCAGGATACGAAAACTGAGATGCATTTTAAATCGTTTCCCAATCACACAGTGGACGATACTCTGGGTTTCCCATGCATGTTTTAGCTGGAGGAAGAATCCCTTGAACCTGGAGAGTTGGGACCCATGGAATGGGTATCATGCAGTATGACTTCAAAGGGTCTGAATTTGCTCACCGAAACTCACCAATGCTATCAGCCTGACGTGTCCAGCCTTATGTCTCAACCAGCTCTGGGTGTAGATGTGGTCAATCCCGGTTGCATCACATGCCCTGAGTGAATTATTTAAGAATTGCTCTCTATTTCACTGTCTTTGTGTTTTGTTTTTGACATTTATTTTGATAAGGGGATTTATCGGATTTTCACTGCTGCGTTTATGCCGCTGTACACACGCTTGATTCTCTTACGGAGACATATAAATCCATGGGTTTTAAGATTCTTCCTAGTCAGGTATATTCCAAGGCGTTGAATATGTGGTGTTGTGTCCATTTCGTTGAGCATGGAGTAGGTCTTGTCTATTACATATTTGGCTTATGGAATGTTATCTGTGCTAATTTCAGTCTCTGGTTTTATGCAGCACCCCAAGGCACCTTTCCCCATAAGCAAGCACTAGTTGGTTTTCTAAATTTGAGACCCTGTTCTGTTTTGTAATTCAGTTCATGTGTAGTCAAGTTTACATTCCGTGTATTAGTGATATCTTATGATGTTTCTTTTTCTGTGTGACGTAGTTCACGTAGAATCACCGTACCTGCATCCACTCACTATGCCGCTACGGGCCTGATGACACAGATTTCATTGCTGAGTGATACTGCATTGCACGTACGTGCCACAACATCTTTATCCATTTTTTCTTTCTGGGATATTTACCTGGTACTGTAGACGAGCTTCTTGGGAACACAGCCATCCCAAACTTTGGGGTGGCTCTCTGTTTTTGATTTTAATTTCCCTAAGGAATAGGACCATAAGTGCAATTGCCATAGGCTGTGTTGCTTTATTTCTTACGTGTTTCAGTAAACACCATACACTTCTCCAGGGTGGCTGTTGGCAATTTACATCCTGCCAATCAGCATAACAAGGCTCCCTGTTCTCCATATCCTGTCCTACCTTTCTGGATTTTACACTTTTTTCAGATGGCCCTTTTGCCCGGGGGGCAGTGAGACTTCATTGTAGTGCACATTTCCTTTACAGGCTTGCTTGGTTGCCCAAAAAGGTCGTATGCGTTTTTTCCTGAATATATTCAGGAGAAAACGCATACGCCCTTTTTGGCCAAGTGCATCATTGTCGACGTTCTGCCTCTTTTCCTATGCTTTCAGGGCAATTCCAGTCTACACCCTGCAATCGTTTTCCTGAAATTCTGCCCCGCTTTCAAGTCCCCTTCGCAGGCTTACTTCAATATATTTTTGGAGGATAGCTGTCATTTATAACTCTGCAGGTTTGTGAATTACAGTGCCCCTGAGCTCCTTTCTTCAACTCGCTTTCTTGTGAGCTGGGCACAAAACCGCAGGATTGCTTCAGGCCCTAATCTGTTTCCGGCAGGGAACGCTGAGCCTTTGGTTAATTCCTGTTCCTGGTGGGAAATGAGCGTTACATTTGCCCGTGCAGACACTTACAGCTAGCCTCTCATTGGTTCTCCCTATTCCTGTTCATCTTGCACAGAAATTGCTAGCTGTGCCAAACAGGAGGTTAATGGCACTGACTCTCCAAGCGGGGAGAGTGTTAGTAAAGCATCTGGAATGGTGAACCCGAGGACCAGGATACCAAAACTGAGATGCATTTTAAATCGTTTCCCAATCACACGGTGGATGATACTCTGGGTTTCCCATGCATGTTTTAGCTGGAGGAAGAATGCCTTGAACCTGGAGAGTTGGGACCCATGGAATGGGTACCATGCTGTATGACTTCAAAGGGTCTGCATTTGCTAACCGAAACTCACCAATGCTATCAGCCTGAAGTGTCCAGCCTTATGTCTCAACCAGCTCTGGGTGTAGATGTGGTCAATCCCGGTTGCATCACATGCCCTGAGTGAAGTATTTAAGAATTGCTCTCTATTTCACTGTCTTTGTGTTTTGTTTTCGGAATTTATTTTGATAATGGGATTTATCAGATTTTCACTGCTGCGTTTCGGCCGCTGTACACACGCTTGATTCTCTTACGGAGACATATATATCCATGGGTTTTAAGATTATACCTAGTCAGGTGTATTCCTAGGCGTTGAATATGTGGTGTTGGGTCCATTTCGTTGAGCAAGGAGTAGGTCTTGTCTATTACATATTTGGCTTATGGAAAGTTATCTGTGCTAATTTCAGTCTCTGGTTTTATGCAGCACCCCAACGCACCTTTCCCCATAAGCAAGCACTAGTTGGTTTTCTAAATTTGAGACCCTGTTCTGTTTTGTAATTCAGTTCATGTGTAGTCAAGTTTACATTCCGTGTATTAGTGATATCTTATGATGTTTCTTTTTCTGTGTGACGTAGTTCACGTAGAATCACCGTACCTGCATCCACTCACTATGCCGCTACGGGCCTGATGACACAGATTTCATTGCTGAGTGATATTGCATTGTACGTACGTGCCACAACTTCTTTATCCATTTTTTGCTTTCTGGGATATTTACCTGGTATTGTAGACGAGCTTCTTGGGAACACAGCCGTCCCAAATTTTGGGGTGGCTCTCTGTTATTGATTTTAATTTCCCTAAGGAATAGGACCATAAGTGCAATTGCCATAGGCTGTGTTGCTTTATTTCTTACGTGTTTCAGGAAACACCATACACTTCTCCAGGGTGGCTGTTGGCAATTTACATCCTGCCAATCAGCATAACAAGTCTCCCTGTTCTCCATATCCTGTCCTACCTTTCTGGATTTTACACTTTTTTCAGATGGCCCTCTTGCCCGGGGGGCAGTGAGACTTCATTGTAGTGCAGATTTCCTTTACAGGCTTGCTTGGTTGGCCAAAAAGGGCGTATGCGTTTTTTCCTGAATATATTCAGGAAAAAACGCATACGCTCTTTTTGGCCAAGTGCATCATTGTCGACGTTGTGCCTCTTTTCCTATGCTTTCAGGGCAGTTCCAGTCTACCGCCTGCAATCGTTTTCCTGAAATTCCGCCCCGCTTTCAAGTCCCCTTCGCAGGCTTACTTCAATATACTTTTGGAAGATAGCTGTCATTTATAACTCTGCAGGTTTGTGAATTACAGTGCCCCTGAGCTCCTTTCTTCAACTCGCTTTCTTGTGAGCTGGGTACAAAACCGCAGGATTGCTTCAGGTCCTAATCTGTTTCCAGCAGGGCACACTGAGCCTTTGTTTAATTCCTCTTCCTGTTGGGCAATGAGCGTTACATTTGCCCGTGCAGACACCTAAAGCTAGTCTCTCATTGGTTCTCCCTATTCCTGTTCATCTTGCACAGAAATTGCAAGCTGTGCCAAAGAGGAGGTTAAAGGCACTGACTCTCCAAGCGGGGAGAGTGTTAGTAAAGCATCTGGAATGGTGAAGCCGAGGCCCAGGATACGAAAACTGAGATGCATTTTAAATCGTTTCCCAATCACACGGTGGACGATACTCTGGGTTTCCCATGCATGTTTTAGCTGGAGGAAGAATCCCTTGAACCTGGAGAGTTGGGACCCATGGAATGGGTACCATGCAGTATGACTTCAAAGGGTCTGCATTTGCTCACCGAAACTCACCAATGCTATCAGCCTGAAGTGTCCAGCCTTATGTCTCAACCAGCTCTGGGTGTAAATGTGGTCAATCCCGGTTGCATCACATGCCCTGAGTGAATTATTTAAGAATTGCTCTCTATTTCACTGTCTTTGTGTTTTGTTTTCGAAATTTATTTTGATAATGGGATTTATCGGATTTTCACTGCTGCGTTTCGGCCGCTGTACACACGCTTGATTCTCTTACGGAGACATATATATCCATGGGTTTTAAGATTCTTCCTTGTCAGGTATATTCCTAGGCGTTGAATATGTGGTGTTGGGTCCATTTCGTTGAGCAAGGAGTAGGACTTGTCTATTACATATTTGGCTTATGGAAAGTTATCTGTGCTAATTTCAGTCTCTGGTTTTATGCAGCACCCCAACGCACCATTCGCCATAAGCAAGCACTAGTTGGTTTTGTAAATTTGAGACCCTGTTCTGTTTTGTAATTCAGTTCATGTGTAGTCAAGTTTACATTCCGTGTATTAGTGATATCTTATGATGTTTCTTTTTCTGTGTGACGTAGTTCACGTAGAATAACCGTACCTGCATCCATTCACTATGCCGCTACGGGCCTGATTACACAGATTTCATTGCTGAGTGATATTGCATTGCACGTACGTGCCACAACTTCTTTATCCATATTTTGCTTTCTGGGATATTTACCTGGTACTGTAGACGAGCTTCTTGGGAACACAGCCGTCCCAAACTTTGGGGTGGCTCTCTGTTTTTGATTTTAATTTCCCTAAGCAATAGGACCATAAGTGCAATTGCCATAGGCTGTGTTGCTTTATTTCTTATGTGTTTCAGGAAACACCATAAACTTCTCCAGGGTGGCTGTTCACAATTTACTTCCTGCCAATCAGCATAACAAGGCTCCCTGTTCTCCATATCCTGTCCTATCTTTCTGGATTTTACACTTTGTTCAGATGGCCCTTTTGCCCGGGGGGGGGCAGTGAGATTTCATTGTAGTGCAGATTTCCTTTACAGGCTTGCTTGGTTGGCCAAAAAGGGCGTATGCGTTTTTTCCTGAATATATTCAGGAAAAAACGCATACGCCCTTTTTGGCCAAGTGCATCATTGTCGACGTTGTGCCTCTTTTCCTATGCTTTCAGGGCAATTCCAGTCTACCCCCTGCAATCGTTTTCCTGAAATTCTGCCCCGCTTTCAAGTCCCCTGCGCAGGCTTACTTCAATATATTTTTGGAGGATAGCTGTCATTTATAACTCTGCAGGTTTGTGAATTACAGTGCCCCTGAGCTCCTTTCTTCAACTCGCTTTCTTGTGAGCTGGGCACAAAACCGCAGGATTGCTTCAGGCCCTAATCTGTTTCCAGCAGGGCACGCTGAGCCTTTGTTTAATTCCTCTTCCTGGTGGGCAATGAGCGTTACATTTGCCTGTGCAGACACCTACAACTAGTCTCTCATTGGTTCTCCCTATTCCTGTTCATCTTGCACAGAAATTGCAAGCTGGGCCAAACAGGAGGTTAAAGGCACTGACTCTCCAAGCGGGGAGAGTGTTAGTAAAGCGTCTGGAATGGTGAACCCGAGGACCAGGATACGAAAACTGAGATGCATTTTAAATCGTTTCCCAATCACACGGTGGACGATACTCTGGGTTTCCCATGCATGTTTTAGCTGGAGGAAGAATCCCTTGAACCTGGAGTGTTGGGACCCATGGAATGGGTACCATGCAGTATGACTTCAAAGGGTAGGAATTTACTCACCGAACCTCACCAATGCTATCAGCCTGAAGTGTCCAGCCTTATGTCTCAACCAGCTCTGGCTGTAGATATGGTCAAACCCGGTTGCATCACATGCCCTGAGTGAATTATTTAAGAATTGCTCTCTATTTCACTGTCTTTGTGTTTTGTTTTTGAAATTTATTTTGATAATGGGATTTATCGGATTTTCACTGCTGCGTTTCGGCCGCTGTACCCACGCTTGATTCTCTTACGGAGACATATATATCCATGGGTTTTAAGATTCTTCCTAGTCAGGTATATTCCTAGGCGTTGAATATGTGGTGTTCGGTCCATTTCGTTGAGCAAGGAGTAGGTCTTGTCTATTACATATTTGGCTTATGAAAAGTTATCTGTGCTAATATCAGTCTCTCGTTTTATGCAGCACCCCAACTCACCTTTCCCCATAAGCAAGCACTAGTTGGTTTTCTAAATTTGAGACCCTGTTCTGTTTTGTAATTCAGTTCATATGTAGTCAAGTTTACATTCCGTGTATTAGTGATATCTTATGATATTTCTTTTTCTGTGTGACGTAGTTCACGTAGAATCACCGTACCTGCATCCACTCACTATGCCGCTATGGGCCTGATGACACAGATTTCATTGCTGAGTGATATTGCATTGTACGTACGTGCCACAACTTATTTATCCATTTTTTGTTTCTGGAATATTTACCTGATACTGTAGACGAGCTTCTTGTGAACACATCCGTCCCAAATATTGGGGTGGCTGTCTGTTATTGATTTTAATTTCCGTAAGCTATAGGACCATAAGTGGAAGTGCCATAGGCTGTGTTGCTTTGTTTCTTACGTGTTGCAGGAAACACCATACACTTCTCCAAGGTGGCTGCTGGCAATTTACATCCTGCCAATCAGCATAACAATGCTCCCTGTTCTCCATATCTTGTCCTAACTTTCTGGATTATACAATTTTTTCAGATGGCCCTTTTGCCCGGGGGGCAGTGAGACTTCATTGTAGTGCAGATTTTCTTTACAGGCTTGCTTGGTTGGCCAAAAAGGGCGTATACGTTTTTTCTTGAATATATTCAGGAAAAAACGCATACGCCCTTTTTGGACAAGTGCATCATTGTCGACATTGTGCCTCTTTTCCTATGCTTTCAGGGCAATTCCAGTCTACCCCCTGCAATCGTTTTCCTGAAATTCTACCCCGCTTTCAAGTCCCCTTTGCAGGCTTACTTCAATATATTTTTAGAGGATAGCTGTCATTTATAACTCTGCAGGTTTGTGAATTACAGTGCCCCTGAGCTCCTTTCTTCAACTCGCTTTCTTGTGAGCTGGGCACAAAACCGCAGGATTGCTTCAGGCCCTAATTTGTTTTCAGCAGGGCACACTGAGCCTTTGTTTAATTCCTCTTCCTGGTGGGCAATGAGCGTTACATTTGCCTGTGCAGACACTTACAATTAGTCTCTCATTGGTTCTCCCTATTCCTGTTCATCTTGCACAGAAATTGCAAGCTGGGCCAAACAGGAGGTTAAAGGCACTGACTCTCCAAGCGGGGAGAGTGTTAGTAAAGCATCTGAAATGGTGAACCCGAGGACCAGGATACGAAAACTGAGATGCATTTTAAATCGTTTCCCAATCACACGGTGGACGATACTCTGGGTTTCCCATGCATGTTTTAGCTGGAGGAAGAATCCCTTGAACCTGGAGAGGTGGGACCCTTGGAATGGGTACCATGCAGTATGACTTCAAAGGGTCTGCATTTGCTCACCGAAACTCACCAATGCTATCAGCCTGAAGTGTCCAGCCTTATGTCTCAACCAGCTCTGGGTGTAGATGTGGTCAATCCCGGTTGCATCACATGCCCTGAGTGAATTATTTAAGAATTGCTCTCTATTTCACTGTCTTTGTGTTTTGTTTTCGAAATTTATTTTGATAATGGGATTTATCGGATTTTCACTGCTGCGTTTATGCCGCTGTACACACGCTTGATTCTCTTATGGAGACATATATATCCATGGGTTTTAAGATTCTTCCTAGTCAGGTATATTCCTAGGCGTTGAATATGTGGTGTTGGGTCCATTTCATTGAGCAAGGAGTAGGTCTTGTCTATTACATATTTGGCTTATGGAAAGTTATCTGTGCTAATTTCAGTCTCTGGTTTTATGCAGCACCCCAACGCACCTTTCCCCATAAGCAAGCACTAGTTGGTTTTCTAAATTTGAGACCCTGTTCTGTTTTGTAATTCAGTTCATGTGTAGTCAAGTTTACATTCCGTGTATTAGTGATATCTTATGATGTTTCTTTTTCTGTGTGACGTAGTTCACGTAGAATCACCGTACCTGCATCCACTCACTATGCCGCTACGGGCCTGATGACACAGATTTCATTGCTGAGTGATATTGCATTGCACGTACGTGCCACAACTTCTTTATCCATTTTTTGCTTTCTGGGATATTTACCTGATACTGTAGACGAGCTTCTTGTGAACACACCCGTCCCAAATATTGGGGTGGCTGTCTGTTTTTGATTTTAATTTCCGTAAGCTATAGGACCATAAGTGGAAGTGCCATAGGCTGTGTTGCTTTGTTTCTTACGTGTTTCAGGAAACACCATACAGTTCTCCAGGGTGGCTGCTGGCAATTTACATCCTGCCAATCAGCATAACAAGGCTCCCTGTTCTCCATTTCCTGTCCTACCTTTCTGGATTTTACACTTTTTTCAGATGGCCCTTTTGCCCGGGGGGCAGTCAGACTTCATTGTAGTGCAGATTTCATTTACAGGCTTGCTTGGTTGGCCAAAAAGGGCGTATGCGTTTTCTCCTGAATATATTCAGGAAAAAACGCATATGCCCTTTTTGGCTAAGTGCATCATTGTCCACGTTGTGCCTCTTTTCCTATGCTTTCAGGGCAATTCCAGTCTACCCCCTGCAATCGTTTTCCTGAAATTCTGCCCAGCTTTCAAGTCCCCTTAGCAGGCTTACTTCAATATACTTTTGGAAGATAGCTGTCATTTATAACTCTGCAGGTTTGTGAATTACAGTGCCCCTGAGCTCCTTTCTTCAACTCGCTTTCTTGTGAGCTGGGCACAAAACCGCAGGATTGCTTCAGGCCCTATTCTGTTTCCAGCAGGGCACACTGAGCCTTTGTTTAATTCCTCTTCCTGGTGGGCAATGAGTGTTACATTTGCCCGTGCAGACACCTACAGCTAGTCTCTCATTGGTTCTCCCTATTCCTGTACATCTTGCACAGAAATTGCAAACTGTGCCAAACAGGAGGTTAAAGGCACTGACTCTCCAAGCGGGGAGAGTGTTAGTAAAGCGTCTGGAATGGTGAACCCGAGGACAAGGATACGAAAACTGAGATCCATTTTAAATCGTTTCCCAATCTCACGGTGTACCATACTCTCTGTTTCCCATGCGTGTTTTAGCTGAAGGAAGAATCCCTTGAACCTGGAGAGTTGGGACCCATGGAATGGGTACCATGCAGTATGACATCAAAGTGTCTGCATTTGCTCACCGAAACTCACCAATGCTATCAGCCTGAAGTGTCCAGCCTTATGTCTCAACCAGCTCTGGGTGTAGATGTGGTCAATCACGGTTGCATCACATGCCCTGAGTGAATTATTTAAGAATTGCTCTCTATTTCACTGTCTTTGTGTTTTGTTTTCGAAATTTATTTTGATAATGGGATTTATCGGATTTTCACTGCTGCGTATCGGCCGCAGTACACACGCTTGATTCTCTTATGGAGACATATATATCCATGGGTTTTAAGATTCTTCCTAGTCAGGTATATTCCTAGGCGTTGAATATGTGGTGTTGGGTCCATTTCGTTGAGCAAGGAGTAGGTCTTGTCTATTACATATTTGGCTTATGGAAAGTTATCTGTGCTAATTTCAGTCTCTGGTTTTATGCAACACCCCAACGCACCTTTCCCCATAAGCAAGCACTAGTTGGTTTTCTAAATTTGAGACCCTGTTCTGTTTTGTAATTCAGTTCATGTGTAGTCAAGTTTACATTCCGTGTATTAGTGATATCTTATGATGTTTCTTTTTCTGTGTGACGTAGTTCACGAAGAATCACCGTACCTGCGTCCACTCACTATGACGCCAAGGGCCTGATGACACAGATTTCATTGCTGAGTGATATTGCATTGTACGTACGTGCCACAACTTCTTTATCCATGTTTTGCTTTCTGGGATATTTACCTGATACTGTAGACGAGCTTCTTGTGAACACAGCCGTCCCAAATATTGCGGTGCCTGTCTGGTTTGATTTTAATTTCCGTAAACTATAGGACCATAAGTGGAAGTGCCATAGGCTGTGTTGCTTTGTTTCTTACGTGTTTCAGGAAACACCATACAGTTCTCCAGGGTGGCTGCTGGCAATTTACATCCTGCCAATCAGCATAACAAGGCTCCCTGTTCTCCATTTCCTGTCCTACCTTTCTGGATTTTACACTTTTTTCAGATGGCCCTTTTGCCCGAGGGGCAGTCAGACTTCATTGTAGTGCAGATTTCATTTACAGGCTTGCTTGGTTGGCCAAAAAGGGCGTATGCGTTTTTTCCTGAATATATTCAGGAAAAAACGCATATGCCCTTTTTGGCTAAGTGCATCATTGTCGACGTTGTGCCTCTTTTCCTATGCTTTCAGGGCAATTCCAGTCTACCCCCTGCAATCGTTTTCCTGAAATTCTGCCCAGCTTTCAAGTCCCCTTAGCAGGCTTACTTCAATATACTTTTGGAAGATAGCTGTCATTTATAACTCTGCAGGTTTGTGAATTACAGTGCCCCTGAGCTCCTTTCTTCAACTCGCTTTCTTGTGATCTGGGAACAAAACCGCAGGATTAATTCAGGCCCTAATCTGTTTCCGGCAGGGCACGCTGAGCCTTTGGTTAATTCCTCTTCCTGGTGGGAAATGAGCGTTACATTTGCCCGTGCAGACACCTACAGCTAGTCTCTCATTGGTTCTCCCTATTCCTGTTCATCTTGCACAGAAATTGCAAGCTGTGCCAAACAGGAGGTTAAAGGCACTGACTCTCCAAACAGGGAGAGTTTTAGTAAAGCATCTGGAATGGTGAACCCGAGGACCAGGATACGAAAACTGAGATGCATTTTAAATCGTTTCCCAATCACACGGTGGACGATACTCTGGGTTTCACATGCATGTTTTAGCTGGAGGAAGAATGCCTTGAACCTGGAGAGTTGGGACCCATGGAATGGGTAACATGCAGTATGACTTCAAAGGGTCTGCATTTGCTCACCGAAACTCACCAATGCTATCAGCCTGAAGTGTCCAGCCTTATGTCTCAACCAGCTCTGGGTGTAGATGTGGTCAATCCCGGTTGCATCACATGCCCTGAGTGAATTATTTAAGAATTGCTCTCTATTTCACTGTCTTTGTGTTTTGTTTTCGAAATTTATTTTGATAATGGGATTTATCGGATTTTCACTGCTGCGTTTCGGCCGCTGTACACACGCTTGATTCTCTTACAGAGACATATATATCCATGGGTTTTAAGATTCTTCCTAGTCAGGTATATTCCTAGGCGTTGAATATGTGGTGTTGAGTCCATTTCGTTGAGCAAGGAGTAGGTCTTGTCTATTACATATTTAGCTTATGGAAAGTTATCTGTGCTAATTTCAGTCTCTGGTTTTATGCAGCACCCCAAGGCACCTTTCCCCATAAGCAAGCACTAGTTGGTTTTCTAAATTTGAGACCCTGTTCTGTTTTGTAATTCAGTTCATGTGTAGTCAAGTTTACATTCCGTGTATTAGTGATAACTTATGATGTTTCTTTTTCTGTGTGACGTAGTTCACGTAGAATCACTGTACCTGCATACACTCACTATGCCGCTACGGGCCTGATGACACAGATTTCATTGCTGAGTGATATTGCATTGCACGTACGTGCCACAAATTCTTTATCCATTTTTGCTTTCTGGGATATTTACCTGGTACTGTAGACGAGCTTCTTGGGAACACAGCCGTCCCAAACTTTGGGGTGGCTCTCTGTTTTTCATTTTAATTTCCCTAAGCAATAGAACCATAAGTGCAATTGCCATAGGCTGTGTTGCTTTATTTCTTATGTGTTTCAGGAAACACCATACACTTCTCCAGGGTGGCTGTTGGCAATTTACATCCTGCCAATCAGCATAACAAGGCTCCCTGTTCTCCATATCCTTTCCTAACTTTCTGGATTTTACACTTTTTTCAGATGGCCCTTTTGCCCGGGGGGGGGCAGTGAGATTTCATTGTAGTGCAGATTTCCTTTACATGCTTTCTTGGTTGGCCAAAAAGGGCGTATGCGTTTTTTCCTGAATATATTCAGGAAAAAACGCATACGCCCTTTTTGGCCAAGTGCATCATTGTCGACGTTGTGCCTCTTTTCCTATGCTTTCAGGGCAATTCCAGTCTACCCCCTGCAATCGTTTTCCTGAAATTTTGCCCCGCTTTCAAGTCCCCTTCGCAGGCTTACTTCAATATACTTTTGGAAGATAGCTGTCATTTATATCTCTGCAGGTTTGTGAATTACAGTGCCCCTGAGCTCCTTTCTTCAACTCGCTTTCTTGTGAGCTGGGCACAAAACCGCAGGATTCCTTCAGGCCCTAATCTCTCTCCAGCAGGGCACACTGAGCCTTTGTTTAATTCCTCTTTCTGGTGGGCAATGATCGTTAAATTTGCCCGTGCAGACACCTACAGCTAGTCTCTCATTGGTTCTCCCTATTCCTGTTCATTTTGCACAGAAATTGCAAGCTGTGCCAAACAGGAGGTTAAAGGCACTGACTCTCCAAGCGGGGAGAGTGTTAGTAAAGCATCTGGAATGGTGAACCCGAGGACCAGGATACGAAAACTGAGATGCATTTTAAATCGTTTCCCAATCACACGCTGGATGATACTCTGGGTTTCCCATGCATGATTTAGCTGGAGGAAGAATCCTTTGAACCTGGAGAGTTGGGACCCATGGAATGGGAACCATGCAGTATGACTTCAAAGGGTCTGCATTTGCTCACCGAAACTCACCAATGCTATCAGCCTGAAGTGTCCAGCCTTATGTCTCAACCAGCTCTGGGTGTAGATGTGGTCAATCCCGGTTGCATCACATGCCCTGAGTGAATTATTTAAGAATTGCTCTCTATTTCACTGTCTTTGTGTTTTGTTATCGAAATTTATTTTGATAATGGGATTTATCGGATTTTCACTGCTGCGTTTCGGCCGCTGTACACACGCTTGATTCTCTTACGGAGACATATATATCCATGGGTTTTAAGATTCTTCCTAGTCAGGTATATTCCTAGGCGTTGAATATGTGGTGTTGGGTCCATTTCGTTGAGCAAGGAGTAGGTCTTGTCTATTACATATTTGGCTTATGGAAAGTTATCTGTGCTAAATTCAGTCTCTGGTTTTATGCAGCACCCCAACGCACCTTTCCCCATAAGCAAGCACTAGTTGGTTTTCTAAATTTGAGACCCTGTTCTGTTTTGTAATTCAGTTCATGTGTAGTCCAGTTTATATTCCGTGTATTAGTGATATCTTATGATGTTTCTTTTTCTGTGTGACGTAGTTCACTTAGAATCACCGTACCTGCATCCACTCACTATGCCGCTACGGGCCTGATGACACAGATTTCATTGCTGAGTGATATTGAATTGCACGTACGTGCCACAACTTCTTTATCCATTTTTTGCTTTCTGGGATATTTACCTGGTACTGTAGACGAGCTTCTTGTGAACACAGCCGTCCCAAATATTGGGGTGGCTCTCTGTTTTTGATTTTAATTTCCCTAAGCAATAGGTCCATAAGTGCAATTGCCATAGGCTGTGTTGCTTTATTTCTTATGTGTTTCAGGAAACACCATACACTTCTCCAGGGTGGCTGTTCACAATTTACATCCTGCCAATCAGCATAACAAGGCTCCCTGTTCTCCATATCCTGTCCTACATTTCTGGATTTTACACTTTTTTCAGATGGTCCTTTTGCTCCGGGGGGCAGTGAGATTTCATTGTAGTGCAGATTTCCTTTACAGGCTTGCTTGGTTGGCCAAAAATGGCGTATGTGTTTTTTCCTGAATATATTCAGGAAAAAACGCATACGCACTTTTTGGCCAAGTGCATTATTGTCGACGTTGTGCTTCTTTTCCTATGCTTTCAGGGCAATTCCAGTCTACCCCCTGCAATAGTTTTCCTGAAATTCTGCCCCGCTTTCAAGTCCCCTTGGCAGGCTTACTTCAATATATTTTTGGAGGATAGCTGTCATTTATAACTCTGCAGGTTTGTGAATTACAGTGCCCCTGAGCTCCTTTCTTCAACTCGCTTTCTTGTGAGCTGGGCACAAAACCTCAGGATTGCTTCAGGCCCTAATCTGTTTTCAGCAGGGCATGCTGAGCCTTTGATTAATTCCTCTTCCTGGTGGGAAATGAGCATTACATTTGCCCGTGCAGACTCCTATAGCTAGTCTCTCATTGGTTCTCCCTATTCCTGTTCATCTTGCACAGAAATTGCAAGCTGTGCCAAAGAGGAGGTTAAAGGCACTGACTCTGCAAGCGGGGAGAGTGTTAGTAAAGCATCTGGAATGGTGAACCCGAGGACCAGGATACGAAAACTGAGATGCATTTTAAATCGTTTCCCAATCACACGGTGGACGATACTCTGGGTTTCCCATGCATGTTTTAGCTGGAGGAGGAATCCCATGAACCTTGAGAGTTGGGACCCATGGAATGGGTACCATGCAGTATGACTTCAAGGGGTCTGCATTTGCTCACCGAAACTCACCAATGCTATCAGCCTGAAGTGTCCAGCCTTATGTCTCAACCAGCTCTGGGTGTAGATGTGGTCAATCCCGGTTGCATCACATGCCCTGAGTGAATTATTTAAGAATTGCTCTCTATTTCACTGTCTTTGTGTTTTGTTTTCGAAATTTATTTTGATAATGGGATATATCGGATTTTCACTGCTGCGTTTCAGCCGCTGTACACACGCTTGATTCTCTTACGGAGACATATATATCCATGGTTTTTAAGATTCTTCCTAGTCAGGTATATTC
This sequence comes from Phocoena phocoena, assembly GCF_963924675.1. Taxonomy (NCBI): domain Eukaryota; kingdom Metazoa; phylum Chordata; class Mammalia; order Artiodactyla; family Phocoenidae; genus Phocoena; species Phocoena phocoena. Next base: position 223,717 of record NW_027077717.1, on the reverse strand, counting down.
CTAGGCATTGAATATGTGGTGTTGGGTCCATTTCGTTGAGCAAGGAGTAGGTCTTGTCTATTACATATTTGGCTTATGGAATGTTATCTGTGCTAATTTCAGTCTCTGGTTTTATGCAGCACCCCAACGCACCTTTCCCCATAAGCAAGCACTAGTTGGTTTTCTAAATTTGAGACCCTGTTCTGTTTTGTAATTCAGTTCATGTGTAGTCAAGTTTACATTCCGTGTATTAGTGATATCTTATGATGTTTCTTTTTCTGTGTGACGTAGTTCACGTAGAATCACCGTACCTGCATCCACTCACTATGCCGCTACGGGCCTGATGACACAGATTTCATTGCTGAGTGATATTGCATTGTACGTACGTGCCACAACTTCTTTATCCATTTTTTGCTTTCTGGGATATTTACCTGATACTGTAGACGAGCTTCTTGTGAACACAGCCGTCCCAAACATTGGAGTGGCTGTCTGTTTATGATTTTAATTTCCGTAAGCTATAGGACCATAAGTGGAAGTGCCATAGGCTGTGTTGCTTTGTTTCTTACGTGTTTCAGGAAACACCATACACTTCTCCAGTGTGGCTGCTGGCAATTTACATCTTGCCAATCAGCATAACAAGGCTCCCTGTTCTCCATATCCTGTCCTACATTTCTGGATTTTACACTTTTTTCAGATGGTCCTTTTGCTCCGGGGGGCAGTGAGATTTCATTGTAGTGCAGATTTCCTTTACAGGCTTGCTTGGTTGGCCAAAAATGGCGTATGTGTTTTTTCCTGAATATAATCAGGAACAAACGCATATGCCCTTTTTGGCCAAGTGCATCATTGTCGACGTTCTGCCTCTTTTCCTATGCTTTCAAGGCAATTCCAGTCTACCCCCTGCAATCGTTTTCCTGAAATTCTGCCCCGCTTTCAAGTCCCCTTCGCACGCTTACTTCAATATATTTTTGGAGGATAGCTGTCATTTATAACTCTGCAGGTTTGTGAGTTACAGTGCCCCGAGCTCCTTTCTTCAACTCGCTTTCTTGTGAGCTGGGCACAAAACCGCAGGATTGCTTCAGGCCCTAATCTGTTTCCGGCAGGGCATGCTGAGCCTTTGTTTAATTCCTCTTCCTGGTGGGCAATGAGTGTTACATTTGCCCGTGCAGACACCTATAGCTAGTCTCTCATTGGTTCTCCCTATTCCTGTTCATCTTGCACAGAAATTGCAAGCTGTGCCAAAGAGGAGGTTAAATGCACTGACTCTCCAAGCGGGGAGAGTGTTAGTAAAGCATCTGGAATGGTGAACCCGAGGACCAGGATACGAAAACTGAGATGCATTTTAAATCGTTTCCCAATCACACGGTGGACGATACTCTGGGTTTCCCATGCATGTTTTAGCTGGAGGAAGAATCCCTTGAACCTGGAGAGTTGGGACCCATGGAATGGGTACCATGCAGTATGACTTCAAAGGGTCTGCATTTGCTCACCGAAACTCAACAATGCTATCAGCCTGAAGTGTCCAGCCTTATGTCTCAAGCAGCTCTGGGTGTAGATGTGGTCAATCCCGGTTGCATCACATGCACTGAGTGAGTTATTTAAGAATTGCTCTCTATTTCACTGTCTTTGTGTTTTGTTTTCGAATTTTATTTTGATAATGGGATTTATCGGATTTTCACTGCTGCGTTTTGGCCGATGTACACATGCTTGATTCTCTTATGGAGACATATATATCCATGGGTTTTAAGATTCTTCCTAGTCAGGTGTATTCCTAGGCGTTGAATATGTGGTGTTGGGTCCATTTCGTTGAGCAAGGAGTCGGTCTTGTCTATTACATATTTGGCTTATGGAAAGTTATCTGTGCTAATTTCAGTCTCTGGTTTTATGCAGCACCCCAACGCACCTTTCCCCATAAGCAAGCACTAGTTGGTTTTCTAAATTTGAGACCCTGTTCTGTTTTGTAATTCAGTTCATGTGTAGTCAAGTTTACATTCCGTGTATTAGTGATATCTTATGATGTTTCTTTTTCTGTGTGACGTAGTTCACGTAGAATCACCGTACCTGCATCCACTCACTATGCCGCTACGGGCCTGATGACACAGATTTCATTGCTGAGTGATATTGCCTTGTACGTACGTGCTACAACTTCTTTATCCATTTTTTGCTCTCTGGGATATTTACCTGATACTGTAGACGAGCTTCTTGTGAACACAGCCGTCCCAAATATTGGGGTGGCTGTCTGTTTTTGATTTTAATTTCCGTAAGCTATAGGACCATAAGTGGAAGTGCCATAGGCTGTGTTGCTTTGTTTCTTACGTGTTGCACGAAACACCATACACTTCTCCAGGGTGGCTGCTGTCGATTTACATCCTGCCAATCAGCATAACAAGGCTCCCTGTTCTCCATATCCTGTCCTAACTTTCTGGATTTTACACTTTTCTCAGATGGCCCTTTTGCCCGGGGGGCAGTGAGACTTCATTGTAGTGCAGATTTCCTTTACAGGATTGCTTGGTTGGCCAAAAAGGGTGTATGCGTTTTTTCCTGAATATATTCAGGAAAAAACGCCTCTGCCCATTTTGGCCAAGTGCATCATTGTCGACGTTCTGCCTCTTTTCCTATGCTTTCAGGGCAATTCCAGTCTACCCCCTGCAATCGTTTTCCTCAAATTCTGACCCGCTTTCAAGTCCCCTTCGCAGGCTTACTTCAATATACTTTTGGAAGATATCTGTCATTTATAACTCTGCAGGTTTGTGAATTACAGTGCCCCTGAGCTCCTTTCTTCAACTCGCTTTCTTGTGAGCTGGGCACAAAACCGCAGGATTGCTTCAGGCACTAATCTGTTTCCAGCAGGGCACGCTGAGCCTTTGGTTAATTCCTCTTCCTGGTGGGAAATGAGCGTTACATTTGCCCGTGCAGACACCTACAGCTAGTCTCTCATTGGTTCTCTCTATTCCTGTTCATCTTGCACAGAAATTGCAAGCTGTGCCAAAGAGGAGGTTAAAGGCACTGACTCTCCAAGCGGGGAGAGTGTTAGTAAAGCATCTGGAATGGTGAACCCGAGGACCAGGATACGAAAACTGAGATGCATTTTAAATCGTTTCCCAATCACACGGTGGACGATAATCTGGGTTTCCCATGCATGTTTTAGCTGGAGGAAGAATCCCTTGAACCTGGAGAGTTGGGACCTCTGGAATGGGTACCATGCAGTATGACTTCAAAGGGTCTGCATTTGCTCACCGAAGCTCACCAATGCTATCAGCCTGAAGTGTCCAGCCTTATGTCTCAACCAGCTCTGGGTGTAGATGTGGTCAATCCCGGTTGCATCACCTGCCCTGAGTGAATTATTTAAGAATTGCTCTCTATTTCACTGTCTTTGTGTTTTGTTTTAGAATTTTATTTTGATAATGGGATTTATCGGATTTTCACTGCTGCGTTTCGGCCGATGTACACATGCTTGATTCTCTTACGGAGACATATATATCCATGTGTTTTAAGATTCTTCCTAGTCAGGTGTATTCCTAGGCGTTGAATATGTGGTGTTGGGTCCATTTCGTTGAGCAAGGAGTAGGTCTTGTCTATTATATATTTGGCTTATGGAAAGTTATCTGTGCTAATTTAAGTCTCTGGTTTTATGCAGCACCCCAACGCACCTTTCCCCATAAGCAAGCACTAGTTGGTTTTCTAAATTTGAGACCCTGTTCTGTTTTGTAATTCAGTTCATGTGTAGTCAAGTTTACATTCCGTGTATTAGTGATATCTTATGATGTTTCTTTTTCTGTGTGACGTAGTTCACGTAGAATCACCGTACCTGCATCCACTCACTATGTCACTACGGGCCTGATGACACAGATTTCATTGCTGAGTGATATTGCATTGTACGTACGTGCCACAATTTCTATATCCATTTTTTGCTTTCTGGGATATTTACCTGATACTGTAGACGAGCTTCTTGTGAACACAGCCGTCCCACATATTGGGGTGGCTGTCTGTTTTTGATTTTAATTTCCGTAAGCTATAGGACCATAAGTGGAAGTGCCATAGGCTGTGTTGCTTTGTTTCTTACGTGTTTCAGGAAACACCATACACTTCTCCAGGGTGGCTGCTGGCAATTTACATCCTGCCAATCAGCATAACAAGGCTCCCTGTTCTCCATATCCTGTCCTACCTTTCTGGATTTTACACTTTTTTCAGATGGCCCTTTTGCCCAGAGGGCAGTGAGACTTCATTTTAGTGCAGATTTCCTTTACAGGCTTGCTTGGTTGGCCAAAAATGGCGTATGCGTTTTTTCCTGAATATATTCAGGAAAAAAGGCCTATACCCTTTTTGGCCAAGTGCATCATTGTCGACGTTCTGCCTCTTTTCCTATGCTTTCAGGGCAATTCCAGTCTACCCCCTGCAATCGTTTTCCTGAAATTCTGTCCCGCTTTCAAGTCCTCTTCGCAGGTTACTTCAATATGTTTTTGGAGGATAGCTGTCATTTATAACTCTGCAGGTTTGTGAATTACAGTGTCCCTGAGCTCCTTTCTTCAACTCGCTTTCTTGTGAGCTGGGCACAAAACCGCAGGATTGCTTCAGGCACTAATCTGTTTCCAGCAGGGCACGCTGAGCCTTTGGTTAATTCCTCTTCCTGGTGGGAAATGAGCGTTACATTTGCCCGTGCAGACACCTACAGCTAGTCTCTCATTGGTTCTCCCTATTCCTGTTCATCTTGCACAGAAATTGCAAGCTGTGCCAAAGAGGAGGTTAAAGGCACTGACTCTCCAAGCGGGGAGAGTGTTAGTAAAGCATCTGGAATGGTGAACCCGAGGACCAGGATACGAAAACTGAGATGCATTTTAAATCGTTTCCCAATCACACGGTGGACGATACTCTGGGTTTCCCATGCATGTTTTAGCTGGAGGAAGAATACCTTGAACCTTGAGAGTTGGGACCCATGGAATGGGTACCATGCAGTATGACTTCAAAGGGTCTGCATTTGCTCACAGAAACTCACCAATGCTATCAGCCTGAAGTGTCCAGCCTTATGTCTCAACCAGCTCTGGGTGTAGATGTGGTCAATCCCGGTTGTATCACATGCCCTGACTGAGTTATTTAAGAATTGCTCTCTATTTCCCTGTTTTTTTGTTTTGTTTTTGAAATTTATTTTGATAATGGGATTTATCGGATTTTCACTGCTGCATTTCGTCCACTGTACACATGCTTGATTCTCTTAGGGAGACATATATATCCATGGGTTTTAAGATTCTTCCTAGTAAGGTATATTCCTAGGCGTTGAATATGTGGTGTTGGGTCCATTTCGTTGAGCAAGGAATAGGTCTTGTCTATTACATATATGGCTTATGGAACGTTATCTGTGCTAATTTCAGTCTCTGGTTTTATGCAGCACCCCAACGCACCTTTCCCCGTAAGCAAGCACTAGTTGGTTTTCTAAATTTGAGACACTGTTCTGTTTTGTAATTCAGTTCATGTGTAGTCAGGTTTACATTCCATGTATTAGTGATGTCTTATGATGTTTCTTTTTCTGTGTGACGTAGTTCACGTAGAATCACCCTACCTACATCCACTCACTATGCCGCTACGGGCCTGATGACACAGATTTCATTGCTGAGTGATATTGCATTGCACGTACGTGCCACAACTTCTTTATCCATTTTTGCTTTTTGGGATATTTACCTGATAGTGTAGACGAGCTTCTTGGAAACACAGCCGTCCCAAACTTTGGGGTGGCTCTCTGTTTTTGATTTTAATTTCACTAAGCAATAGGGCCATAAGTTCAGTTGCCATAGGCTGTGTTTCTTTATTTCTTACATGCTTCAGGAAACACCATACACTTCTCCAGGGTGGCTGTTCACAATTTACATCCTGCCAATCAGCATAACAAGGCTCCCTGTTCTCCATATCCTGTCCTACCTTTCTGGATTTTACACTCTTTTTAGATGGCCCATTTCCCCGGGGGGCAATGAAATTTCATTGTAGTGCAGATTTCCTTTACAGGCTTGCTTGGTTGGCGAAAAAGGGCGTATGCCTTTTTTCCTGATTATATTCAGGAAAAAAGGGATACGCCGTTTTTGGCCAAGTGCATCATTGTCGACGTTGTGCCTCTTTTCCTATGCTTTCAGGGCAATTCCAGTCTACCCCCTGCAATCGTTATCCTGAAATTCTGCCACGCTTTCAAGTCCCCTTCGCAGGATTACTTCAATATACTTTTGGAAGATAGCTGTCATTTATAACTCTGCAGGTTTGTGAATTACAGTGCCCCTGAGCTCCTTTCTTCTACTTGCTTTCTTGTGAGCTGGGCACAAAACCACAGGATTGCTTCAGGCACTAATCTGTTTCCAGGAGGGCACGCTGAGCCTTTGGTTAATTGCTCTTCCTGGTGGGAAATGAGCGTTACATTTGCCCGTGCAGACACCTACAGCTAGTCTCTCATTGGTTCTCCCTATTCCTGTTCATCTTGCACAGAAATTGCAAGCTGTGCCAAAGAGGAGGTTAAAGGCACTTACTCTCCAAGCGGGGAGAGTGTTAGTAAAGCATCTGGAATGGTGAAGCCGAGGACCAGGATACGAAAACTGAGATGCATTTTAAATCATTTCCCAATCACACGGTGGACGATACTCTGGGATTCCCATGCATGTTATAGCTGGAGGAAGAATCTCTTGAACCTGGAGAGTTGGGACCCATGGAATGGGTACCATGCAGTATGACTTCAAAGGGTCTGCATTTGCTCACCGAAACTCACCAATGCTATCAGCCTGAAGTGTCCAGCCTTATGTCTCAAACAGGTCTGGGTGTAGATGTGGTCAATCCCGGTTGCATCACATGCCCTGAGTGAATTATTTAAGAATTGCTCTCTATTTCACTGTCTTTGTGTTTTGTTTTCGAAATTTATTTTGATAATGGGATTTATCGGATTTTTACTGCTGCGTTTCGGCCGCTGTACACACGCTTGATTCTCTTACGGAGACATGTATATCCATGGGTTTTAAGATTCTTCCTAGTCAGGTATATTCCTAGTCGTTGAATATGTGGTGTTGGGTGCATTTCGTTGAACAAGGAGTAGGTCTTGTCTATTACATATTTGGCTTATGGAATGTTATCTGTCTAATTTCAGTCTCTGGTTTTATGCAGCACCCCAAGGCACCTTTCCCCATAAGCAAGCACTAGTTGGTTTTCTAAATTTGAGACCCTGTTCTGTTTTGTAAATCAGTTCATGTGTAGTTAAGTTTACATTCCGTGTATTAGTGATATCTTATGATGTTGCTTTTTCTGTGTGACGTAGTTCATGTAGAATCACCGTACCTGCATCCACTCACTATGCCGCTACGGGCCTGATGACACAGATTTCATTGCTGAGTGATGTTCCATTGCACGTACGTGCCACAACTTCTTTAGCCATTTTTTGCTTTCTGGGATATTTACCTGGTACTGTAGACGAGCTTCTTGGGAACACAGCCGTCCCAAACTTTGGGGTGGCTCTCTGTTTTTGATTTTAATTTCCCTAAGCAATAGGACCATATGTGCAATTGCCATAGGCTGTGTTACTTTATTTCTTACGTGTTTCAGGAAACACCATACACTTCTCCAGGGTGGCTTTTGGCAATTTACATCGTGCCAATCTGCATAACAATGCTCCCTGTTCTCCATATCCTATTGTATCTTTCTGGATTTTACACTTTTTTCAGATGGCCCTTTTGCCCAGGGGACAGTGAGATTTCATTGTAGTGCAGATTTCCTTTACAGGCTTGCTTGGTTGGCCAAAAAGTGCGTATGCGTTTTTTCCTGAATATATTCAGGAAAAAACGCATATGCCCTTTTTGGCCTAGTGCATCATTGTCGACGTTGTGCCTCTTTTCCTATGCTTTCAGGGCAATTCCAGTCTACCCCCTGCAATCGTTTTCCGGAAATTCTGCCCCGCTTTCAAGTCCCCTTCGCAGGCTTACTTCAATATACTTTTGGAAGATAGCTGTCATTTATAACTCTGCAGGTTTGTGAATTACAGTGCCCCTGAGCTCCTTTCTTCTACTCGCTTTCTTTTGCGCTGGGCACAAAAACCGCAGGATTGCTTCAGGCCCTAATCTGTTTCTGGAAGGGCACGCTGAGCCTTTGGTTAATTCCTCTTCCTGGTTGGAAATGAGCGTTACATTTGCCCGTGCAGACATCTATAGCTAGTCTCTCATTGGTTCTACCTATTCCTGTTCATCGTGCACAGAAAATGGAAGCTGTGCCAAACAGGAGGTTAAAGGAACTGACTCTCCAAGTGGGGAGAGTGTTAGTAAAGCCTCTGGAATGGTGAACCCGAGGACCAGGATACGAAACCTGAGATGCATTTTAAATCGTTTCCCAATCACACGGTGGACCATACTGTAGGTTTCCCATGCATGTTTTAGCTGGAGGAAGAATCCCTTGAACCTGGAGATTTGGGACCCATGGAATAGGTACCATGCAGTATGACTTCAAAGGGTCTGCATTTGCTCACCGAAACTCACCAATGCTATCAGCCTGAAGTGTCCAGCCTTATGACTCAACCAGCTCTGGGTTCAGATGTGTTAAATCCCGGTTGCATCACATGCCCTGAGTGAATTATTTAAGAATTGCTCTCTATTTCACTGTCTTTGTGTTTTGTTTTTGAAATTTATTTTGATAATGAGATTTATCGGATTTTTACTGCTGCGTTTCGGCCGCTGTACACACGCTTGATTCTATTACGGAGACATATAAATCCATGGGTTTTAAGATTCTTCCTAGTCAGGTATATTCCTAGGCGTTGAATATGTGGTGTTGGGTCCATTTCGTTGAGCAAGGAGTAGGTCTTGTCTATTACATATTTGGCTTATGGAAAGTTATCTGTGCTAATTTCAGTCTCTGGTTTTATGCAGCACCCAAACGCACCTTTCCCCATAAGCAAGCACTAGTTGGTTTTCTAAATTTGAGACCCTGTTCTGTTTTGTAATTCAGTTCATGTGTAGTCAAGTTTACATTCCGTGTATTAGTGATATCTTATGATGTTTCTTTTTCTGTGTGATGTAGTTCACGTAGAATCACCGTACCTGCATCCACTCACTATGCCGCTACGGGCCTGATGACACAGATTTCATTTCTGAGTGATATTGCATTGCACGTACGTGCCACAACTTCTTTATCCATTTTTGCTTTCTGGGATATTTACCTGGTACTGTAGACGAGATTCTTGGGAACACAGCCATCCCACACTTTGGGGTGTCTCTCTGTTTTGATTTTAATTTCCCTACACAATAGGACCATAAGTGCTATTGTCATAGGCTGTGTTGCTTTATTTCTTACGTGTTTCAGGAAACACCATACACTTCTCCAGGGTGGCTGCTGGCAATTTACATCCTGCCAATCAGCATAACAAGGCTCCCTGTTCTCCATATCCTGTCCTACCTTTCTGGATTTTACACTTTTTTCAGATGGCCCTTTTGCCCGGGGGGCAGTGAGACTTCATTGTAGTGCAGATTTCCTTTACAGGCTTGCTTGGTTGGCCAAAAAGGGCGTATGCGTTTTTTCCTGAGTATATTCAGGATAAAACGCATACGCACTTTTTGGCCAAGTGCATCATTGTCGACGTTGTGCCTCTTTTCCTATGCTTTCAGGGCAATTCCAGTCTACCCCCTGCAATCGTTTTCCTGAAATTCTGCCCCGCTTTCAAGTCCCCTTCGCAGGCTAACTTCAATATATTTTTAGAGGATAGCTGTCGTTTATAACTCTGCATGTTTGTGAATTACAGTGCCCCTGAGCTCCTTTCTTCAACTCGCTTTCTTGTGAGCTGGGCACAAAACCGCAGGATTGCTTCAGGCCCTAATCTGTTTCCAGCAGGGCACACTGAGCCTTTGTTTATTTCTTCTTCCTGGTGGGCAATGAGCGTTACATTTGCCCGTGCAGACACCTACAGCTAGTCTCTCATTGGTTCTCCCTATTCTTGTTCATCTTGGAAAGAAATTGCAAGCTGTGCCAAAGAGGAGGTTAAAGGCACTGACTCTCCAAGCGGGGAAAATATTAGTAAAGCATCTGGAATGGTGAACCCGAGGACCAGGATACGAAAACTGAGATGCATTTTAAATCATTTCCCAATCACATGGTGGACGATACTCTGGGTTTCCCATGCATGTTTTAGCTGCAGGAAGAATCCCTTGAACCTGGAGATTTGGGACCCATGGAATGGGTACCATGCAGTGTGACTTCAAAGGGTCTGCATTTGCTCACCGAAACTCACCAATGCTATCAGCCTGAAGTGTCCAGCCTTATGTCTCAACCAGCTATGGGTTCAGATGTGTTAAATCCCGGTTGCATCACATGCCCTGAGTGAATTTTTTAAGAATTGCTCTCTATTTCACTGTCTTTGTGTTTTGTTTTCGAAATTTATTTTGATAATGGGATTTATCGGATTTTCTCTGCTGTGTTTTGGCCGCTGTACACATGCTTGATTCTCTTACGGAGACATATATATCCATGGGTTTTAAGATTCTTCCTAGTCAGGTATATTCCTAGGCGTTGAATATATGGTGTTGGGTCCATTTCGTTGAGCAAGGAGTAGGTCTTCTCTATTACATATTTGGCTTATGGAAAGTTATCTGTGCTAATTTCAGTCTCTGGTTTTATGCAGCACCCCAACGAACCTTTCCCCATAAGCAAGCCCTAGTTGTTTTTCTAAATTTGAGACCCTCTTCTGTTTTGTAATTCAGTTCATGTGTAGTCAAGTTTACATTCCGTGTATTAGTGATATCTTATGATATTTCTTTTTCTGTGTGACGTAGTTCACGTAGAATCACCGTACCTGCATCCACTCACTATGCCGCTACGGGCCTGATGACACAGATTTCATTGCTGAGTGATATTGCATTGTACGTACGTGCCACAACTTTATCCATTTTTTGCTTTCTGGGATATTTACCTGGTACTGTAGACGAGCTTCTTGGGAACACAGCCGTCCCAAACATTGGGGTGGCTGTCTGTTTTTGATTTTAATTTCTGTAAGCTATAGGACCATAAGTGGAAGTGCCATAGGCTGTGCTGCTTTGTTTCTTACGTGTTTCAGGAAACACCATACACTTCTCCAGGGTGGCTGTTCACAATATACATCCTGCCAAACAGCATAACAAGGCTCCCTGTCCTCCATATCCTGTCCTACCTTTCTGGATTTTACACTTTTTTCAGATGGCCCTTTTGCATGAAGGGCAGTGAGACTTCATTGTAGTGCAGATTTCTTTTACAGGCTTGCTTGGTTGGCCAAAAAGTGCATATGCGTTTTTTCCTGAATATATTCAGGAAAAAACGCATACGCCCTTTTTGGCCAAGTGCATCATTGTTGACGTTGTGCCTCTTTTCCTATGCTTTCAGGGCAATTCGAGTCTACCCCCTGCAATCGTTTTCCTGAAATTCTGCTCCGCTTTCAAGTCCCCTTCGCAGGCTTTCTTCAATATACTTTTGGAACATAGCTGTCATTTATAACTCTGCAGGTTTGTGAATTACAGTGCCCCTGAGCTCCTTTCTTCAACTCGCTTTCTTGTGAGCTGGACACAAAACCGCAGGATTTCTTCAGGCACTAATCTGTTTACAGCAGGGCACACTGAGCCTTTGGTTAATTCCTCTTCCTGGTGGGAAATGTGCGTTACATTTGCCCATGCAGACCCCTACAGCTAGTCTCTCATTGGTTCTCCCTATTCCTGTTCATCTTGCACAGAAATTGCAAGCTCTGCCAAAGAGGAGGTTAAAGGCACTGACTCTCCATGCGGGGAGAGTGTTAGTAAATCATCTGGAATGGTGAACCCGAGGACCAGGATACGAAAACTGAGATGCATTTTAAATCGTTTCCCAATCACACGGTGGACGATACTCTGGGTTTCCCATGCATGTTTTAGCTGGAGGAAGAATCCCTTGAACCTGGAGATTTGGGAAACATGGCATGGGTACCATGCAGTATGACTTCAAAGGGTCTGCATTTGCTCACCGAAACTCACCAATGTTATCAGCCTGAAGAGTCCAGGCTTATGTCTCAACCAGCTCTGGGTGTAGATGTGGTCAATCCCGGTTGCATCACATGCCCTGCGTGAATTATTTAAGAATTGCTCTCTATTTCACTGTCTTTGTGTTTTGTTTTCAAAATTTATTTTGATAATGGGATTTATCGGATTTTCACTGCTGCATTTCTGCAGCTATACACACGCTTGATTCTCTTACGGAGACATATATATCCATGGGTTTTAAGTTTCTTCCTAGTCAGGTATATTCCTAGGCGTTGAATATGTCGTGTTGAGTCCATTTCGTTGAGCAAGGAGTAGGTCTTGTCTATTATATATTTGGCTTATGGAATGTTATCTGTGCTAATTTCAGTCTCTGGTTTTATGCAGCACCCCAACGCACCTTTCCCAATAAGCAAGCACTAGTTGGTTTTCTAAATTTGAGACCCTGTTCTGTTTTGTAATTCAGTTCATGTGTAGTCAAGTTTACATTCCGTGTATTAGTGATATCTTATGATGTTTCTTTTTCTGTGTGATGTAGTTCACGTAGAATCACCGTACCTGCATCCACTCACTATGCCGCTACGGGGCTGATGACACAGATTTTATTGCTGAGTGATATTGCATTGTACGTACGTGCCACAACTTCTTTATCCATTTTTTGCTTTCTGGGATATTTACCTGATACTGTAGACGAGATTCTTGTGAACACAGCCGTCCCAAATATTGGGGTGGCTGTCTGTTTTTTATTTTAATTTCCGTAAGCAATAGGACCATAAGTGGAAGTGCCATAGGCTGTGTTGCTTTTTTTCTTATGTGTTTCAGGACACACCATACACTTCTCCAGGGTGGCTGCCAGCAATTTACATCCTGCCAATCAGCATAACAAGGCTCCCTGTTCTCCATATCCTGTCCTACCTTTCTGGATTTTACACATTTTTCAGATGGCCCTTTTGCCCGGGGGGCAGTGAGACTTCATTGTAGTGCAGATTTCCTTTACAGGCATGCTTGTTTGGCCAAAATGGGCGTATGCGTTTTTTCCTGAATATATTCAGGAGAAAACGCATACGCACTTTTTGGCCAAGTGCATCATTGTCGACGTTCTGCCTCTTATCCTATGCTTTCAGGGCATTTCCAGTCTAACCCTTGCAATCGTTTTCCTGAAATTCTGCCCCGCTTTCAAGTCCCCTTCGCAGGCTTACTTCAATATATTTTCGGAGGATAGCTGTGATTTATAACTCTGCAGGTTTGTGAATTACAGTGCCCCTGAGCCCCTTTCTTCAACTCGCTTTCTTGTGAGCTGGGCACAAACCCGCAGGATTGCTTCAGGCCCTAATCTGTTTCCGGCAGGGCATGCTTAGCTTTTGGTTAATTCCTCTTCCTGGTGGGAAATGAGCGTTACATTTGCCCATGCAGACACCTATAGCTAGTCTCTCATTGGTTCTCCCTATTCCTGTTCATCTTGCACAGAAACTGCAAGCTGTGCCAAACAGCAGGTTAAAGGCACTGACTCTCCGAGCGGGGAGAGTGTTAGTAAAGCATCTGGAATGGTGAACCCGAGGACCAGGATACGAAAACTGAGATGCATTTTAAATCGTTTCCCAATCACACGGTGGACCATACTGTGGGTGTCCCATGCATGTTTTAGCTGGAGGAAGAATCCCCTGAACCTGGAGAGTTGGGACCCATGGAATAGGTACCATGCAGTATGACTTCAAAGGGTCTGCATTTGCTCACCGAAACTCACCAATGCTATCAGCCTGAAGTGTCCAGCCTTATGTCTCAACCAGCTCTGGGGGTAGATGTGTTAAATCCCGGTTGCATCACATGCCCTGAGTGAATTATTTCAGAATTGCTCTCTATTTCACTGTCTTTGTGTTTTTTTTTGAAATTTATTTTGATAATGGGATTTATCGGATTTTCACTGCTGCATTTATGCCGCTGTACCCACGCTTGATTCTCTTCCGGAGACATATAAATCCATGGGTTTTAAGATTCTTCCTAGTCAGGTATATTCCTAGGCGTTGAATATGTGGTGTTGAGTCCATTTCGTTGAGCAAGGAGTAGGTCTTGTCTATTATATATTTGGCTTATGGAATGTTATCTGTGCTAATTTCAGTCTCTGGTTTTATGCAGCACCCCAACGCACCTTTCCCCATATGCAAGCACTAGTTGGTTTTCTAAATTTGAGACCCTGTTCTGTTTTGTAATTCAGTTCATGTGTAGTCAAGTTTACATTCCGTGTATTAGTGATAACTTATGTTGTTTCTTTTTCTGTGTGACATAGTTCACGTAGAATCACCGTACCTGCATCCACTCACTATGCCGCTACGGGCCTGATGACACAGATTTCATTGCTGAGTGATATTGCATTGCACGTACGTGCCACAACTTCTTTATCCATTTTTTGCTTTCTGGGATATTTACCTGGTACTGTAGACGAGCTTCTTGTGAACACAGCCGTCCCAAATATTGGGGTGGCTGTCTGTTTTTCATTTTAATTTCCGTAAGCTATAGGACCATAAGTGGAAGTGCCATAGGCTGTGTTGCTTTGTTACTTACATGTTTCAGGAAACACCATACACTTCTCCAGGGTGGCTGCTGGCAATTTACATCCTGCCAGTCAGCATAACAAGGCTCCCTGTTCTCCATATCCTGTCCTACCTTTCTGGATTTTACACTTTTTTCAGATGGCCCTTCTGCCCATGGGGCAGTGAGATTTCATTGTAGTGTAAATTTCTTTTAAAGGCTTGCTTGGTTGGCCAAAAAGCACGTATGCCTTTTTTCCTGAATATATTCAGGAAAAAACGCATACGCACTTTTTGGCCAAGTGCATCATTGTCAACGTTCTGCCTCTTTTCCTATGCTTTCAGGGCAATTCCAGTCTACCCCCTGGAATCGTTTTCCTGAAATTCTACCCCGCTTTCAAGTCCCCTTCGCAGGCTTACTTCAATATACTTTTGGAAGATAGCTGTCATTTATAACTCTGCAGGTTTGTGAATTACAGTGCCCCTGAGCTCCTTTCTTCAACTCGCTTTCTTGTGAGCTGGGCACAAAACCGCAGGATTGCTTCAGGCACTAACCTGTTTGTAGCAGGGCATGCTGCGCCTTTGGTTAATTCCTCTTCCTGGTTGGAAATGAGCGTTACATTTGCCCGTGCAGACACCTACAGCTAGTCTCTCATTGGTTCTCCCTATTCCTGTTCATCTTGCACAGAAATTGCAAGCTGTGCCAAAGAGGAGATTAAAGGCACTGACTCTCCAAGCGGGGAGAGTGTTAGTAAAGCATCTGGAATGGTGAACCCGAGGACCAGGATACGAAAACTGAGAGGCATTTTAAATTGTTTCCCAATCAAACGCTGGACGATACTCTGGGTTTCCCATGCATGTTTTAGCTGGAGGAAGAATCCCTTGCACTTGGAGTGTTGGGACCCATGGAATGGGTACCATGCAGTGTGACTTCAAAGGGTCTGCATTTGCTCACCGAAACTCACCAATGCTATCAGCCTGAAGTGTCCAGCCTTATGTCTCAAGCAGCTCTGGGTGTAGATGTGGTCAATCCCGGTTGCATCACATGCCCTGAGAGAATTATTTAAGAATTGCTCTCTATTTCACTGTGTTTGTGTTTTGTTTTCGAAATTTATTTTGATAATGGGATTTATCAGATTTTCACTGCTGCGTTTCGGCCGCTGTACACATGCTTGATTCTCTTACGGAGACATATATATCCATGGGTTTTAAGATTCTTCCTAGTCAGGTATATTCCTAGGCGCTGAATATGTGGTGTTGAGTCCATTTCGTTGAGCAAGGAGTAGGTCTCGTCTATTACATATTTGGCTTATGGAAAGTTATCTGTTCTAATTTCAGTCTCTGGTTTTATGCAGCACTCCAAAGCACCTTTTCCCACAAGAAAGCATTAGTTGGTTTTCTAAATTTGAGACCCTGTTCTGTTTTGTAATTCAGTTCATGTGTAGTCAAGTTTACATTCCGTGTATTAGTGATATCTTATGATGTTTCTTTTTCTGTGTGACGTAGTTCACGTAGAATCACCGTATCTGCATCCACTCACTATGCCGCTACGGGCCTGATGACACAGATTTCATTGCTGAGTGATATTGCATTCTACGTACGTGCCACAACTTCTTTATCCATTTTTTGCATTCTGGGATATTTACCTGATACTGTAGACGAGCTTCTTGTGAACACAGCCGTCCCAAATATTGGGGTGGCTGTCTGTTTTTGATTTTAATTTCCGTAAGCTATAGGAGCATAAGTGGAAGTGCCATAGGCTGTGTTGCTTTGTTTCTTACGTGTTTCAGGAAACACCATACACTTCTCCAGGGTGTCTGCTGGCAATTTACATCCTGCCAATCAGCATAACAAGGCTCCCTGTTCTCCATATCCTGTCCTATCTTTCTGGATTTTACACTTTTTTCAGATGGCCCTTTTGCCCGGGGGGGCAGTGAGATTTCATTGAGGTGCAGATTTCCTTTACAGGCTTGCTTGTTTGGCCAAAAAGGGCGTATTCGTTTTTTCCCGAATATATTCAGGAAAAAACGCATATGCCCTTTTGGGCCAAGT
Source organism: Phocoena phocoena (assembly GCF_963924675.1). NCBI lineage: Eukaryota > Metazoa > Chordata > Mammalia > Artiodactyla > Phocoenidae > Phocoena > Phocoena phocoena. The sequence goes on along the minus strand of NW_027077717.1, from coordinate 207,186 downwards.
GCATCATTGTCGACCTTGTGCCTCTTTTCCTATGCTTTCAGGGCATTGCAGTTTAACCCCTGCAATCGTTTTCCTGAAATTCTGCCCCGCTTTCAAGTCCCCTTCGCAGGCTTACTTCAGTATATTTTTAGAGGATATCTGTCATTTGTAACTCTGCAGGTTTGTGAATTAGAGTGCCCCTGAGCTCCTTTCTTCAACTCGCTTTCTTGTGAGCTGGGCACAAAACCGCAGGATTGCTTCAGGCCCTAATCTGTTTCCGGCAGGGCACGCTGAGCCTTTGGTTAATTCCTCTTCCTGGTGGGAAATGAGCGTTACATTTGCCCGTGCAGACACCTATAGCTAGTCTCTCATTGGTTCTCCCTATTCCTGTTCATCTTGCACAGAAATTGCAAGCTGTGCCAAACAGGAGGTTAAAGTCACTGACTCTCCAAGCAGGGAGAGTGTTAGTAAAGCATCTGGAATGGTGAAGCCGAGGACCAGGATACGAAAACTGAGATGCATTTTAAATCGTTTCCCAATCACCTGGTGGACCATACTGTGGGTTTCCCATGCATGTTTTACCTGGAGGAAGAATCCCTTGAATCTGGAGAGTTGGGACCCATGGAATAGGTACCATGCAGTATGACTTCAAAGGGTCTGCATTTGCTCACCGAAACTCACCAATGCTCTCAGCCTGAAGTGTCCAGCCTTATGTCTCACCCAGCTCTGGGTGTAGATGTGGTAAATCCCGGTTGCATCACATGCCCTGAGTGAATTATTTAATAATTGCTCTCTATTTCACTGTCTTTGTGTTTTGTTTTTGAAATTTATTTTGATAATGGAATTTATCGGATTTTCACTGCTGCGTTTATGCCGCTGTACACACGCTTGATTCTCTTACGGAGACATATAAATCCATGCGTTTTAAAATTCTTCCTAGTCAGGTATATTCCTATGCGTTGAATACGTGGTGTTGAGTCCATTTCGTTGAGCAAGGAGTAGGTCTTGTCTATTACATATTTGGCTTATGGAATGTTATCTGTGCTCATTTCAGTCTCTGGTTTTATGCAGCACCCCAAGGCACCTTTCCCCATAAGCAAGCACTAGTTGGTTTTCTAAATTTGAGACCCTATTCTGTTTTGTAATTCTGTTCATGTGTAGTCAAGTTTACATTCCGTGTATTAGTGATATCTTATGATGTTTCTTTTTCTGTGTGACGTAGTTCACGTAGAATCACCGTACCTGCATCCACTCACTATGCTGCTACGGGCCTGATGACACAGATTTCATTGCTGAGTGATATTGCATTGCACATACGTGCCACAACTTCTTTATCCATTTTTGCTTTCTGGGATATTTACCTGGTACTGTAGAGGAGCTTCTTGGGAACACAGCTGTCCCAAACTTTGGGGTGGCTCTCTGTTTTTGATTTTAATTTCACTAAGCAATAGGACCATAATTTCAATTGCCATAGGCTGTGTTGCTTTATTTCTTATGTGCTTCAGGAAACACCATACACTTCTCCAGGGTGGCTGTTCACAATTTACATCCTGCCAATCAGCATAACAAGGCTCCCTGTTCTCCATATCCTGTCCTACCTTTCTGGATTTTACACTTTTTTCAGATGGCCCTTTTGCCCGGGGGGCAGTGAGATTTCCTTGTAGTGAAGATTTCCTTTACAGGCTTGCTTGGTTGGCCAAAAAGGGCGTATGCGTTTTTTCCTGAATATATTCAGGAAAAAACGCATACGCACTTTTTGGCCAAGTGCATCATTTTCGACGTTGTGCCTGTTTTCCTATGCTTTCAGGGCAATTCCAGTCTAACCCCTGCAATCGTTTTCCTGAAATTCTGCCCCGCTTTCAAGTCCCCTTCGCAGGCTTACTTCAATATATTTTTGGAGGATAGCTGTCATTTATAACTCTGCAGGTTTGTGAATTACAGTGCCCCTGAGCTCCTTTCTTCAACTCGCTTTCTTCTGAGCTGGGCACAAAACCGCAGGATTGCTTCAGGCCCTAATCTGTTTCCAGCAGGGCACACTGAGCCTTTTTTTAATTCCTCTTCCTGGTGGGCAATGAGCGTTACATTCGCACGTGCAGACACCCACAGCTGGTCTCTCATTGGTTCTCCCTATTCCTGTTCATCTTGCACAGAAATTGCAAGCTGTGCCAAAGAGGAGGTTAAAGGCTCTGACTCTCCAAGCGGGGAGAGTGTTAGTAAAGCATCTGGAATGGTGAACACGAGGACCAGGATACGAAAACTGAGATGCATTTTAAATCGTTTCCCAATCACACGGTGCACGATACTCTGGGTTTCCCATGCATGTTTTAGCTGGAGGAAGAATACCTTGAACCTGGAGAGTTGGGACCCATGGAATGGGTACCATGCAGTATGACTTCAAAGGGTCTGCATTTGCTCACAGAAACTCACCAATGCTATCAGCCTGAAGTGTCCAGCCTTATGTCTCAACCAGCTCTGTGTGTAGATGTGGTCAATCCCGGTTGTATCACATGCCCTGAGTGAGTTATTTAAGAATTGCTCTCTATTTCCCTGTTTTTTTGTTTTGTTTTTGAAATTTATTTTGATAATGGGATTTATCGGATTTTCACTGCTGCATTTCGTCCACTGTACACATGCTTGATTCTCTTAGGGAGACATATATATCCATGGGTTTTAAGATTCTTCCTAGTAAGGTATATTCCTAGGCGTTGAATATGTGGTGTTGGGTCCATTTCGTTGAGCAAGGAATAGGTCTTGTCTATTACATATATGGCTTATGGAACGTTATCTGTGCTAATTTCAGTCTCTGGTTTTATGCAGCACCCCAACGCACCTTTCCCCGTAAGCAAGCACTAGTTGGTTTTCTAAATTTGAGACACTGTTCTGTTTTGTAATTCAGTTCATGTGTAGTCAGGTTTACATTCCATGTATTAGTGATGTCTTATGATGTTTCTTTTTCTGTGTGACGTAGTTCACGTAGAATCACCCTACCTGCATCCACTCACTATGCCGCTACGGGCCTGATGACACAGATTTCATTGCTGAGTGATATTGCATTGCACGTACGTGCCACAACTTCTTTATCCATTTTTGCTTTTTGGGATATTTACCTGATACTGTAGACGAGCTTCTTGGGAACACAGCCGTCCCAAACTTTGGGGTGGCTCTCTGTTTTTGATTTTAATTTCACTAAGCAATAGGGCCATAAGTTCAATTGCCATAGGCTGTGTTTCTTTATTTCTTACGTGCTTCAGGAAACACCATACACTTCTCCAGGGTGGCTGTTCACAATTTACATCCTGCCAATCAGCATAACAAGGCTCCCTGTTCTCCATATCCTGTCCTACCTTTCTGGATTTTACACTTTTTTCAGATGGCCCATTTCCCCTGGGGGCAATGAAATTTCATTGTAGTGCAGATTTCCTTTACAGGCTTGCTTGGTTGGCCAAAAAGGGCGTATGCGTTTTTTCCTGAATATATTCAGGAAAAAAGGGATACACCGTTTTTGGCCAAGTGCATCATTGTCGACGTTGTGCCTCTTTTCCTATGCTTTCAGGGCAATTCCAGTCTACCCCCTGCAATCGTTTTCCTGAAATTCTGCCACGCTTTCAAGTCCCCTTCGCAGGATTACTTCAATATATTTTTGGAAGATAGCTGTCATTTATAACTCTGCAGGTTTGTGAATTACAGTGCCCCTGAGCTCCTTTCTTCTACTTGCTTTCTTGTGAGCTGGGCACAAAACCACAGGATTGCTTCAGGCACTAATCTGTTTCCAGGAGGGCACGCTGAGCCTTTGGTTAATTGCTCTTCCTGGTGCGAAATGAGCATTACATTTGCCCGTGCAGACACCTACAGCTAGTCTCTCATTGGTTCTCCCTATTCCTGTTCATCTTGCACAGAATTTGCAAGCTGTGCCAAAGAGGAGGTTAAAGGCACTTACTCTCCAAGCGGGGAGAGTGTTAGTAAAGCATCTGGAATGGTGAAGCCGAGGACCAGGATACGAAAACTGAGATGCATTTTAAATCATTTCCCAATCACACGGTGGACGATACTCTGGGATTCCCATGCATGTTATAGCTGGAGGAAGAATCCCTTGAACCTGGAGAGTTGGGACCCATGGAATGGGTACCATGCAGTATGACTTCAAAGGGTCTGCATTTGCTCACCGAAACTCACCAATACTATCAGCCTGAAGTGTCCAGCCTTATGTCTCAAACAGGTCTGGGTGTAGATGTGGTCAATCCCGGTTGCATCACATGCCCTGAGTGAATTATTTAAGAATTGCTCTCTATTTCACTGTCTTTGTGTTTTGTTTTCGAAATTTATTTTGATAATGGGATTTATCGGATTTTTACTGCTGCGTTTCGGCCGCTGTACACACGCTTGATTCTCTTACAGAGACATGTATATCCATGGGTTTTAAGATTCTTCCTAGTCAGGTATATTCCTAGGCGTTGAATATGTGGTGTTGGGTGCATTTCGTTGAGCAAGGATTAGGTCTTGTCTATTACATATTTCGCTTATGGAATGTTATCTGTCTAATTTCAGTCTCTGGTTTTATGCAGCACCCCAAGGCACCTTTCCCCATAAGCAAGCATTAGTTGGTTTTCTAAATTTGAGACCCTGTTCTGTTTTGTAAATCAGTTCATGTGTAGTTAAGTTTACATTCCGTGTATTAGTGATATCTTATGATGTTGCTTTTTCTGTGTGACGTAGTTCACGTAGAATCACCGTACCTGCATCCACTCACTATGCCGCTACGGGCCTGATGACACAGATTTCATTGCTGAGTGATGTTGCATTGCACGTACGTGCCACAACTTCTTTAGCCATTTTTTGCTTTCTGGGATATTTACCTGGTACTGTAGACGAGCTTCTTGGGAACACAGCCGTCCCAAACTTTGGGGTGGCTCTCTGTTTTTGATTTTAATTTCCCTAAGCAATAGGACCATATGTGCAATTGCCATAGGCTGTGTTACTTTATTTCTTACGTGTTTCAGGAAACACCATACACTTCTCCAGGGTGGCTGTTGGCAATTTACATCGTGCCAATCTGCATAACAAGGCTCCCTGTTCTCCATATCCTATTGTATCTTTCTGGATTTTACACTTTTTTTCAGATGGCCCTTTTGCCCAGGGGGCAGTGAGATTTCATTGTAGTGCAGATTTCCTTTACAGGCTTGCTTGGTTGGCCAAAAAGTGCGTATGCGTTTTTTCCTGAATATATTCAGGAAAAAACGCATATGCACTTTTTGGCCTAGTGCATCATTGTCGACGTTGTGCCTCTTTTCCTATGCTTTCAGGGCAATTCCAGTCTACCCCCTGCAATCGTTTTCCGGAAATTCTGCCCCGCTTTCAAGTCCCCTTCGCAGGCTTACTTCAATATACTTTTGGAAGATAGCTGTCATTTATAACTCTGCAGGTTTGTGAATTACAGTGCCCCTGAGCTCCTTTCTTCTACTCGCTTTCTTTTGCGCTGGGCACAAAACCGCAGGATTGCTTCAGGCCCTAATCTGTTTCTGGAAGGGCACGCTGAGCCTTTGGTTAATTCCTCTTCCTGGTGGGAAATGAGCGTTACATTTGCCCGTGCAGACATCTATAGCTAGTCTCTCATTGGTTCTACCTATTCCTGTTCATCTTGCACAGAAAATGCAAGCTGTGCCAAACAGGAGGTTAAAGGAACTGACTCTCCAAGTGGGGAGAGTGTTAGTAAAGCCTCTGGAATGGTGAACCCGAGGACCAGGATACGAAACCTGAGATGCATTTTAAATCGTTTCCCAATCACCTGGTGGACCATACTGTGGGTTTCCCATGCATGTTTTAGCTGGAGGAAGAATCCCTTGAACCTGGAGATTTCGGACCCGTGGAATAGGTACCATGCAGTATGACTTCAAAGGGTCTGCATTTGCTCACCGAAACTCACCAATGCTATCAGCCTGAAGTGTCCAGCCTTATGTCTCAAACAGCTCTGGGTTCAGATGTGTTAAATCCCGGTTGCATCACATGCCCTGAGTGAATTATTTAAGAATTGCTCTCTATTTCACTGTCTTTGTGTTTTGTTTTTGAAATTTATTTTGATAATGAGATTTATCGGATTTTCACTGCTGCATTTCGGCCGCTGTACACACGCTTGATTCTATTACGGAGACATATAAATCCATGGGTTTTAAGATTCTTCCTAGTCAGGTATATTCCTAGGCGTTGAATATGTGGTGTTGGGTCCATTTCGTTGAGCAAGGAGTAGGTCTTGTCTATTACATATTTGGCTTATGGAAAGTTATCTGTGCTAATTTCAGTCTCTGGTTTTATGCAGCACCCCAACGCACCTTTCCCAATAAGCAAGCACTAGTTGGTTTTCTAAATTTGAGACCCTGTTCTGTTTTGTAATTCAGTTCATGTGTAGTCAAGTTTACATTCCGTGTATTAGTGATATCTTATGATGTTTCTTTTTCTGTGTGATGTAGTTCACGTAGAATCACCGTACTTGCATCCACTCACTATGCCGCTACGGGCCTGATGACACAGATTTAATTGCTGAGTGATATTGCATTGCACGTACGTGCCACAACTTCTTTATCCATTTTTGCTTTCTGGGATATTTACCTGGTACTGTAGACGAGCTTCTTGGGAACACAGCCATCCCAAACTTTGGGGTGTCTCTCTGTTTTTGATTTTAATTTCCCTAAACAATAGGACCATAAGTGCTATTGTCATAGGCTGTGTTGCTTTATTTCTTACGTGTTTCAGGAAACACCATACACTTCTCCAGGGTGGCTGTTGGCAATTTACATCCTGCCAATCAGCATAACAAGGCTCCCTGTTCTCCATATCCTGTCCTACCTTTCTGGATTTTACACTTTTTTCAGATGGCCCTTTTGCCCGGGGGGCAGTGAGACTTCATTGTAGTGCAGATTTCCTTTACAGGCTTGCTTGGTTGGCCAAAAAGGGCGTATGCGTTTTTTCCTGAGTATATTCAGGATAAAACGCATACGCACTTTTTGGCCAAGTGCATCATTGTCGACGTTGTGCCTCTTTTCCTATGCTTTCAGGGCAATTCCAGTCTACCCCCTGCAATCGTTTTCCTGAAATTCTGCCCCGCTTTCAAGTCCCCTTCGCAGGCTAACTTCAATATATTTTTGGAGGATAGCTGTCGTTTATAACTCTGCATGTTTGTGAATTACAGTGCCCCTGAGCTCCTTTCTTCAACTCGCTTTCTTGTGAGCTGGGCACAAAACCGCAGGATTGCTTCAGGCCCTAATCTGTTTCCAGCAGGGCACACTGAGCCTTTGTTTAATTCTTCTTCCTGGTGGGCAATGAGCGTTACATTTGCCCGTGCAGACACCTACAGCTAGTCTCTCATTGGTTCTCCCTATTCTTGTTCATCTTGGACAGAAATTGCAAGCTGTGCCAAAGAGGAGGTTAAAGGCACTGACTCTCCAAGCGGGGAAAATATTAGTAAAGCATCTGGAATGGTGAACCCGAGGACCAGGATACGAAAACTGAGATGCATTTTAAATCATTTCCCAATCACATGGTGGACGATACTCTGGGTTTCCCATGCATGTTTTAGCTGCAGGAAGAATCCCTTGAACCTGGAGATTTGGGACCCTAGGAATGGGTACCATGCAGTGTGACTTCAAAGGGTCTGCATTTGCTCACCGAAACTCACCAATGCTATCAGCCTGAAGTGTCCAGCCTTATGTCTCAACCAGCTCTGGGTGTAGATGTGGTCAATCCAGGTTGCATCACATGCCCTGAGTGAATTTTTTAAGAATTGCTCTCTATTTCACTGTCTTTGTGTTTTGTTTTCGAAATTTATTATGATAATGGGATTTATCGGATTTTGTCTGCTGTGTTTCGGCCGCTGTACACATGCTTGATTCTCTTACGGAGACATATATATCCATGGGTTTTAAGATTCTTCCTAGTCAGGTATATTCCTAGGCGTTGAATATATGGTGTTGGGTCCATTTCGTTGAGCAAGGAGTAGGTCTTCTCTATTACATATTTGGCTTATGGAAAGTTATCTGTGCTAATTTCAGTCTCTGGTTTTATGCAGCACCCAACGAACCTTTCCCCATAAGCAAGCACTAGTTGGTTTTCTAAATTTGAGACCCTCTTCTGTTTTGTAATTCAGTTCATGTGTAGTCAAGTTTACATTCCGTGTATTAGTGATATCTTATGATGTTTCTTTTTCTGTGTGACGTAGTTCACGTAGAATCACCGTACCTGCATCCACTCACTATGCCGCTACGGGCCAAATGACACAGATTTCATTGCTGAGTGATATTGCATTGTACATACGTGCCACAACTTTATCCATTTTTTGCTTTCTGGGATATTTACCTGGTACTGTAGACGAGCTTCTTGTGAACACAGCCGTCCCAAACATTGGGGTGGCTGTCTGTTTTTGATTTTAATTTCTGTAAGCTATAGGACCATAAGTGGATGTGCCATAGGCTGTGCTGCTTTGTTTCTTACGTGTTTCAGGAAACACCATACACTTCTCCAGGGTGGCTGTTCACAATATACATCCTGCCAAACAGCATAACAAGGCTCCCTGTCCTCCATATCCTGTCCTACCTTTCTGGATTTTACACTTTTTTCAGATGGCCCTTTTGCATGAAGGGCAGTGAGACTTCATTGTAGTGCAGATTTCCTTTACAGGCTTGCTTGGTTGGCCAAAAAGTGCATATGCGTTTTTTCCTGAATATATTCAGGAAAAAAACGCATACGCCCTTTTTGGCCAGGTGCATAATTGTTGACATTGTGCCTCTTTTCCTATGCTTTCAGGGCAATTCGAGTCTACCCCCTGCAATCGTTTTCCTGAAATTCTGCTCCGCTTTCAAGTCCCCTTCGCAGGCTTTCTTCAATATACTTTTGGAACATAGCTGTCATTTATAACTCTGCAGGTTTGTGAATTCCAGTGCCCCTGAGCTCCTTTCTTCAACTCGCTTTCTTGTGAGCTGTGCACAAAACCGCAGGATTTCTTCAGGCACTAATCTGTTTACAGCAGGGCACACTGAGCCTTTGGTTAATTCCTCTTCCTGTTGGGAAATGTGCGTTACATTTGCCCGTACAGACCCCTACAGCTAGTCTCTCATTGGTTCTCCCTATTCCTGTTCATCTTGCACAGAAATTGCAAGCTCTGCCAAAGAGGAGGTTAAAGGCACTGACTCTCCATGCGGGGAGAGTATTAGTAAATCATCTGGAATGGTGAAACCGAGGACCAGAATACGAAAACTGAGATGCATTTTAAATCGTTTCCCAATCACACGGTGGACGATACTCTGGGTTTCCCATGCATGTTTTAGCTGGAGGAAGAATCCCTTGAACCTGGAGATTTGGGAAACATGGCATGGGTACCATGCAGTATGACTTCAAGGGGTCTGCATTTGCTCACCGAAACTCACCAATGCTATCAGCCTGAAGTGTCCAGCCTTATGTCTCAACCAGCTCTGGGGGTAGATGTGTTAAATCCCGGTTGCATCACATGCCCTGAGTGAATTATTTCAGAATTGCTCTCTATTTCACTGTCTTTGTGTTTTTTTTTGAAATTTATTTTGATAATGGGATTTATCGGATTTTCACTGCTGCGTTTATGCCACTGTACCCATGCTTGATTCTCTTCCGGAGACATATAAATCCATGGGTTTTAAGATTCTTCCTAGTCAGGTATATTCCTAGGCGTTGAATATGTGGTGTTGAGTCCATTTCGTTGAGCAAGGAGTAGGTCTTGTCTATTATATATTTGGCTTATGGAATGTTATCTGTGCTAATTTCAGTCTCTGGTTTTATGCAGCACCCCAACGCACCTTTCCCCATAAGCAAGCACTAGTTGGTTTTCTAAATTTGAGACCCTGTTCTGTTTTGTAATTCAGTTCATGTGTAGTCAAGTTTACATTCCGTGTATTAGTGATATCTTATGTTGTTTCTTTTTCTGTGTGACATAGTTCACGTAGAATCACCGTACCTGCATCCACTCACTATGCCGCTATGGGCCTGATGACACAGATTTCATTGCTGAGTGATATTGCATTGCACGTACGTGCCACAACTTCTTTATCCATTTTTTGCTTTCTGGGATATTTACCTGGTACTGTAGACGAGCTTCTTGTGAACACAGCCGTCCCAAATATTGGGGTGGCTGTCTGTTTTTGATTTTAATTTCCGTAAGCTATAGGACCATAAGTGGAACTGGCATAGGCTGTGTTGCTTTGTTTCTTACGTGTTGCAGGAAACACCATACACTTCTCCAGGGTTACTGCTGGCAATGTACATCCTGCCAATCAGCATAACAAGGCTCCCTGTTCTCCATATCCTGTCCTACCTTTCTGGATTTTACACTTTTTTCAGATGGCCCTTTTGCCCGTGGGGCAATGAGATTTCATTGTAGTGCAGATTTCCTTTACAGGCTTGCTTGGTTGGCCAAAAAGGGCGTATGCGTTTTTTCCTGAATATATTCACGAAGAAACGCATACGCACTTTTTGGCCAAGTGCATCATTGTCGACGTTCTGCCTCCTTTCCTATGCTTTCAGGGCAATTCCAGTCTACCCCCTGCAATCGTTTTCCTGAAATTCTGCCCCGCTTTGAAGTCCCCTTCGCAGGCTTACTTCAATATATTTTTGGAAGATGGCTGTCATTTATAACTCTGCAGGTTTGTGAATTACAGTGCCCCTGAGCCCCTTTCTTCAACTCGCTTTCTTGTGAGCTGGGCACAAAACCGCAGGATTGCTTCAGGCCCTAATCTGTTTCCGGCAGTGCACGATGAGCCTTTGGTTAATTCCTCTTCCTGGTGGGAAATGAGCGTTACATTTGCCCGTGCAGACACCTATAGCTAGTCTCTCATTGGTTCTCCCTATTCCTGTTCATCTTGCAAGAAATTGCAAGCTGTGCCAAACAGGAGGTTAAAGTCACTGAGTCTCCTAGCGGGGAGAGTGTTAGTAAAGCATCTGGAATGGTGAACGCGAGGACCAGGAAACGAAAACTGAGATGCATTTTAAATCGTTTCCCAATCACACGGTGGACGATACTCTGGGTTTCCCATGCATGTTTTAGCTGGAGGAAGAATCCCTTGTACCTGGAGAGTTGGGACCTATGGAATGGGTACCATGCAGTATGACTTCAAAGGGTCTGCATTTGCTCACCGAAACTCACCAATGCTATCAGCCTGAAGTGTCCAGCCTTATGTCTCCACCAGCTCTGGGTGTAGATGTGGTCAATCCCGGTTGCATCACATGCCCTGAGTGAATTATTTAAGAATTGCTCTCTATTTCACTGTCTTTGTGTTTTGTTTTCGAAATTTATTTTGATAATGGGATTTATCAGATTTTCACTGCTGCGTTTCGGCCGCTGTACATACGCTTGATTCTCTTATGGAGATATATATATCCATGGGTTTTAAGATTCTTCCTAGTCAGGTATATTCCTAGGCGTTGAATATGTGGTGTTGGGTCCATTTCGTTGAGCAAGGAGTAGGTCTTGTCTATTACATATTTGGCTTATGGAAAGTTATCTGTGCTAATTTCTGTCTCTGGTTTTATGCAGCACCGCAACGCACCTTTCCCCATAAGCAAGCACTAGTTGGTTTTCTAAATTTGAGACCCTGTTCTGTTTTGTAATTCAGTTCATGTGTAGTCAAGTTTACATTCCGTGTATTAGTAATATCTTATGATATTTCTTTTTCTGTGTGACGTAGTTCACGTAGAATCACCGTACCTGCATCCACTCACTATGCCGCTACGGGCCTGATGACACAGATTTCATTGCTGAGTGATACTGCATTGTACGTATGTGCCACAACTTCTTTATCCATTTTTTGCTTTCTGGGATATTTACCTGATACTGTAGACAAGCTTCTTGTGAACACAGCCGTCCCAAATATTGGGGTGGCTGTCTGTTTTTGATTTTAATTTCCGTAAGCTATAGGACCATAAGTGGAAATGCCATAGGCTGTGTTGCTTTGTTTCTTAAGTGTTTCAGGAAACACCATACACTTCTCCAGGGTGGCTGCTGGCAATTTACATCCTGCCAATCAGCATAACAAGGCTCCCTGTTCTCCATATCCTGCCCTACCTTTCTGGATTTTCCCCTTTTTTATTTGGCCCTTTTGCCCGGGGGGCAGTGAGACTTCATTGTAGTGCAGATTTCCTTTACAGGCTTGCTTGGTTGGCCAAAATGGGCCTATGCATTTTTGCCTGAATATATTCAGGAAAAAACGCATACGCCCTTTTTGGCCAAGTGCATCATTTTCGACGTTTGCCTCTTTTCCTATGTTTTCAGGGCAATTCCAGTCTACCCCCTGCAATCGTTTTCCTGAAATTCTGCCCCGCTTTGAAGTCCCCTTCGCAGGCTTACTTCAGTATATTTTTGGAAGATGGCTGTCATTTATAACTCTGCAGGTTTGTGAATTACAGTGCCCCTGAGCTCCTTTCTTCAACTCGCTTTCTTGTGAGCTGGGCACAAAACCGCAGGATTGCTTCAGGCCCTAATCTGTTTCCGGCAGTGCACGATGAGCCTTTGGTTAATTCCTCTTCCTGGTGGGAAATGAGCGTTACATTTGCCCGTGCAGACACCTATAGCTAGTCTCTCATTGGTTCTCCCTATTCCTGTTCATCTTGCAAGAAATTGCAAGCTGTGCCAAACAGGAGGATAAAGTCACTGACTCTCCTAGCGGGGAGAGTGTTAGTAAAGCATCTGGAATGGTGAACGCGAGGACCAGGAAACGAAAACTGAGATGCATTTTAAATCGTTTCCCAATCACACGGTGGACCATACTCTGGGTTTCCCATGCATGTTTTAGCTGGAGGAAGAATCCCTTGAACCTGGAAAATTGGGACCCATGGAATTGGCACCATGCAGTATGACTTCAAAGGGTCTGCATTTGCTCACCGAAACTCACCAATGCTATCAGCCTGAAGTGTCCAGCCTTATGTCTCAACCAGCTCTGGGTGTAGATGTGGTCAATCCCGGTTGCATCACATGCCCTGAGTGAATTATTTAAGAATTGCTCTCTATTACACTGTCTTTGTGTTTTGTTTTTGAAATTTATTTTGATAATGGGATTTATCGGATTTTCACTGCTGCGTTTTGGCCACTGTACAAACGCTTGCTTCTCTTACGGAGACATATATATCCATGGGTTTTAAGATTCTTCCTAGTCAGGTATATACCTAGGCGTTGAATATGTGGTGTTGGGTCCATTTCGATGAGCAAGGAGTAGGTCTTGTCTATTACATATTTGGCTTATGGAAAGATATCTGTGCTAATTTCAGTCTCTGTTTTTATGCAGCACCCCAACGCACCTTTCCCCATAAGCAAGCACTAGTTGGCTTTCTAAATTTGAGACCCTGTTCTGTTTTGTAATTCAGTTCATGTGTAGTCAAGTTTACATTCCGTGTATTAGTGATATCTTATGATGTTTCTTTTTCTGTGTGACGTAGTTCACGTAGAATCACCGTACCTGCATCCACTCATTATGCCGCTACGGGCCTGATGACACAGATTTCATTGCTGAGTGATATTGCATTGTACGTAAGTGCCACAACTTCATTATCCATTTTTTGCTTTCTGGAATATTTACCTGATACTGTAGACAAGCTTCTTGTGAACACAGCCGTCCCAAATATTGGGGTGGCTGTCTGTTTTTGATTTTAATTTCCGTAAGCTATAGGACCATAAGTGGAAGTGCCATAGGCTGTGTTGCTTTGTTTCTTACGTGTTTCAGGAAACACCATACACTTCTCCAGGGTGGCTGCTGGCAATTTACATCCTGCCAATCAGCATAACAAGGCTCCCTGTTCTCCATATCCTGTCCTACCTTTCTGGATTTTACACTTTTTTCAGATGGCCCTTTTGTCCGGGGGGCAGTGAGACTTCATTGTAGTGCAGATTTCCTTTACAGGCTTGCTTGGTTGGCCAAAAAGGGCGTATGCGTTTTTTCCTGAATATATTCAGGAAAAAACGCATACGCCCTTTTTGCCCAAGTGCGTCATTGTCTACGTTCTGCCTCTTTTCCTATGCTTTCAGGGCAATTCCAGTCTACCCCCTGCAATCGTTTTCCTGAAATTCTGCCCCGCTTTCAAGTCCCCTTCGCAGGCTTACTTCAATATATTTTTGGAGGATAGCTGTCATTTATAACTCTGCAGGTTTGTGAATTACAGTGCCCCTGAGCTCCTTTCTTCAACTGGCTTTCTTGTGAGCTGGGCACAAAACCGCAGGATTGCTTCAGGCCCTAATCTGTTTCCAGCAGGGCACGCTGAGCCTTTGGTTAATTCCTCTTCCTGGTGGGAAATGAGAGTTACATTTTCCCGTGCAGACACCTATAGCAAGTCTCTCATTGGTTCTCCTTATTCCTGTTCATCTTGCACAGAAATTGCAAGCTGTGCCAAACAGGAAGTTAAAGGCACTGACTCTCCAAGCGGGGAGAGTGTTAGTAAAGCATCTAGAATGGTGAACACGAGGACCAGGATACGAAAACTGAGATGCATTTTAAATCGTTTCCCAATCACACGGTGGACCATACTGTGGGTTTCCCATGCATGTTTTAGCTGGAGGAAGAATCCCTTGAACCTGGAGAGTTGGGACGCATGGAATAGGTACCATGCAGTATGACTTCAAAGGGTCTGCATTTGCTCACCGAAACTCACCAATGCTATCAGCCTGAAGTGTCCAGCCTTATGTCTCAACCAGCTCTGGGTGTAGATGTGTTAAATCCCGGTTGCATCACATGCCCTGAGTGAATTATTTAAGAATTGCTCTCTATTTCACTGTCTTTGTGTTTTGTTTTTGAAATTTATTTTGATAATGGATTTATCGGATTTTCACTGCTGCGTTTATGCCGCTGTACACACGCTTGATTCTCTTACGGAGACATATAAATCCATGGGTTTTAAGATTCTTCCTAGTCAGGTATATTCCTAGGCGTTGAATATGTGGTGTTGAGTCCATTTCGTTGAGCAAGGAGTAGGTCTTCTCTATTACATATTTGGCTTATGGAATGGTATCTGTGCTAATTTCAGTCTCTGATTTTATGCCGCACCCCAAGGCACCTTTCCCCATAAGCAAGCACTAGTTGGTTTTCTAAATTTGCGACCCTGTTCTGTTTTGTAATTCAGTTCATGTGTAGTCAACTTTACATTCCATGTATTACTAATATCTTATGTCTTTTTCTTTTTGAATTATGTGACTTCGAATGATCACACGTAACTCCTCTGGAGTTGTTATAACTGGCCGTATTTCATTGATTTCCAGGCTGATTAATATTCCACTCTACATATGTACCACATCTCTATCCGTTTTTTCTCTGCAGATACATTTAAGTTATATCCTAGTCGAGGATCTTTTAAACAGAGTGGTGGTAAACATTGGGGTGCCTGTGTCCTCTCGATTTTTGTTTTTCCCAAGATATACGTCCATGAGTGCAAGTGCCCTGTGCTCGGTAGCTCATTTTTTAGATGCTTTAGTAAACACAATACACTTATCCAGAGTGACCGTTGGCAATATACATTTCCACTATAAGACTCACAGGGCTCCCTTTTCTCCTTGCCCTGTCCTGCATTTCTGGTGTTTACACTTTATGAGGACGGCTCTTCTGACTGATGCAAAGTGATATGTTTTGTAATATTGATTTCCAGTGCCCACCTGTTTGGTTGGCTAAAAAAGTGTATGCCCTTTTCTTGAATATATACAGAAAAAGACGCATACACCCTTTTTGGCCAACTGCAATGTTGGCAATGTTCAGCCCCTTTTCTTGTGCTTAATGGCGAGTCCTTTCTACCTCTTCCAATCCCTTTCCTGCCATTCTCCTTTGCTTACAAGTCCTTTTCTCTGACTTTCCTCAAGACATTTTTCAGTGATAGATATTTTCAATTCTGCAGTTTCGTGAATTTTAGTGCCCCTGAGTTCCATTTTCCAACTTGTGTTTATGGGAACTGGCCACAAAGCATCAGGATTCCTCAAGCCCTATTCTGTTTCCATGGGCAACCCTAGCCTTTGGTCAATTCGTCTTCCTGATTGGAAATTAGAGTGACATGTGCCTATCCGAACACCTAGGACTTGTCTCTCATTGTTCCTCCTCCTTCTGCTTCATCCTCTGGACAAATTCCAAACTGTATGCAACAGGATGTTGACAGTGCTGACATCTCCAAGTGGGGAGACTCTTAGTAAAGACGCTGGAGTGGTGAACCCTAGCACCAAGGGATGAGGAGATGAGATGCCTTTTCCAAACTTTTCCCGATCAGATGGTATACCATCCTCTGGGTGTGACAGGCATGTTTTAGTTGTAGGAAGGGTCCCATTCATGTGAGGAGAACACCAGGGGATTTTAAATATCAGTGTCTCTCCGCATCCCAAACTGGGGAATTTTTTAAGCTACGGCTACACATATGTTCATTAAGGGCCTTGGGAAGTAGGCAGAGTCCAAACTTTAGATGATTGAAGTCTTCAGGGTCAGAAGCACTCACCACTGTCTTCCCTTAGATTCCATTTTTACTGTCATTGATGGATGATGTCAATAAAAATATCTATTCATTTTCAGATCATTTCCCCTTATAGGTTATTGCAAAATATTGAGTGTAGTTCCCTGTGCTATACAGTAGTTCCTTGCTGATGATTTCATACATAGCAGTGTGTATGTTTTAATCCCAAACTGTTAATTTATCCCTCCTCCTACCATTTCCTTTTGGTAATAATAAATTATAAGATTTTATGCTTCTCAGAAATGGGGGAGCTGAAAGAGAGGTATCATTTTCAATGCAAAAGCATTTAAAACAAGATTGAAGCTTTAACCAAGATTATTAGATGTACATCCTTGGAAAGAAATCACTTTGTTTCTCTAATATTGACCTGACAAAGAAGACAAACCTTTTCACTGAACTTGCTTATAAGAAAGTGATGGAAATATCAAATGGAAGTGTTAGAAACATCTTATTTTACCCGAGCCTTATACACTGTTCTATGTTAATTACAGTTTGGCTCACACATCTGTTCATTGAAGTTACAATGTTCTCAATTTCTGTTACTGATCCTCCAGAGTGGACGCCAACAAGTGTCCCCCTGCCCAGTGTCATTGGAGCCAATAGATCGAGACTGAGTTTGGTTCAAAAGCAAAGGAAACTTTATATTTTGATCAGAGAATGGAGAGGTGCTACCCTGTGGGCTGTGGGCTGGGCTGCTGTGTAGAGATCCTGTCAGAGTCACGTTGAGGGAGGGGACTGAGCTCTCGAGGACCTGGTTGGCTGCAGCTTAGGCTCTATGTCACGGAGTCTGAACTGGGCCCCAGGAGCTGAAGTGTCATCGAGCCATTCTGCTCTAGGAAATCTGGTCTCAAGTGCCGGGTGTGGAACCTCTGTATGCGGGACCCTAGGAGCACCTGAAATTAGACAAAGCACAAAGGATAAAAATGGTTAGACTTTATTTTATTGCCCAGATTCTATTTTTATCTCCCAGGCATTTTTAAGGGGCTTTGCCTGGGACAAACCTCTCTTCTGCCTTTTGTCCCTTTCCTCATTCTTGGAGTGCTGCGGGTGCAGACCCTTCTTCTGTAACTGCTGAGTGCTGGGTTAGGAGGCCTCATACCCGTTGGCGAGGGTCAGATCTTCTCCCCAGCAGCCTCCAGGTGATGTTGATTGTCCCCAGGCCTCCTGCCTCCCTGCTCGTCCGCCTGAGCACCAGTATTGGAAGTGTTATAGATTCTAATGACCTTTAAGGGTCCAGAAAGGAGATGTGCAGTGGCGCTGTGAGGTCCAGTTTCACCCCGCCCCACATTTGTTCGGCCACCTTAGGCTGACCGTTTCTGCCAGCCTAGATGCTCTGACTGACCGTTTCTGCCAGCCTAGATGCTCTGACCAACAGTCTGCGCTTTCTTCCATTAGGCCCCTGAATTAACGTAAAAACAGCACCAGGTGTCAGGATCCTGCCCGCTCAGCTCCCAGACAGTCCAGGGTCAGTGGTGATGAAGGATCATGATGGTCACTGAGTCAAGAGCCTTTGGAAGTAAACAGGAGTCCAGCCGGTCTTATTGGCCACCATCATCAGGGTGTCTGTAGGCTTTTCTATGGTGACAGCATGATATACGGTTACCCCGCCAAGATTATTAGCTCCCCTCTGGGTACAGTAAGTACTGCAAGCAGTAGTCTACTCTTTTGGGACACACTCTTGTTGTTTTATGAGAGGAACTCCAGGTCAAGTGATGGTCACACGGGTCGTAATGGTGCCCCGTTGCCCCCGGTTATCTCTCTGGAGTTTGGAGTTGGAGGGCCTCCTCAATCGAGGTCAGTGTGCCCACGGAGCAAACCCTGCAACTTCAGGGCATGGTTAGGGCTTAGGATCACCACGTGGGGTCCGTTTCCCTTAGAAGGGAGGTGGCCTTTTGGGCTGCTGATTTCCAGGTTTTCAGATACCACCAGTATCTTGGCCAGATGTGGTGGTGTGCCAAGCCCCTTGGTGACCACAGTTTATCATACCTGGATGGCATTCTTGCATTGTTCCATTTCAAGTGGTCCCAGTTTTTACACTAATACTCCAATGGCGATTCACCTTTCACCAGGAATGTAAAGGTCAAAGGGTTTAGCTAAATTAGGGAGTTCCAGGGCAAGGGTCTGAATTGACTGCTCTTTCCATTCTTGAAAGGCCACTTCTGGATTCTATTCAAAAGGATCATCATCTTTTCCTTTCAGTGTTTCATATAGAGGCCCAGCTAGTAGACTGTAGTTAGGGATCCAGAGGCAGGAAACCCTGGCTTCCCCAGGAACCCCTAAGCTGTCTTCTAGTTTCAGAAAGGGGTAAGGCTGTAAATTGTTTCTTCCCTTTCCTGGGATGGGCTTCTCCGACCTTCTGTGAGAATGAAGCCCAGGCAGGTCACCGTAGTCTGTGATACTTGAGCTTTTTCGTGGACAACTTCTATCCTTTATTGGCTTGGTAGTTCTGAGGCCTCCTTAGTAGGGCTGGCGATCAGAATGTCGTCTGAATATTGAAGGAGTGTTTCCTTTTCCAGAGGTAGAACTTTTAGGTCTTTAGCTGACCTTTCCCCAAAGATGGTGTGGGAATTTTTGAACCCTTGGGGCAAGACAGCCTGGAAGTATTGTTTTAGTTGTATGTTGAGTCCTGTCACTCACAAGCCAAAATT
Organism: Phocoena phocoena; assembly: GCF_963924675.1. Taxonomy (NCBI): domain Eukaryota; kingdom Metazoa; phylum Chordata; class Mammalia; order Artiodactyla; family Phocoenidae; genus Phocoena; species Phocoena phocoena. Next base: position 188,083 of record NW_027077717.1, on the reverse strand, counting down.
TCTTGTGACTCTGGGACTAATGGAATACAAAAGAAGGCATCAGTGAAGACTAATACAGAATACCAAGTCCTGGTGGTTGGTAGAATGACCAGCAGGGTGTAGGATTTAGGAACTACTGGAGGTATATCCTCAGTGGCTTCACTGACTGTCCTGACATCCTTTACCAGGACTCCAGCAGCGCATGGGGCTCTCGAGGTCAGGCCAATCCCAGGATATGGAGCTCACCTGGGCAGGTACCCTACCCCCACCCCAGCCCACGGGGCTCTCGTGTTCAGGCCCCTCCCAGGATATGGGATTCCCTGGGCAGGTCCTCTGCAGTCCATGGGGCTCCCGTGGTCAGGCCCCTCCCAGGATACAGAGCTACCCTTGCAGGTACCTTGGCAGGGCTGGGCACACAGGAACCGTGCACATAGCCCTCATTGCAGAGCACTCCCAGCTCACCTGTCGCTCAGATCTGACACAGAGCACCTCAGAGCAGGAATTGAACTAACAAACAGCAGTTCTGACAGGTCTGTGACCCTGGGCATCACTCTGTGCGGCCTCCTCCACCTGGTCTTCCAGAGACTTCCACTGCACCCGGGGCACCAGGCCTCTGTCTCCAACCACCACCCACCCCTCCTCTCCCTGACTCCTGGGTTCCTCTCATTAGAAGAGGGTTTTCTTGAAGTTGTCTCCCACTCATGGGCCAGATAATATAATTAGAAAACAAGCCAGAGCTGCAGCCCCTTGTCTATCCTGACTCTCAGGAGCCCACACCTGTTCCTTGGACCTGGCCAATTCAGCAAGTTCCATTTTCAGCAACTGTGAGCCCCTGAGGGGTGATTATTGGCTGGCTTGGGAAGCCTGACCGTGCCGGCCAGCCCTCCCCAGGTGTGCCTGGGTTGAGATCAATATAAACACCGCTCCAGGCAGCAAGAACCCCTGCAGCTGTGCCTGACGCCATTTTCTCTGCCCTGTCAGCAGTCTCGGGGCTCGGCTGGTGGGAGGGAGTGAGAGGCCACAGCTTTGTGGGTGTCCCAGTGTGAGTGGGGCTCTGCTGGACTTTCTGCAGCAGTTGCCAAGATGCTACCTGCTAAAGAAGAGGATGTGTCACCCACACCTGCCGCTGGAATTTCTCCCTGGGCACAGGTGAGGAAGGAAGAAAGCAGTGGGGGCCGGGACAGCAGGGGTATCTCAGGCAGGGAAATGGAGAGCTTCCAGAAGAGCACCCAGGGCCAGGACCATCCTGGCTGGCCTGCAGGCACCAAGTCGGCTGGCATGCTGTCCCTCATGTGGCTCCATGGCCCTTCCTCTAGGTTTTCAAGTCCTTGTACATATTCAGGTGTTTAGCCTTGGAAGGGTGGGAACATTTCAGCAGCAGCTGGCCTGGGGCTCGGCCCACGTTTACTCACAGATACCTCGGCACCGTCCCCCAGCTTTGCAGTGAGGACGCTTGTTGCGAGGAGCATGCTGGCTGAGTGAGAGATGATTCCCCACCACTGACCAACTTCAGAATTGTTTGCAATTGGAGCAAGTGCCCTGAAACGGTTTTCCTCTGTGTAACTGGTGGGTTCTGTTCTTTTTTATCTTTTTTTCGTTTTTGGTTCAAGGTAGATTTTATTCCTCTTTTGTGTATTTACAGATATAAGCATGGAAATAATTTATTCATATAAATACATGTATGTGAAGGGAAGAATATTTTTTCTGTTTTACTTTTTTTAATTTTATTTTTTTATTTTGAATTTAATTTTATATTTTTATACAGCAGGTTGTTTTTGGTTATCTACTTTATACATATAAATGTATACATACCAATCCCAATATCTCAACTCCTCCCACCACCATCCCCAACAGCTTTCCCCCCTTGTTGTCCATACGTTTGTTGTATACATGTATTGCTCTATTTCTGCCTTGCAAAACGGTTCATCTGTACAATTTTTCTAGGTTCCACATATATGCATTAATATACAAGATTTGTTTTTCTCTTTCTGACTTACTTCACTCTGTATGACAGTCTCTAGATCCATCAACGTCTCTACAAATGTCCCAATTTCATTCCTTTTTATGGCTTAGTAATATTCCATTTTATATATGTACCACATCTTTATGCATTCGTCTGTCTGTGGGCATTTAGGTTGCTTCCATTTCCTGGATAGTGTAAATAGTGATGCAATGAACATTGTGGTGAATGTCTCTTTTTGATTTATGGTTTTGTCTGGGTATATGCCCAGTAGAGGGATTGCTGTATCATATGGTAATTCTATTCTTAGTTTTATAAGAAACTCCATAATGTTCTCCACAGTGACTGTATCAATTTACGTTCCCAACAATAGTGGAAGAGGATTCCTTATCTCCACACCGTTTCCAGCATTTGTTGTTTGTAGATTTTCTGATGATGCCCATTCTAATAGGTGTGAGGTGATACACCATGGATGAGTCTATTTCATTGAGCAAAGAGTAGGTCTTGTTTATTACGTATTTGGCTTATGGAATGGTATGTGTGCTAATTTCAATCTGTTTTTATACAGCAGCCCAACTCAACTTTCCCCTTAAGCAAGCATAAGGTTTTTATCTAAATGTGAGACTCTGTTCGGTTTTGTAATTCAGTTTATGTGTAGCCAAGTTTACACTCCCTCTATTAGTGATATCTTATGATAATTATCTTTCTTTGTGTGACATATTTCTCTTAGAATCATCATAATTAAATCCACTCAATTTGCTGCTACAGGCCTGATGACATTGATTTCACTGCTGAGTGATATTCCGTTGTACGTAAGTAGCACAACTTCTTTATCCATTTTTTTCTTTCTGGGATATTTAATTTGTACTGGACTCGAGGTTCTTGTAAACACAGCAGCCCTAAATTTTGTGTTGGCTGTGTCTTGTTGATTTTAATTTTCCTAAGCTATAGGGCCAAAAGTGGAAGTGCCCTAGGCTCTGTAGCTTTGTTTTTTAGATGTTTCAGGATACACCATGAACATCTCCAGAGTGTCTGTTGGCAATTTACATCCCGCCCATCAGCATAACACGGCTCCCTGTTCTCCATGGCCTGTCCTGTGTTTCTGGTTTTTACACTTTATTCAGATGGCCTTTTTGACGAATGGGAAATGTGACTTCATTGTAGTGTGGATTTCCATTGCTGGAGTGCTTGGTTGGCCAAAATGTTCATATGCGTTTTTTCCTGAATATATTCAGGAAAAATGTATACGCACTTTTTGTCCATGTGCATCACTGTCAAAGATCTGCCGCTTTTCATATGCTTTAAATGCAATTCCAATCTACCTCTTGAAATATGATTCCTGCAATTCTGCCTCGTTTTCAAGTCCTCTTTGCAGACTTACTTCGATATATTTTTGCCAATAGCTGTCATTTATCTCTGCAGGTTTGTGAATTACAGTGCCCCTGAGCTCCTTTCTTAACTCGCTTCCTTGTAAGCTGGCCACAAAACTGCAGGTTTGCTTCAGGCCATAATCAGGGTCCGGCACGGCACTCTGAGCCTTTGGTTAATTCCTCTTCCTGGTGGGAAATTAGAGTTAAATGTGCCCCTCCAGATACCTGCCTCACTCCCAGCCACATGGTGATGTATGTCCTCAGGTTTGAGGCCATATGTGATGGGTTCCTCATCTTTTGATGATGTGGCCCCACTGGTGTGTGGACACTCCTGCCTGGTTCCCATCCCCTTGGTGATGTGGGCCCTCTGGTGAGACTCTGATCCTGGTTGGGTTCCTCACACATCCGTGAGGTGAGCCCTCTTCTCTGAGGTCACTCCTGCCTGGCTGGCACAACCCGCCTTGTTGACTTCGGCACCCTGGTGGCAGTTGGAGCCTGCTGGGAGCCTCCTTCCCGCGGTGATGAGGCCCTCTGGCGTCAGGCCCTAACGGCGGGGTTCCCACATTTTCTGATACGTGCTAAGTGGTACGAGGGCACTCCTGCCAGGTTCTCATCCTCATGAGCGTGTGGGCCTTCTGTTCTGAGGTCCTAACGGCTGGGTTGCTCACACTTTCATGATGTGGGCCCTCTGCTGTGAGGTCAATCCTGCCTGGCTGGCGCACGTCGCCTTGGCGACGTGGACCCTCTGGTGGCAGTTGGAGCGTGCTGGGGCCTCCTCCCCTCAGTGATGAGGGCCTTCTGGTGTCAGGCCCTAAGTGCTGGGCTCCACACATTTTCTGATGTGTGCCCAGTGGTGCGAGTCACTCCTGCCAGGTTCCCATCCCCATGGGCATGTGGGACTTCTGTTCTGTGGTCCCAACTGCTGGGTTGCTCACAGTTTCATGATGTGGGCCCTTTGCTGTGTGTTCACTCTGGCCTGTATCCCATAGTGTCAGTGCTCTGGGCCTCCAGCTTGGAGTTTCCAACTTCTCGATTCCTCACCTTTTTTATTCTATGGGCCCTCGGTTGTGCGTCTCCTCCTGCATGCCTCACTCCCAGCCCCTTCGTGATGTGTGTCCCCTTGTTTGAGGCCACATGTGCTGTGTTCCTCACCTTTCTATAATGTGGCCACACTGGTGTGAGGACACTCTTGCCTGGTTCCCATTCCCTTGGTGATGTTGGCCCCACTGCTGTTAGGACAGTCTTGCCTGTTTCCCATCACCTTGGTGATGTTGGCCCTCTGGTGAGAGTCTGATCCTGGTTAGGTTCCTCACCCTTCTGTGAGGTGGGCCCTCTGCTCTGAGGTCACTCCTGCCTGGCTGGCACACCCCGCCTTGGCAACGTCGGCCATATGGTGGCAGTTGGAGCCTGCTGGGAGCCTCCTCCCCTCGGTGATGAGGGCCCTCTGGCCTCAGGCCCTAACTGCTGGGTTCCCACATTTTCTGATTCGTGCTAAGTGGTGCAAGGACACTCCTGCCAGGTTCCCATCCCCATGGGGATGTGAGCCTTCTGCTCTGAGGTCCCAACGGCTGTGTTGCTCACAGTTTCATGATGAGGGCCCTCTGGTGTGAGTTCACTCCGGCCTAGATCCCATAGCCTCGCTGCTCCTGGCTGCCTGCCGGAGGTTCCAACTGTGGGATTCCTCACCTTTTTTATTCTATGGTCCCTCTGTTTTGAGGATCCTCTGGCCTGCCTCACTCCCAGCCCCTTGGTGATGTGTGTCCTCAGGTTTGAGGCCACGTGTGCTGGGTCCCTCAAATTATGGTGATGTAGCCCCACTGGTGTGAGGACACTCCTGCCTGGTTCCCATTCCCTTGGTGATGTTGGCCCTCTGGTGACAGTCTGATCCTTGTTGGGTTCCTCACACTTCTGTGAGGTGGGCTTTCTGCTCTGAGGTCACTCCTGCCTGGTTGGCACACCCCGCCTTGGTGACATCGGCCTTATGGTGGCAGTTGGAGCCTGCTGGGAGCCTCCTCCCCTCGGTGATGAGGGTCCTCTGGCCTCAGGTCCTAACTGCTGGGTTCCCACATTTTCTGATTCGTGGAAGTGGGCCGAGGACACTCCTGTCAGGTTCCCATCCCCATAGGGATGTGGGCCTTCTGCTCTGAGGTCCCATCCGCTGGGTTGCTCACAGTTTCATGAAGTGGGACCTCTGCTGTGAGTTCGCTGTGGCTTGGATCCCATAGGGTCTGTGCTCTGGGCGGCCTACTGGCCGGTTCCAACTGCTGGACTCCTCACAACTTTTATTCTGTGGGCTCTGTTTTGTGAGGATACTCCTGCTTGCCTCACTCCTAGCCCCTTGGAGATGTGGGTCCCCTGTTTTAGGCCACATGTTCTGGGTTCCTCACCTTTCTATAATGTGGCCACACTGGTGTGAGGACCCTCCTGCCTGGTTCCGATCCCCTTGGTGATGTGGGCCCTCTGGTGTGAGTCTTATCCTGGCTGGTTTCCTCACCCTTCTGTGAGGTAGGCCCTCTGCGGTGAGGTCACTCCTGCCTGGCTGGCACACATCACCTTGGTGACGTGGGCCCTCAGTTGGGAGTTGGTGTCTGCTGCGAGTCTCCGTCCCTCGGTAATGAGGGCCCTCTTGCGTCAGACCCTAACTCCTGGGCTCCCAAAATTTGCAGATGTGCGACCTGTGGTGCGAGTACACTCCTGTCAGGTTCCCAACCCCATGGGAATTTGGGCCTTCTGCTCTGAGGTCCCAACGTCTGGGGTGCTCACAGTTTCATGATGAGGGCCCTCTGATGTGCGTTCATTCCGGCCTAGATCCCATAGGCTTGCTGCTCCTGGGCGCCTGCTGGGAGGTTCCAACTGCGGGATTCCTCACCTTTTTTATTCTATGGGCCCTCTGTTTTGAGGCTCCTCCTGCCTGCCTCAATCCCAGCCCCGTTGTGATGTGTGTCCTCTGGTGTGAGGCCACGTGTGCTGGGTCCCTCACCTTTCGATGATGTGGCCCCAATGGTGTGAGGACACTCGTGCCTGTTTCCCAGCCCCTTGGTGATGTGGCCCCTCTGGTGAGAGTCTGATCCTGGCTGGGTTCCTTACCGTTCTGTGAGGTGGGCCCTGTGCTCTGAGGTAACTCCTGCCTGGCTTGCTCCCATTGCCTTGGTGTCGACGGCCCTCTGGTGGCAGTTGGATCCTTTTGGAGACTCCTATCCTCGGTGATGAGGTCCATCTGGCGTCAGGCTCTAACTGCTGGGCTCCCCATGTTTTCTGATGTGAGCCCAGTGATGCCAGGACACTCGTGAAATGTTCCCATCCCCATGGCGATATGGGCCTTCTGCTCTGAGGTTCCAACGACTGGGTTGCTCACAGTTTCCTGATGTTAGCTCTCTGGTGTTAGTTCACTCATTCCTAGACCCCATAGCCTCTGTACTCTGGGCCGCCTGCTGGGAAGTTCCAACTGCTGGGTTCCTCACCTTTTTTATTCTTTGGGCCCTGTGTTGGGAGGCTCCTCCTGCCTGTGTCACTCCCAGCCCCTTGGTGATGTAGGTCCTCTGGTTTGTGGCCACATGTGCCAGTTTCCTCATCTTTTAGTGATGTGGCCCCACTGGTGTGAGGACACTCATGCCTGGTTCCCGTCCCCTTGGTGATATGGGCCCTCTGGTGAGAGTCTGATCCTGGTTGGGTTCCTCACACTTCTTTGAGGTGGGCCGTCTGCTGTGAGGTCACTCCTGCCTGGCTGGCACACCCCGCCTTGGCGACGTGGGCCCTCTTGTGGTAGTTGGAACATGCTGGGAGCCTCCTCCCCTCAGTGATGAGGGCCCTCTGGCGTCAGGCCCTAACTGCTGGGTACCTACATTTTCTGATATGTGCTAAGTGGTGCGAGGACACTCCTGCCATGCTCCCAACACCTTGGGGATGTGGACCTTCTGCTCTGAGGTCCAAATGGCTGGGTTGCTTGCAGTTTCATGATGTGGACCCTCTGCTGTGAGTTTACTGCGGCCTGAATCGCATAGACTTGGTGCTCTTGGCCGCCTGCTGGGAGGTTCCCATTGCTGGATTCCTCAGCTTTTTTATTCTATGGGCCCTGTGTTGTGAGGCTACTCCTGCCTGCCTCATTCCGAGCCCCTTGGAGATGTGGGTCTTCTGGTTTAGGTCACATGTGCTGGGTTCCTCACCTTTCTATGATGTGGCCACACTGGTGTGAAGACTCTCCTGCCTGGTTCTGATCACCTTGGTGATGTGGGCCCTGTGGTGAGAGTCTTATCCTGGCTGTGTTTCTCACCCTTCTGTGAGGTAGGCCCTCTGTGGTGAGGTCACTCCTACCTGGCTGTCACACGTCACCTTGGCGACGTGGGCCCTCAGTTGGGTGTTGGTGCCTGATTGGAGTCTCCTCCCCTTGGTAATGAGGGCCCTCTGGCGTCAGGCCCTAACTCCTGGGTTCCCTAAATTCTCTGATGTGTGCCCTGTTGTGCGAGTACACTTCTGACAGGTTCCCAACCCCATGGGAATGTGGGCCTTCTGCTCTGAGATCCCAACGCCTAGGTTGCTCACAGTTTCATGATGACGGCCCTCTGGTGTGAGATCACTCCGGCCTGGATCCCATAGTCTCGCTGCTCCTGGCCGCCTGCTGGGAGGTTCCAACTGCGGGATTCTTCACCTCTTTAATTCTATGGTCCCTCTGTTTTGAGGCTCCTCCTGCCTGCCTCAATCCCAGCTCCCTTGTGATGTGTGTCCTCTGGTTTGAGGCCACGTGTGCTGGGTCCCTCACTTTTCGGTGATGTGGCCCCACTAGTGTGAGGACACTCCTGCCTGGTTCCCATTTCCTTGGTGATGTGGGCCCTCTGGTGAGAATCTGATCCTCTTTGGTTCTTCACACTTCTGTGAGGTTGACCCTCTGCTCTGAGGTCACTCCTGCCTGGTTGTTGCACTCCGCATTGGCGACATCACCCCTCTGGTAGCAGTCGGAGCTGGCTGGGAGCCACCGCCCCTCGGTGATGAGGGCCCTCTGGCATCAGGCACTAATTGCTGGGCTCCCCACATTTTTTCATGTGTGCCCACTCTTGCGATGACACTCCTGCTTGTTTCCCTTCCCCATGGGGATGTGGGCCTTCTGCTCTGAGGTCACAACGGCTGGGTTGCTTACAGAATCACAATGAGGGACCTCTGTTGTGACTCCATGCCGGCCTGGATCTCATAGCCTCAGTGCTCTGGGCCGCCTGCTAGGAAGATCCAACAGCTGGTTTCCACACATTTTGTATACAATGGGACATGTGTTGTGAGGTTAATCCTGCCTGCCTCACTCCGAAACCCATGGTGATGTGGGTCCTCTGGTTTGAGGCCACATGTGCTGGGTACCTCAACTTTTGATGATGTGGCCCCACGGGTGTGAGGACACTCCTGCCTGGTTCCCATCACCTTGGTGATATGGGCCCTCTGGGGAGAGTTTGATCCTGGCTGGGTTCCCTACCATTCTGTGAGGTGGGCCCTCTGATGTCAGGTCACTCCTGCCTGGCTAGCTCACATCGCCTTGGCGACGTGGGCCCTCTGTTGGCCACTGGAGCATGCTGGGAGCCTCCTACTCCCGTGAATGATGGCCCTGGAAAAAATGCATATGCCCTTTTTGGCCAAGTGCTTCATTGACGAGGTTCTGCCACTTCTCTTATGCTTTCAGAGCAATTCACGTCTACCTCCTGAAATCGGATTCCAGCAATTCTGCCCCACTTTCAAGTCCTCTTCACAGCCTTAATTCAATATATTTTTGTACGATTTCTGTCATTTATAAGTCTGCAGGTATGTGAATGAGAGTGCCCCTGAGCTCCTTTCCTCAACTCGCTTTCTTGTGAGCTGGCCACAAAACCGCAGGATTGCTTCAGGCCCTAATCTTGTTCCAGCACAGCATGCTGAGCCTTCGGTTAATTCCTCTTCCTTTTGGGAAATGAGTGTTAAAATTGCCCTGCATACTGGGCATATACCCGGAGAAAACCAAAATTCAAAAAGAGTCATGTACCAAAATGTTCATTGCAGCTCTATTTACAATAGCCCGGAGATGGAAAGAACCTAAGCGCCCATCATCGGACGAATGGATAAAGAAGATGTGGCACATATACACAATGGAATATTACTCAGCCTTAAAAAGAAATGAAACTGAGTTATTTGTAATGAGATGGATAGACCTAGAGTCTGTCATACAGAGTGAAGTAAGTCAGAAAGAAAAAGACAAATAGCGTATGCTAACACATATATATGGAATTTAAAGGAAAAAAATGTCATGAAGAACCAAGGGATAAGACAGGAATAGAGGCGCAGACCTACTGGAGAACGGAATTGAGGATATGGGGAGGGGGAATGGTGAGTTTTGACAGGGCGAGAGAGAGTCATGGACATATACACACTAACAAAGGTAGTAAGGTAGATAGCAAGGGGGAAGCAGCAACAAGGCACAGGGATATTAGCTCGGGGCGTTGGGACAGCCTGGAGGGGTGGAAGGGGGAGAGAGGGAGGGAGGGAGACACAAGAGGGAAGACACAGGGAGCATATGTATATGTATAGCTGATTCACTTTGTTATGAAGCAAAAACTAACACACCATTGTAAAGCAATTATAGCCCAATAAAGATGTTAAAAAAAATATTTGCACGTGCACACACCTACAGATAGTCTCCCATTGGTTCTCCGTATTCCTGTTCATCTTGCACAGAAATTGCAAACAGTGCCAAACAGGAGGTTAAAGGCACTGACTCTCCAAATGTGGAGAGTGTAAGAAAAGGGTCTGGAATTGTGAACCTGAGTACCAGGGGACGAAAACAGACATGCATGTAAAAAGGTTTCCCAGTCACACGGTGGAGCATACTCTGGGTTTCCCATGCATGTTTTAGCTGGAGGAAGAATCCCTTGAACCTGGAGAGTTGGACCCATGGAATGGGTTCCATGCAGTATGACTTCAAAGGTTCTGCATTTGCTCCCCGAAACTCACCAATGCTATCACCCTGAAGTGTCCAGCCTTATGTCTCAACCAGCTCTGGGTGTAGATGTGGACAATCCCGGTTGCATCACATGCCCTGAGTGAATTATTAAAGAATTGCTCTCTATTTCACTGTCTTTGTGGTTTGTTTTTGAAATTTATTTTGATAAAGGGATTTATCGGATTTTCACTGCTGCGTTTCGGCCGCTGTACACACGCTTGATTCTCTTACGGAGACATATATATCCATGGGTTTTAAGATTCTTCCTAGTCAGGTATATTCATAGGCGTTGAATATGTGGTGCTGGGTCCATTTCGTTGAGCAAGGAGTAGGTCTTGTCTATTACATATAGGGCTTATGGAAAGTTATCTGTGCTGATTTCAGTCTCTGGTTTTATGCAGCACCCCAACGCACCTTTCCCCATAAGCAAGCACTAGTTGGTTTTCTAAATTTGAGACCCTGTTCTGTTTTGTAATTCAGTTCATGTGTAGTCAAGTTTACATTCCGTGTATTAGTGATATCTTATGATGTTTCTTTTTCTGTGTGACGTAGTTCACGTAGAATCACCGTACCTGCATCCACTCACTATGCCGCTACGGGCCTGATGACACAGATTTCATTGCTGAGTGGTATTGCATTGTACGTACGTGCCACAACTTCTTTATCCATTTTTTGCTTTCTGGGATATTTACCTGATACTGTAGACGAGCATCTTGTGAACACAGCCGTCCCAAATATTGGGGTGGTTGTCTGTTTTTGATTTTAATTTCCGTAAGCTATAGGACCATAAGTGGAAGTGCCATAGGCTGTGTTCCTTTGTTTCTTACGTGTTTCAGGAAACACCATACACTTCTCCAGGGTGGCTGCTGGCAATTTACATCCTGCCAATCAGCATAACAAGGCTCCCTGTTCTCCATATCCTGTCCTACTTTTCTGGATTTTACACTTTTTTCAGATGGCCCTTTTGCCCAGGGGGCAGTAAGACTTTATTGTAGTGCCGATTTCTTTAACAGGCTTGCTTGGTTGGCCAAAAAGGGCGTATGCGTTTATTCCTGAATATATTCAGGAAAAAACGCATACGCCCTTTTTGGCCAAGTGCATCATTGTTGACTTTCTGCCTCTTTTCCTATGCTTTCAGGGCAATTCCAGTCTACCCCCTGCAATCGTTTTCCTGAAATTCTGCCCCGCTTTCAAGTCCCCTTCGCAGGCTTACTTCAATATATTTTTGGAGGATACCTGTCATTTATAACTCTGCAGGTTTGTGAAGTACAGTGCCCCTGAGCTCCTTTCTTCAACTCGCTTTCTTGTGAGCTGGGCACAAAATCGCAGGATTGCTTCAGGCCCTAATCTGTTTCCGGCAGTGCACGATGAGCCTTTGGTTAATTCCTCTTCCTGGTGGTAAATGAGCGTTACATTTGCCCGTGCAGACACCTATAGCTAGTCTCTCATTGGTTCTCCCTATTCCTGTTCATCTTGCACAGAAATTGCAAGCTGTGCCAAACAGGAAGTTAAAGGCACTGACTCTCCAAGCGGGGAGAGTGTTAGTAAAGCATCTGGAATGGTGAACCCGAGGACCAGGATACGAAAACTGAGATGCATTTTAAATCGTTTCCCAATCACACGGTGGACCATACTGTGGGTTTCCCATGCATGTTTTAGCTGGAGGAAGAATCCCTTGAACCTGGAGAGTTGGGACCCATGGAATAGGTACCATGCAGTATGACTTCAAAGGGTCTGCATTTGCTCACCGAAACTCACCAATGCTATCAGCCTGAAGTGTCCAGCCTTATGTCTCAACCAGCTCTGTGTGTAGATTTGTTAAATCCCGGTTGCATCACATGCCCTGAGTCAATTGTTTAAGAATTGCTCTCTATTTCACTGTCTTTGGGTTTGAAATTTATTTTGATAATGGGATTTATCGGATTTTCACTGCTGCGTTTATGCCGCTGTACACACGCTTGATTCTCTTACGGAGACGTATAAATCCATGGGTTTTAAGATTCTTACTAGTCAGGTATATTCCTAGGTGTTGAACATGTGGTTTTGAGTCCATTTCGTTGACCAAGGAGTAGGTCTTGTCTATTACATATTTGGCTTATGGAATGTTATCTGTGCTAATTTCAGTCTCTGGTTTTATGCAGTACCCCAAGGCACCTTTCCCCATAAGCAAACACTAGTTGGTTTTCTAAATTTGTGACCCTGTTCTGTTTTGTAATTCAGTTCATGTGTAGTCAAGTTTACATTCCGTGTATTAGTGATATCTTATGATGTTTCTTTTTCTGTGTGACGTAGTTCACGTAGAATCACCGTACCTGCATCCAGTCACTATGATGTTATTGGCCTGATGACACAGATTTCATTGCTGAGTGATATTGCATTGCGTGTAAATGCCACAACTTCTTTATCCATTTTTTGCTTTCTGGGATATTTACCTGGTACTCTAGACTAGCTTCTTGGGAACCCAGCCGTCCCAAACTTTTGGGTGGCTCTCTGTTTTTGATTTTAATTTCCGTAAGCTATAGGACCATAAGTGGAAGTGCCACAGGCTGTGTTGCTTTGTTTCTTATGTGTTTCAGGAAACAACATACACTTCCCCAGGGTGGCTGTTGGCAATTTACATCCTGCAAATCAGCATAACAAGGCTCCCTGTTCTCTATATCCTGTCCTACCTTTCTGGATTTTACACTCTTTTCAGATGACCCTTTTGCCCGGGGGGCAGTGAGACTTCATTGTAGTGCAGATATACTTTACAGGCTTGCTTGGTTGGCAAAAAAGGGCGTATGCGTTTTTTCCTGAATATATTCAGGAAAAACGCATACGCCCTTTTTGGCCAAGTGCATCATTGTTGACGTTCTGCCTCATTTCCTATGCTTTCATGGCAATTCCAGTCTACCCCCTGCAATGGTTTTCCTGAAATTCTGCCCCGCTTTCAAGTCCTCTTCGCAGGCTTACTTCAATATATTTTTGGAGGATAGCTGTCATTTATTAATCTCCAGGATTTTGAATTACAGTGCCCCTGAGCTCCTTTCTTCAACTCGCTTTCTTGTGAGCTGGGCACAAAACCGCAGGATTGCTTCAGGCCCTTTTCTGTTTCTGGCAGGGCATGCGGAGCCTTTGTTTAATTCCTCTTCCTGGTGGGAAATGAACGTTACATTTGCCCGGGCAGACACCTACAGCTAGTCTCTCATTGGTTCTCCCTATTCCTGTTCATCTTGCGCATAAATTGCAAACTTTGCCAAACAGGAGGTTAAAGGCACTGACTCTCCAAGCGGGGAGAGTGTTAGTAAAGCGTCTGGAATGGTGAACCCGAGGACCAGGATACGAAAACTGATATGCATTTTAAATCGTTTCCCAGTCACACGGTGGACCATACTCTGGGTTTCCCATGCATATTTTAGCTGGAGGAAGAATCCCTTGAACCTGGAGAGTTTGGACCCATGGAATGGGTACCATGCGGTATGACTTCAAAGGGTCTGCATTTGCTCACCGAAACTCAAAAATGCTATCACCCTGAAGTGTCCAGCCTTATGTCTCAACCAGCTCTGGGTGTAGATGTGGTAAATCCCGGTTGCATCACATGCCCTGTGTGAATTATTTAAGAATTGCTCTCTATTTCACGGTCTTTGTGTTTTGTTTTTGAAATTTTTTTTGATAATGGGATTTATCGGATTTTCACTGCTGCGTTTATGCCGCTATACACACGCTTGATTCTCTTACGGAGACATAAAATTCAATGGGTTTTAATATTCTTCCTAGTCATGTATATTCCTAGGCGTTGAATATGTGGAGTTAGTCCATTTCGTTGAGCAAGGAGTAGGTCTTATCTATTACCTATTTGGCTTATGGAATGGTATCTGTGCTAATTTCAGTCTCTGGTTTTATGCAGCTCCCCAGCGCACCTTTCCCCATAAGCAAGCACTAGTTGGTTTTCTAAATTTGAGACCCTGTTCTGTTTTGTAATTCAGTTCATGTGTAGTCAAGTTTATATTCCGTGTATTAGTGATATCTTATGATGTTTCTTTTTCTGTGTGACGTAGTTCACGTAGAATCAACATACCTGCATCCACTAACTATGCCGCTTCGGGCCTGATGACACAGATTGCATTGCTGAGTGATATTCCATTGTACTTACGAACCACAGACTTTTTATCCATTTTTGGCTTTTTGCGATATTTACCTGGTACTGTAGACGAGCTTCTTGTGAACACAGCCGTCCCAAAGTTTGAGGTGACTGTGTGTTTTTGAATTTAATTTCCCTAAGTTATAGAACCATAAGTTGAAGTGCCATAGGCTGTGTTGCTTTGTTTCTTATGTGTTTCAGGCAACACCATACACTTCTCCAGAGTAGCTGTTGGCAATTTACATCATGCCCATCAGCATAACAATGCTCCCTGTTCTCCATGGCCAGTCCTGCCTTTCTGGATTTTATACATTTTTAGATGTCCCTTTTGACCATAGGGCAGTGATACTTCATTGTAGTGCTGATTTCCTTTCCAGGCTTGCTTGGTTGTCCAAAAAGTGCGTATTCGTTTTTTTCCTGAATATATTCAGGAAAAATCGCATACGAACTTTTTGGCCAAGAGCATCATTGTCGACGTTCTGCCTCTGTTCCTATGCTTTCAGGGCAATTCCAGTCTAACCCCTGCAATCGTTTTCCTGAAATTCTGCCCCGCTTTCAAGTCCTCTTCCCAGGCTCACTTCAATATTATTTTGGAGAATACTTGTCATTTTTAACTCTGCAGCTTTCTGAATTACAGTGCCCCTGAGCTCCTTTCTTCAACGTGCTTTCTTTCGAGCTGGGCACAAAACCGCAGGATTGCTTCAGGTTCTAATCTGTTTCTGGCAGGGAACGCTGAGCCTTTCGTTAATTCCTCTTCCTAGTGGGAAATAAGCGTTACATTTGCCCGTGCAGACACCTACAGCTAGTCTCTCCTTGGTTCTCCCTTTTCTTCTTCATGTTGCGCAGAAATTGCACACTGTGCCAAACAGGAGGTTAAAGGCACTGACTCTCCTAGTGGGGAGAATATTAGTAAAGTGTCTGGAATGGTGAAAACGAGGACCAGGATACGAAAACTGAGATGCATTTTAAATCGTTTCTCAATCACACGGTGGACCATACTCTGGGTTCCCATGCTTGTTTTAGCTGACGGAAGAATCCCTTGAACCTGGAGAGTTGGGACCCATGGAATGGGTAACATGCAGTATGACTTCAAAGGGTCTGCATTTGCTCAACGAACCTAACCAATCCTATCAGCCTGAAGTGTCCAGCCTTATGTCTCAACCTGCTCTCAGTGTAGATGTGGTAAATCTAGGTTGCATCACATGCCCTGAGTGAATTATTTAAGAATGGCTCTCTATTTCACTGTCTTTGTGTTTTGTTTTTGAAATTTATGTTGATAATGGGATTTATCGGATTTTCACTGCTGCGTTTATGCCGCTGTACACACGCTTCATTCTCTTATGGAGAAATATAAATCCATGGGTTTTAAGATTCTTCCTAGTCAGGTATAGTCCTAGGCGTTGAATATGTGGTGTTGAGTCCATTTCGTTGAGCAAGGAGTAGGTCTTGCTATTACATATTTGGCTTATGGAATGTTATCTGTGCTAATTTCAGTCTCTGGTTTTATGCAGCACCCCAAGGCACCTTTCCCCATAAGCAAGCACTAGTTGATTTTCTAAATTTGAGACCCTGTTCTGTTTTGTAATTCAGTTCATGTGTAGTCAAGTTTACATTCCGTGTATTAGTGATATCTTATGATGTTTCTTTTTCTGTGTGACATAGTTCACGTAGAATCACCGTACCTGCATCCACTCACTATGCCGCTAGGGGCCTGATGACACAGACTTCATTGCTGAGTGATATTGCATTGCACGTACGTGCCACAACTTCTTTATCCATTTTTGCTTTCTGGGATATTTACTTGGTACTGTAGACGAGCTTCTTGGGAACACAGCCGTCCCAAACTTTGGGGTGGCTCTCTGTTTTTGATTTTAATTTCCCTAAGGAATAGGACCATAAGTGCAATTGCCATAGGCTGTGTTGCTCTTTTTCTTATGTGTTTCTGGAAACACCATCACTTCTCCAGGGTGGCTGTTGGCAATTTACATCCTGCCAATCAGCATAACAAGTCTCCCTGTTCTCCATATCCTGTCCTACCTTTCTGGATTTTACACTTTTTTCAGATGGCCCTTTTGCCCGAGGGGGCAGTGAGATTTCATTTTAGTGCAGATTTCCTTTACAGGCTTGCTTGGTTTGCCAAAAAGGGCGTATGCGTTTTTTCCTGAATATATTCAGGAAAAAACGCATACGCCCTTTTTGGCCAAGTGCATCATTATCGACGTTGTGCCTCTTTTCCTATGCTTTCAGGGCAATTCCTGTCTACCCCCTGCAATGGTTTTCCTGAAATTCTGTCCTGCTTTCAAGTCCTCTTCGCAGGCTTACTTCAATATATTTTTGGAGGATAGCTGTCATTTATTACTCTCCAGGATTTTGAATTACAGTGCCCCTGATCTCCTTTCTTCAACTCGCTTTCTTGTGAGCTGGGCACAAAACCGCAGGATTGCTTCAGGCACTAATCTGTTTCTGGCAGAGCATGCTGAGCCTTTGTTTAATTCCTCTTCCTGGTGGGAAAAGAGCATTGCATTTGCCCGTGTAGACAACTACAGCTATTCTCTCATTGTTTCTCCCTATTCCTGTTCATCTTGCGCAGAAATTGCAAACTTTGCCAAACAGGAAGTTAAAGGCACTGACTCTCCAAGCGGGGAGAGTGTTAGTAAAGCGTCGGGAATGGTGAACCCGAGGACCAGGATACGAAAACTGAGATGCATTTTAAATCGTTTCCCAATCACACGGTGGACAATAATCTAGGTTTCCCATGCATGTTTTAGCTGGAGGAAGAATCCCTGGAACCTGGAGAGTTGGGACCCATGGAATGGGTACCATGCAGTATGACTTCAAAGGGTCTGCATTTGCTCACTGAAACTCAACAATGCTATCAGCCTGAAGTGTCCAGCTTTATGTCTCAACCAGCTCTGGGTGTAGATGTGGTAAATCCCGGTTGCATCACATGCCCTGAGTGAATTATTTAAGAATTGCTCTCTATTTCACTGTCTTTGTGTTTTGTTTTTCAAATTTATTTTGATAATGGGATTTATCGGATTTTCCCTGCTGCGTTTATGCCGCTGTACACACGCTTGATTCTCTTACGGAGACATATAAATCCATGGGTTTTATGATTATTCCTAATCAGGTATATTCCTAGGCGTTGAATATGTGGTGTTGAGTCCATTTCGTTGAACAAGGAGTAGGTCTTTTCTATTACATATTTGGCTTATGGAATGTTATCTGTGCTAATTTCAGTCTCTGGTTTTATGCAGCACCCCAAGGCACCTTTCCCCATAAGCAAGCACTCGTTGGTTTTCTAAATTTGAGACCCTATTCTGTTTTGTAATTCAGTTCATGTGAAGTCAAGTTTACATTCCGTGTATTAGTGATATCTTATGATGTTTCTTTTTCTGTGTGACGTAGTTCACGTAGAATCACCGTACCTGCATCCACTCACTATGCCGCTAAGGGCCTGATGACACAGATTTCATTGCTGAGTGATATTGCATTGTACGTACGTGCCACAAATTCTTTATCCATTTTTTGCTTTCTGGGATATATACATGATACTGTAGACGAGCTTCTTGTGAACACAGCCGTCCCAAATATTGGGGTGGCTGTCTGTTTTTGATTTTAATTTCCGTACGCTCTAGGACCATAGGTGCAAGTGCCATAGGCTGTGTTGCTTTGTTTCTTACGTGTTTCAGGAAACACCATACAGTTCTCCAGGGTGGCTGCTGGCAATATACATCCGGCCAATCAGCATAACAAGGCTCCCTGTTCTCCATATCCTGTCCTACCTTTCTGGATTTTACACTTTTTTCAGATGGCCCTTTTGCCCGGGGGGCAGTGAGACTTCATTTTAGTGCAGATTTCCTTTACAGGCTTGCTTGGTTGGCCAAAAAGGGCGTATGCGTTTTTTCCTGAATATATTCAGGAAAGAACGCATACGCACTTTTTGGCCAAGTGCATCATTGTCGACGTTGTGCCTCTTTTCCTATGGTTTCAGGTAAATTCCAGTCTACCCCCTGCAATCGTTTTCCTGAAATTCTGCCCCGATTTCAAGTCCCCTTCGCAGGCTTACTTCAATATATTTTTGGAGGATAGCTGTCATTTATAACTCTGCAGGTTTGTGAATTACCGTGCCCCTGAGCTACTTTCTTCAACTCGCTTTCTTGTGAGCTGGGCACAAAACCGCAAATTGCTTCAGGCCCTAATCTGTTTCCAGCAGGGCATGCTGAGCCTTTGTTTAATTCCTCTTCCTGGTGGGAAATGAGCATTACATTTGCCCGTGCAGACACCTACAGCTAGTGTCTCATTGGTTCTCCCTATTCCTGTTCCTCTTGCAGAGAAATTGCAAGCTGTGCCAAACGGGAGGTTAAAGGCACTGACTCTCCAAGCGGCGAGAGTGTTAGTAAAGCATCTGGAATGGTGAACCCGAGGACCAGGATACGAAAACTGAGATGCATTTTAAATCGTTTCCCAATCAAACGGTGGACCATACTGTGGGGTTCCCATGAATGTTTTAGCTGGAGGAAGAATCCCTTGAACCTGGAGAGTTGGGACCCATGGAAGAGGTACCGTGCAGTATGACATCAAAGGGTCTGCATTTGCTCACCGAAACTCACCAATGCTATCAGCCTGAAGTGTCCAGCCTTATGTCTCGACCAGCTCTGGGTGTAGATGTGTTAAATCCCGGTTGCATCACATGCCATGAGTGAATAATTTAAGAATTGCTCTCTATTTCACTGTCTTTGTGTTTTGTTTTTGAAATTTATTTTGATAATGGGATTTGTCTGATTTACACTGCTGCATTTATGCCGATGTACACACGCTTGATTCCCTTACGGAGACATATAAATCCATGGGTTTTAAGATCCTTCCTAGTCAGGTATATTCCTAGGCATTGAATATGTGGTGTTGAGTCTATTTCGTTGAGCAAGGAGTAGGTCTTGTCTATTACATATTTGGCTTATGGAATGTTATCTGTGCTAATTTCAGTCTTTGGTTTTATGCAGCACCCCAAGGCACCATTCCCCATAAGCAAGCACTAGTTGGTTTTCTGAATTTGAGACCCTGTTCTGTTTTGTAATTCAGTTCATGTGTAGTCAAGTTTACATTCCGTGTATTAGTGATATCTTATGATGTTTCTTTTTCTGTGTGACGTAGTTCACGTAGAATCACCGTACCTGCATCCACTCACTATGCCGCTACGGGCCTGATGACACAGATTATATTGCTGAGTGATATTGCATTGTACATACGTGCCACAACTTCTTTATCCATTTTTTGCTTTCTGGGCTATTTACATGATACTGTAGACGAGCTTCTTGTGAACACAGCCGTCCCAAACATTGGGGCGGCTGTCTGTTTTTGATTTTAATTTCCGTAAGCTATAGGACCATAAGTGGAAGTGCCATAGGCTGTGTTGCTTTGTTTCTTACTTGTTTCAGGAAACACCATACACTTCTCCAGGGTGGCTGCTGGCAATTTACATCCTGCCAATCAGCATAACAAGGCTCCCTGTTCTCCATATCCTGTCCTACCTTTCTGGATTTTACACTTTTTTCAGATGGCCCTTTTGCCCGGGGGGCAGTGAGACTTCATTGTAGTGCAGATTTCCTTTACAGGCTTGCTTGGTTGTCCAAAAAGGGCGTATGCGTTTTTTCCTGAATATATTCAGGAAAAAACGCATACGCCCTTTTTGGCCAAGTGCATCATTGTCGACGTTCTGCCTCTTTTCCTATGCTTTCAGGGCAATTCCAGTCTACCCCCTGCAATTGTTTTCCTGAAATTCTGCCCCGCTTTCAAGTCCCCTTCGCAGGCTTACTTCAATATATTTTTGGAGGATAGCTGTCATTTATAACTCTGCAGGTTTGTGAATTACAGTGCCCCTGAGCTCCTTTCTTCAACTCGCTTTCTTGTGAGCTGGGCAAAAATCCGCAGGATTGCTTCAGGCCCTAATCTGTTTCCGGCAGGGCACGCTGAGCCTTTGGTTAATTCCTCTTCCTGGTGGGAAATGAGCGTTACATTTGCCCGTGCAGATACCTATAGCTAGTCTCTCATTGGTTCTCCCTATTCCTGTTCCTCTTGCACAGAAATTGCAAGCTGTGCCAAACAGGAGGTTAAAGGCACTGACTCTCCAAGCGGGAAGAGTGTTAGCAAAGCATCTGGAATGGTGAACCCGGGGACCAGGATACGAAAACTGAGATGCATTTTAAATCGTTTCCCAATCACACGGTGGATGATACTCTTGGTTTCCCATGCATGTTTTAGCTGGAGGAAGAATCCCTTGAACCTGGAGAGTTGGACCCATGGAATGGGTACCATGCTGTATGACTTCAAAGGGTCTGCATTTGCTCAACGAAACTCACCAATGCTATCAGCGTGAAGTGTCCAGCCTTATGTCTCAACCAGCTCTGGGGGTAGATGTGTTAAATCCCGGTTGCATCACATGCCCTGAGTGAATTATTTAAGAATTGCTCTCTATTTCACTGTCTTTGTGTTTTGTTTTTGAAATTTATTTTGATAATTGGATTTATCAGATTTTCACTGCTGCGTTTATGCGGCTGTACACATGCTTCATTCTCTTACGGAGACATATAAATCCATGGGTTTTAAGATTCTTCCTAGTCAGGTATATTCCTAGGCGTTGAATATGTGGTATTGAGTCCATTTCGTTGAGCAAGGAGTAGGTCTTGTCTATTATATATTTGGTTTATGGAATGTTATCTGTGCTAATTCCAGTCTCTGGTTTTATGCAGCACCCCAACGCACCTTTCCCCATAAGCAAGCACTAGTTGGTTTTCTAAATTTGAGACCCTGTTCTCTTTTGTACTTCAGTTCATGTGTAGTCAAGTTTACATTCCGTGTATTAGTGATATCTTATGACGTTTCTTTTTCTGTGTGACGTAGTTCACGTAGAATCACCGTACCTGCCTCCACTCACTATGCCGCTACGGGCCTGATGACACTGATTTCATTGCTGAGTGATATTGCATTGCACGTACGTGCCACAAATTCTTTATCCATTTTTTCTTTCTGGGATATTTACCTGGTACTGTAGACGAGCTTCTTGTGAGCACAGCCGTCCCAAATATTGGGGTGGCTGTCTGTTTTTGATTTTAATTTCCGTAAGCTATAGGACCAAATGTGGCTGTGTTGCTTTGTTTCTTACGTGTTTCAGGAAACACCATACACTTCTCCAGGGTGGCTGATGGCAATTTACATCCTGCCAATCAGCATAACAAGCCTCCCTGTTCTGCATATCCTGTCCTAACTTTCTGGATTTTACACTTTTTTCAGATGGCCCTTTTGCCCGGGGGGCAGTGAGATTTCATTGTAGTGAAGATTTCCTTTACAGGATTGCTTGGTTGGCCAAAAACCGCGTATGCGTTTTTTCTTGAATATATTCAGGAAAAGACACATACGCCCTTTTTGGCCAAGTGCATCATTGTCGACGTTGTGCCTCTTTTCCTATGCTTTCAGGGCAATTCCAGTCTACCCACTGCAATCGTTTTCCTGCAATTCTGCCCCGCTTTCAAGTCCCCTTCGCAGGCTTACTTCAATATATTTCTGGAGGATAGCTGTCATTTATAACTCTGCATGTTTGTGAATTACAGTGCCCCTGAGCTCCTTTCTTCAACTCGCTTTCTTGTGAGCTGGGCACAAAACCGCAGGATTGCTTCAGGCCCTAATCTGTTTCCGGCAGGGAACGCTGAGCCTTTGGTTAATTCCTCTTCCTGGTGGGAAATGAGCGTTACATTTGCCCGTGCAGACACCTATAGCTAGTCTCTCATTGGTTCTCCCTATTCCTGTTCATCTTGCACAGAAATTGCAAGCTGTGCCAAAGAGGAGGTTAAAGGCACTGACTCTCCAAGCGGGGAGAGTGTTAGTAAAGCATCTGGAATGGTGAACCCGAGGACCAGGATACGAAAACTGAGATGCATTTTAAATCGTTTCCGAATCACACGGTGGACCATACTGTGGGTTTCCTATGCCTGTTTTAGCTGGAGGAAGAATCCCTTGAACCCGGAGAGTTGGGACCCATGGAATAGGTACCATGCAGTGTGACTTCAAAGGGTCTGCATTTGCTCACTGAAACTCACCAATGCTATCAGCCTGAAGTGTCCAGCCTTATGTCTCAACCAGCTCTGGGGGTAGATGTGTTAAATCCCGGTTGCATCACATGCCCTGAGTGAATTATTTAAGAAATGCTCTCTATTTCACTGTGTTTGTGTTTTGTTTCTGAAATTTATTTTGATAATGGGATTTATCGGATTTTCACTGCTGCGTTTATGCCGCTGTACACACGCTTCATTCTCTTACGGAGACATATAAATCCATGGGTTTTAAGATTCTTCCTAGTCAGGTATATTCCTAGGCGTTGAATATGTGGTGTTGAGTCCATTTCGTTGAGCAAGGAGTAGGTCTTGTCTATTATATATTTGGCTTATGGAATGTTATCTGTGCTAATTTCAGTCTCTGGTTTTATGCAGCACCCCAACGAACCTTTCCCCATAAGCAAGCACTAGTTCGTTTTCTAAATTTGAGACCCTGTTCTGTTCTGTAATTCAGTTCATGTGTAGTCAAGTTTACATTCCGTGTATTAGTGATATCTTATGATGTTTCTCTTTCTGTGTGACGTAGTTCACGTAGAATCACCGTACCTGCATCCACTCACTATGCCGCTACGGGCCTGATGACACAGATTTCATTGCTGAGTGATATTGCATTGCATGTACGTGCCACAACTTCTTTATCCATTTTTTGCTTTCTGGGATATTTACCTGGTACTCTAGACGAGCTTCTTGTGAACACAGCCGTCCCAAATATTGGGGTGGCTGTCTGTTTTTGATTTTAATTTCCGTAAGCTATAGGACCATAAGTGGCTGTGTTGCTTTGTTTCTTACGTGTTTCAGGAAACACCATACACTTCTCCAGAGTGGCTCCTGGCAATTTACATCCTGCCAATCAGCATAACAAGGCTCCCTGTTCTCCATATCCTGTCCTACCTTTCTAGATTTTACACTTTTTTCAGATGGCCCTTTGGCCCGGGGGGCAGTGAGATTTCATTGCAGTGCAGATTTCCTTTACAGGCATGCTTGGTTGGCCAAAAAGGGCGTATGCGTTTTTTCCTGAATATATTCAGGAAAAAACGCATACGCTCCTTTTGGCCAAGTGCATCATTGTCGACGTTGTGCCTCTTTTCCTATGCTTTCAGGATAATTCCAGTCTACCCCCTGCAATCGTTTTCCTGCAATTCTGCCCCGCTTTCAAGTCCCCTTCGCAGGCTTACTTCAATATATTTTTGGAGGATAGCTGTCATTTATAACTCTGCAGGTTTGTGAATTACAGTGCCGCTGAGCTCCTTTCTTCAACTCGCTTTCTTGTGAGCTGGGCACAAAACCGCAGGATTGCTTCAGGCCCTAATCTGTTTCCGGCAGGGCACGCTGAGCCTTTGGTTAATTCCTCTTCCTGGTGGGAAATGAGCGTTACATTTGCCCATGCAGACACCTATAGCTAGTCTCTCATTGGTTCTCCCTATTCCTGTTCATCTTGCACAGAAATTGCAAGCTGTGCCAAAGAGGAGGTTAAAGGCACTGACTCTCCAAGTGGGGAGAGTGTTAGTAAAGCATCTGGAATGGTGAACCCGAGGACCAGGATACGAAAACTGAGATGCATTTTAAATCGTTTCCCAATCACACGGTGAAACATACTGTGGGTTTCCCATGCAGGTTTTAGCTGGAGGAAGAAACCCTTGAACCCGGAGAGTTGGGACCCATGGAATAGGTACCATGCAGTATGACTTCAAAGGGTCTGCATTTGCTCACCGAAACTCACCAATGCTATCAGCCTGAAGTGTCCAGCCTTATGTCTCAACCAGCTCTGGGGGTAGATGTGTTAAATCCCGGTTGCATCACATGCCCTGAGTGAATTATTTAAGAATTGCTCTCTATTTCACTGTCTTTGTGTTTTGTTTTTGAAATTTATTTTGATAATGGGATTTATCGGATTTTCACTGCTGCGTTTATGCCACTGTACACACGCTTGATTCTCTTACGGAGACATATATATCCATGGGTTTTAAGATTCTTCCTAGTCAGGTATATTCCTAGGCGTTGAATATGTGGTATTGAGTCCATTTCGTTGAGCAAGGAGTAGGTCTTGTCTATTACATATTTGGCTTATGGAATGTTATCTGTGCTCATTTCAGTCTCTGGTTTTATGCAGCACCCCAAGGCACCTTTCCCCATAAGCAAGCACTAGTTGGTTTTCTAAATTTGCGACCCTGTCCTGTTTTGTAATTCAGTTCATGTGTATTCAAGTTTACATTCCGTGTATTAGTGATATCTTATGATGTTTCTTTTTCTGTGTGACGTAGTTCACGTAGAATCACCGTACTTGCATCCACTCACTATGCCACTACGGGACTGATGACACAGATTTCATTGCTGAGTGATATTGCATTGCACGTACGTGCCACAACATCTTTATCCATTTTTTGCTTTCTGGGATATTTACCTGATACTGTAGACGAGCTTCTTGGTAACACAGCCGTCCCAAACTTTGGGGTGGCTCTCTGTTTTTCATTTTAATTTCACTAAGCAATAGGACCATAAGTGAAATTGCCATAGGCTGTGTTGCTTTGTTTCTTAGGTGTTTCAGGAAACACCATACACTTCTCCAGGGTGGCTGCTGGCAATTTACATCCTGCCAATCAGCATAACAAGGCTCCCTGTTCTCCATATCCTGTCCTACCTTTCTGGATTTTACACTTTTTTCAGATGGCCCTTTTGCCCGGGGCCAGTGAGACTTCATTGTAGTGCAGATTTCCTTTACTGGCTTGCTTGGTTGGCCAAAAAGGGCCTATGCGTTTTTTCCTGAATATATTCAGGAAAAAACGCATACGCCCTTTTTGGCCAAGTGCATCATTGTCGACGTTCTGCCTCTTTTCCTATGTTTTCAGGGCCATTCCTGTCTACCCCCTGCAATCGTTTTCCTGAAATTCTGCCCCGCTTTCAAGTCCCCTTGCAGGCTTACTTCAATATATTTTTGGAGGATAGCTGTCATTTATAAGTCTGCAGGTTTGTGAATTACAGTGCCCCTGAGCTCCTTTCTTCAACTCGCTTTCTTGTGAGCTGGGCACAATACCGCAGGATTGCTTCAGGCCCTAATCTGTTTCCGGAAGGGCACACTGAGCCTTTGGTTAAATCCTCTTCCTGGTGGGAAATGAGCGTTACATTTCCCCGTGCAGACACCTATAGCTAGTCTCTCATTGGTTCTCCCTATTAATGTTCATCTTGCACAGAAATTGCAAGGTGTGCCAAAGAGGAGGTTAAAGACACTGACTCTCCAAGAGGGGAGAGTGTTAGTAAAGCATCTGGAATGGTGAACCCGAGGACCAGGATACGAAAACTGAGATGCATTTTAAATCGTTTCCCAATCACACGGTGGACGATACTCTGGGTTTCCCATGCATGTTTTAGCTGGAGGAAGAATCCCTTGAACCTGGAGAGTTGGGACCCATGGAATGGGAACCATGCAGTATGACTTCAAAGGGTCTGCATTTGCTCACCGAAACTCACCAATGCTATCAGCCTGAAGTGTCCAGCCTTATGTCTCAACCAGCTCTGGGTGTAGATGTGGTCAATCCCGGTTGCATCACATGCCCTGAATGAATTATTTAAGAATTGCTCTCTATTTCACTGTCCTTGTGTTTTGTTTTCGAAATTTATTTTGATAATGGGATTTATCGGATTTTCACTGCTGCGTTTCGGCCGCTGTACACAACCTTGATTCTCTTAGGGAGACATATATATCCATGGGTTTTAAGATTCTTCCTAGTCAGGTATATTCCTAGGCGTTGAATATGTGGTGTTGGGTCCATTTCGTTGAACAAGGAGTACGTATTGTCTATTACATATTTGGCTTATGGAAAGTTATCTGTGCTAATTTCAGTCTATGGTTTTATGCAGCACCCCAAGGCACCTTTCCCCATAAGCAAGCACAAGTTGGTTTTCTATATTTGCGTCCCTGTCCTGTTTTGTAATTCAGTTCATGTGTATTCAAGTTTACATTCCGTGTATTAGTGATATCTTATGATGTTTCTTTTTCTGTGTGACGTAGTTCACGTAGAATCACCGTACCTGCATCCACTCACTATGCCGCTAAGGGCCTGATGACACAGATTTCATTGCTGAGTGATATTGCATTGTACGTACGTGCCACAACTTCTTTATCCATTTTTTGCTTTCTGGGATATTTACCTGATACTGTAGACGAGCTTCTTGTGAACATAGCCGTCCCAAATATTGGGGTGGCTGTCTGGTTTTGATTTTAATTTTCGTAAGCTATAGGAACATAAGTGGAAGTGCCATAGGCTGTGTTGCTTTGTTTCTTACGTGTTTCAGGAAACACCATACACTTCTCCAGGGTGGCTACTGGCAATTTACCTCCTGCCAATCAGCATAAAAAGTCTCACTGTTCTCCATATCCTGTCCTACCTTTCTGGATTTTACACTTTTTTCAGATGGCCCTTTTGCCCGGGGGGCAGTGAGACTTCATTGTAGTGCAGATTTCCTTTACAGGCTTGCTTGGTTGGCCAAAAAGGGCGTATGCGTTTTTTCCTGAATATATTCAGGAAAAAACGCATATGCACTTTTTGGCCAAGTGCATCATTGTCGACGTTGTGCCTCTTTTACTATGCTTTCAGGGCAATTCCAGTCTACCCCCTGCAATCGTTTTCCTGAAATTCTGCCCCGCTTTCAAGTCCCCTTCGCAGGCTTACTTCAATATACTTTTGGAAGATAGCTGTCATTTATAACTCTGCAGGTTTGTGAATTAGAGTGCCCCTGAGCTCCTCTCTTCAACTCGCTTTCTTGTGAGCTGGGCACAAAACAGCAGGATTGCTTCAGGCACTAATCTGTTTCCAGCAGGGCACGCTGAGCCTTTGGTTAATTCCTCTTCCTGGTGGGAAATGAGCGTTACATTTGCCCGTGCAGACACCTACAGCTAGTCTCTCATTGGTTCTCCCTATTCCTGTTCATCTTGCACAGAAATTGCAAGCTGTGCCAAAGAGGAGGTTAAAGGTACTGACTCTCCAAGTGGGGAGAGTGTTAGTAAAACATTTGGAATGGTGAACCCGAGGACCAGGATACGAAATCTGAGATGCATTTTAAATGGTTTCCCAATCACACGGTGGACGATACTCTGGGTTTCCCATGCATGTTTTAGCTGGAGGAAGAATCCCTTGAACCTGGAAAGTTGGGACCCATAGAATGGGAACCATGCAGTATGACTTCAAATGGTCTGCATTTGCTCACCGAAACTCACCAATGCTATCAGCCTGAAGTGTCCAGCCTTATGTCTCAACCAGCTCTGGCTGTAGATGTGTTAAACCCCGGTTGCATCACATACCCTGAGTGAATTATTTAAGAATTGCTCTCTATTTCACTGTCTTTGTGTTTTGTTTTCGAAATGTATTTTGATGTTGGGATTTATCGGATTTTCACTGCTGCGTTTTGGCCGCTGTACACATGCTTGATTCTCTTACGGAGACATATATATCCATGGGGTTTAAGATTCTTCCTAGTCAGGTATATTCCTAGGCGTTGAATATGTGGTGTTGGGTCCATTTCGTTGAGCAAGGAGTAGGTCTTGTCTATTACATATTTGGCTTATGTAAAGTTATCTGTGCTAATTTCAGTCTCTGGTTTTATGCAGCACCCCAACGCACCTTTCCCCAAAAGCAAGCACTAGATGGTTTTCTAAATTTGAGACCCTGTTCTGTTTTGTAATTCAGTTCATGTGTAGTCAAGTTTACATTCCGTGTATTAGTGATATCTTATGATGTTTCTTTTTCTGTGTGACGTAGTTCACGTAGAATCACCGTACCTGCATCCACTCACTATGCCGCTACGGGCCTGATGACACACATTTCATTGCTCAGTGATATTGCATTGCACGTACGTGCCACAACTTCTTTATCCATTTTCTGTTTTCTGGGATATTTACCTGGTACTGTAGACGAGCTTTTTGGGAACACAGCCGTCCCAAACTTTGGGGTGGCTCTCTCTTTTTGATTTTAATTTCCCTAAGCAATAGGACCATAAGTGCAATTGCCATAGGCTGTGTTGCTTTATTTTTTACGTGTTTCAGGAAACACCATACACTTCTCCAGGGTGGCTGTTGGCAATTTACATCCTGCCAATCAGCATAACATGGCTCCCTGATCTCCATATCCTGTCCTAACTTTCTGGATTTTCCACTTTTTTCAGATGGCCCTTTTGCCCGGGGGGCCAGTGAGATTTCATTGTAGTGTAGATTTCCTTTACAGGCTTGCTTGGTTGGCCAAAAAGGCATATGCGTTTTTTCATGAATATATTCACGAAAAAACGCATACGCCCTTTTTGGCCAAGTGCATCATTGTCGACGTTCTGCCTCTTCCTATGCTTTCAGGGCAATTCCAGTCTACACCCTGCAATCGTTTTCCTGAAATTCTGCCCCGCTTTCAAGTCCCCTTTGCAGGCTTACTTCAATATATTTTTGGAAGATAGCTGTCATTTATAATTCTGCAGGTTTGTGAATTACAGTGTCCCTGAGCTCCTTTCTTCAACTCGCTTTCTTGTGAGCTGGGCACAAAACCGCAGGATTGCTTCAGGCCCTAATCTGTTTCCAGCAGTGAACGCTGAGCCTTTGTTTAATTCCTCTTCCTGGTGGGAAATGAGCGTTACATTTGCCCGTGTAGACACCTACAGCTAGTCTCTCATTGGTTCTCCCTATTCCTGTTCATCTTGGACAGAAATTGCAAGCTGTGCCAAAGAGGAGGTTAAAGGCACTGACTCACCAAGCGGGGAGAGTGTTAGTAAAGCATCTGGAATGGTGAACCCGAGGACAAGGATACGAAAACTGAGATGCATTTTAAATCGATTCCGAATCACACGGTGGACCATACTCTGGATTTCCCATGCATGTTTTAGCTGGAGGAAGAATCCCTTGAACCTGGAGAGTTGGGACCCATGGAATGGGTACCATGCAGTTTGACTTCAAAGGGTCTGCATTTGCTCTCTGAAACTCACCAATGCTATCAGCCTGAAGTGTCCAGCCGTATGTCTCAACCAGCTCTGGGTGTAGATGTGTTAAATCCCGGTTGCATCACATGCCCTGAGTGAATTATTTAAGAATTGCTCTCTATTTCACTGTCTTTGTGTTTTGTTTTCAAAATTTATTTTGATAATGGGATTTATCGGATTTTCACTGCTGCGTTTATGCCGCTGTACACACGCTTGATTCTCTTACGGAGACATATAAATCCATGGGTTTTAAGATTCTTCCTAGTCAGGTATATTTGTAGGAGTTGAATAAGTGGTGTTGGGTCCATTTCGTTGAGCAAGGAGTAGGACTTCTCTATTACATATTTGGCTTATGGAATGTTATCTGTGCTAATTTCAGTCTCTGGTTTTATGCAGCACCCGAAGGCACCTTTCCCCATAAGCAAGCACTAGTTGGTTTTCTAAATTTGAGACCCTGTTCTGTTTTGTAATTCAGTTCATGTGTAGTCAAGTTTACATTCCGTATATTAGTGATATCTTATGATGTTTCTTTTTCTGTGTGACGTAGTTCACGTAGAATCACCGTACCTGCATCCACTCACTATGCCGCTACGGGCCTGATGACACAGATTTCATTGCTGAGTGATAGTGCATTGTACGTACGTGCCACAACTTCTTTATCCATTTTTTGCTTTCTGGGATATTTACCTGATATTGTAGACGAGCTTCTTGTGAACACAGCCGTCCCAAATATTGGGGTGGCTGTCTGTTTTTGATTTTAATTTCCTTAAGCTATAGGACCATAAGTGGAAGTGCCATAGGCTGTGTTGCTTTGTTTCTTACGTGTTTCAGGAAACACCATACACTTATCCAGGTTGGCTGCTGGCAATTTACATCTTGCGCATCAGCATTACAAGGCTCCCTGTTCTCCATATCTTGTCCTACCTTTCTGGATTTTACACTTTTTTCAGATGTCCCTTTTGCCAGGAGGCAGTGAGACTTTATTGTAAAGCAGATTTCTTTTACAGGCTTGCTTGGTTGGCCAAAAAGGGCATATGCGATTTTTCCTGAATATATTCAGGAAAAAACGCATACGCCCTTTTGGCCAAGTGCATCATTGTCGACGTTCTGCCTCTTTTCGTATGCTTTCAGGGCAAATCAAGTCTACCCCCTGCAATGGCTTTCCTGAAATTCTGTCCCGATTTCAAGTCCCCTTCGCAGGCTTACTTCAATATATTTTTGGAGGATAGCTGTCATTTATAACTCTGCAGGTTTGTGAATTACAGTGCCCCTGAGCTCCTTTCTTCAACTCGCTTTCTTGTGAGCTGGGCACAAAACTGCAGGATTGCTTCAGGCCCTAATCTTATTCCAGCAGGGCACACTGAGCCTTTGTTTAATTCCTCTTCCTGGTGGGTAATGAGCGTTACATTTGCCCGTGCAGACAACTAAAGCTAGTCTCTCATTGGTTCTCCCTATTCTTCTTCATCATGCACAGAAATTGCAAGCTGTGCCAAAGAGGAGGTTAAGGGCACTGACTATCCAAGCGGGTAGAGTGTTAGTAAAGCATCTGGAATGGTGAACCCGAGGACCAGGATACGAAAACTGAGATGCATTTTAAATCGTTTCCCAATCACACGGTGGACGATACTCTGGGTTTCCCATGCATGTGTTAGCTGGAGGAAGAATCCCTTGAACCTGGAGAGTTGGGACCCATGGAATGTGTACCGTGCTGTATGATTTCAAAGGGTGTGCATTTGCTCACCGAAACTCACCAATGCTATCAGCCTGAAGTGTCCAGCCTTATGTCTCGACCAGCTCTGGGTTAAGATGTGTTAAATCCCGGTTGCATCACATGCCATGAGTGAATTATTTAAGAATTGCTCTCTATTTCACTGTCTTTGTGTTTTGTTTTTGAAATTTTTTTGATAATGGGGTTTATCTGATTTACACTGCTGCATTTATGCTGCTGTACAGACGCTTGATTCTCTTACGGAGACATATAAATCCATGGGTTTTAAGATCCTTCCTAGTCAGGTATATTCCTAGGCATTGAATATGTGGTGTTGAGTCCATTTCGTTGAGCAAGGAGTAGGTCTTGTCTATTACATATTTGGCTTATGGAATGTTATCTGTGCTAATTTCAGTCTCTGGTTTTATGCAGCACCCCAAGGCACCTTTCCCCATAAGCAAGCACTAGTTGGTTTTACAAATTTGAGACCCTATTCTGTTTTGTAATTCAGTTCATGTGAAGTCAAGTTTACATTCCGTGTATTAGTGATATCTTATGATGTTTCTTTTTCTGTGTGACGTAGTTCACGTAGAATCACCGTACCTGCATCCACTCACTATGCCGCTACGGGCCTGATGACACAGCTTTCATTGCTGAGTGATATTGCATTGCACGTACGTGCCACAACTTCTTTATCCATTTTTTGATTTCTGGCATATTTACCTGATACTGTAGACGAGCTTCTTGTGAACACAGCCGTTCCAAATATTGGGTTGGCTGTCTGTTTTTGATTCTAAATTCCGTAAGCTATAGGACCATAAGTGGAAGTGCCATAGGCTGTGTTGCTTTGTTTCTTACGTGTTTCAGGAAACACCATACATTTCTCCTGGGTGGCTGCTGGCAATTTACATCCTGCCACTCAGCATAACAAGGCTCCCTGTTCTCCATATCCTGTCCTACCTTTCTGGATTTTACACTTTTTTCAGATGGCCCTTTTACCCGGGGGGCAGTGAGACTTTTTTGTAGAGCAGATTTCCTTTACAGGCTTGCTTGGTTGGCCAAAAAGGGCATATGCGATTTTTCCTGAATATATTCAGGAAAAAACGCATACGCCCTTTTGGCCAAGTGCATCATAGTCGACGTTCTGCCTCTTTTCCTATGCTTTCAGGGCAAATCCAGTCTACCCCCTGCAATGGCTTTCCTGAAATTCTGTCCCGATTTCAAGTCCCGTTCGCAGGCTTACTTCAATATATTTTTGGAGGATAGCTGTCATTTATAACTCTGCAGGTTTGTGAATTACAGTGCCCCTGAGCTCCTTTCTTCAACTCGCTTTCTTGTGAGCTGGGCAAAAATCCGCAGGATTGCTTCAGGCCCTAATCTGTTTCCGGCAGGGCACGCTGAGCCTTTGGTTAATTCCTCTTCCTGGTGGGAAATGAGCGTTACATTTGCCCGTGCAGATACCTATAGCTAGTCTCTCATTGGTTCTCCCTATTCCTGTTCCTCTTGCACAGAAATTGCAAGCTGTGCCAAACAGGAGGTTAAAGGCACTGACTCTCCAAGCGGGAAGAGTGTTAGCAAAGCATCTGGAATGGTGAACCCGGGGACCAGGATACGAAAACTGAGATGCATTTTAAATCGTTTCCCAATCACACGGTGGACGATACTCTTGGTTTCCCATGCATGTTTTAGCTGGAGGAAGAATCCCTTGAACCTGGAGAGTTGGACACATGGAATGGGTACCATGCTGTATGACTTCAAAGGGTCTGCATTTGCTAACCGAAACTCACCAATGCTATCAGCCTGAAGTGTCCAGCCTTATGTCTCAACCATCTCTGGGGGTAGATGTGGTCAATCCCGGTTGCATCACATGCCCTGAGTGAATTATTTAAGAATTGCTCTCTATTTCACTGTCTTTGTGTTTTGTTTTTGAAATTTATTTTGATAATGGGATTTATCGGATTTCCACTGCTGCGTTTATGCCGCTGTACACATGCTTCATTCTCTTACGGAGACATATAAATCCATGGGTTTTAAGATTCTTCCTAGTCAGGTATATTCCTAGGCGTTGAATATGTGGTATTGAGTCCATTTCGTTGAACAAGGAGTAGGTCTTGTCTATTATATATTTGGTTTATGGAATGTTATCTGTGCTAATTCCAGTCTCTGGTTTTATGCAGCACCCCAACGCACCTTTCCCCATAAGCAAGCACTAGTTGGTTTTCTAAATTTGAGACCCTGTTCTCTTTTGTACTTCAGTTCATGTGTAGTCAAGTTTACATTCCGTGTATTAGTGATATCTTATGATGTTTCTTTTTCTGTGTGACGTAGTTCACGTAGAATCACCGTACCTGCATCCACTCACTATGCTGCTACGGGCCTGATGACACTGATTTCATTGCTGAGTGATATTGCATTGCACGTACGTGCCACAAATTCTTTATCCATTTTTTGCTTTCTGGGATATTTACCTGGTACTGTAGACGAGCTTCTTGTGAGCACAGCCGTCCCAAATATTGGGGTGGCTGTCTGTTTTTGATTTTAATTTCCGTAAGCTATAGGACCATAAGGGGCTGTGTTGCTTTGTTTCTTACGTGTTTCAGGAAACACCATACACTTCTCCAGGGTGGCTGCTGGCAATTTACATCCTGCCAATCAGCATAACAAGCCTCCCTGTTCTGCATATCCTGTCCTAACTTTCTGGATTTTACACTTTTTTCAGATGGCCCTTTTGCCCGGGGGGCAGTGAGATTTCATTGTAGTGAAGATTTCCTTTACAGGATTGCTTGGTTGGCCAAAAAGCGCGTATGCGTTTTTTCCTGAATATATTCAGGAAAAAACGCATACGCCCTTTTTGGCCAAGTGCATCATTGTCGACGTTGTGCCTCTTTTCCTATGCTTTCAGGGCAATTCCAGTATACCCCCTGCAATCGTTTTCGTGCAATTCTGCCCCGCTTTCAAGTCCCCTTCGCAGGCTTACTTCAATATATTTTTGGAGGATAGCTGTCATTTATAACTCTGCAGGTTTGTGAATTACAGTGCCCCTGAGCTCCTTTCTTCAACTCGCTTTCTTGTGAGCTGGGCAGAAAACCGCAGGATTGCTTCAGGCCCTAATCTGTTTCCAGCAGGGCACGCTGAGCCTTTGGTTAATTCCTCTTCCTGGTGGGAAATGAGCGTTACATTTGCCCGTGCACACACCTATAGCTAGTCTCTCATTGGTTCTCCCTATTCCTGTTCATCTTGCACAGAAATTGCAGGCTGTGCCAAACAGGAGGTTAAAGGCACTGACTCTCCAAGCAGAGAGAGTGTTAGTAAAGGATCTGGAATGGTGAACCCGAGGACCAGGATACGAAAACTGAGATGCATTTTAAATCGTTTCCCAATCACACGGTGGACCATACTGTGGGTTTCCTATGCCTGTTTTAGCTGTAGGAAGAATCCCTTGAACCCGGAGAGTTGGGACCCATGGAATAGGTACCATGCAGTATGACTTCAAAGGGTCTGCATTTGCTCACTGAAACTCACCAATGCTATCAGCCTGAAGTGTCCAGCCTTATGTCTCAACCAGCTCTAGGTGTAGATGTGTTAAATCCCGGTTGCATCACATGCCCTGAGTGAATTATTTAAGAATTGCTCTCTATTTCACTGTCTTTGTGTTTTGTTTTTGAAAATTATTTTGATAATGGGATTTATCGGATTTTCATTGCTGCGTTTATGCCTCTGTACACATGCTTGATTCTCTTATGGAGACATATAAATCCATGGGTTGTAAGATTCTTCCTAGTCAGGTATATTCCTAGGCGTTGAATATGTGGTGTTGGGTCCATTTCGTTGAGCAAGGAGTAGGTCTTGTCTATTACATATTTGGCTTATGGAAAGTTATCTGTCCTCATTTCAGTCTCTGGTTTTATGCAGCACCCCAACGCACCTTTCCCCATAAGCAAGCACTAGTTGGTTTTCTAAATTTGAGACCCTGTTCTGTTTTGTAATTCAGTTCATGTGTAGTCAAGTTTACATTCCGTGTATTAGTGATATCTTATGATGTTTCTTTTTCTGTGTGACGTAGTTCACATAGAATCACCGTACCAGCATCCACTCACTATGCCGCTACGGGCCTGATGACACAGATTTCATTGCTGAGTGATATTGCATTGTGCGTACGTGCCACAACTTCTTTATCGATTTTTTGCTTTCGGGGATTTTTACCTGATACTGTAGACGAGCTTCTTGTGAACACAGCCGTCCCAAATATTGGGGTGGCTGTATGTTTTTGATTTTAATTTCCGTAAGCTATAGGACCATAAGTGGAAGTGCCATAGGCTGTGTTGCTTTGTTTCTTACGTGTTTCAGGAAACACCATACACTTCTCCAGATTGGATGCTGGCAATTTACATCCTGCCAATCAGCATAACAAGGCTCCCTGTTCTCCATATCCTGTCCTACCTTTCTGGATTTTACACTTTTTTCAGATGGCCCTTTTGCCCGGGG
The DNA here is from genome assembly GCF_963924675.1 of Phocoena phocoena. NCBI lineage: Eukaryota > Metazoa > Chordata > Mammalia > Artiodactyla > Phocoenidae > Phocoena > Phocoena phocoena. Next base: position 152,453 of record NW_027077717.1, on the reverse strand, counting down.
GGCAGTGAGACTTCATTTTAGTGCAGATTTCCTTTACAGACTTGCTTGGTTGGCCAAAAAGGGCGTATGCGTTTTTTCCTGAATATATTCAGGAAAAAACGCATACGCCCTTTTTGGCCAAGTGCATCATTGTCGACGTTCTGCCTCTTTTCCTATGCTTTCAGGGCAATTCCAGTCTACCCCCTGCAATCGTTTTCCTGAAATTCTGCCCCGCTTTCAAGTCCCCTTCGCAGGCTTACTTCAACATATTTTTGGAGGATAGCAGTCATTTATAACTCTGCAGGTTTGTGAAGTACAGTGCCCCTGAGCTCCTTTCTTCAACTCGCTTTCTTGTGAGCTGGGCACAAAACCGCAGGATTGCTTCAGGCCCTAATCTGTTTCCGGCAGGGCACGCTGAGCCTTTGGTTAATTCCTCTTCCTGGTGGGAAATGAGCGTTACATTTGCCCGTGCAGACACCTATAGCTAGTCTCTCATTGGTTCTCCCTATTCCTGTTCATCTTGCACAGAAATTGCAAGCTGTGCCAAACAGGAGGTTAAAGGCACTGACTCTCCAAGCGGGGAGAGTGTTAGTAAAGCATCTGGAATGGTGAACCCGAGGACCAGGATACGAAAACTGAGATGCATTTTAAATCGTTTCCCAATCACACGGTGGACCATACTGTGGGTTTCCCATGCATGTTTTAGCTGGAGGAAGAATCCCTTGAACCTGGAGAGTTGGGACCCATGGAATAGGTACCATGCAGTATGACTTCAAAGGGTCTTGCTTTGCTCACCGAAACTCACCAATGCTGTCAACCAGAAGTGTCCAGCCTTATGCCTCAACCAGCTCTAGGTGTAAATGTGTTAAATCCCGGTTGCATCACATGCCCTGAGTGAATTATTTAAGAATTGCTCTCTATTTCACTGTCTTAGTGTTTTGTTTTTGAAATTTATTTTGATAATGGGATTTATCGGATTTTCATTGCTGCGTTTATGCCGCTGTACACACGCTTGATTCTCTTATGGAGACATATAAATCCATGGGTTGTAAGATTCTTCCTAGTCAGGTATATTCCTAGGCGTTGAATATGTGGTGTTGAGTCCATTTCGTTGAGCAAGGAGTAGGTCTTGTCTATTATATATTTGGCTTATGGAATGTTATCTGTGCTAATTTCAGTCTCTGGTTTTATGCAGCACCCCAACGCACCTTTCCCCATAAGCAAGCACTAGTTGGTTTTCTAAATTGGAGACCCTTTTCTGTTTTGTAATTCAGTTCATGTGTATTCAAGTATACATTCCGTGTATTAGTGATATCTTATGATGTTTCTTTTTCTGTGTGACGTAGTTCACGTAGAATCACCGTACCTGCATCCACTCACTCTGCCGCTACGGGCCTGATGACACAGATTTCATTGCTGAGTGATATTGCATTGCACGTATGTGCCACAACTTCTTTATCCATTTTTTGCTTTCTGGGATATTTACCTGGTACTGTAGACGAGCTTCTGGGGAACACAGCCGTCCGAAATTTTGGGGTGGCTCTCTATTTTTGATTTTAATTTCCCTAAGCAATAGGACCATAAATGCAATTGCCATAGGCTGTGTTGCTTTATTTCTTACGTGTTTCAAGAAACACCATACACTACTCCAGGGTGTCTGTTGGCAATTTACATCCTGCCAATCAGCATAACAAGGCTCCTTGTTCTCCATATCCTGTCCTACCTTTCTGGATTTTACACTTTTTTCAGATGGCCCCTTTGCCAGGGGGGCAGTGAGATTTCATTGTAGTGCAGATTTCATTTACAGGCTTGCTTGTTTGGCCAAAAAGGGCGTATGCGTTTTTTCCTGAATATATTCAGGAAAAAACGCATACGCCCTTTTTGGCCAAGTGCATCATTGTCGACGTTCTGCCTCTTTTCCTATGCTTTCAGGGCAATTCCAGTCTACCCCCTGCAATCGTTTTCCTGAAATTCTGCCCCGCTTTCAAGTCCCCTTCGCAGGCTTACTTCAACATATTTTTGGAGGATAGCAGTCATTTATAACTCTGCAGGTTTGTGAATTACAGTGCCCCTGAGCTCCTTTCTTCAACTCGCTTTCTTGTGAGCTCGGCACAAAACCGCAGGATTGCTTCATGCCCTAATCTGTTTCCGGCAGGGCATGCTGAGCCTTTGGTTCATTCCTCTTCCTGGTGGGAAATGAGCGTTACATTTGCCCGTGCAGACACCTACAGCTAGTCTCTCATTGGTTCTCCCTATTACTTTTCATCTTGCACAGAAATTGCAAGCTGTGCCAAACAGGAGGTCAAAGGCACTGACTCTCCAAGCGGGGAGAGTGTTAGTGAAGCATCTGGAATGGTGAACCCGAGGACCAGGATACGAAAACTGAGATGCATTTTAAAACGTTTCCCAATCACACGGTGGACGATACTCTGGGTTTCCCATACATGTTTTAGCTGGAGGAAGAATCCCTTGAACCTGGAGAGTTGGGACCCATGGAATGGCTACCATGCAGTATGAGTTCAAAGGGTCTGAATTTGCTCACCGAAACTCAAAAATGCTATCAGCCTGAAGTGTCCAGCCTTATGTCTCAACCAGCTCTGGGTGTAGATGTGGTCAATCCCGGTTGCATCACATGCCCTGAGTGAATTATTTAAGAATTGCTCTCAATTTCACTGTCTTTGTGATTTGTTTTCGAAATTTATTTTGATAATGGGATTCATCGGATTTTCACTGCTGCGTTTCGGCCGCAGTACACACGCTTGGTTCTCTTACGGAGACATATAAATCCATGGGTTTTAATATTCTTCCTAGTCAGGTATATTCCTAGGCGTTGAATATGTTGTGTTGGGTCCATTTCGTTGAGCAAGGAGTAGGTCTTGTCTATTACATATTTGGATTATGGAAAGTTATCTGTGCTAATTTCAGTCTCTGGTTTTATGCAGCACCCCAACGCACCTTTCCCCATAAGCAAGCACTAGTTGGTTTTCTAAATTTGAGACACTGTTCTGTTTTGTAATTCAGTTCATGTGTAGTCAAGTTTACATTCCGTGTATTAGTGATATCTTATGATGTTTCTTTTTCTGTGTGACGTAGTTCACGTAGAATCGCCGTACCTGCATCCACTCACTATGTCGCTACGGGCCTGATGACAAAGATTTCATTGCTGAGTGATATTGCATTGTACGTACGTGCCACAACATTTTTATCCATTTTTTGCTTTCTGGGATATGTACCTGGTACTGTAGACGAGTTTCTTGTGAACACAGCCGTCCCAAACATTGGGGTTGCTGTATGTTTTTGATTTTAATTTCCCTAAGCTATAGGACCATAAGTGGAAGAGCCATAGGCTGTGTTGCTTTGTTTCTTACGTGTTTCAGGAAACACCATACACTTCTCCAGGGTGGCTGTTGGCAATTTACATCCTGCCAATCAGCATAACAAGGCTCCCTGTTCTCCATATCCTGTCCTACCTTTCTGGATTTCACACTTTTTTCAGATGGCCCTTTTCCCTGGGGGGGCAGTGAGATTTCATTGTAGTGCAGATTTTCTTTACAGGCTTGCTTGGTTGGCCAAAAATGGCGTATGCGTTTTTTCCTGAATATATTCAGGAAAAAACGCATACGCCCTTTTTGACCAAGTGCATCATTGTCGACGTTCTGTCTCTTTTCCTATGCTTTCAGGGCAATTCCAGTCTACCCCCTGCAATCGTTTTCCTGAAATTCTGCCCCGCTTTCAAGTCCCCTTCGCAGGCTTACTTCAATATATTTTTGGAGGATAGCTGTCATTTATAGCTCTGCAGGTTTGTGAATTACAGTGCCCCTGAGCTCCTTTCTTCAACTCGCTTTCTTGTGAGCTAGGCACAAAACCGCAGGATTGCTTCAGGCCCTAATCTGTTTCCGGCAGGGCACGCTGAGCCTTTGCATAATTCCTTTTCCTGGTGGGAAATGAGCGTTATATTTGCCCGCGCAGACACCTACAGCTAGTCTCTCATTGGTTCTCCCTCTTGCTGTTCATCTTGCGCAGAAATTGCAAGCTGTGCCAAACAGGAGGTTAAAGGCACTGACTCTCCAAGCGGGGAGAGTGTTAGTAAAGCATCTGGAATGGTGAACCCGAGGACCAGGATACGAAAACTGAGATGCATTTTAAATCATTTCCTAATCACACGGTGGACCGTACTCGGCGTTTCCCACGCATGTTTAAGCTGAAGGAAGAATCCCTTGAACCTGGAGAGTTGGGACCCTTGGAATGGGTACCATGCAGTTTGACTTCAAAGGATCTGCATTTGTTCACTGAAACTCACCAATGGTATCAGCCTGAAGTGTCCAGCCTTATGTCTCAACCAGCTCTGAGTGTAGATGTGCTAATTCCAGGTTGCATCACATGCCCTGAGTGAATTATTTAAGAATTGCTACCTATTTCACTGTCATTGTGTTTTGTTTTTGAAATTTATTTTAATAATCGGATTTATCGGATTTTCACTGCTTCGTTTATGCCGCTGTACATGCGCTTGATTCTGTTACGGATACATATAAGTCCATGGGTTTTAAGATTCTTACTAATCCGGTATATTCTTAGGCATTGAATATGGCGTGTTGAGCCCATTTTGTTGAGCAAGGTGTAGGTCTTGACTATTACATATTTGGCTTATTGAATGGTATCTGTGCTAATTTCAATCTCTGGTTTTATGCAGCACCCCAACTCACCTTTCCCCTTAAGGAAGCATAAGTTGGTTTTCTTAATTTGAAACCCTTTTCTCTTTTGTAATTCAGTTCATGTGTAGCCATGTTAACATTCCATGTATTAGTAATATCTTATGTCTTTTTCTTTTTGAATTATGTGACTTCGAATGATCACACGTAACTCCTCTGGAGTTGTTATAACTGGCCGTATTTCATTGATTTCCAGGCTGAGTAATATTCCACTCTACATAAGCACCACATCTCTATCCGTTTTTTCTCTGCAGATTCATTTAAGTTATATCCTACTCGAGGATCTTTGAAACAGAGAGGTGGTAAACATTGCGGTGCCTGTGTCCTCTCGATTTTTGTTTATCCCAAGATATACGTCCATGAGTGCAAGTGCCCTGTGCTCGGTAGCTCATTTTTTAGATGCTTTAGTAAACACAATACACTTATCCAGAGTGACCATTGGCAATATACATTTCCACTATAAGACTCACAGGGCTCCCTTTTCTCCTTGCCCTGTACTGCATTTCTGGTGTTTACACTTTATGAGGACGGCTCTTCTGACTGATGCAAAGTGATATGTTTTGTAGTATTGATTTCCAGTGCCCACCTGTTTGGTTGGCTAAAAAAGTGTATGCCCTTTTCTTGAATATATACAGAAAAAGACGCATACACCCTTTTTGGCCAACTGCAATGTCGGCAATGTTCAGCCCCTTTTCTTGTGCTTAATGGCGAGTCCTTTCTACCTCTTCCAATCCCTTTCCTGCCATTCTCCGTTGCTTACAAGTCCTTTTCTCTGACTTTCCTCAAGACATTTTTCAGTGATAGATATTTTCAATTCTGCAGTTTCGTGAATTTTAGTGCCCCTGAGTTCCATTTTCCAACTTGTGTTTATGGGAAGTGGCCACAAAGCATCAGGAGTCCTCAAGCCCTATTCTGTTTCCATGGGCAACCCTAGCCTTTGGTCAATTCGTCTTCCTGATTGGAAATTAGAGTGACATGTGCCTGTCCGAACACCTAGGACTTGTCTCTCATTGTTCCTCCTCCTTCTGCTTCATCCTCTGGACAAATTCCAAACTGTATGCAACAGGATGTTGACAGTGCTGACATCTCCAAGTGGGGAGACTCTTAGTAAAGACGCTGGAGTGGTGAACCCTAGCACCAAGAGATGAGGAGATGAGATGCCTTTTCCAAACTTTTCCCGATCAGACGGTATACCATCCTCTGGGTGTGACAGGCATGTTTTAGGTGTAGGAAGGGTCCCACTCATGTGAGGAGAACACCAGGGGATTTTAAATATCAGTGTCTCTCTGCAACCCAAACTGGGGAATTTTTTAAGCTACGGCTACACATATGTTCATTAAGGGCCTTGGGAAGTAGGCAGAGTCCAAACTTTAGATGATTGAAGTCTTCAGGGTCAGAAGCACTCACCACTGTCTTCCCTTAGATTCCATTTTTACTGTCATTGATGGATGATGTCAATAAAAATATCTATTCTTTTTCAGATCATTTCCCCTTATAGGTTATTGCAAAGTATTGAGTGTAGTTCCCTGTGCTATACAGTAGTTCCTTGCTGATGATTTCATACATAGCAGTGTGTATGTGTTAATCCCAAACTGTTAATTTATCCCTCCTCCTACCATTTCCCTTTGGTAATAATAAATTATAAGATTTTATGCTTCTCAGAAATGGGGGAGCTGAAAGAGAGGTATCATTTTCAATGCAAAAGCATTTAAAACAAGATTGAAGCTTTAACCAAGATTATTAGATGTACATCCTTGGAAAGAAATCACTCTGTTTCTCTAATATTGACCTGACAAAGAAGACAAACCTTTTCACTGAACTTGCTTATAAGAAAGTGATGGAAATATCAAATGGAAGTGTTAGAAACATCTTATTTTACCCGAGCCTTATACACTGTTCTATGTTAATTACAGTTTGGCTCACACATCTGTTCATTGAAGTTACAATGTTCTCAATTTCTGTTACTGATCCTCCAGAGTGGACACCAACAAGTGTCCCCCTGCCCAGTGTCATTGGAGCCAATAGATCGAGACTGAGTTTGGTTCAAAAGCAAAGGAAACTTTATATTTTGATCAGAGAATGGAGAGGTGCTACCCTGTGGGCTGTGGGCTGGGCTGCTGTGTAGAGATCCTGTCAGAGTCACTGGGAGGGAGGGGGCTGAGCTCTCGAGGACCTGGTTGGCTGCAGCTCAGGCTCTATGTCACAGAGTCTGAACTGGGCCCCAGGAGCTGAAGTGTCATCGAGCCATTCTGCTCTAGGAAATCTGGTCTGAAGTGCCGGGTGTGGAACCTCTGTATGCGGGACCCTAGGAGCACCTGAAATTAGACAAAGCACAAAGGATAAAAAAGGTTAGACTTTATTTTATTGCCCAGATTCTATTTTTATCTCCCAGGCATTTTTAAGGGGCTTTGCCTGGGACAAACTTCTCTTCTGCCTTTTGTCCCTTTCCTCATTCTTGGAGTGCTGCGGGTGCAGACCCTTCTTCTGTAACTGCTGAGTGCTGAGTTAGGAGGCCTCATACCCGTGGGCGAGGGTCAGAACTTCTCCCCAGCAGCCTCCAGGTGACGTTGATTGTCCCCAGGCCTCCTGCCTCCCTGCTCGTCCGCCTGAGCACCAGTATTGGAAGTGTTATAGATTCTAATGACCTTTAAGGGTCCAGAAAGGAGATGTGCAGTGGCGCTGTGAGGTCCAGTTTCACCCCGCCCCACATTTGTTCGGCCACCTTAGGCTGACCGTTTCTGCCAGCCTAGATGCTCTGACTGACCGTTTCTGCCAGCCTAGATGCTCTGACCAACAGTCTGCGCTTTCTTCCATTAGGCCCCTGAATTAACGTAAAAACAGCACCAGGTGTCAGGATCCTGCCCGCTCAGCTCCCAGACAGTCCAGGGTCAGTGGTGATGAAGGATCATGATGGTCACTGAGTCAAGAGCCTTTGGAAGTAAACAGGAGTCCAGCCGGTCTTATTGGCCACCATCATCAGGGTGTCTGTAGGCTTTTCTATGGTGACAGCATGATATACGGTTCCCCCGCCAAGATTATTAGCTCCCCTCTGGGTACAGTAAGTACTGCAAGCAGTAGTCTACTCTTTTGGGACACACTCTTGTTGTTTTATGAGAGAAACTCCAGGTCAAGTGATGGTCACACGGGTCGTCATGGTGCCCCATTGCCCCCGGTTATCTCTCTGGAGGTTGGAGTTGGAGGGCCTCCTCAATCGAGGTCAGTGTGCCCACGGAGCAAACCCTGCAACTTCAGGGCATGGTTGGGGGTTAGGATCACCACGTGGGGTCCGTTTCCCTTAGAAGGGAGGTGGCCTTTTGGGCTGCTGATTTCCAGGTTTTCAGATACCACCAGTATCTTGGCCAGATGTGGCGGTGGGCCAAGCCCCTTGGTGACCATAGTTTATCCTACCTGGATGGTATTCTTGCATTGTTCCATTTCAAGTGGTCCCAGTTTTTGCACTAATACTCCAATGGCGATTCACCTTTCACCAGGAATGTAAAGGTCAAAGGGTTTAGCTAAATTAGGGAGTTCCAGGGCAAGGGTCTGAATTGACTGCTCTTTCCATTCTTGAAAGGCCACTTCTGGATTCTATTCAAAAGGATCATCATCTTTTCCTTTCAGTGTTTCATATAGAGGCCCAGCTAGTAGACTGTAGTTAGGGATCCAGAGGCAGGAAACCCTGGCTTCCCCAGGAACCCCTAAGCTGTCTTCTAGTTTCAGAAAGGGGTAAGGCTGTAAATTGTTTCTTCCCTTTCCTGGGATGGGCTTCTCCGACCTTCTGTGAGAATGAAGCCCAGGCAGGTCACCGTAGTCTGTGATACTTGAGCTTTTTCGTGGACAACTTCTATCCTTTATTGGCTTGGTAGTTCTGAGGCCTCCTTAGTAGGGCTGGCGATCAGAATGTCGTCTGAATATTGAAGGAGTGTTTCCTTTTCCAGAGGTAGAACTTTTAGGTCTTTAGCTGACCTTTCCCCAAAGATGGTGTGGGAATTTTTGAACCCTTGGGGCAAGACAGCCTGGAAGTATTGTTTTAGTTGTATGTTGAGTCCTGTCACTCACAAGCCAAAATTTCTTGTGACTCTGGGACTAATGGAATACAAAAGAAGGCATCAGTGAAGACTAATACAGAATACCAAGTCCTGGTGGTTGGTAGAATGACCAGCAGGGTGTAGGATTTAGGAACTACTGGAGGTATATCCTCAGTGGCTTCACTGACTGTCCTGACATCCTTTACCAGGACTCCAGCAGCCCATGGGGCTCTCGAGGTCAGGCCAATCCCAGGATATGGAGCTCACCTGGGCAGGTACCCTACCCCCACCCCAGCCCACGGGGCTCTCGTGTTCAGGCCCCTCCCAGGATATGGGATTCCCTGGGCAGGTCCTCTGCAGTCCATGGGGCTCCCGTGGTCAGGCCCCTCCCAGGATACAGAGCTACCCTTGCAGGTACCTTGGCAGGGCTGGGCACACAGGAACCGTGCACATAGCCCTCATTGCAGAGCACTCCCAGCTCACCTGTCGCTCAGATCTGACACAGAGCACCTCAGAGCAGGACTTGAACTAACAAACAGCAGCTCTGACAGGTCTGTGACCCTGGGCATCACTCTGTGCGGCCTCCTCCACCTGGTCTTCCAGAGACTTCCACTGCACCCGGGGCACCAGGCCTCTGTCTCCAACCACCACCCACCCCTCCTCTCCCTGACTCCTGGGTTCCTCTCATTAGGAGAGGGTTTTCTTGAAGTTGTCTCCCACTCATGGGCCAGATAATATAATTAGAAAACAAGCCAGAGCTGCAGCCCCTTGTCTATCCTGACTCTCAGGAGCCCACACCTGTTCCTTGGACCTGGCCAATTCAGCAAGTTCCATTTTCAGCAACTGTGAGCCCCTGAGGGGTGATTATTGGCTGGCTTGGGAAGCCTGACCGTGCCGGCCAGCCCTCCCCAGGTGTGCCTGGGTTGAGATCAATATAAACACCGCTCCAGGCAGCAAGAGCCCCTGCAGCTGTGCCTGACGCCATTTTCTCTGCCCTGTCAGCAGTCTCGGGGCTGGGCTGGTGGGAGGGAGTGAGAGGCCACGGCTTTGTGGGTGTCCCAGTGTGAGTGGGGCTCTGCTGGACTTTCTGCAGCAGTTGCCAAGATGCTACCTGCTAAAGAAGAGGATGTGTCATCCACACCTGCTGCTGGAATTTCTCCCTGGGCACAGGTGAGGAAGGAAGAAAGCAGTGGGACAGCAGGGGTATCTCAGGCAGGGAAATGGAGAGCTTCCAGAAGAGCACCCAGGGCCAGGACCATCCTGGCTGGCCTGCAGGCACCAAGTCGGCTGGCATGCTGTCCCTCATGTGGCTCCATGGCCCTTCCTCTAGGTTTTCAAGTCCTTGTACATATTCAGGTGTTTAGCCTTGGAAGGGTGGGAACATTTCAGCAGCAGCTGGCCTGGGGCTCGGCCCACGTTTACTCACAGATACCTCGGCACGGTCCCCCAGCTTTGCAGTGAGGACGCTTGTTGCGAGGAGCATGCTGGCTGAATGGGAGATGATTCCCCACCACTGACCAACTTCAGAATTGTTTGCAATTGGAGCAAGTGCCCTGAAACGGTTTTCCTCTGTGTAACTGGTGGGTTCTGTTCTTTTTTATCTTTTTTTCGTTTTTGGTTCAAGGTAGATTTTATTCCTCTTTTGTGTATTTACAGATATAAGCATGGAAATAATTTATTCATATAAATACATGTATGTGAAGGGAAGAATATTTTTTCTGTTTTACTTTTTTTAATTTTATTTTTTTATTTTGAATTTAATTTTATATTTTTATACAGCAGGTTGTTTTTGGTTATCTACTTTATACATATAAATGTATACATACCAATCCCAATATCTCAACTCCTCCCACCACCATCCCCAACAGCTTTCCCCCCTTGTTGTCCATACGTTTGTTGTATACATGTGTTGCTCTATTTCTGCCTTGCAAAACGGTTCATCTGTACAATTTTTCTAGGTTCCACATATATGCATTAATATACAAGATTTGTTTTTCTCTTTCTGACTTACTTCACTCTGTATGACAGTCTCTAGATCCATCAACGTCTCTACAAATGTCCCAATTTCATTCCTTTTTATGGCTTAGTAATATTCCATTTTATATATGTACCACATCTTTATGCATTCGTCTGTCTGTGGGCATTTAGGTTGCTTCCATTTCCTGGATAGTGTAAATAGTGATGCAATGAACATTGTGGTGAATGTCTCTTTTTGATTTATGGTTTTGTCTGGGTATATGCCCAGTAGAGGGATTGCTGTATCATATGGTAATTCTATTCTTAGTTTTATAAGAAACTCCATAATGTTCTCCACAGTGACTGTATCAATTTACGTTCCCAACAATAGTGGAAGAGGTTTCCTTATCTCCACACCGTTTCCAGCATTTGTTGTTTGTAGATTTTCTGATGATGCCCATTCTAATAGGTGTGAGGTGATACACCATGGATGAGTCTATTTCGTTGAGCAAAGAGTAGGTCTTGTTTATTACGTATTTGGCTTATGGAATGGTATGTGTGCTAATTTCAATCTGTTTTTATACAGCAGCCCAACTCAACTTTCCCCTTAAGCAAGCATAAGGTTTTTATCTAAATGTGAGACTCTGTTCGGTTTTGTAATTCAGTTTATGTGTAGCCAAGTTTACACTCCCTCTATTAGTGATATCTTATGATAATTATCTTTCTTTGTGTGACATATTTCTCTTAGAATCATCATAATTAAATCCACTCAATTTGCTGCTACAGGCCTGATGACATTGATTTCACTGCTGAGTGATATTCCGTTGTACGTAAGTAGCACAACTTCTTTATCCATTTTTTTCTTTCTGGGATATTTAATTTGTACTGGACTCGAGGTTCTTGTAAACACAGCAGCCCTAAATTTTGTGTTGGCTGTGTCTTGTTGATTTTAATTTTCCTAAGCTATAGGGCCAAAAGTGGAAGTGCCCTAGGCTCTGTAGCTTTGTTTTTTAGATGTTTCAGGATACACCATGAACATCTCCAGAGTGTCTGTTGGCAATTTACATCCCGCCCATCAGCATAACACGGCTCCCTGTGCTCCATGGCCTGTCCTGTGTTTCTGGTTTTTACACTTTATTCAGATGGCCTTTTTGACGAATGGGAAATGTGACTTCATTGTACTGTGGATTTCCATTGCTGGAGTGCTTGGTTGGCCAAAATGTTCATATACGTTTTTTCCTGAATATATTCAGGAAAAATGTATACGCACTTTTTGTCCATGTGCATCACTGTCAAAGATCTGCCGTTTTTCATATGCTTTAAATGCAATTCTAATCTACCTCTTGAAATATGATTCCTGCAATTCTGCCTCGTTTTCAAGTCCTCTTTGCAGACTTACTTCGATATATTTTTGCCAATAGCTGTCATTTATCTCTGCAGGTTTGTGAATTACAGTGCCCCTGAGCTCCTTTCTTAACTCGCTTCCTTGTAAGCTGGCCACAAAACTGCAGGTTTCCTTCAGGCCGTAATCAGGGTCTGGCACGGCAATCTGAGCCTTTGGTTAATTCCTCTTCCTGGTGGGAAATTAGAGTTAAATGTGCCCCTCCAGACACCTGCCTCACTCCCAGCCACATGGTGATGTGTGTCCTCAGGTTTGAGGCCATATGTGATGGGTTCCTCATCTTTTGATGATGTGGCCCCACTGGTGTGTGGACACTCCTGCCTGGTTCCCATCCCCTTGGTGATGTGGGCCCTCTGGTGAGACTCTGATCCTGGTTGGGTTCCTCACACATCCGTGAGGTGAGCCCTCTTCTCTGAGGTCACTCCTGCCTGGCTGGCACAACTTGCCTTGCTGACTTCGGCACCCTGGTGGCAGTTGGAGCCTGCTGGGAGCCTCCTTCCCTCGGTGATGAGGCCCTCTGGCGTCAGGCCCTAACGGCGGGGTTCCCACATTTTCTGATACGTGCTAAGTGGTACGAGGGCACTCCTGCCAGGTTCTCATCCTCATGAGCGTGTGGGCCTTCTGTTCTGAGGTCCTAACGGCTGGGTTGCTCACACTTTCATGATGTGGGCCCTCTGCTGTGAGGTCAATCCTGCCTGGCTGGCGCACGTCGCCTTGGCGATGTGGACCCTCTGGTGGCAGTTGGAGCGTGCTGGGGCCTCCTCCCCTCAGTGATGAGGGCCTTCTTGTGTCAGGCCCTAAGTGCTGGGCTCCACACATTTTCTGATGTGTGCCCAGTGGTGCGAGTCACTCCTGCCAGGTTCCCATCCCCATGGGCATGTGGGACTTCTGTTCTGTGGTCCCAACTGCTGGGTTGCTCACAGTTTCATGATGTGGGCCCTTTGCTGTGTGTTCACTCTGGCCTGTATCCCATAGTGTCAGTGCTCTGGGCCTCCACATTGGAGTTTCCAACTTCTCGATTCCTCACCTTTTTTATTCTATGAGCCCTCGGTTGTGCGTCTCCTCCTGCATGCCTCACTCCCAGCCCCTTCGTGATGTGTGTCCCCTTGTTTGAGGCCACATGTGCTGTGTTCCTCACCTTTCTATAATGTGGCCACACTGGTGTGAGGACACTCTTGCCTGGTTCCCATTCCCTTGGTGATGTTGGCCCCACTGGTGTTAGGACAGTCTTGCCTGGTTCCCATCACCTTGGTGATGTTGGCCCTCTGGTGAGAGTCTGATCCTGGTTAGGTTCCTCACCCTTCTGTGAGGTGGGCCCTCTGCTCTGAGGTCACTCCTGCCTGGCTGGCACACCCCGCCTTGGCAACGTCGGCCATATGGTGGCAGTTGGAGCCTGCTGGGAGCCTCCTCCACTCGATGATGAGGGCCCTCTGGCCTCAGGCCCTAACTGCTGGGTTCCCACATTTTCTGATTCGTGCTAAGTGGTGCAAGGACACTCCTGCCAGGTTCCCATCCCCATGGGGATGTGAGCCTTCTGCTCTGAGGTCCCAACGGCTGTGTTGCTCACAGTTTCATGATGAGGGCCCTCTGGTGTGAGTTCACTCCGGCCTAGATCCCATAGCCTCGCTGCTCCTGGCTGCCTGCCGGAGGTTCCAACTGTGGGATTCCTCACCTTTTTTATTCTATGGTCCCTCTGTTTTGAGGATCCTCTGGCCTGCCTCACTCCCAGCCCCTTGGTGATGTGTGTCCTCAGGTTTGAGGCCACGTGTGCTGGGTCCCTCAAATTATGGTGATGTAGCCCCACTGGTGTGAGGACACTCCTGCCTGGTTCCCATTCCCTTGGTGATGTTGGCCCTCTGGTGACAGTCTGATCCTTGTTGGGTTCCTCACACTTCTGTGAGGTGGGCTTTCTGCTCTGAGGTCACTCCTGCCTGGTTGGCACACCCCGCCTTGGTGACATCGGCCTTATGGTGGCAGTTGGAGCCTGCTGGGAGCCTCCTCCCCTCGGTGATGAGGGTCCTCTGGCCTCAGGTCCTAACTGCTGGGTTCCCACATTTTCTGATTCGTGGAAGTGGGCCGAGGACACTCCTGTCAGGTTCCCATCCCCATAGGGATGTGGGCCTTCTGCTCTGAGGTCCCATCCGCCGGGTTGCTCACAGTTTCATGATGTGGGACCTCTGCTGTGAGTTCGCTGTGGCCTGGATCCCATAGACTCTGTGCTCTGGGCGGCCTACTGGCCGGTTCCAACTGCTGGATTCCTCACAACTTTTATTCTGTGGGCTCTGTTTTGTGAGGATACTCCTGCTTGCCTCACTCCTAGCCCCTTGGAGATGTGGGTCCCCTGTTTTAGGCCACATGTTCTGGGTTCCTCACCTTTCTATAATGTGGCCACACTGGTGTGAGGACCATCCTGCTTGGTTCCGATCCCCTTGGTGATGTGGGCCCTCTGGTGAGAGTCTTATCCTGGCTGGTTTCCTCACCCTTCTGTGAGGTAGGCCCTCTGCGGTGAGGTCACTCCTGCCTGGCTGGCACACATCACCTTGGTGACGTGGGCCCTCAGTTGGGAGTTGGTGTCTGCTGCGAGTCTCCGTCCCTCGGTAATGAGGGCCCTCTTGCGTCAGACCCTAACTCCTGGGCTCCCAAAATTTGCAGATGTGCGACCTGTGGTGCGAGTACACTCCTGTCAGGTTCCCAACCCCATGGGAATTTGGGCCTTCTGCTCTGCGGTCCCAACGGCTAGGGTGCTCACAGTTTCATGATGAGGGCCCTCTGATGTGCATTCATTCCGGCCTAGATCCCATAGGCTTGCTGCTCCTGGGCGCCTGCTGGGAGGTTCCAACTGCGGGATTCCTCACCTTTTTTATTCTATGGGCCCTCTGTTTTGAGGCTCCTCCTGCCTGCCTCAATCCCAGCCCCGTTGTGATGTGTGTCCTCTGGTGTGAGGCCACGTGTGCTGGGTCCCTCACCTTTCGATGATGTGGCCCCAATGGTGTGAGGACACTCGTGCCTGTTTCCCAGCCCCTTGGTGATGTGGCCCCTCTGGTGAGAGTCTGATCCTGGCTGGGTTCCTTACCGTTCTGTGAGGTGGGCCCTGTGCTCTGAGGTAACTCCTGCCTGGCTTGCTCCCATTGCCTTGGTGACGTCGGCCCTCTGGTGGCAGTTGGATCATTTTGGAGACTCCTATCCTCGGTGATGAGGTCCCTCTGGCGTCAGGCTCTAACGGCTGGGCTCCCCAGGTTTTCTGATGTGAGCCCAGTGATGCCAGGACACTCGTGAAATGTTCCCATCCCCATGGCGATATGGGCCTTCTGCTCTGAGGTTCCAACGACTGGGTTGTTCACAGTTTCCTGATGTTAGCTCTCTGGTGTTAGTTCACTCATTCCTAGATCCCATAGCCTCTGTACTCTGGGCCGCCTGCTGGGAAGTTCCAACTGCTGGGTTCCTCACCTTTTTTATTCTTTGGGCCTTGTGTTGGGAGGCTCCTCCTGCCTGTGTCACTCCCAGCCCCTTGGTGATGTAGGTCCTCTGGTTTGTGGCCACATGTGCCAGTTTCCTCATCTTTTAGTGATGTGGCCCCACTGGTGTGAGGACACTCATGCCTGGTTCCCGTCCCCTTGGTGATATGGGCCCTCTGGTGAGAGTCTGATCCTGGTTGGGTTCCTCACACTTCTTTGAGGTGGGCCGTCTGCTGTGAGGTCACTCCTGCCTGGCTGGCACACCCCGCCTTGGCGACGTGGGCCCTCTTGTTGTAGTTGGAACATGCTGGGAGCCTCCTCCCCTCAGTGATGAGGGCCCTCTGGCGTCAGGCCCTAACTGCTGGGTACCCACATTTTCTGATATGTGCTAAGTGGTGCGAGGACACTCCTGCCATGCTCCCAACACCTTGGGGATGTGGACCTTCTGCTCTGAGGTCCAAATGGCTGGGTTGCTCGCAGTTTCATGATGTGGACCCTCTGCTGTGAGTTGACTGCAGCCTGAATCGCATAGACTTGGTGTTCTTGGCCGCCTGCTGGGAAGTTCCCATTGCTGGATTCCTCAGCTTTTTTATTCTATGGGCCCTGTGTTGTGAGGCTACTCCTGCCTGCCTCATTCCGAGCCTCTTGGAGATGTGGGTCTTCTGGTTTAGGCCACATGTGCTGGGTTCCTCACCTTTCTTTGATGTGGCCACACTGGTGTGAAGACACTCCTGCCTGGTTCTGATCACCTTGGTGATGTGGGCCCTCTGGTGAGAGTCTTATCCTGGCTGTGTTCCTCACCCTTCTGTGAGGTAGGCCCTCTGCGGTGAGGTCACTCCTACCTGGCTGTCACACGTCACCTTGGCGACGTGGGCCCTCAGTTGGGTGTTGGTGCCTGATTGGAGTCTCCTCCCCTTGGTAATGAGGGCCCTCTGGCGTCAGGCCCTAACTCCTGGGTTCCCTAAATTCTCTGATGTGTGCCCTGTGGTGCGAGTACACTTCTGACAGGTTCCCAACCCCATGGGAATGTGGGCCTTCTGCTCTGAGATCCCATCGCCTAGGTTGCTCACAGTTTCATGATGACGGCCCTCTGGTGTGAGATCACTCCGGCCTGGATCCCATAGTCTCGCTGCTCCTGGCCGCCTGCTGGGAGGTTCCAACTGTGGGATTCTTCACCTCTTTAATTCTATGGTCCCTCTGTTTTGAGGCTCCTCCTGCCTGCCTCAATCCCAGCTCCCTTGTGATGTGTGTCCTCTGGTTTGAGGCCACGTGTGCTGAGTCCCTCACTTTTCGGTGATGTGACCCCACTAGTGTGAGGACACTCCTGCCTGGTTCCCATTCCCTTGGTGATGTGGGCCCTCTGGTGAGAATCTGATCCTCTTTGGTTCTTCACACTTCTGTGAGGTTGACCCTCTGCTCTGAGGTCACTCCTGCCTGGTTGTCGCACTCCGCATTGGCGACGTCGCCCCTCTGGTAGCAGTCGGAGCTAGCTGGGAGCCCCCGCCCCTTGGTGATGAGGGCCCTCTGGCATCAGGCACTAATTGCTGGGCTCCCCACATTTTTTCATGTGTGCCCACTCTTGCGATGACACTCCTGCTTGTTTCCCTTCCCCATGGGGATGTGGGCCTTCTGCTCTGAGGTCACAACGGCTGGGTTGCTTACAGAATCACAATGAGGGCCCTCTGTTGTGAGTTCATGCCGGCCTGGATCTCATAGCCTCAGTGCTCTGGGCCGCCTGCTAGGAAGATTCAACTGCTGGTTTCCACACATTTTGTATACAATGGGACATGTGTTGTGAGGTTAATCCTGCCTGAATATATTCAGGAAAAATCGCATACTCCCGTTTTGGCCAAGTGCATCATTGTCGACGTTCTGCCTCTTTTCCTATGCTTTCAGGGCAATTCCAGTCTACCCCCTGCAATCGTTTTCCTGAAATTCTGTTCCGCTTTCAAGTCCCCTTCGCAGGCTTACTTCAATATATTTTTGGAGGATAGCTGTCATTTATAACTCTGCAGGTTTGTGAATTAAAGTGCCCCTGAGCTCCTTTCATCAACTCGCTTTCTTGTGAGCTGGGCACAAAACCGCAGGATTGCTTCAGGCCCTAATCTGTTTCCGGCAGGGCACGCTGAGCGTTTGGTTAATTCCTCTTCCTGGTGGGAAATGAGCGTTACATTTGCCCGTGCAGACACCTATAGCTAGTCTCTCATTGGTTCTCCCTATTCCTGTTCATCTTGCACAGAAATTGCAAGCTGTGCCAAACAGGAGGTTAAAGGCACTGACTCTCCAAGCGGGGAGAGTGTTAGTAAAGCATCTGGAATGGTGAACCCGAGGACCAGGATACGAAAACTGAGATGCATTTTAAATCGTTTCCCAATCACACGGTGGACCATACTGTGGGTTTCCCATGCATGTTTTAGCTGGAGGAAGAATCCCTTGAACCTGGAGAATTGGGACCCATGGAATAGGTACCATGAAGTATGACTTCAAAGGGTCTTGCTTTGCTCACCGAAACTCACCAATGCTGTCAGCCAGAAGTGTCCAGCCTTATGCCTCAACCAGCTCTAGGTGTAAATGTGTTAAATCCCGGTTGCATCACATGCCCTGAGTGAATTATTTAAGAATTGCTCTCAATTTCACTTTCTTTGTGATTTGTTTTCGAAATTTATTTTGATAATGGGATTTATCGGATTTTCACTGCTGCGTTTCGGCCGCAGTACACACGCTTGGTTCTCTTACGGAGACATATATATCCATGGGTTTTAAGATTCTTCCTAGTCAGGTATATTCCTAGGCGTTGAATATGTGGTGTTGGGTCCATTTCGTTGAGCAAGGAGTAGGTCTTGTCTATTACATATTTGGCTTATCGAAAGTTATCTGTGCTAATTTCAGTCTCTGGTTTTATGCAGCACCCCAACGCACCTTTCCCCATAAGCAAACACTAGTTGGTTTTCTAAATTTGAGACCCTGTTCTGTTTTGTAATTCAGTTCATGTGTAGTCAAGTTTACATTCCGTGTATTAGTGATATCTTATGATGTTTCTTTTTCAGTGTGACATAGTTCACGTAGAATCTCCGTACCTGCATCCACTCACTATGCCGCTACGGGCCTGATGACACAGATTTCATTGCTGAGTGATATTGCATTGCTCGTACGTGCCACAACTTCTTTATCCATTTTTTGCTTTCTGGGATATTTACCTGGTACTGTAGACGAACTTCTTGGGAACACAGCCGTCCCAAACTTTGGGGTGGCTCTCTGTTTTTGATTTTAATTTCCCTAAGCAATAGGACCATAAGTGCAATTGCCATAGGTTGTGTTGCTTTATTTCTTACGTGTTTCAGGAAACACCATACACTTCTCCAGGGTGGCTGTTCACAATTTACATCCTGCCAATCAGCATAAAAAGGCTCCCTGTTCTCCATATCCTGTCCTACCTTTCTGGATTTTACACTTTTTTTCAAATGGCCCTTTTGCCCGGGGGGCAGTGAGATTTCATTGTAGTGCAGATTTCTTTTACAGGCTTGCTTGGTTGGCCAAAAAGTGCGTATGCGTTTTTTCCTGAATATATTCAGGAAAAAACGCATACGCACTTTTTGGCCAAGTGCATCATTGTCGACGTTCTGCCTCTTTTCCTATGCTTTCACGGCAATTCCAGTCTAACCCCTGCAATCGTTTTCCTGAAATTTTGCCCCGCTTTCAAGTCCCCTTCGCAGGCTTACTTCAATATAATTTTGGAAGATAGCTGTCATTTATAACTCTACAGGTTTGTGAATTACAGTGCCCCTGAGCTCCTTTCTTCAACTCGCTTTCTTGTGAGCTGGGCACAAAACCGCAGGATTGCTTCAGGCCCTAATCTGTTTCCAGCACGGCACGCTGAGCCTTTGTTTAATTCCTCTTCCTGGTGGGCAATGAGCGTTACATTTGCCCGTTTAGACACCTACAGCTAGTCTCACATTGGTTCTCCCTATTCCTGTTCATCTTCACAGAAATTGCAAGCTGTGCCAAAGAGGAGGTTAAAGGCACTGACTCTCCAAGTGGGGAGAGTGTTAGTAAAGCATCTGGAATGGTGAACCCCAGGACCAGGATAGGAAAACTGAGAGGCATTTTAAATCGTTTCCCAATCACACGGTGGACGATACTCTGGGTTTCCCATGCATGTTTTAGCTGGAGGAAGAATCCCTTGAACCTGGAGAGTTGGGACCCATGGAATGGGTACCATGCAGTATGACTTCAAAGGGTCTGCATTTGCTCACCGAAACTCACCAATCCTATCAGCCTGAAGTGTCCAGCCTTATGTCTCAACCAGCTCTTGGTTTAGATGTGGTAAATCCCGGTTGCATCACATGCCCTGAGTGAATTGTTTAAGAATTGCTCTCTATTTCACTGTCTTTGTGTTTTGTTTTTGAAATTTATATTGATAATGGGATTTATCGGATTTTCACTGCTGCGTTTATGCCGCTGTACACATGCTTGATTCTCTTATGGAGACATACAAATCCATGGGTTTTAAGATTCTTCCTAGTCAGGTATATTCCTATGCGTTGAACATGTGGTGTTGAGTCCATTTCTTTGAGCAAGGAGTAGGTCTTGTCTATTACATCTTTTACTTATGGAAAGATATCTGTGCTAATTTCAGTCTCTGGTTTTATGCAGCACCCCAACGCACCTTTCCCCATAAGCAAGCACTAGTTGGTTTTCTAAATTTGAGACCCTGTTCTGTTTTGTAATTCAGTTCATGTGTAGTCAAGTTTACATTCCGTGTATTAGTGATATCTTATGATGTTTCTTTTTCTCTGTGACGTAGTTCACGTTGAATCACCGTACTTGCATACACTCACTATGCCGCTACGGGCCTGATGACACAGATTTCATTGCTGAGTGATATTGCTTTGCACGTACGTGCCACAACTTCTTTATTCATTTTTTGCTTTCTGGGATATTTACCTGGTACTGTAGACGAGCTTCTTGGGAACACAGCCGTCCCAAACTTTGGGGTGGCTCTCTGTTTTTGATTTTAATTTCCCTAAGCAATATGACCATAAGTGCAATTGCCATATGCTGTGTTGCTTTGTTCCTTACGTGTTTCAGGAAACACCATACACTTCTCCAGGGTGGCTGTTGGCAATTTACATCCTGCCAATCAGCATAAC
Source organism: Phocoena phocoena (assembly GCF_963924675.1). NCBI lineage: Eukaryota > Metazoa > Chordata > Mammalia > Artiodactyla > Phocoenidae > Phocoena > Phocoena phocoena. Next base: position 131,774 of record NW_027077717.1, on the reverse strand, counting down.
AAGGCTCCCTGTTCTCCATATCCTGTCCTACATTTCTGGATTTTACACTTTTTTCAGATGGCCCTTTTGCCCGGGGGGCAGTGAGACTTCATTGTAGTGCAGATTTCCTTTACAGGCTTGCTTGGTTGGCCAAAAAGGGCGTATGCGTTTTTTCCTGAATATATTCAGGAAAAAACGCATACGCCCTTTTTGGCCAAGTGCATCATTGTCGACGTTGTGCCTCTTTTCCTAGGCTTTCAGGGCAATTCCAGTCTACGCCCTGCAATCTTTTTCCTTAAATTCTGCCGCGCTTTCAAGTACCCTTCGCAGGCTTACTTCAATATTCTTTTTGAAGATAGCTGTCATTTATAACTCTGCAGGTTTGTGAATTACAGTGCCCCTGAACTCCTTTCTTCAACTCGATTTCTTGTGAGCTGGGCACAAAACCGCAGGATTGCTTCAGGCATTAATCTGTTTCCAGCAGGGCACGGTGAGCCTTTGGTTAATTCCTCTTCTTGGTGGGAAATGAGCGTTACATTTGCCCGTAAGGACACCTACAGCTAGTCTCTCATTGGTTCTCCCTATTCCTGTTCATCTTGCACAGAAATTGCAAGCTGTGCCAAAGAGGAGGTTAAAGGCACTGACTCTCCAAGCGCGGAGAGTGTTAGTAAAGCATCTGGAATGGTGAACCCGAGGACCAGGATACGAAAACTGAGATGCATTTTAAATCGTTTCCCAATCATACGGTGGACGATACTCTGGGTTTCCCAGGCATGTTTTAGCTGGAGGAAGAATCCCTTGAACCTGGGGTGTTGGGACCCATGGAATGGTTACCATGCAGTATGACTTCAAAGGATCTGCATTTGCTCACCGAAACTCACCAATGCTATCAGACTGAAGTGTCCAGCCTTATGTCTCAACCAGCTCTGGGTGTAGATGTGGTCAATCCCGGTTGCATCACATGCCCTGAGTGAATTATTTAAGAATTGCTCTCTATTTCACTGTCTTTGTGTTTTGTTTTCGAAATTTATTTTGATAATGGGATTTATCGGATTTTCACTGCTGCATTTTGGCCGCTGTACACATGCTTGATTCTCTTACGGAGACATATATATCCATGGGTTTTAAGATTATTCCTAGTCAGGTATATTCCTAGGCGTTGAATATGTGGTGGTGGGTCCACATCGTTGAGCAAGGATTAGGTCTTGTCTATTACATATTTGGCTTATGGAAAGTTATCTGTGCTAATTTCAGTCTCTGGTTTTATGCAGCACCCCAACGCACCTTTCCCCATAAGCAAGCACTAGTTGGATTTCTAAATTTCAGACCCTGTTCTGTTTTGTAATTCAGTTCATGTGTAGTCAAGTTTACATTCCGTGTATTAGTGATATCTTATGATGTTTCTTTTTCTGTGTGACGTAGTTCACGTAGAATCACCGTACCTGCATCCACTCACTATGCCGCTATGGGACTGATGACACAGATTTCATTGCTAAGTGATATTGCATTGTACGTACGTGCCACAACTTCTTTATCCATTTTTTGCTTTCTGGGATATTTACCTGATACTGTAGACGAGCTTCTTGTGAACACAGCCGTCCCATATATTGGGGTGGCTGTCTGTTTTTGATTTTAATATCCGTAAGCTACAGGACCATAAGTGGAAGTACAATAGGCTGTGTTGCTTTGTTTCTTACGTGTTTCAGGAAACACCATACACTTTTCCAGGGTGGCTGCTGGCAATTTACATCCTGCCAATCAGAATAACAAGTCTCCCTGTTCTCCATATCCTGTCCTATCTTTCTGGATTTTACACTTTTTTCAGATGGCCCTTTTGCCCGGGGGTCAGTGAGACTTCATTGTAGTGCAGATTTCCTTTACAGGCTTGCTAGGCTGGCCAAAAAGGGCATATGCGTTTTCTCCTGAATATATTCAGAAAAAAACGCATACGCCCTTTTTGGCCAAGTGCATCATTGTCGACGTTCTGCCTCTTTTCCTATGCTTTCAGGGCAATTCCAGTCTACCCCCTGCAATCTTTTTCCTGAAATTCTGCCCCGCTTTCAAGTCCCCTTCGCAGGCTTACTTCAATATAATTTTGGAGGATAGCTGTCATTTAAAACTCTGCAGGTTTGTGAATTACAGTGCCGCTGAGCTCCTTTCTTCAACTCGCTTTCTTGTGAGCTGGGCACAAAACCACAGGATTGCTTCAGGCCCTAATCTGTTTCCAGCAGGGCACGCTGAGCCTTTGGTCAATTCCTGTTCCTGGTGGGAAATGAGCGTTACATTTGCCCGTGCAGACACCTATAGCTAGTCTTTCATTGGTTCTCCCTATTCCTGTTCATCTTGCACAGAAATTGCAAGGTGTGCCAAACAGGAGCTTAAAGGCACTGACTCTCCAAGCAGGGAGAGTGTTAGTAAAGCATCTGGAATGGTGAACATGAGGACCAGGATACGAAAAGTGAGATGCATTTTAAATCGTTTCCCAATCACACGGTGGCCATACTGTGGGTTTCCCATGCATGTTTTAGCTGAAGGAAGAATCCCTTGAACTTGGAGATTTGGGACTCATGGAATGGGTACCATGCAGTATGACTTCAAAGGGTCTGCATTTGCTCACCGAAACTCACCAATGCTATCAGCCTGAAGTGTCCAGCCTTATGTCTCAACCAGCTCTGGGTGTAGATGTGTTAAATCCCGGTTGCATCACATGCCCTGAGTGAATTATTCAAGAATTGCTCTCTATTTCACTGTCTTTGTGTTTTGTTTTTGAAATTTATTTTGATAATGGGATTTATCGTATTTTCACTGCTGCGTTTATGCCGCTGTACACATGCTTGATTCTCTTACGGAGACATATAAATCCATGGGTTTTTAAGATTCTTCCTAGTCAGGTATATTCCTAGGCGTTGAATATGTGGTGTTGAGTCCATTTCGTTGAGCAAGGAGTATGTCTTGTCTATTACATATTTGGCTGATGGAAAGTTATCTGTGCTAATTTCAGTCTCTGGTTTTATGCAGCACCCCAACGCACCTTTCCCCATAAGCAAGCACTAGTTGGTTTTCTAAATTTGAGACCCTGTTCTGTTTTGTAATTCAGTTGATGTGTAGTCAAGTTTACATTCCGTGTATTAGTGACAACTTATGATGTTTCTTTTTCTGTGTGACGTAGTTCACGTAGAATCACCGTACCTGCATCCCCTCACTATGCCGCTACGGGCCTGATGACACAGATTTCATTGCTGAGTGATATTGCATTGCACGTACGTGCCACAACTTCTTTATCCATTTTTGTCTTTCTGGGATATTTACCTGGTACTGTAGACGAGCTTCTGGGGAACACAGCCGTCCCAAATATTGGGGTGGCTCTCTGTTTTTGATTTTAATTTCCCTAAGCAATAGGACCATGAGTGCAATTGCCATAGGCTGTGATGCTTTATTTCTTAATTGTTTTAGGAAACACCATACACTTCTCCAGGGTGGCTGTTCACAATTTACATCTTGCCAATCAGCATAACAAGGCTCCCTGTTCTCCAAATCCTGTCCTACCTTTCCGGATTTTACACTTTTTTCAGATGGCCCCTTTGCCCGGAGCGCAGTGAGATTTCATTGTAGTGCAGATTTCCTTTACAGGCTTGCTTGGTTGGCCAAAAATGTAGTATGCTTTTTTTCCTGAATATATTCAGGAAAAAACGCATACACAATTTTTTGCCAAGTGCATCATTGTCGACGTTGTACCTCTTTTCCTATGCTTTCAGGGCAATTCCAGTCTACCCCCTGCAATCGTTTTCCTAAAATTCTGCCCCGCTTTCAAGTCCCCTTCGCAGGCTTACTTCAATATACTTTTGGAAGATAGCTGTCATTTATAACTCTGCAGGTTTGTGAATTACAGTGCCCCTGAGCTCCTTTCTTCAACTCGATTTCTTGTGAGCTGGGCACAAAACCGCAGGATTGCTTCAGGCACTAATCTGTTTCCAGCAGGGCACGCTGAGCCTTTGGTTAATTTCTCTTCCTGGTGGGAAATGAGCGTTATATTTGCCCGTGCAGACACCTACAGCTAGTCTCTCATTGGTTCTCCCTATTCCTGTTCATCTTGCACAGAAATTGCAAGCTGAGCCAAAGAGGAGGTTAAAGGCACTGACTCTCCAATCGGGGAGAGTGTTAGTAAAGGATCTGGAATGGTGAACCCGAGGACCAGGATACGAAAACTGAGATGCATTTTAAATCGTTTCCCAATCACACGGTGGACGATACTCTGGGTTTCCCATGCATTTTTAGCTGGAGGAAGAATCCCTTGAACCTGGAGAGTTGGGACCCATGGAATGGGTACCATGCAGTATGACTTCAAAGGGTCTGCATTTGCTCACCGAAACTCACCAATGCTATCAGCCTGAAGTGTCCAGCCTTATGATTCAACCAGCTCTGGGTGTAGATGTGGTCAATCCCGGTTGCATCACATGCCCTGAGTGAATTATTTAAGAATTGCTCTCTATTTCCCTGTCTTTGTGTTTTGTATTTGAAATTTATTTTGATAATGGGATTTATCGGATTTTCACTGCTGCGTTTCGGCCGCTGTACACATGCTTGATTCTCTTACGGAGACATATATATCCATGGGTTTTAAGATTCTTCCTAGTCAGGTATAATCCTATGCCTTGAATATGTAGTGTTGGGTCCATTTCGTTGAGCAAGGAGTAGGTCTTGTCTATTACATATTTGGCTTATGGAAAGTTATCTGTGTTAATTTCAGTCTCTTTTTTTATGCAGCACCCCAACGCACCTTTCCCCATAAGCAAGCACTAGTTGGTTTTCTAAATTTGAGACCCTGTTCTGTTTTGTAATTCAGTTCATGTGTAGTCAAGTTTACATTCCATGTATTAGTGATATCTCATGATGTTTCTTTTTCTGTGTGACATAGTTCACGTAGAATCACCGTACCTGCATCCACTCACTATGCCGCTACGGGCCTGATGACACAGATTTCATTGCTGAGTGATATTGCATTGCACGTACGTGCCACAACATCTTTATCCATTTTTTGCTTTCTGGGATATTTACCTGGTACCGTAGACGAGCTTCTTGGGAACACAGCCGTCCCAAATTTTGGGGTGGCTCTCTGTTTTTGATTTTAATTTCCCTAAGCATTAGGACCATAAGTGCAATTGCCATAGGCTGTGTTGCTTTGTTTCTTACGTGTTTCAGGAAACACCATACACCTCTCCAGGGTGGCTGTTCCCAATTTACATCCTGCCAATCAGCATAACAAGGCTCCCTGTTCTCCATATCCTGTCCTAACTTTCTGGATTTTACACTTTTTTCGGATGGCCCTTTTGCCCGGGGGTCAGTGAGACTTCATTGTAGTGCAGATTTCCTTTACAGGCTTGCTTGGTTGGACAAAAAGTGCTTATGCGTTTTTTCCTGAATATATTCAGGAAAAAACGCATACGCCCTTTTTGGCCAAGTGCATCATTGTCGACGTTCTGCCTCTTTTCCTATGCTTTCAGGGCAATTCCAGTCTACACCCTGCAATCGTTTTCCTGAAATTCTGCCCCGCTTTCAAGTCCCCTTCGCAGGCTTACTTCAATATATTTTTGGAGGATAGCTGTCATTTATAACTCTGCAGGTTTGTGAATTACAGTGCCCCTGAGCTCCTTTCTTCAACTCGCTTTCTTGTGAGCTGGGCACAAAATCGCAGGATTGCTTCAGGCCCTAATCTGTTTCCGGCAGGGCACACTGAGCCTTTGTTTAATTCCTCTTCCTGGTCGGCAATGAGCGTTAAATTTGCCCGTGCAGACACCTACAACTAGTCTCTCATTGGTTCTCCCTATTCCTGTTCATCTTGCGCAGAAATTGCAAACTTTGCCAAAATTGAGGTTAAAGGCACTGACTCTCCAAGCGGGGAGAGTGTTAGTAAAGCGTCTGGAATGGTGAACCCGAGGACCAGGATACGAAAACTGAGATGCATTTTAAATCGTTTCCCAATCTCACGGTGGACCATACTCTGGGTTTCCCATGCATGTTTTAGCTGGAGGAAGAATCCCTTGACCCTGGAGAGTTGGAAACCATGGAATGGGTACCATGCAGTATGACTTCAAAGGGTCTGCATTTGCTCACCGAAACTCAACAATGCTATCAGCCTGAAGTGTCCAGCCTTATGTCTCAACCAGCTCTGGGTGTAGATGTTTTAATTCCCAGTTGCATCACATGCCCTGAGTGAAGTATTTAAGAATTGCTCTCTATTTCACTGTCTCTGTGTTTTGTTTTTGAAATTTATTTTGATAATGGGATTTATCGGATATTTACTGCTGCGTTTCGGCCGCTGTACACACGCTTGATTCTCTTACCGAGACATATATATCCATGGGTTTTAAGATTCTTCCTAGTCAGGTATATTCCTAGGCGTTGAATATGTGGTGTTGAGTCCATTTCGTTGAGCAAGTAGTAGGTCCTGTGTATTACATATTTGGCTTATGGAAAGTTATCTGTGCTAATTTCAGTCTCTGGTTTTATGCAGCACCCCAACACACCTTTCCCCATAAGCAAGCACTAGTTGGTTTCCTAAATTTGAGACCCTGTTCTGTTTTGTAATTCAGTTCATGTGTAGTCAAGTTTACATTCCGTGTATTAGTGATATCTTATGATGTTTCTATTTCTGTGTGACGTAGTTCACATAGAATCACCGTACATGCATCAACTCACTAACCGCTACGGGCCTGATCACACAGATTTCATTGCTGAGTGATATTCCATTGTACGTACATGCCACAACTTCTTTATCCATTTTTTGCTTTCTGGGATATTTACCTGGTACTGTAGACGAGCTTCTTGTGAACACAGCCGTCCCAAACATTGGGGTGGGTGTCTGTTTTTGATTTTAATTTCCCTAAGCTATAGGACCATAAGTGCAATTGCCATAGGCTGTGTTGCTTTGTTTCTTACGTGTTTCAGGAAACACCATACACTTTTCCAGGGTGGCTGTTGGCAATTTACATCCGGCCAATCAGCATAACAAGGCCCACTGTTCTCCATATCCTGCCCTACCTTTCAGGATTTTCCACTTTTTTCAGATGGCCCTTTTGCCAGGGGGGCAGTGAGACTTCATTGTAGTGCAGATTTCCTTTACAGGCTTGCTTGGTTGGCCAAAAAGGGCGTATGCTTTTTTTCCTGAATATATTCAGGAAAAAACGCATACGCCCTTTTTGGCCAAGTGCATCACTGTCGACGTTGTGCCTCTTTTCCTATGCATTCAGGGCAATTCCAGTCTACCCCCTGCAATCGTTTTCCTGAAATTCTGCCCCGCTTTCAAGTCCCCTTCGCAGGCTTACTTCAATATATTTTTGGAGGATAGCTGTCATTTATAACTCTGCAGGTTTGTGAATTACAGTGGCCCTGAGCTCCTTTCTTCAACTCACTTTCTTGTGAGCTGGGCACAAAACCGCAGGATTGCTTCAGGCCCTAATCTGTTTCCGGCAGGGCACGCTGAGCCTTTGGTTAATTCCTCTTCCTTGTGGGAAATGAGCGTTACATTTGCCCGTGCAGACACCTACATCTAGTCTCTCATTGGTTCTCCTATTCCTGTTCATCTTGCACAGAAATTTCAAGCTGTGCGAAATAGGAGGTTAAAGGCACTGACTCTCCAAGCGGGGAGGGTGTTAGTAAAGCATCTGGAATGGTGAACCCGAGGACCAGGATACGAAAACTGAGATGCATTTTAAATCATTTCCCAATCACACGGTGGACCATAATCTGGGTTTCCCATACATGTTTTAGCTGGAGGAAGAATCCTTAGAACCTGGAGAGTTGGGACCCATGGAATGGGTACCATGCAGTTTGACTTCAAAGGGTCTGCATTTGCTCACCGAAACTCACCAATGCTATCAGCCTGAAGTGTCCAGCCTTATGTGTCAACCAGCTCTGGGTGTAGTTGTGGGAAATCCCATTTGCATCACATGCCCTGAGTGAATTATATAAGAATTGCTCTCTATTTCACTGTCTTTGTGTTTTGTTTTTGAAATTTATTTTGATAATGGGATTTATCGTATTTTCACTGCTGCGTTTATGCCGCTGTACACACGCTTGATTCTCTTACGGAGACATATAAATCCATGGGTTTTTAAGATTCTTCCTAGTCAGGTATATTCCTAGGCGTTGAATATGTGGTGTTGAGTCCATTTCGTTGAGCAAGGAGTATGTCTTGTCTATTACATATTTGGCTGATGGAAAGTTATCTGTGCTAATTTCAGTCTCTGGTTTTATGCAGCACCCCAACGCACCTTTCCCCATAAGCAAGCACTAGTTGGTTTTCTAAATTTGAGACCCTGTTCTGTTTTGTAATTCAGTTGATGTGTAGTCAAGTTTACATTCCGTGTATTAGTGACATCTTATGATGTTTCTTTTTCTGTGTGACGTAGTTCACGTAGAATCACCGTACCTGCATCCACTCACTATGCCGCTACGGGACTGATGACACAGATTTCATTGCTGAGTGATATTGCATTGCACGTACGTGCCACAACTTCTTTATCCATTTTTGTCTTTCTGAGATATTTACCTGGTACTGTAGACGAGCTTCTGGGGAACACAGCCGTCCCAAATATTGGGGTGGCTCTCTGTTTTTGATTTTAATTTCCCTAAGCAATAGGACCATGAGTGCAATTGCCATAGGCTGTGATGTTTTATTTCTTACGTGTTTCAGGAAACACCATACACTTCTCCAGGGTGGCTGTTCACAATTTACATCTTGCCAATCAGCATAACAAGGCTCCCTGTTCTCCATATCCTGTCCTACCTTTCCGGATTTTACACTTTTTTCAGATGGCCCTTTTGCCCGGAGCGCAGTGAGATTTCATTGTAGTGCAGATTTCCTTTACAGGCTTGCTTGGTTGGCAAAAAAGGGAGTATGCTTTTTTTCCTGAATATATTCAGGAAAAAACGCATACACAATTTTTTGCCAAGTGCATCATTGTCGACGTTGTACCTCTTTTCCTATGCTTTCAGGGCAATTCCAGTCTACACCCTGCAATCGTTTTCCTAAAATTCTGCCCCGCTTTCAAGTCCCCTTCGCAGGCTTACTTCAATATACTTTTGGAAGATAGCTGTCATTTATAACTCTGCAGGTTTGTGAATTACAGTGCCCCTGAGCTCCTTTCTTCAACTCGCTTTCTTGTGAGCTGGGCACAAAACCGCAGGATTGCTTCAGGCCCTAATCTGTTTCCTTCAGGGCACACTGAGCCTTTGTTTAATTCCTCTTCCTGGTCGGCAATGAGCGTTAAATTTGCCCGTGCAGACACCTACAACTAGTCTCTCATTGGTTCTCCCTATTCCTGTTCATCTTGCACAGAAATTTCAAGCTGTGCGAAATAGGAGGTTAAAGGCACTGACTCTCCAAGCGGGGAGGGTGTTAGTAAAGCATCTGGAATGGTGAACCCGAGGACCAGGATACGAAAACTGAGATGCATTTTAAATCATTTCCCAATCACACGGTGGACCATAATCTGGGTTTCCCATGCATGTTTTAGCTGGAGGAAGAATCCTTAGAACCTGGAGAGTTGGGACCCATGGAATGGGTACCATGCAGTTTGACTTCAAAGGGTCTGCATTTGCTCACCGAAATTCACCAATGCTATCAGCCTGAAGTGTCCAGCCTTATGTGTCAACCAGCTCTGGGTGTAGTTGTGGGAAATCCCATTTGCATCACATGCCCTGAGTGAATTATATAAGAAATGCTCTCTATTTCACTGTCTTTGTGTTTTGTTTTGGAAATTTATTTTGATAATGGGATTTATCGTATTTTCACTGCTGCGTTTATGCCGCTGTACACACGCTTGATTCTCTTACGGAGACATATAAATCCATGGGTTTTTAAGATTCTTCCTAGTCAGGTATATTCCTAGGCGTTGAATATGTGGTGTTGAGTCCATTTCGTTGAGCAAGGAGTATGTCTTGTCTATTACATATTTGGCTGATGGAAAGTTATCTGTGCTAATTTCAGTCTCTGGTTTTATGCAGAACCCCAACGCACCTTTCCCCATAAGCAAGCACTAGTTGGTTTTCTAAATTTGAGACCCTGTTCTGTTTTGTAATTCAGTTGATGTGTAGTCAAGTTTACATTCCGTGTATTAGTGACATCTTATGATGTTTCTTTTTCTGTGTGACGTAGTTCACGTAGAATCACCGTACCTGCATCCACTCACTATGCCACTATGGGACTGATGACACAGATTTCATTGCTGAGTGATATTGCATTGCACGTACGTGCCACAACTTCTTTATCCATTTTTGTCTTTCTGAGATATTTACCTGGTACTGTAGACGAGCTTCTGGGGAACACAGCCGTCCCAAATATTGGGGTGGCTCTCTGTTTTTGATTTTAATTTCCCTAAGCAATAGGACCATGAGTGCAATTGCCATAGGCTGTGATGCTTTATTTCTTACGTGTTTCAGGAAACACCATAAACTTCTCCAGGGTGGCTGTTCACAATTTACATCTTGCCAATCAGCATAACAAGGCTCCCTGTTCTCCATATCCTGTCCTACCTTTCCGGATTTTACACTTTTTTCAGATGGCCCTTTTGCCCGGAGCGCAGTGAGATTTCATTGTAGTGCAGATTTCCTTTACAGGCTTGCTTGGTTGGCAAAAAAGGGAGTATGCTTTTTTTCCTGAATATATTCAGGAAAAAACGCATACACAATTTTTTGCCAAGTGCATCATTGTCGACGTTGTACCTCTTTTCCTATGCTTTCAGGGCAATTCCAGTCTACACCCTGCAATCGTTTTCCTAAAATTCTGCCCCGCTTTCAAGTCCCCTTCGCAGGCTTACTTCAATATACTTTTGGAAGATAGCTGTCATTTATAACTCTGCAGGTTTGTGAATTACAGTGCCCCTGAACTCCGTTCTTCAACTCGATTTCTTGTGAGCTGGGCACAAAACCGCATGATTGCTTCAGGCACTAATCTGTTTCCAGCAGGGCACGCTGAGCCTTTGGTTAATTCCCCTTCCTGGTGGGAAATGAGCGTTATATTTGCCCGTGCAGACACCTACAGCTAGTCTCTCATTGGTTCTCCCTATTCCTGTACATCTTGCACAGAAATTGCAAGCTGAGCCAAAGAGGAGGTTAAAGGCACTGACTCTCCAAGCGGGGAGAGTGTTAGTAAAGCATCTGGAATGGTGAACCCGAGGACCAGGATACGAAAACTGAGATGCATTTTAAATCGTTTCCCAATCACACGGTGGACGATACTCTGGGTTTCCCATGCATGTTTTAGCTGGAGGAAGAATCCCTTGAACCTGGAGAGTTGGGACCCATGGAATGGGTACCATGCAGTATGACTTCAAAGGGTCTGCATTTGCTCACCGAAACTCACCAATGCTATCAGCCTGAAGTGTCCAGCCTTATGATTCAACCAGCTCTGGGTGTAGATGTGGTCAATCCCGGTTGCATCACATGCCCTGAGTGAATTATTTAAGAATTGCTCTCTATTTCACTGTCTTTGTGTTTTGTTTTCGAAATTTATTTTGATAAAGGGATTTATCGGATTTTCACTGCTGCGTTTCGGCCGCTGTACACACGCTTGATTCTCTTACGGAGACATATATATCCATGGGTTTTAAGATTCTTCCTAGTCAGGTATATTCTTAGGCGTTGCATATGTGGTGTTGGTTCCATTTCGTTGAGCAAGGATTAGGTTTTGTCTATTACTTATTTGGCTTATGGAAGGTTATCTGTGCTAATTTCAGTCTGTGGTTTTATGCAGCACCACAACGCATCTTTCCCCATAAGCAAGCACTAGTTGGTTTCCTAAATCTGAGACCCTGTTCTGTTTTGTAATTCAGTTCATGTGTAGTCAAGTTTACATTCCGTGTATTAGTGATATCTTATGATGTTTCTTTTTCTGTGTGACGTAGTTCACGTAGAATCACCGTTCCTGCATCCACTCACTATGCCGCTACGGGCCTGATGACACAGATTTCATTGCTCAGTGATATTGCATTGTACATACGTGCCACAACTTCTTTATCCATTTTTTGCTTTCCTGGATATTTACCTGGTACTGTAGACGAGCTTCTTGGGTACACAGCCGTCCCAAACTTTGGGGTGGCTCTCTGTTTTTGATTTTAATTTCCCTAAGCAATAGGACCATAAGTACAATTGCCATAGGCTGTGTTGCTTTATTTCTTACGTGTTTCAGGAAACACCATACACTTCTCAGGGTGGCTGTTCACAATTTACATCCTGCCAATCAGCATAACAAGGCTCCCTGCTCTCCATATCCTGCCTTAACTTTCTGGATTTTACACTTTTTTCAGATGGCCCTTTTCCCCGGGGGGCAGTGAGACTTCATTGTAGTGCAGATTTCCTTTACAGGCTTGCTTGGTTGGCCAAAAAGGGCGTATGCGTTTTTTCCTGAATATATTCAGGAAAAAACGCATATGCCCTTTTTGACCAAGTGCATCATTGTCGACGTTGTGCCTCTTTTCCTATGCTTTCAGGGCAATTCCAGTCTACACCCTGCAATCGTTTTCCTCAAATTCTGCACCGCTTTCAAGTCCCCTTCGCAGGCTTACTTCAATATATTTTTGGAGGATAGCTGTCATTTATAACTTTGCAGGTTTGTGAATTACAGTGCCCCTGAGCTCCTTTCTTCAACTCGCTTTCTTGTGAGCTGGTCACAAAACCGCAGTATTGCTTCAGGCCCTAATCTGTTTCCGGCAGGGCACACTGAGCCTTTGGTTAATTCCTCTTCCTGGTGGGAAATGAGCGTTACATTTGCCCGTGCAGACACCTACAGCTAGTCTCTCAATGGTTCTCCCTATTCCTGTTCATCTTGCACAGAAATTGCAAGCTGAGCCAAAGAGGAGGTTAAAGGCACTGACTCTCCAAGCAGGGAGAGTGTTAGTAAAGCATCTGGAATGGTGAACCCGAGGACCAGGATACGAAAACTGAGATGCATTTTAAATCGATTCCCAATCACACGGGGGACGATACTCTGTGTTTCCCATTCATGTTTTAGCTAGAGGAAGAATCTCTTGAACCTGGAGAGTTGGGACCCATGGAAAGGGTACCATGCAATATGACTTCAAAGGGTCTGCATTTGCTCACCAAAACTCACGAATGCTATCAGCCTGAAGTGTCCAGCCTTATGTCTCAACCAGCTCTGGGTGTAGATGTGGTCAATCCCGGTTGCATCACATGCCCTGAGTGAATTATTTAAGAATTGCTCTCTATTTCCCTGTCTTTGTGTTTTGTATTTGAAATTTATTTTGATAATGGGATTTATCGGATTTTCACTGCTGCGTTTCGGCCGCTGCACACATGCTTGATTCTCTTACGGAGACATATATATCCATGGGTTTTAAGATTCTTCCTAGTCAGGTATAATCCTATGCCTTGAATATGTAGTGTTGGGTCCATTTCGTTGAGCAAGGAGTAGGTCTTGTCTATTACATATTTGGCTTATGGAAAGTTATCTGTGTTAATTTCAGTCTCTTTTTTTATGCAGCACCCCAACGCACCTTTCCCCATAAGCAAGCACTAGTTGGTTTTCTAAATTTGAGACCCTGTTCTGTTTTGTAATTCAGTTCATGTGTAGTCAAGTTTACATTCCGTGTATTAGTGATATCTTATGATGTTTCTTTTTCTGTGTGACATAGTTCACGTAGAATCACCGTACCTGCATCCACTCACTATGCCGCTACGGGCCTGATGACACAGATTTCATTGCTGAGTGATATTGCATTGCACGTACGTGCCACAACATCTTTATCCATTTTTTGCTTTCTGGGATATTTACCTGGTACCGTAGACGAGCTTCTTGGGAACACAGCCGTCCCAAATTTTGGGGTGGCTCTCTGTTTTTGATTTTAATTTCCCTAAGCATTAGGACCATAAGTGCAATTGCCATAGGCTGTGTTGCTTTGTTTCTTACGTGTTTCAGGAAACACCATACACCTCTCCAGGGTGGCTGTTCCCAATTTACATCCTGCCAATCAGCATAACAAGGCTCCCTGTTCTCCATATCCTGTCCTACCTTTCTGGATTTTACACTTTTTTCGGATGGCCCTTTTGCCCGGGGGTCAGTGAGACTTCATTGTAGTGCAGATTTCCTTTACAGGCTTGCTTGGTTGGACAAAAAGTGCTTATGCGTTTTTTCCTGAATATATTCTGGAAAAAACGCATACGCCCTTTTTGGCCAAGTGCATCATTGTCGACGTTGTGCCTCTTTTCCTATGCTTTCAGGGCAATTCCAGTCTACCCCCTGCAATCGTTTTCCTGAAATTCTGCCCCGCTTTCAAGTCCCCTTCGCAGGCTTACTTCAATATATTTTTGGAGGATAGCTGTCATTTATAACTCTGCAGGTTTGTGAATTACAGTGCCCCTGAGCTCCTTTCTTCAACTCGCTTTCTTGTGAGCTGGGCACAAAACCGCAGGATTGCTTCAGGCCCTAATCTGTTTCCGGCAGGGCACACTGAGCCTTTGTTTAATTCCTCTTCCTGGTCGGCAATGAGCGTTAAATTTGCCCGTGCAGACACCTACAACTAGTCTCTCATTGGTTCTCCCTATTCCTGTTCATCTTGCGCAGAAATTGCAAACTTTGCCAAAATTGAGGTTAAAGGCACTGACTCTCCAAGCGGGGAGAGTGTTAGTAAAGCGTCTGGAATGGTGAACCCGAGGACCAGGATACGAAAACTGAGATGCATTTTAAATCGTTTCCCAATCTTACGGTGGACCATACTCTGGGTTTCCCATGCATGTTTTAGCTGGAGGAAGAATCCCTTGACCCTGGAGAGTTGGAAACCATGGAATGGGTACCATGCAGTATGACTTCAAAGGGTCTGCATTTGCTCACCGAAACTCAACAATGCTATCAGCCTGAAGTGTCCAGCCTTATGTCTCAACCAGCTCTGGGTGTAGATGTGTTAAATCCCGGTTGCATCACATGCCCTGAGTGATGTATTTAAGAATTGCTCTCTATTTCACTGTCTCTGTGTTTTGTTTTTGAAATTTATTTTGATAATGGGATTTATCGGATATTTACTGCTGCGTTTCGGCCGCTGTACACACGCTTGATTCTCTTACCGAGACATATATATCCATGGGTTTTAATATTCTTCCTAGTCAGGTATATTCCTAGGCGTTGAATATGTGGTGTTGAGTCCATTTCGTTGAGCAAGTAGTAGGTCCTGTGTATTACATATTTGGCTTATGGAAAGTTATCTGTGCTAATTTCAGTCTCTGGTTTTATGCAGCACCCCAACACACCTTTCCCTATAAGCAAGCATTAGTTGGTTTCCTAAATTTGAGACCCTGTTCTGTTTTGTAATTCAGTTCATGTGTAGTCAAGTTTACATTCCGTGTATTAGTGATATCTTATGATGTTTCTATTTCTGTGTGACGTAGTTCACATAGAATCACCGTACATGCATCAACTCACTAACCGCTACGGGCCTGATCACACAGATTTCATTGCTGAGTGATATTCCATTGTACGTACATGCCACAACTTCTTTATCCATTTTTTGCTTTCTGGGATATTTACTTGGTACTGTAGACGAGCTTCTTGTGAACACAGCCGTCCCAAACATTGGGGTGGCTCTCTGTTTTTGATTTTAATTTCCCTAAGCTATAGGACCATAAGTGCAATTTCCATAGGCTGTGTTGCTTTGTTTCTTACGTGTTACAGGAAACACCATACACTTTTCCAGGGTGGCTGTTGGCAATTTACATCCGGCCAATCAGCATAACAAGGCCCACTGTTCTCCATATCCTGCCCTACCTTTCAGGATTTTCCACTTTTTTCAGATGGCCCTTTTGCCAGGGGGGCAGTGAGACTTCATTGTAGTGCAGATTTCCTTTACAGGCTTGCTTGGTTGGCCAAAAAGGGCGTATGCGTTTTTTCCTGAATATATTCAGGAAAAAACGCATACGCCCTTTTTGGCCAAGTGCATCACTGTCGACGTTGTGCCTCTTTTCCTATGCATTCAGGGCAATTCCAGTCTACCCCCTGCAATCGTTTTCCTGAAATTCTGCCCCGCTTTCAAGTCCCCTTCGCAGGCTTACTTCAATATATTTTTGGAGGATAGCTGTCATTTATAACTCTGCAGGTTTGTGAATTACAGTGCCCCTGAGCTCCTTTCTTCAACTCACTTTCTTGTGAGCTGGGCACAAAACCGCAGGATTGCTTCAGGCCCTAATCTGTTTCCGGCAGGGCACGCTGAGCCTTTGGTTAATTCCTCCTCCTGGTGGGAAATGAGCGTTACATTTGCCCGTGCAGACACCTACATCTAGTCTCTCATTGGTTCTCCTATTCCTGTTCATCTTGCACAGAAATTTCAAGCTGTGCGAAATAGGAGGTTAAAGGCACTGACTCTCCAAGCGGGGAGGGTGTTAGTAAAGCATCTGGAATGGTGAACCCGAGGACCAGGATACGAAAACTGAGATGCATTTTAAATCATTTCCCAATCACACGGTGGACCATAATCTGGGTTTCCCATGCATGTTTTAGCTGGAGGAAGAATCCTTAGAACCTGGAGAGTTGGGACCCATGGAATGGGTACCATGCAGTTTGACTTCAAAGGGTCTGCATTTGCTCACCGAAACTCACCAATGCTATCAGCCTGAAGTGTCCAGCCTTATGTGTCAACCAGCTCTGGGTGTAGTTGTGGGAAATCCCATTTGCATCACATGCCCTGAGTGAATTATATAAGAAATGCTCTCTATTTCACTGTCTTTGTGTTTTGTTTTGGAAATTTATTTTGATAATGGGATTTATCGTATTTTCACTGCTGCGTTTATGCCGCTGTACACACGCTTGATTCTCTTACGGAGACATATAAATCCATGGGTTTTTAAGATTCTTCCTAGTCAGGTATATTCCTAGGCGTTGAATATGTGGTGTTGAGTCCATTTCGTTGAGCAAGGAGTATGTCTTGTCTATTACATATTTGGCTGATGGAAAGTTATCTGTGCTAATTTCAGTCTCTGGTTTTATGCAGCACCCCAACGCACCTTTCCCCATAAGCAAGCACTAGTTGGTTTTCTAAATTTGAGACCCTGTTCTGTTTTGTAATTCAGTTGATGTGTAGTCAAGTTTACATTCCGTGTATTAGTGACATCTTATGATGTTTCTTTTTCTGTGTGACGTAGTTCACGTAGAATCACCGTACCTGCATCCACTCACTATGCCGCTACGGGACTGATGACACAGATTTCATTGCTGAGTGATATTGCATTGCACGTACGTGCCACAACTTCTTTATCCATTTTTGTCTTTCTGAGATATTTACCTGGTACTGTAGACGAGCTTCTGGGGAACACAGCCGTCCCAAATATTGGGGTGGCTCTCTGTTTTTGATTTTAATTTCCCTAAGCAATAGGACCATGAGTGCAATTGCCATAGGCTGTGATGCTTTATTTCTTACGTGTTTCAGGAAACACCATACACTTCTCCAGGGTGGCTGTTCACAATTTACATCTTGCCAATCAGCATAACAAGGCTCCCTGTTCTCCATATCCTGTCCTACCTTTCTGGATTTTACACTTTTTTCAGATGGCCCTTTTGCCCGGAGCGCAGTGAGATTTCATTGTAGTGCAGATTTCCTTTACAGGCTTGCTTGGTTGGCAAAAAAGGGAGTATGCTTTTTTTCCTGAATATATTCAGGAAAAAACGCATACACAATTTTTTGCCAAGTGCATCATTGTCGACGTTGTACCTCTTTTCCTATGCTTTCAGGGCAATTCCAGTCTACACCCTGCAATCGTTTTCCTAAAATTCTGCCCCGCTTTCAAGTCCCCTTCGCAGGCTTACTTCAATATACTTTTGGAAGATAGCTGTCATTTATAACTCTGCAGGTTTGTGAATTACAGTGCCCCTGAGCTCCGTTCTTCAACTCGATTTCTTGTGAGCTGGGCACAAAACCGCAGGATTGCTTCAGGCACTAATCTGTTTCCAGCAGGGCACGCTGAGCCTTTAGTTAATTCCCCTTCCTGGTGGGAAATGAGCGTTATATTTGCCCGTGCAGACACCTATACCTAGTCTCTCATTGGTTCTCCCTATTCCTGTTCATCTTGCACAGAAATTGCAAGCTGAGCCAAAGAGGAGGTTAAAGGCACTGACTCTCCAAGCGGGGAGAGTGTTAGTAAAGCATCTGGAATGGTGAACCTGAGGACCAGGATACGAAAACTGAGATGCATTTTAAATCGTTTCCCAATCACACGGTGGACGATACTCTGGGTTTCCCATGCATGTTTTAGCTGGGGGAAGAATCCCTTGAACCTGGAGAGTTGGGACCCATGGAATGGGTACCATGCAGTATGACTTCAAAGGGTCTGCATTTGCTCACCGAAACTCACCAATGCTATCAGCCTGAAGTGTCCAGCCTTATGATTCAACCAGCTCTGGGTGTAGATGTGGTCAATCCCGGTTGCATCACATGCCCTGAGTGAATTATTTAAGAATTGCTCTCTATTTCACTGTCTTTGTGTTTTGTTTTCGAAATTTATTTTGATAATGGGATTTATCGGATTTTCACTGCTGCGTTTCGGCCACTGTACACACGCTTGATTCTCTTACGGAGACATATATATCCATGGGTTTTAAGATTCTTCCTAGTCAGGTATATTCTTAGGCGTTGCATATGTGGTGTTGGTTCCGTTTCGTTGAGCAAGGAGTAGGTTTTGTCTATTACTTATTTGACTTATGGAAAGTTATCTGTGCTAATTTCAGTCTCTGGTTTTATGCAGCACCACAACGCATATTTCCCCATAAGCAAGCACTAGTTGGTTTCCTAAATCTGAGACCCTGTTCTGTTTTGTAATTCAGTTCATGTGTAGTCAAGTTTACATTCCGTGTATTAGTGATATCTTATGATGTTTCTTTTTCTGTGTGACGTAGTTCACGTAGAATCACCGTTCCTGCATCCACTCACTATGCCGCTACGGGCCTGATGACATAGATTTCATTGCTGTGTGATATCGCATTGTACGTACGTGACACAATTTCTTTATCCATTTTTTGCTTTCTGGGATATTTACCTGATACTGTAGAGGAGCTTCTTGTGAACACAGCCGTCCCGAATATTGGGGTGGCTGTCTGTTTTTTATTTTAATTTCCGTAAGCTATAGGACCATAAGTGGAAGTGCCATAGGCTGTGTTGCTTTGTTTCTTACTTGTTTCATGAAACACCATACACTTCTCCAGGGTGGCTGCTGGCAATTTACATCCTGCCAATCAGCATAACAAGGCTCCCTGTTCTAAATATCCTGTCCTACCTTTCTGGATTTTACACTTTTTTCACATGGCCCTTTTGCCCGGGGGGCAGTGAGACTTCATTGTACTGCAGATTTCCTTTACAGGCTTGCTTGGTTGGCCAAAAAGGGCGTATGCGTTTTTTCCTGAATATATTCAGGAAAAAACGCATACGCCCTTTTTGGCCAAGTGCATCATTGTCGACGTTCTGCCTCTTTTCCTAGGCTTTCAGGGCAATTCCCGTCTACCCCCTGCAATCGTTTTCCTGAAATTCTGCCCCGCTTTCAAGTCCCCTTCGCAGGCTTACTTCAATATATTTTTGGAGGATAGCTGTCATTTATAACTCTGCAGGTTTGTGAATTACAGTGCCCCTGAGCTCCTTTCTTCAACTCGCTTTCTTGTGAGCTGGGCACAAAACCGCAGGATTGCTTCAGGCCCTAATCTGTTTCCGGCAGGGCACTCTGAGCCTTTGTTTAATTCCTCTTCCTGGTGGGAAATGAGCGTTACATTTGCCCCTGCAGACACCTATAGCTAGTCTCTCATTGGTTCTCCCTATTCCTGTTTATCTTGCACAGAAACTGCAAGCTGTGCCAAACAGGAGGTTAAAGGCACTGACTCTCCAAGAGGGGAGAGTGTTAGTAAAGCATCTGGAATGATGAACCCGAGGACAAGGATACGAAAACTGAGATGCATTTTAAATTGTTTCCCAATCTCACGGTGGACCGTACACTGTGTTTCCCATGCATGTTTTAGCTGAAGGAAGAATCCCTTGAACCTGGAGTGTTGGGACCCATGGAATGGGTACCATGCAGTATGACTTCAAAGGGTCTGTATTTGCTCACCGAATCTCACCAATGCTATCAGCCTGAAGTGTCCAGCCTTATGTCTCAACCAGCTCTGGGTGTAGATGTGTTAAATCCCGGCTGCATGACATGCCTTGAGTGAATTATTTAAGAATTGATCTCTATTTCACTGTCTTTGTGTTTTGTTTTTGAAATTTATTTTGATAATGGGATTTATCGGATTTTCACTGCTGCGTTTCGGCCGCTGTACACATGCTTGATTCTCTTATGGAGACATATATATCCATGGGTTTTAAGATTCTTCCTAGTCAGGTATATTCCTAGGCGTTGAACATGTGGTGTTGGGTCCATTTCGTTGAGCAAGGAGTAGGTCTTGTCTATTACATATTTGGCTTATGGAAAGTTATCTGTGCTAATTTCAGTCTCTGGTTTTATGCCGCACCCCAACGCACCTTTCCCCATAAGCAAGCACTAGTTGGTTTTCTAAATTTGAGACCCTGTTCTGTTTTGTAATTCAGTTCATATGTAGTCAAGTTTACATTCCGTGTATTAATGATATCTTATGATATTTCTTTTTCTGTGTGACGTAGTTCACGTAGAATCACCGTACCTGCATCCACTCACTATGCCGGGACGGGCCTGATGACACAGATTTCATTGCTGAGTGATATTGCATTGTAAGTACGTGCCACAACTTCTTTATCCATTTTTTGCTTTCTGGGATATTTACCTGGTACTGTAGACGAGCTTCTTGGGAACACAGCCGTCCCAAACTTTGGGGTGGCTCTCTGTTTTTGAATTTAATTTCCCTAAGCAATAGGACCATAAGTGCAATTGCCATAGACTGTGTTGCTTTATTTCTTACCTGTTTAAGGAAACACCATACACTTCTCCAGGGTGGCTGTCCACAATTTACATCCTGCCAATCAGCATAACAAGGCTCCCTGTTCTCCATATCCTCTCCTACCTTTCTGGATTTTACACTTTTTTCAGATGGCCCTTTTGCCTGGGGGGCAGTGAGATTTCATTGTAGTGCAGATTTCCTTTACAGGCTTGCTTGGTTGGCCAAAAAGGGCGTATGCGTTTTTTCCTGAATATATTCAGGCAAAAATGCACACGCCCTTTTTGGCCAAGTGCATCATTGTCGATGTTGTGCCTCTTTTCCTATGCTTTCCGGGCAATTCCAGTCTACCCCCTGCAATCGTTTTCCTGAAATTCTGCCCCGCTTTCAATTCCCCTTCCCAGGCTTACTTCAATATATTTTTGGAGGATAGCTGTAATTTATAGCTCTGCAGGTTTGTGAATTAGAGTGCCCCTGAGCTCGTTTCTTCAACTCGCTTTCTTGTGAGCTGGGCACAAAACCGCAGGATTGCTTCAGGCCCTAATCTGTTTCCAGCAGGGCACGCTGCGCCTTTGGTTAATTCCTCTTCCTGGTGGGAAATGAGCGTTACATTTGCCCTTGCAGACACCTACAGCTAGTCTCTCATTGGTTCTCCCTATTCTTGTTCATCTTGCACAGAAATTGCAAGCTGTGCGAAACAGGAGGTTAAAGGCACTGACTCTCCAAGCGGGGAGAGTGTTAGTAAAGCATCTGGAATGGTGAACCCGAGGACCAGGATACGAAAACTGAGATGCATTTTAAATTGTTTCCCAATCACACGGTGGACGATACTCTGTGTTTCCCATGCATGTTTTAGCTTGAGGAAGAATCCCTTGACCCTGGAATGTTGGGACCCATGGAATGGGTACCAGGCAGTATGACTTCAAAGGGTCTGCATTTGCTCACCGAAACTCACCAATGCTATCAGCCTGAAGTGTCCAGCCTTATGTCTCAACCAGCTCTGGGTGTAGATGTGGTCAATCCCGGTTGCATCACATGCCCTGAGTGAATTATTTAAGAATTGCTCTCTATTTCACTGTCTTTGTGTTTTGTTTTTGAAATTTATTTTGATAATGGGATTTATCGGATTTTCACTGCTGCGTTTCGGCCGCTGTACACATGCTTGATTTTCTTATGGAGACATATATATCCATGGGTTTTAAGATTCTTCCTAGTCAGGTATATTCGTAGGCGTTGAATATGTGGTGTTGGGTCCATTTCGTTGAGCAAGGAGTAGGTCTTGTCTATTACATATTTGGCTTATGGAAAGTTATCTGTGCAAATTTCAGTCTCTGGTTTTATGCAGCACCCCAAGGCACCTTTCCCCATAAGCAAACACTAGTTGGTTTTCTAAATTTGAGACCCTGTTCTGTTTTGTAATTCAGTTCATGTGTAGTCAAGTTTACATTCCGTGTATTAGTGATATCTTATGATGTTTATTTTTCTGTGTGACGTAGTTCACGTAGAATCACCGTACCTGCATCCACTCAGTATGCCTCTACTGTCCTGATGACACAGATTTCATTGCTGAGTGATATTGCATTGTACGTACGTGCCACAACTTCTATATCCATTTTTTGCTTTCTGGGTTATTTACCTGATACTGTAGACGAGCTTCTTGTGAACACGGCCATCCCAAATATTGGGGCGGCTGTGTGTTTTTGATTTTAATTTCCGTAATCAATAGGACCATAAGTGGAAGTGCCATAGGCTGTGTTGCTTTGTTTCTTAAGTGTTTCAGGAAACACCATACACTTCTCCAGGGTGGCTGTTGGCAATTTACATCCTGCCAATCAGCATAACAAGGCTCCCTGTTCTCCATATCCTGTCCTACATTTCTAGATTTTACACTTTTTTCACATGGCCCTTTTGCCCGGGGGGGGGCAGTGAGATTTCATTGTAGTGCAGATTTCCTTTACAGTCTTGCTTGGTTGGCCAAAAACGGCATATGCGTTTTTTGTTGAATATATTCAGGAAAAAACTCATACGCCCTTTTTGGCCAAGTGCATCATTGTCGACGTTGTACCTCTTTTCCTATGCTTTCAGGGCAATTCCAGTCTACCCCCTGCAATTGTATTCCTGAAATTCTGCCCCGCTTTCAAGTCCCCTTCGCAGGCTTACTTCAATATACCTTTGGAAGATAGCTGTCATTTATAACTCTGCAGGTTTGTGAATTACAGTTCCCCTGAGCTCCTTTCTTCAACTCGCTTTCATGTGAGCTGCCCACAAAACCGCAGGATTGCTTCAGGCCCTAATCTGTTTCTAGCAGAGCATGCTGAGCCTTTGGTTAATTCCTCTTCCTGGTGGGAAATGAGCGTTAAATTTGCCCGTGCAGACACCTACAGCTAGTCTCTCATTGGTTCTCCCTATTCCTGTTCATCTTGCACAGAAATTGCAAGCTGTGCCAAAGAGGAGGTTAAAGGCACTGACTCCCCAAGCGGGGAGAGTGTTAGTAAAGCATCTGGAATGGTGAACATGAGAACCAGGATACGAAAACTGAGATGCATTTTAAATCGTTTCCCAATCTCATGGTGGACCATACTCTGGGTTTCCCATGCATATTTTAGCTGGAGGAAGAATCCCTTGAACCTGGAGAGTTGGGATCCATGGAATGGGTACCATGCAGTATGACTTCAAAGGGTCTGCATTTGCTCACCGAAACTCAACAATGCTATCAGCCTGAAGTGTCCAGCCTTATGTCTCAACCAGCTCTGGGTGTAGATGTGGTAAATCCCGGTTGCATCACATGCCCCGGGTGAATTATTTAAGAATTGCTCTCTATTTCACGGTCTTTGTGTTTTGTTTTTGAAATTTTTTTTGATAATGGGATTTATCGGATTTTCCCTGCTGCGTTTATGCCGCTATACACACGCTTGATTCTCTTACGGAGACATAAAATTCAATGGGTTTTAATATTCTTCCTAGTCATGTATATTCCTAGGCGTTGAATATGTGGAGTGAGTCCATTTCGTTGAGCAAGGATTGGTCTTATCTATTACCTATTTGGCTTATGGAATGGTATCTGTGCTAATTTCAGTCTCTGGTTTTATGCAGCTCCCCAGCGCACCTTTCCCCATAAGCAAGCACTAGTTGGTTTTCTAAATTTGAGACCCTGTTCTGTTTTGTAATTCAGTTCATGTGTAGTCAAGTTTATGTTCCGTGTATTAGTGATATCTTATGATGTTTCTTTTTCTGTGTGACGTAGTTCACGTAGAAGCAACATACCTGCATCCACTAACTATGCCGCTTCGGGCCTGATGACACAGATTGCATTGCTGAGTGATATTCCATTGTACTTACGAACCACAGACTTTTTATCCATTTTTGGGTTTTTGCGATATTTACCTGGTACTGTAGACGAGCTTCTTGTGAACACAGCCGTCCTAAACTTTGAGGTGACTGTGTGTTTTTGAATTTAATTTCCCTCAGATATAGAACCATAAGTTGAATTGCCATAGGCTGTGTTGCTTTGTTTCTTATGTGTTTCAGGGAACACCATACACTTCTCCAGAGTAGCTGTTGGCAATTTACATCCTGCCCATCAGCATAACAATGCTCCCTGTTCTCCATGGCCAGTCCTGCCTTTCTGGATTTTATACATTTTTAGATGTGCCTTTTGACCAGAGGGCAGTGATACTTCATTGTTGTGCTGATTTCCTTTCCAGGCTTGCTTGGTTTTCCAAAAAGTGCGTATTCGTTTTTTTCCTGAATATATTCAGGAAAAATCGCATACGCACTTCTTGGCCAAGAGCATCATTGTCGACGTTCTGCCTCTGTTCCTATGCTTTAAGGGCAATTCTACTCTAACCCCTGCAATCGTTTTCCTGAAATTCTGCCCCGCTTTCAAGTCCTCTTCCCAGGCTCACTTCAATATTATTTTGGAGGATAGCTGTCATTTATATCTCTGCAGCTTTTTGAATTACAGTGCCCCTGAGCTCCTTTCTTCAATCTGCTTTCTTTTGAGCTGGGCACAAAACCGCAAGATTGCTTCAGGCTCTAATCTGTTTCTGGCAGGGAACGCTGAGCCTTTCGTTAATTCCTCTTCCTAGTGGGAAATAAGCGTTATATTTGCCCGTGCAGACACCTACAGCTAGTCTCTCCTTGGTTCTCCCTTTTCTTCTTCATGTTGCGCAGAAATTGCACACTGTGCCAAACAGGAGGTTAAAGGCACTGACTCTCCTAGTGGGGAGAATATTAGTAAAGTGTCTGGAATGGTGAAAACGAGGACCAGGATACGAAAACTGAGATGCATTTTAAATCGTTTCTCAATCACACGGTGGACAATACTCTGGGTTCCCATGCTTGTTTTAGCTGACGGAAGAATCCCTTGAACCTGGAGAGTTGGGACCCATGGAATGGGTACCATGCAGTATGACTTCAAAGGGTCTGCATTTGCTCAACGAACCTCACCAATCCTATCAGCCTGAAGTGTCCAGCCTTATGTCTCAACCTGCTCTCAGTGTAGATGTGGTAAATCTAGGTTGCATCACATGCCCTGAGTGAATTATTTAAGAATGGCTCTCTATTTCACTGTCTTTGTGTTTTGTTTGTGAAATTTATGTTGATAATTGGATTTATCGGATTTTCACTGCTGCGTTTATGTCGCTGTACACACGCTTGATTCTCTTACGGAGACATATAAATCCATGGGTTTTAGATTCTTCCTAGTCAGGTATATTTCTAGGCGTTGAATATGTGGTGTTGAGTCCATTTCGTTGAGCAAGGAGTAGGTCTTGTCTATTGCATATTTGGCTTATGGAAAGTTATCTGTGCTACTTTCAGTCTCTGGTTTTATGCAGCACCCAAACGCAACTTTCCCCAAACGCAAGCACTTGTTGGTTTTCTAAATTTGAGTCCCTGTTCTGTTTTGTAATTCAGTTCATGTGTAGTCAAGTTTACATTCCCTGTATTAGTGATATTTTATGATGTTTCTTTTTCTGTGTGACGTAGTTCACGTAGAATCACCGTACCTGCATCCACTCACGATGCCGCTACGGGCCTGATGACAGAGATTTTATTGCTGTGTGATATTGCATTGTACGTACGTGCCACAACTTCTTTATCCATTTTTGCTTTCTGGGATATTTACCTGGTACTGTAGACGAGCTTCTTGTGAACACAGCCGTCCCAAACATTGGGGTGGCTGTCTGTTTTTGATTTTAATTTCCCTAAGCTATAGGACCATAAGTGGAAGTGCCATAGACTGTGTTGCTTTGTTTCTTAGGTGTTTCAGGACCACCATACACTTCTCCTGGGTGGCTGTTGGCAATTTACATCCTGCCAATCAGCATAACAAGGCTCCCTGTTCTCTATATCCTGTCCTACCTTTCTGGATTTTACACTTTTTTCAGATGGCCCTTTTGCCCGGGGGGCAGTGAGACTTCATTGCAGTGCAGATATCCTTTACAGGCTTGCTTGGTTGGCCAAAAAGGGCGTATGCGTTTTTTCCTTAATATATTCAGGAAAAAACGCATACGCAGTTTTTGGCCAAGTGCATCATTGTCGACGTTCTGCCTCTTTTCCTATGCTTTCAGGGCAATTCCAGTCTAGCCCCTGCAATCGTTTTCCTGAAATTCTGCCCCGCTTTCAAGTCCCCTTCGCAGGCTTACTTCAATATATTTTTGGAGGATAGCTGTCATTTATAACTCTGCAGGTTTGTGAAGTACAGTGCCCCTGAGCTCCTTTCTTCAACTCGCTTTCTTGTGAGCTGGGCACAAAACCGCAGGATTGCTTCAGTCCCTAATCTGTTTCCGCAGGGCACGCTGAGCCTTTGGTTAATTCCTCTTCCTGGTTGGAAATGAGCATTACATTTGCCCGTGCAGATGCCAACAGCTAGTCTCTCATTGGTTCTCCCTATTCCTGTTCATCTTGCACAGAATTTGCAAGCTGTGCCAAACAGGAGTTTAAAGGCACTGACTCTCCAAGCAGGGAGCGTGTTAGTAAAGCGTCTGGAATGGTGAACCCGAGGACCAGGATACGAAAACTGAGATGCATTTTAAATCGTTTTCCAATCAGACGGTGGACCATACTCTGGGTTTCCCATGCATGTTTTAGCTGGAGGAAGAATCCCTTCAACCTGGAGACTTGGGACCCATGGAATGGGTACCATGCAGTATGACTTCAAAGGGTCTGCATTTCCTCACCGAAACTCACCAATGCTATCAGCCTGAAGTGTCCAGCCTTATGTCTCAACCAGCTCTGTGTGTAGATGTGGTGAATCCCGGTTGCATCACATGCCCTGAGTGAATTATTTAAGAATTGCTCTCTATTTCACTGTCTTTGTGTTTTGTTTTTGAAATTTATTTTGATAATGGGATTTATCGGATTTTCACTGCTGCGTTTATGCTGCTGTAGACATGGTTGATTCTCTTACGGAGACATATAAATCCATGGGTTTTAAGAATTTTCCTATTCAGGTATTTTCCTAGGCATTGAATATGGAGTGTTGAGTCCATTTTGTTGTGCAAGGAATAGGTCTTCTCTATTACTTATTTGGGTTATAGGACGGTATCTGTGCTAATTTCAATCTCTGGTTTTATGCAGCACCCCAACTCACCTTTCCCATTAAGCAAGCATAACTTGGTCTTCTTAATTTGAGACCCTCTTCTGTTTTGTAATTCATTTCATGTATAGCCAAGTTTTCATTCCCTGTATTAGTGACATCTTATGATGTTTCTCTTTCTGTTGACTTATTTCACGTATTATCATCGTACCTGAATCCAGTCATTATGCCGCGACGGGCCTGATGACATAGATTTCTTTGCTGGGTGATATTCCATTTTACGTACGTACCGAAATTTCTTTATCCATTTTTCGCCTTTTGGCATATATGACTTGTAGCGTAGACGAGGTTCTTGGAAATAGAGCCGTCCGAAACTTTGGGGTGGATGTGTGTTTTTTATCTTAATTTCCCTAACCTATAGGACAATAAGTGGAAGTGCCATAGGCTCTGTTGCTTTGTTTTTTAGGTATTCAGGAAACACCATACACTTCTCCAGAGTGTCTGTTGGCAATTTACATCACACCCATCAGCATAACAAGGCTCCCTGTTCTCCATGCCCTGTCCTGCCTTTCTGGATTTTACTCTTTTTCAAGATGGCCCTTTTGAACGGGGGGCAGTGAGACTTCATTGTAGTGCAGATTACCTTTACATGCTTGCTTGGTTGGCCATAAAGTGCGTATGCGTTTTTTCCTGAATATATTCAGGAAAAAACGCATACGCACTTTTGGGCCAAGTGCATCATTGTCGACGTTCTGCCACTATTCCTATGCTTTAAATACAATTCCAGTCTACCCTGTGAAATCAATTTCCTGCAATTCTACTCCACTTTCAAGTCCTCTTCACAGCATTACTTCAATACATTTTTGGACGATAGCTGTCATTTATAATTCTGCAGGTTTGTGAATTACAGTGCCCCTGAGCTCCTTTCTTCAACTGGATTTCTTGTGAGGTGGCCGCCAAAACGCAGGATTGCTTCAGGCCCTAATCTGGTTCCAGCAGGGCACACTGAACCTTTGGTTAATTCTTCTTCCTGGTGGGTAATGAGCGTTAAATTTGCCCGTGGAAACACCTACAGCTAGTCTCTCAGTGGTTCTCCCTATTGCTATTCATCTTGCTCAGAAATTGCAAACTGTGCCAAATAGGAAGTTAAAGGCAGTGACTCTCCAAGTGGAGAGAGTGTTAATAAAGTGTCTGGAATGGTGAACCTGAGTACCAGGGGACGAAAACCGAAATGCATTTTAAATCGTTTCCCTGTCACACAGTGGACCATACTCTGGGTTTCCCATGCATGTTTTAGCTGAAGGAAGAATCCCTTGAACCTGGAGTGTTGGGACCCATGGAATGGGTATCATGCAGTTAGACTTCAAAGGGTCTGTATTTGCTCACTGAAGCTCACCAATGCTATTAGCTGGAGGTGTCCAGCCTCATGTCTCTCCTAGCACTGGGTGTAGATTTGGTTAATCCAGGTTGCATCACAAGCCCTGAATAATTATTTAAGAATTGCTCTCAGGCTTCCCTGGTGGCGCAGTGGTTGAGAATCTGCCTGCCGTTGCAGGGGACACAGGTTCATTCCCCAGTCTGGGAGAATCCCACATGCCGTGGAGCGGCTGGGCCCGTTGGCCATGGCCGCTGGTCCTGCGCCTCCAGAGCCTGTGCTCCACAACGGGAGAGGCCACAACAGTGAGAGGCCCACTACTGCAAGAAAAAAAAAACTATTGCTCTCTATTTCACTGTCTTCGTGTTTTGTTTTAGAAATTTATTTTGAAAATGGCATTTATCGGATTTTCACTGCTGCCTTTAGGACGCTGTACACACCCTTGATTCTCTTACGGAGACATATAAATCCATGGGTTTTAACATTCTTAGTAGTCAGGTATATTTCTAGGCGTTGAATATGGGTTGTTGAGTCTATTTCATTGAGCAAGGAGTAAGACTTGTGTATTACATATTTGGCTTATGGAAAGGTATCTGTGCTAATTTCAATCTCTGGTTTTATGCAGCACCCCAACTCACCTTTCCCCTTAAGCAAGCATAAGTTTGTTTTCTAAATTTGAGACCCTGTTCTGTTTTGTAATTCAGTTCATGTGTAGCCAAGTTTACATTCCATGTATTACTGATATCTTATGATGTTTCTTTTTCTGTGTGACTTATTTTACGTAGTATCATTGTACCTGAATCCACTCACTACACCGCTACGGGCCTGATGACGTAGATTTCAATGCTGTGTGATATTCCATTGTACGTAAGTACCACAAGTTCTTTATCCATTTTTCGCTTTCTGGGATATGTAACTTGTACAGTAGAGGATGTTGTTGTAAACAGAGCCATCTGAATCTTTTGGGTGGCTGTGTCTTTTTGATTTTAATTTCCCTGAGCTATAGGACCATAAGTGGAAGTACCATAGGCTGTGTTGCTTTGTTTCTTATATGTTTCAGGAAACACCATACAGGTCTCCAGAATGGCTGTTGGCAATTTACGTCCCGCCCATCAGCATAACAAGGCTCCCTCTTCTTGGTGGTGTTTCCTGACTTTGGAATTTTACACTTTTTATAGATGGCCCTTTTGATCTGGGGGGGGGAGTTTGACTTTACTGTAGTGCAGATTTCCTTTTCATGCTTGCTTATTTGGCCAAAAAGCACGTATGCGTTTTTTCCTGAATATATTCAGGAAAAAAGCATACGCGCTTTTTTTGCCAAGTGCATCATTGTCCTCGTTCTGCCTGTTTTCCTATATTTTAAATGCAACTCCAGTCTTCCTCCCAGATTGGTTTCCTGCAATTCTGCCTCACTTTCAAGTCCTCTTCGCAGCCTTACTTCAATATAATTTTGGACGATTGTTGTCACTTATAACTGTGCAGGTTTGTGAATTACAGTGCCCCTGAACTCCTTTCTCCAACTCGCTTTCTTGTGAGCTGACCGCAAACCCGCAAGATAGCTTCAGACACTAATCTGGTTCCGGCAGTGTATGCTGAGCATTTGGTTAATTCATCTTCCTGTTGGGAAATGAGACAAATTTGCCCTTCCAAACATCTACAGCTACTTTCTCATTGTTTCTCCCTATTCCTGTTCATCTTCCGCAGAAATTGCAAACTGGGCCAAACAGGAGGTTAAAGGCACCGACTCACCTAGTTGGGTGAGTGTTAGTAAAGCATCTGGAATGCCGAGCCCGAGTACAAGGGAATGAAATTTGAGATGCCTTTAAAAACGTTTCCAGATCACACAGTGGACAATATTCTGGGCTCCCCGTGCATTTTTTAGCTGAAAGAAGAATCCATTTAACCTGGACAGTTGGGACTCATGGAATAGGTACCATGCAGTATGACTTCAAAGGGTCTGCTTTTGCTCACCGAACCTCAACAAACCAATGAGCCCAAGTGTTCTGCCTTATGTCTCACCCAGCTCTAGGTGTAGATGTGCTGAATCCAGGTTGCATCACTAGCCCTGATTGAAATATTTAAGAATTGTTCTGTATTTCTCTGTTATTGTGGTTTTTCTTGAAATTTATATTGATAATGGGATTTAGATGATTTTCACTGCTGCGTTTATGCTGCTGTACACACGCTTGATTCTCTTACGGGGACATATAAATCCATAGGTTTTTAGATTCTTACTAGTCAGGTATATTCCTAGGTCTTGAATATGGAGTGTCAAGTCCATTTCGTTGAGCAAGGAGTAGGTCTATTCTATTATATATTTGTTTTAGGAACGGTATGTGTGCTAATTTCAGTCTCTGGTTTTATGCAGCAGCCCAACCCACCTTTCCCATTAAGCAAGCATAAGTAGATTTTCTAAATTTGAGACCCTGTTCTGTTTTGTAATTCAGTTCATGTGTAGCCAAGATTAAGTTCCGTGTATTAGTGACATCTTATGATGTTTCTTTTTCTGTGTGACTTATTTCACTTAGAATCATCATACCTGAATCCACTCATTATGTTGCTTCGGACCTGAAGACATAGATTTCATTGCTGAGTGATATTCAGTTGTAGGTAAGTACCACTAATTCTTTATCCAGATTTCACTTTCTGGGATATTTAACTTGTATCATAGACGAGGTTCTTGTAAAAGGAGCCATCCCAAACTTTGGCATAGATGTGTCTTTTTGATTTCATTTCCCTAAGGTAAAGAACCATAAGAGGAAGTGCTCTGGGTTGGGGTTAGGGTTAGGGTTTGGGGATGGGGATGGTTTAAGGTACAGGTTATATTACTACAACAATTTAGGGTGAGCATAGGTGTGAGGGTACGGATTAGTGTTAGTGTATGGATTAACATTAGGAGACAGGTTAAGGTAAGGCTTCACGTAAGGTTTAGGGTTAGGGTTAATGGACAGGGACGGATTCGGGTAAAGGTTAGGGTACAAAAACGGTTTAGGGTGAGCATACGTGTTATGGTAATGGTTAGTGTCACCGTATGGGCTAGGAATAGGGGACGGGTTAGGGTAAGTCTTCGCATAAGTGTTAGGGGTAGGGTTAGGGGAAGGGGATGGTTTAGGGTACATGTTAGGGTACGACAATGGTTTAAGGGAGCGTACGTGTTTGGGTATGGTTTAGTGTAAGTGAACTGGTTAGGAATAGGGGACGCGTTAGGGTTCGGCTTTGGGTAAGGGTTAGGTTTAAGGTTAGGCTCAGGGGACGGGTAAGGTTTAGGGTGAGCGTATGTATTAGAGTACGGGATAGTGTTAGTGTATGGGTTAGCGTTAGGGGAAGGGTTAGGGTAAGGTTTAGTGTAAGGGTTAGTTTTAGCATTTGGGTTAGGGGACGGGAATGGTTTAGTGTACAGGTTAGGTACGACAACATTTTTGGGTGAGCGTAACAGTTAGGGTACGTATTAGTGTTAGCGTACGGTTTAGGGTTAGATGACGTGTTAGGGTAAGGCTTCGGGTAAGGGTTAGTGTTAAGTTTAGGGTTAGGGTATGGGGAAGGTTTAGGACACAGTTGGGGTACGACAACTAATTAAGTAGAACATATATGTTAGGGGATGGGTTCATGTTAGTTTATGGGTTAAGATTAGCGGACGGGTTAGTGTAATGCTTTGGGAAAGGGTTTGGTTTAGAGTTAGGGTTAGGGCACAGGGATGGTTTACGGTTCAGATTATGGTAGGACAATGGTTTAGGGTCTGCGTATGTGTTAGGGTATTGGTTAGGGTTAGCGTACAGTTTAGGATTAGGGGACGGGTTAGGGTAAGGCTTCAGGTAAGGGTTAGGGGTAGGGTTAGGGTTAGGGTTAGGGGATGGGGACAGGGACGGTTTAGGGTACAGGTTAGTGTAAGACAAAGGTTTAGGGTGAGCATAGCAGTTAAAGTAAGAATTAGTGTTAGTGTACGGGTTTAGATTAGGGGACGGGTTACTGTAAGGTTTAGGGAAAGTGTTAGGGTTAGGGGATGGGGACGGTTTAGGGTACAGTGTAGGGTAAAACACGAGTTTTGGTTGAGCGTACATTTTAGGCTATGGGTTAGTGTTAGCGTATGGGTTAAGATTAGAGGACGTGTTAGGGTAAGGTTTCGGATAAGAGTTAGGGTTAAGGTTAGGGGAGGGGGACGGTTTTTGTTACAGGTTAGGGTATGACAATGGTTTAGGGTGAGTGTAGGTGATAGGGTATGGGTTAGCGTTAGCGTACAGTTTCGGATTATGGGACGGGTTAAGGTAAGACTTCGGGTATGGGTAAGATTTAGGGTTCGGGTTGGGGGACGGGGACGGTTTAGGGTACAGTTTAGTGTATGACAACAGTTTAGGTTGACTACACGTGTTAAGGTATGGGTTAGTGTTTGCAAACGGGTTAGGATTACGGGAGGTGTTAGGGTAAGGCTTCGGCTAAGGCTTAAGTTTAGGTTTAGGGGATGGGGACGTTTTAGGGTACAGGATAGGGTACGACAATTTTTTAGTGTGAGTGTACATGTTAGGATACAGGTTAGTGATAGCGTACGGGTTAGGATTACCGATGGGTTAGCATAAGGCTTTGGGTAAGGGTTAGGGTTAGGGTTAGGGGATGGGGACAGTTTAGGGTACAGTTTAAGGTACGACAACGGTATAGGGTGAGTGGTAGTGTTAGGGTACATGTTAGTGTTAGTTTACGGGTTAGGATTAGGGGAAGAGTTAGTATAAGGTTTCGGGAAACGGTTTGAGGTTGGGGACAATGACGATTTATGGTACAGGTTAGGGTATGACAATGATTTAGGGTGAGCGTACGTGTTAGGTTATGGGTTAGTATTAGCGTACGGGTTAGGATTAAGGGCCGGGTTAGGGTAAGGCTTCACGTAAGGGTTAGGTTTAGGTTTAGGTTTAGGGTTATTGTTAGGGGACTGGGACAATTTAGGATACAGGTTAGGGAATGACAAAAGTTTAGGGTGAGTGTATGTGTTAGGGTACATGTTAGTGCTACCGTAAGGGTTAGGATTAGTGTAAGGTTCAGAGACATGATTCGGGTATGTGTTAGTGTTAGGGAACAGGGACAGGGACAGTTTAGGGTACAGGTTAGGGTACAACAACAGTTTAGGGTGAGCATACATGTTAGGGCACAGGTTAGTGTTAGCATATGGGTTAGAATTAGGGGACGGGTTAGGGTAAGGCTTAGGGTAAGGGTTAGGGTTAGGGTTAGGGTTAGGAGATGGAGACGGTTCAAGGTACAGGTTAGGGTACCACAATGTGTTAGTGTGAGAATACATGTTAGGGTAAGGTTTAGTGTTAGCGTATGGTCCATGATTAGTGGAAGGGATAGGGTAAGACGTCGGGTTAGGGTTAGGGTTAGGGGATGGGAAAGGTTTAGGGTATAGGTTAGAATACGACAGCAGTTTAGGTTGAGTGTACATGTTAGGGTATGTGTTAGTGCTAGCATACGGTTTAGGATTAGGGGACAGTTTAGACTAAGGCTTCGGGTAATGATTAGGTTTATGGTTAGGGTTAGGGATTAGGTTAGGGAATGGGAACGGTTTAGGGTACAATTTAGTGTACGACAACGATTTAAGGTGAGCGTAGGTGTTAGGGTATGGGTTAGTGTTGGCGTACGGATTAGGATTAGGGGACGGGTTAGGATAAGGCTTCGGGTAAGGGTTAGGGTTATGGTTAATGTTAGGGGACAGGGCCAGAGACGATTTAAGGTACAGGTTTGGGTAAGACAATGGTTTAGGGTGAGTGTACATGTTAGGGTATGTGTTAGTGTTAGCGTACCAGTTAGGCTTAGGTGACAGGTTAGGGTAAGGCTTCAGATAAGGGTTAGGGTTAGGGTTATGGGACAGGGACTGTTTAGGTACAGGTTAGTGTATGACAACGGTTTTCATTGAGCATACAACTTAGGGTAGGTGTAAATGTTAGCATACGGGTTAGGATTAGGGGACGGGTTAGGGTAACTTTTCCGGTAAGGATTAGGGTTAGGGTTAGGGGACAGGGAAGGTTTAGAGTACAGGTTAGTGTACGACAACGGTTTAGTGTGATCGTACGAGTTAGGGTATGGGTTAGTGTTAGCGCACGGTTTAGGATTAGGGGATGTGTTAGGGTAAGGCTTCAGGTAAGTGTTAGAGTTAGGGTTAGTGGATGAGGACGTGTTAGGGTACAGGTTAGGGTAGGACAATGCTTTAGGGTGAGCGTACATGTTAGGGTACTGGTCAGTGTTAGCATTTGGATTAGGATTAGGGGACAGGTTAGAGTAAGGCTTCGTGTAAGTGTTAGGGTGAGGGATAGGGTTGGGGAAAGGGATGGTTTAGGGTACAGATTAGGGTACGACAGTGATTTAGGGTGAGCCTACGTGTTAGGGTACAGTTTACTGTTAGCGTATGGGTTAGGATTTGGGGACGGTTTAGGGACAGGCATCTGTAAAGATTTAGGTTTAGCAATATGGGACGGGGACGGTTTAGGGAAAAGGTTAGGATACCACAGCGGTTTAGGGTGAGCGTAGGTGTTAGGGTACGGGTTAGTGTTAGCGTATGGGTTAGGTTTAGGGGACGTGTTAGGGTAAGGCTTCAGGTAAGTGTTAGGGTTAGGGTTAGGGTTAGGGTTAGGGGACGGGGACAGTTTAGGGGACAGGTTAGGGTATGACAACAGTTTAGGGTGAGCGGACGTGTTAGGGTACAGGTTAGTGTTAGTGTACGGGTGAGGATTAGGGGACGGGTTAGGGTAAGGCTTCGGGTAAGGGTTAGGTTTAGGTTTAGGGGACGGGGACAGTTTAGGGGACAGGTTAGGGTATGACAACAGTTTAGGGTGAGCGTACGTGTTAGGGTACAGGTTAGTGTTAGTGTACGAGTTAGGATTAGGGGACGGGTTAGGGTAAGGCTTTGGGTAAGGGTTAGGGTTAGGGTTAGTGTTATGGGACGGGGACGGTTTAGGGGACTGGTTAGGTAAGACAACGGTTTAGGGTGAGCATACGTGTTAGGGTACGGGTTAGTGTTAGCATACGGGTTAGCATTAGGGGACGGGTTAGGGTAAGTCTTCGGGTAAGGGTTAGGGTTAGGGTTAGGGGATGGGGACGGTTTAGGGGACAGGTTAGGGTACGACAACGGTTAAGGGTGAGCGTACGTGTTAGGGTACGGGTTAGTGTTAGCGTACAGGTTAGGATTAGGGGACGGGTTAGGGTAAGGCTTCAGGTAAGGTTTAGGGTTAGGGTTAAGGTTAGGGTTAGGGTTAGGGGACGGGGACGGTTTAGGGGACAGGTTAGGTTATGACAACAGTTTAGGGTGAGCGTACGTGTTAGGGTACGGGTTAGTGTTAGCGTATGGGTTAGGATTAGGGGACGGTTTAGGGTAAGGCTTCGGGTAAGAGTTAGGGTTAGGGTTAGGGTTAGGGTTAGGGGATGGAGACGGGGAAGGTTTAGGGGACAGGTTAGGGTATGACAACAGTTTACGGTGAGCGTACATGTTAGGGTATGGGTTAGTGTTCACGTACGGGTTAGGATTAGGGGATGGTTTAGGGTAAGGCTTCGGGTAAGGGTTAGTGTTGGGGTTAGGGTTAGGGTTAGGGTTAGGGTACGGGGATGCTTTAGGGGACAGGTTAGGGTACGACAACAGTTTAGGGTGAGCGTACGTGTTAGGGTACGGGTTAGTGTTAGCTTACGGGTTAGTATTAGGGTACGGGTTAGGGTAAGTCTTCGGGTAAGGGTTGGGTTTAGGGTTAGGGTTAGGGTTAGGGGACGGGGAGAGTGTAGGGGACAGGTTAGGGTACGACCAAGGTTTAGGGTGAGCGTACGTGTTAGGGTATGGGTTAGTGTTAGCGTACGGGTTAGGATTAGGGGACGGGTTAGGGTAAGGCTTCGGGTAAGGGTTAGGGTTAGGGTTAGGGTTAGGGTTAGGCAACGGGGACGGTTTAGGGGACAAGTTAGGGTGCGACAATGATTTAGGGTGAGCGTACGTGTAAGGGTATGGGTTAGTGTTAGCGTACGGTTTAGGATTAGGGTACAGGTTAGGGTCAGGTTTCGGGTAAGGGTTAGGGTTAGGGTTAGGGGACGGGGACGGTTTAGGGGACTGGTTAGTGTACAACAACAGTTTAGGGTGAGCGTACGTGTTAGGGTACGTGTTAGTGTTAGCGTACGGTTTAGGATAAGGGGACGGGTTAGCGTAAGGCTTCGGGTAAGGGTTAGGTTTAGGGTTAGGATTAGGGAACTGGGACCGTTGAGGGGACAGGTTAGGATACGACAACGGTTTAGGGTGAGCGTACGTGTTAGGGTACGGGTTAGTGTTAGCATACGGTTAGGATTAGGGGACGGGTTAGGGTAAGGCTTCGGGTAAGGGTTATGGTTAGGGTTGGGGTTAGGGTTAGATTTAGGGGACGGGGAATGTTTAGGGGACAGGTTAGGGTACGAAAAAGGTTTAAGGTGAGCGTACGTTTTAGGGTATGGGTTAGTGTTAGCGTACGGGTTAGGATTAGGGGACGGGTTAGGGTAAGGCTTCGGGTAAGAGTTAGGGTTAGGGTTAGCATTAGGGTTAGGGTTAGGGGACGGGGACAGCTTAGGGGACAGGTTAGAGTACGACAACCGTTTAGGGTGAGCGTACGTGTTATGGTATGGGTTAGTGTTAGCGTAGGCGTTAGGATTTGGGGACGGGTTAGTGTAAGGCTTCGGGTAAGAGTTAGGGTTAGGGTTAGGATTAGGGTTAGGGTTAGAGGACGGGGATCGTTGAGGGGACAGGTTAGGGTACGACAACAGTTAAGGGTGGGCGTACGTGTTAGGCTACGGGTTAGTGTTAGCGTACGGGTTAGGATTAGGGGAAGTTTTAGGGTAAGGCTTAGGGTAACAGTTAGGGTTAGGGTTAGGGGACGGGGACGGGGACGGTTTAGGGGCAGGTTAGGGTACGACAAAGTTTTAGGGTGAGCGTACGTGTTAGGGTACCGCTTAGTGTTAGCGTACAGGTTAGGATTAGGGGATGGGTTAGTGTAAGGTTTCGTGTAAGGGTTAGGGTTAGGGTTAGGTTTAGGGGACGGTGATGGTTTAGGGGACAGGTTAGTGTACGACAACGGTTTAGGGTAAGCGTATGTGTTAGCGTACGGTTTAGTGTTAGCGTACGTGTTAGGATGAGGGGACGGGTTAGGGTAAGGCTTCGGGTAACGGTTAGGGTTAGTGTTAGGGGACGGGGACGGTTTAGGGGACAGGTTAGAGTACGACAACTGTTTAGGGTGAGTGTACGTGTTATGGTATCGGTTAGTGTTAGCGTACGGCTTAGGATTACGGGACAGGATAGGGTAAGGCATCAGGTAAGACTTAGGGTAAGGTTTAGCGTTAAGGTTAGGGTTAGAGGACGGGGATGGTTTACAGGACAGGTGAGAGTACGACAACAGTTTAGGGTGAGCGTACGTTTTAGGGTATGGGTTAGTGTTAGCGTACGGGTTAGGATTAGGGGTCAGCTTTGGGTAAGGCGTCGGGTAGAGGTTAGGTTTAGTGTTAGGGGACGGGAAAGGTTTGGGGGACATGTTAGGGTACGACAACGGTTTAGGGTGAGCGTACGTGTTAGGGTACGGGTTAGTGTTAGCGTACGGGTTAGGATTAGGGGACGGGCTAGGGTAAGGCTTCGGGTAAGGGGTAGGTTTAGTGTTAGGGGTCGGGGACGGTTTAGGGGATAGGTTAGGGTACGACAACGGTTTAGTGTGAGCGTACGTGTTAGGGTACGGGTTAGTGTTAGCGTACGGGTAAGGATTAGGGGACCGGTTAGGGTAAGGCTTCGGGTAAAGTTTAGTGTTAGGGTTAGGGTTAGGGTTAGGGTTATGGTTAGGGGACGGGGACGGTTTAGTGGACAGGTTAGGGTACGACAACGGTTTAGGGTGAGCGTACGTGTTAGGGTAAGGTTTAGTGTTAGCGTACGGGTTAGGATTAGGGGACGGTTTAGGGTAAGGCTTCGGGTAAGGTTTAGGGTTAGGGTTAGGTTTAGGGTTAGGGGACGGGAATAGTTTAGGGGACAGGTTAGGGTTCGACAACTGTTTAGAGTGAGCGTAATTGTTAGGGTACGGGTTAGTGTTAGCGTATGGGTTAGGATTAGGGGACGGGTTAGGGTTAGACTTCGGGTAAATGTTAGGGTTAGGTTTAGGGTTAGGGTTAGGGGACGGGTACGGTTTAGGGGACAGGTTAGGGTACGAAAACGGTTTAGGGTGAGCGTACGTGTTAGGGTACGGGTTATTGTTAATGTACGGTTTAGTATTAGGGGACGGGTTACGGTAAGGCTTCGGAAAAGGTTAGGGTTAGGGTTAGGGGAGGGGGACGTATTAGGGGACAGTTTAGGGTACAATGGTTTAGGGTGAGCGTACGTGTTATGGTACGGGTTATTGTTAGCATACGGGTTAAGATTAGGGGACGGGTTAGGGTAAGGCTTCGGGTAAGGGTGAGGGTTAATGTTAGGGTTAAGTTTAGGGTTAGGTGACGGGGATGGTTTAGGGGACAGGTTAGGGTACAACAACTGTTTAGGATGAGCGTACGTGTTAGGGTACGGGTTAGTGTTAGCATAAGGGTTAGGATTAGTGGACGGGTTAGGGTAAGGCTTCGGGTAAGGTTTAGGGTTAGGGTTAGGGTTAGGGCTAGGGGATGAGAACGGTTTATGGGACAGGTTAGGGTACGACAACGGTTTAGGTTGAGCGTACGTGTTAGGGTACGTGTTAGTGTTAGGGTACGGGTTAGGATTAGGGTACTTGTTATTTAAGGCTTCGGGTAAGGGTTAGGGTTAGGGTTAGGGTTAGGGTTCGGGGACGGTTTAGGGAACAGGTTAGGGTACGACAACGGTTTAGGGTGAGCGTACGTCTTAGGGTATGGGTTAGTTTTAGCGTACGGGTTAGGATTAGGGGACAGGTTAGGGTAAGGCTTCGAATAAGTGTTAGGGTTAGGGTTAGGGGACGGCGACGGTATAGGGGACAGGTTAGGGTACGACCACGGTTTAAGGTGAGCGTACATTTTAGAGTACGGGTTAGTGTTAGCATGCGGGTTCGGATTAGGGGACGGGTTAGGGTAAGGCTTTGGGTAAGAGTTAGGGTTAGGGTTAGGGTTAGGGTTAGGCTTAGGGGACGGGGACGGTTTAGGGGACTGGTTAGGGTACGACAACGGTTTAGGGTGAGCGTACGTCTTAGGGTATGGGTTAGTATTAGCGTAAGGTTTAGATTTAGGGGACGGGTTTGTGTAAGGCTTCGGGTAAGTGTTAGGGTTAGGGTTAGGGTTAGGGGACGGGGACGGCTTATGGGACAGGATAGTTTATGACAACGGTTTAGGGTGAGCGTACGTGTTAGGGTAT
Source organism: Phocoena phocoena (assembly GCF_963924675.1). Lineage (NCBI taxonomy): Eukaryota > Metazoa > Chordata > Mammalia > Artiodactyla > Phocoenidae > Phocoena > Phocoena phocoena. Next base: position 91,687 of record NW_027077717.1, on the reverse strand, counting down.
GTGTTAGTGTTAGCGTACGGGTTAGGATTAGGGGACGGGTTAGGGTAAGGCTTCGGGTAAGGGTTAGGGTTAGGTTTAGGGGACGGGGACGGTTTAGGGGACAGGTTAGGGTACGACAACGGTTTAGGGTTAGGTTTAGGGTTAGTGTTAGGGTTAGGGTTAGGGGACGGGGATGGTTTATGGGACAGGTTAGGGTACGACAACGGTTTAGGGTGAGCGTACGTGTTAGGGTATGATTTAGTGTTAGCGTAAGGTTTAGGTTTACGGGACGTGTTAGGGTAAGGCTTCGGGTAAGTGTTAAGGTTAGGGTTTTGGTTAGGGGATGGGGACGGTTTAGGGGACAGCTTAGGGTACGACAACGGTTTAGGGTGAGCGTACGTGTTAGTGTACGGTTTAGTGTTAGCGTACGGGTTAGGATTAGGGGACGGTTTAGGGTAAGGCTTAGGGTAAGGGTTAGGGTTAGGGTTAGGGTTAGTGTTAGGGTTAGGGGACGGGGACGGTTTAGGTGACAGGTTAGGGTACGACGACAGTTTAGGTTGAGCGTATGTATTATGGTACGGGTTAGTGTTAGCGTACGGGTTAGGTTTAGGGGACAGGTTAGGGTAAGGCTTCGGGTAAGGGTTAGGGTTAGGGTTAGGGTTAGGGGACGGGGAGGGTTTAGGGGACAGGTTAGGGTACGACAACAGCTTAGGATGAGCGTAGGTGTAAGGGTACGGGTTAGTGTTAGCGTACGGGTTAGGATTAGGGGACGGGTTTGGGTAAGGCTTCTGGTAAGGGTTAGGGTTACAGTTAGGGTTAGGGTTAGAGTTAGGAGACAGGGACGGTTTAGGGGACAGGTTAGGGTACGACAACGGTTTAGAGTGAGCGTACGTGGTTGGGTATGTGTTAGTGTTAGCGTACGGGTTAGGATTAGGGGACGGGTTAGGGTAAGTCTTCGGGTAAGGGTTAGGGTTAGGGTTAGGGTTACGGGACAGGAACGGTTTAGGGGACAGGTTAGGGTACGACAAATGTTTAGGTTGAGCGTACGTGTTAGGGTACGTGTAAGTGTTAGCGTATGGGTTAGGATTAGGGTACGTGTTAAGGTAAGGCTTCGGGTAAGTGTTAGGTTTAGGGTTAGGGTTAGGGGATGGGGACTGTTTAGCGGACAGTTTAGGGTACGACAACGGTTTAGGGTGAGCGTACGTGTTAGGGTACGGGTTAGTGTTAGCGTACGGGTTAGGATTAGGGGACTGGTTAGGGTAAGGCTTCGGGTAAGGGTTAGGGTTAGGGTTAGGGGTAGGGGACGGTTTAGGGGACAGGTTAGGGTACGACAACGGTTTAGGTTGAGCGTACATGTTAGTGTACGGGTTAGTGTTAGCGTGCGGGTTAGGATTAGGGGATGGGTTAGTGTAAGGCTTCGGGTAAGAGTTAGGGTTAGGGTAAGGGGTAAGGTTAGGGTTAGGGGACGGGGACGGTTTAGGGTACAGGTTAGGGTACGACAACAGTTTAGGGTGTGCATACGTCTTACGGTATGGGTTAGTGTTAGCGTACGGTTTAGATTTAAGTGACGGGTTAGTGTAAGGCTTTGGATAAGTGTTAGGGTTAGGGTTAGGGTTAGCGTTAGGGTTAGGTGACGGGGACGGCTTATGGGACAGGATAGTTTATGACAACGGTTTAGAATGAGCGTACATGTTAGGGTACGTGTTAGTGTTAGCGTACGGGTTAGGATTTGGGGACGGGTTAGGGTAAGGCTTCAGGTAAGGTTTAGGGTTAGGTTTAGGGGACGGGGACAGTTTAGGGGACAGGTTAGGGTACGACAACGGGTTAAGGTTAGGGTTAGGTTTAAGGTTAGTGTTAGGGTTAGGGTTAGGAGACGGGGATGGTTTAGGGGACAGGTTAGGGTACGACAACGGTTTAGGGTGAGCGTACATGTTAGGGTACGATTTAGTGTTAGCGTAAGATTTAGGTATAGGGGACGGTTTAGGGTAAGGCTTCGGGTAAGTGTTAGGGTTAGGGTTAGGGTTAGGGGATGGGGACGGTTTAGGGGACAGTTTAGGATACGACAACGGTTTAGGGTGAGCGTACGTGTTAGTGTACAATTAAGTGTTAGCGTACGGTTTAGGATTAGGGGACGTTTAGGGTAAGGCTTTGGGTAAGCGTTAGGGTTAGGGTTAGGGTTAGGGGACGGGGACGGTTTAGTGGCAGGTTAGGGTACGACAACGGTTTAGGGTGAGCGTAAGTGTTAGGGTAAGCTTTAGTGTTAGCGTACGTGTTAGGATTAGGGGACGGGTTAGGGTAAGGCTTCAGGTAAGGGTTAGGGTTACGGTTATTGTTAGGGGACGGGGACGGTTGAGGGGACAGGTTAGGGTACGACAACGGTTTACGGTGAGCGTACGTGTTAGGGTACGTGTTAGTGTTAGCGTACAGTTTAGGATTAGGGGACGGGTTTGAGTAAGGCTTCGGGTAAGGGTTAGGGTTACGGTTAGGGTTAGGATTAGGGGATGGGGACGGTTTAGGGGACAGGTTTGGGTACGACAACGGTTTAGGGTGAGCGTACATGTTAGGGTACTGTTTAGTGTTAGCGTAAGATTTAGGTTTAGGGGACGGGTTAGTGTAAGGCTTCGGGTAAGTGCTTGGGTTAGGGTTAGGGTTAGGGTAAGGGGACGGGGACTGTTTAGGGGACAGGTTAGGGTACAACAATGGTTAAGGGTGAGCATACGTGTTAGGGTACGTGTTAGTGTTAGCGTACGGTTTAAGATTAGGGGACGGGTTAGGGTAAGGCTTCGGGTAAGTGTTAGGGTTAGGAATAGGGTTATGGGACGGGGACGGTATAGGGGACAGTTTAGGGTACGACAAAGTTTTAGGGTGAGCGTACGTGTTAGGGTAAGGGTTAGTGTTAGCGTACGGTTTAGTATTAGGGAACAGGTTAGGGTAAGGCTTCGGGTAAGGGTTAGGGTTAGGGGACGGGGACGGGGATGGGGACGGTTTGGGGACAGGTTAGGATACGACAACGGTTTAGGGTGAGCGTACGTGTTAGAGTACGGGTTAGTGTTAGCGTACGTGTTAGGATTAGGGGACGGGTTAGGTTAAGGCTTCGGGTAAGGGTTAGGGTTACGGTTAGGGTTAGGGTTAGAGTTAGGAGACGGGGAGGGTTTAGGGGACAGGTTAGGGTACGACAACGGCTTAGGGTGAGCGTAGGTGTTAGGGTACGGGTTAGTGTTAGCATACGGGTTAGGATTAGGGGACGGGTTTGGGTAAGGCTTCTGGTAAGGGTTAGGGTTACATTTAGGGTTAGGGTTAGAGTTAGGAGACAGGGACGGTTTAGGGGACAGGTTAGGGTACGACAACGGTTTAGAGTGAGCGTACGTGTTTGGGTATGTGTTAGTGTTAGCGTACGGGTTAGGATTATGGTACGGGTTAGGGTAAGGCTTCGGGTAAGGGTTAGGGTTAGGGTTAGGGTTACGGGACAAGAACGGTTTAGGGGACAGGTTAGGGTACGACAAATGTTTAGGTTGAGCGTACGTGTTAGGGTACGTGTAAGTGTTAGCGTATGGGTTAGGATTAGGGTACGTGTTAAAGTAAGGCTTCAGGTAAGTGTTAGCTTTAGGGTTAGGGTTTGGGGATGGGGACTGTTTAGGGGACAGTTTAGGGTACGACAACGGTTTAGGGTGAGCGTACGTGTTAGGGTACGGGTTAGTGTTAGCGTTCGGGTTAGGATTAGGGGACTGGTTAGGGTAAGGCTTCGGGTAAGGGTTAGGGTTAGGGGACGGGGACGTTTTAGGGGACAGGTTAGGGTATGAAAACGGTTTAGGTTGAGCGTACATGTTAGGGTACGGGTTAGTGTTAGCGTGCGGGTTAGGATTAGGGGACGGGTTAGGGTAAGGCTTCGGGTAAGAGTTAGGGTTAAGGTTAGAGGTAAGGTTAGGGTTAGGGGACGGGGACGGTTTAGGGGACAGGTTAGGGTACGACAACAGTTTAGGGTGTGCATACGTCTTACGGTATGGGTTAGTGTTAGCGTACGGTTTAGATTTAGGTGACGGGTTAGTGTAAGGCTTTGGGTAAGTGTTAGGGTTAGGGTTAGGGTTAGCGTTAGGGTTAGGGGACGGGGACGGCTTATGGGACAGGATAGTTTATGACAACGGTTTAGGGTGAGCGTACGTGTTAGGGTACGTGTTAGTGTTAGCGTACGGGTTAGGATTTGGGGACGGGTTAGGGTAAGGCTTCAGGTAAGGTTTAGGGTTAGGTTTAGGGGACGGGGACGGTTTAGGGGACAGGTTAGGGTACGACAACGGGTTAGGGTTAGGGTTAGGTTTAAGGTTAGTGTTAGAATTAGGGTTAGGAGACGGGGATGGTTTAGGGGACAGGTTAGGGTACGACCACGGTTTAGGGTGAGCGTACGTGTTAGGGTACGATTTAGTGTTAGCGTAAGATTTAGGTATAGGGGACGGTTTAGGGTAAGGCTTCGGGTAAGTGTTAGGGTTAGGGTTATGGTTAGGGGACAGGGACGGTTTAGGGAACAGTTTAGGGTACGACAACGGTTTAGGGTGAGCGTACGTGTTAGTGTACAATTTAGTGTTAGCGTACGGTTTAGGATTAGGGGACGGTTTAGGGTAAGGCTTTGGGTAAGCGTTAGGTTTAGGGTTAGGGTTAAGGGACGGGGACTGTTTAGTGGCAGGTTAGGGTACGACAACGGTTTAGGGTGAGCGTAAGTGTTAGGGTAAGCTTTAGTGTTAGCGTACGGGTTAGGATTAGGGGACGGGTTAGGGTAAGGCTTCGGGTAACGTTTAGGTTTAGGGTTAGGGGACGGGGACGGTTTAGGGGATAGGTTAGGGTACGACGACAGTTTAGGGTGAGTGTATGTATTACGGTACTGGTTAGTGTTAGCGTACGGTTTAGGATTAGGGGACGTGTTAGGGTAAGGCTTCGGGTAAGGGTTAGGGTTACGGTTATTGTTCGGGGACGGGGATGGTTGAGGGTACAGGTTAGGGTACGACAACGGTTTAGGGTGAGCGTACGTGTTAGGGTACGTGTTAGTGTTAGCGTACAGGTTAGGATTAGGGGACGGGTTTGAGTAAGGCTTCGGGTAAGGGTTAGGGTTACGGTTAGGGTTAGGATTAGGGGATGGGGACGGTTTAGGGGACAGGTTCGGGTACGACAACGGTTTAGGGTGAGCGTACGTGTTAGGGTTCCATCTAGTGTTAGCGTAAGGTTTAGGTTTAGGGGACGGGTTAGTGTAAGGCTTCGGGTAAGTGTTAGGTTTAGGGTTAGGGTTAGGGGATGGGGACGGTTTAGGGGACAGGTTAGGGTAAGACAACGGTTTAGGGTGAACGTACGTGTTAGGGTATGGGTTAGTGTTAGCGTACGGGTTAGGGTTAGGGGACGGGTTAGGGTAAGGCTTCGGGTAAGGGTTAGGGTTAGGGTTAGAGTTATGGTTAGTGGACGGGGACGGTTTAGGGGACAGGTTAGGGTACGACAACGGTTTAGGGTGAGCATACGTGTTAGGGTAAGGTTTAGTGTTAGCGTACGGGTTAGGATTAGGGGACGGTTTAGGGTAAGGCTTCGGGTAAGTTTTAGGGTTAGGGTTAGGGTTAGGGTTAGGGGACGAGGATGGTTTAGGGGACAGGTTAGGGTTCGACAACTGTTTAGAGTGAGCGTAATTGTTAGGGTAAGGGTTAGTGTTAGCGTATGGGTTAGGATTAGGGGACGGGTTAGGGTAAGGCTTCGGGTAAGGGTTAGGGTTAGGGTTAGGGCTAGGGGACGGGGACGGTTTAGGGGACAGGTTAGGGTACGACAACTGTTTACGGTGAGCGTACGTGTTAGGGTACGGGTTAGTGTTAACGTACGGGTTAGCATTAGGGGACGTGTTAAGGTAAGGCTTCGGGTAAGGGTTAGGGTTAGGGTTTGGGTTAGGGGATGGGGACGGTTTAGGGGACAGGCTAGGGTACGACAACTGTTTAGGGTGAGCGTACGTGTTAGGGTACGGATTAGTTTTAGCGTACGGATTAGGATTAGGGGACGGGTTAGGGTAAGGCTTCGGATAAGGGTTAGGGTTAGGGTTAGGGTTAGGGGACGGCGACGGTTTAGGGGACAGGTTAGGGTACGACCATGGTTTAGGTTGAGCGTACATGTTAGAGTACGGTTTAGTGTTAACGTGCGGGTTAGGATGAGGGGACGGGTTAGGGTAAGGCTTCGGGTAAGTTTTAGGGTTAGTGTTAGTGTTAGGGTTAGGGTAAGGGGACGGGGACGGTTTAGGGCACAGGTTAGGGTACGACAACAGTTTAGGGTGAGCGTACGTGTTAGGGTATGGGTTATTGTTAGCGTACGGTTTAGGTTTATGGGACGGGTTAGCATAAGGCTTCGGGTAAGGGTTAGTGTTAGGGTTAGGGTTAGGGGACGGGGACGGGGACAGCTTATGGGACAGGATAGTTTACGACAATGGTTTAGGGTGAGCGTACGTGTTAGCGTACGTTTAAGTGTTGGCGTACGGGTTAGGATTAGGGGACGGGTTAGGATAAGGTTTCGGGTAAGGGTTAGGGTTAGGGGACGGGGACGGGGACGGTTTAGGGGACAGGTTAGGGTACGACAACGGTTTAGGGTTAGGGTTAGGGTTAGGGTTAGGTTTAGGGGACGGGGATGGTTTAGGTGACAGGTTAGTGTACGACAACTGTTTAGGGTGTGCGTACGTGTTAGGGTACGATTTAGTGTTAGCGTAAGGTTTAGGTTTTGGGGACGGGTTAGTGTAAGGCTTCGGGTAAGTGTTAGGTTTAGGGTTAGGGTTAGGGGATGGGGACGGTTTAGGGGACAGGTTAGGGTACGACAACGGTTTAGAGTGAGCCTATGTGTTAGGTTATGGTTTAGTGTTAGCGTACGAGTTAGGATTAGGGGACGGTTTAGGGTAAGGCTTCGGGTAAGGGTTAGGGTTAGGGTTAGGGTTAGGGTTAGGGTGAGGGTTAGGGTTAGGGGACGGGGATGTTTTAGTGGCCAGGTAAGTGTACGACAACGGTTTAGGTTGAGCGTACGTGTTAGGGTAAGCTTTAGTGTTAGCGTACGGGTTAGGATTAGGGGACTGGTAAGGATAAGGCTTCGGGTAAAGTTTAGGGTTAGGGTTACGGTTAGGGTTAGGGGACGGGGACGGTTTAGGGGACAGGTTAGGGTATGACAACAGTTTAGGGTGAGCGTATGTATAAGGGTACGGGTTAGTGTTAGCGTATGGGTTAGGATTAGGGGACGGGTTAGGGTAAGGCTTCGGGGAAGGTTTAGTATTAGGGTTAGGGTTAGGGTACGGGTATGGTTTAGGGTACAGGTTAGGGTAGGACAACGTTATAGGGTGAGCGTACGTGTTAGTGTACGGGTTAGTGTTAGCTTATGGGTTAGGATTAGGGGACGGGTTAGGGTTAGGCTTCGGGTAAGTGTTAGGGTTAGGTTTAGGGTTAGGGTTAGGGTTAGGGGATGGGGACGATTTAGGGGACAGGTTAGGGTACGTCAACGGTTTAGGGTGAGCGTACATGTTAGGGTACTGTTTAGTGTTAGCGTAAGATTTAGGTTTAGGGGACGGGTTAGTGTAAGGCTTCGGGTAAGTGCTTGGGTTAGGGTTAGGGTTAGGGTAAGGGGACGGGGACTGTTTAGGGGACAGGTTAGGGTACGACAATGGTTTAGGGTGAGCATACGTGTTAGGGTACGGGTTAGTGTTAGCGTACGGTTTAAGAATAGGGGACGGGTTAGGGTAAGGCTTCGGGTAAGTGTTAGGGTTAGGGATAGGGTTAGGGGACGGGGACGGTTTAGGGGACAGTTTAGGGTACAAAAACGGTTAAGTGTGAGCGTACGTTTTAGGATACGGGTTAGTGTTAGTGTACGGGTTAGGATTAGGGGACGGGTTAGGGTAAGGCTTCGGGTAAGGGTTAGTGTTAGGGTTAGGGTTAGGGGACGGGGATGGTTTAGGGGACAGGTGAGGGTACGACAACGGCTTAAGGTGAGCGTACGTGTTAGGGTAAGGTTTAGTGTTATCATACGTGTTAAGATTAGGGGACGGGTTAGGGTAAGGCTTCGGGTAAGGGTTAGGGTTAGGTTTAGGGTTAGGGTTAGGGAACTGGGACGGTTTAGGGGACAGGTTAGGGTACGACAACGGTTTAGGTTGAGCGTACATGTTAGGGTACAGGTTAGTGTTAGCGTACGGGTTAGGATTCGGGACGGGTTAGGGTAAGGCTTCGGGTAAGGGTTAGGTTTAGGTTTAGGGTTAGGGTTAGGGTTAGGGGATGGGGACGGTTTAGGGGACAGCTTAGTGTACGAAAACTGTTTAGGGTGAGCGTACGTGTTAGCGTATGGGTTAGTTTTAGCGTACGCGTTAGGATTAGGGGACGGGTTATTGTAAGGCTTTGGGTAAGAATTAGGTTTAGGGTTAGGGTTATGGTTAGGGGACGGGGATGGTTTAGGGTACATGTTAGGGTAGGACAACAGTTTAGGGTGAGCCTACGTATTAGGATACGGATTAGTGTTAGCGTATGTGTTAGGATTAGGGGACGGTTTAGGGTAAGGCTTTGGGTAAGTGGTAGGGTTAGGGTTAGGGATAGGGGATGGGGACCGTTTAGGGGACAGGTTAGTGTACGACAACAGTTTAGGGTGAGTGTACGTGTTAGGGTACTGGTTAGTGTTAGTGTACGGGTTAGGATTAGGGGACGGGTTACTGTAAGTCTTACGGTAAGGGTTAGGGTTAGGGTTAGAGTTAGGGTTAGGGGAAGGGGACGGTTTAGGGGATAAGTTAGTGTACAACAACGGTTTAGGGTGAGCGTACGTGTTAGGGTAAGGGTTAGTGTTAGCATACAGGTTAGGATTAGGGGACGGGTTAGTGTAAGTCTTCGGGTAAGTGTTAGGGTTAGGGTTAGGGTTAAGGTTAAGGTTAGGAGATGGGGACGGGGACGGTTTAGGGGACAGGTTAGGGTACGACAATGGTTTAGGGTGAACGTATGTGTAAGGGTACAGGTTAGTGTTAGCGTACGGGTTAGGATTAGTGGATGTGTTAGTGTAAGGCTTCGGGTAAGGGTTAGGGTTAAGGTTAGTGTTAGGGTTAGGTTTAGAGGACGGGGACGGTTTAGGGGACAGGTTAGGGTAGGACAATGGTTTAGGGTGAGTGTACGTGTTAGGGTACGGGTTAGTGTAAGCGTATGGGTTAGGATTAAGGGACGGGTTAGGGTAAGGCTTCGGGTAAGGGTTATGGTTAGGGTTAGGGTTAGGGTTAGGGTTTGGGAACGGGGACTGTTTAGGGGACAGTTTAGGGTACGACAACGGTTTAGGTTGAGCATACGTGTTAGGGCACGAGTTACTGTTAGCGTACGGGTTAGGATTAGGTGACGTGTTAGGGTAAGGCTTCGGGTAAGTGTTAGGGTTAGGATTAGGGTTAGGGTTAGGAGACGGGGACGGTTTAGGTGACAGTTTAGGGTACGAAAACGGTTTAGGGTGAGCGTACGTGTTAGGGTACGGGTTAGTGTTAGCGTACGGGTTAGGATTAGGGGACGGGTTAGTGTTAGGCTTCGGGTAAGGTTTAGTGTTAGGGTTAGGGTTAGGGTTAGGGTAAGGGGATGGGGACAGTTTAGGGGACCGGTTAGGGTACGACAACCGTTTAGGGTGAGCGTACGTGTTACGGTACAGGTTAGTGTTAGCGTATGGTTTCGGATTAGGGGACGGGTTAGGGTAAGGCTTCGGCTTAGGGTTAGGGTTAGGGTTAGGGGACAGGGGCGGTTTAGGGGACATGTTAGTGTACGACAACGGTTTAGGGTGAGCGTAAGTGTTAAGGTACGGGATAGTGTTAGTGTATGGTTTAGGATTATGGGACGGGTTAGGGTAAGGCTTCGGGTAAGTGTTAGGTTTAGGGTTAGGTTTAGGGTTAGGGTTAGGGGACGGGGATGGTTTAGGGGACAGGTTTGGGTATGACAAGGTTTTAGGGTGAGTGTAGGTGTTAGGGTACAGTTTAGTTTTAGCGTACGGGTTAGGATTAGGGCACGGGTTAGGGTAAGGCTTCAGGTAAGGGTTAGGGTTAGGGTTAGGGTTAGGGGACGGGGACGGTTTAGGGGACAGGTTAGGGTACGGCAAAGTTTTAGGGTGAGCGTACGTGTTAGGCTACGGGTTAGTGTTAGCGTACGGGTTAGTATTAGGGGACAGGTTAGTGTATGACAACGGTTTAGGGTGAGCGTACGTGTTAGGGTACAGGTTATTGTTAGCGTACGGGTTAGGATTGGGGACGGGTTAGGGTAAGGCTTCGGGTAAGTGTTAGGGTTAGGGTTAGGGTTAGGGTTAGGGGACGGGGACAGTTTAGGGGACAGGTTAGGGTATGACAACAGTTTAGGGTGAGCGGACGTGTTAGGGTACAGGTTAGTGTTAGTGTACGGGTGAGGATTAGGGGACGGGTTAGGGTAAGGCTTCGGGTAAGGGTTAGGTTTAGGTTTAGGGGACGGGGACAGTTTAGGGGACAGGTTAGGGTATGACAACAGTTTAGGGTGAGCGTACGTGTTAGGGTACAGGTTAGTGTTAGTGTACGAGTTAGGATTAGGGGACGGGTTAGGGTAAGGCTTTGGGTAAGGGTTAGGGTTAGGGTTAGTGTTATGGGACGGGGACGGTTTAGGGGACAGGTTAGGTAAGACAACGGTTTAGGGTGAGCATACGTGTTAGGGTACGGGTTAGTGTTAGCATACGGGTTAGCATTAGGGGACGGGTTAGGGTAAGTCTTCGGGTAAGGGTTAGGGTTAGGGTTAGGGGATGGGGACGGTTTAGGGGACAGGTTAGGGTACGACAACGGTTAAGGGTGAGCGTACGTGTTAGGGTACGGGTTAGTGTTAGCGTACAGGTTAGGATTAGGGGACGGGTTAGGGTAAGGCTTCAGGTAAGGTTTAGGGTTAGGGTTAAGGTTAGGGTTAGGGTTAGGGGACGGGGACGGTTTAGGGGACAGGTTAGGTTATGACAACAGTTTAGGGTGAGCGTACGTGTTAGGGTACGGGTTAGTGTTAGCGTATGGGTTAGGATTAGGGGACGGTTTAGGGTAAGGCTTCGGGTAAGAGTTAGGGTTAGGGTTAGGGTTAGGGTTAGGGGATGGAGACGGGGAAGGTTTAGGGGACAGGTTAGGGTATGACAACAGTTTACGGTGAGCGTACATGTTAGGGTATGGGTTAGTGTTCACGTACGGGTTAGGATTAGGGGATGGTTTAGGGTAAGGCTTCGGGTAAGGGTTAGTGTTGGGGTTAGGGTTAGGGTTAGGGTTAGGGTACGGGGATGCTTTAGGGGACAGGTTAGGGTACGACAACGGTTTAGGGTGAGCGTACGTGTTAGGGTACGGGTTAGTGTTAGCTTACGGGTTAGTATTAGGGTACGGGTTAGGGTAAGTCTTCGGGTAAGGGTTGGGTTTAGGGTTAGGGTTAGGGTTAGGGGACGGGGAGAGTGTAGGGGACAGGTTAGGGTACGACCAAGGTTTAGGGTGAGCGTACGTGTTAGGGTATGGGTTAGTGTTAGCGTACGGGTTAGGATTAGGGGACGGGTTAGGGTAAGGCTTCGGGTAAGGGTCAGGGTTAGGGTTAGGGTTAGGGTTAGGCAACGGGGACGGTTTAGGGGACAAGTTAGGGTGCGACAATGATTTAGGGTGAGCGTACGTGTAAGGGTATGGGTTAGTGTTAGCGTACGGTTTAGGATTAGGGTACAGGTTAGGGTAAGGTTTCGGGTAAGGGTTAGGGTTAGGGTTAGGGGACGGGGACGGTTTAGGGGACTGGTTAGTGTACAACAACAGTTTAGGGTGAGCGTACGTGTTAGGGTACGTGTTAGTGTTAGCGTACGGTTTAGGATAAGGGGACGGGTTAGCGTAAGGCTTCGGGTAAGGGTTAGGTTTAGGGTTAGGATTAGGGAACTGGGACCGTTGAGGGGACAGGTTAGGATACGACAACGGTTTAGGGTGAGCGTACGTGTTAGGGTACGGGTTAGTGTTAGCATACGGTTAGGATTAGGGGACGGGTTAGGGTAAGGCTTCGGGTAAGGGTTAGGGTTAGGGTTGGGGTTAGGGTTAGATTTAGGGGACGGGGAATGTTTAGGGGACAGGTTAGGGTACGAAAAAGGTTTAAGGTGAGCGTACGTTTTAGGGTATGGGTTAGTGTTAGCGTACGGGTTAGGATTAGGGGACGGGTTAGGGTAAGGCTTCGGGTAAGAGTTAGGGTTAGGGTTAGCATTAGGGTTCGGGTTAGGGGACGGGGACAGCTTAGGGGACAGGTTAGAGTACGACAACCGTTTAGGGTGAGCGTACGTGTTATGGTATGGGTTAGTGTTAGCGTAGGGGTTAGGATTTGGGGACGGTTTAGTGTAAGGCTTCGGGTAAGAGTTAGGGTTAGGGTTAGGATTAGGGTTAGGGTTAGAGGACGGGGATCGTTGAGGGGACAGGTTAGGGTACGACAACAGTTAAGGGTGGGCGTACGTGTTAGGCTACGGGTTAGTGTTAGCGTACGGGTTAGGATTAGGGGAAGTTTTAGGGTAAGGCTTAGGGTAACAGTTAGGGTTAGGGTTAGGGGACGGGGACGGGGACGGTTTAGGGGCAGGTTACGGTACGACAAAGTTTTAGGGTGAGCGTACGTGTTAGGGTACCGCTTAGTGTTAGCGTACAGGTTAGGATTAGGGGATGGGTTAGTGTAAGGTTTCGGGTAAGGGTTAGGGTTAGGGTTAGGTTTAGGGGACGGTGATGGTTTAGGGGACAGGTTAGTGTACGACAACGGTTTAGGGTAAGCGTATGTGTTAGCGTACGGTTTAGTGTTAGCGTACGTGTTAGGATGAGGGGACGGGTTAGGGTAAGGCTTCGGGTAACGGTTAGGGTTAGTGTTAGGGGACGGGGACGGTTTAGGGGACAGGTTAGAGTACGACAACTGTTTAGGGTGAGTGTACGTGTTATGGTATCGGTTAGTGTTAGCGTACGGCTTAGGATTACGGGACAGGATAGGGTAAGGCATCAGGTAAGACTTAGGGTAAGGTTTAGCCTTAAGGTTAGGGTTAGAGGACGGGGACGGTTTACAAGACAGGTGAGAGTACGACAACAGTTTAGGGTGAGCGTACGTTTTAGGGTATGGGTTAGTGTTAGCGTACGGGTTAGGATTAGGGGTCAGCTTTGGGTAAGGCGTCGGGTAGAGGTTAGGTTTAGTGTTAGGGGACGGGAAAGGTTTGGGGGACATGTTAGGGTACGACAACGGTTTAGGGTGAGCGTACGTGTTAGGGTACGGGTTAGTGTTAGCGTACGGGTTAGGATTAGGGGACGGGCTAGGGTAAGGCTTCGGGTAAGGGGTAGGTTTAGTGTTAGGGGTCGGGGACGGTTTAGGGGATAGGTTAGGGTACGACAACGGTTTAGTGTGAGCGTACGTGTTAGGGTACGGGTTAGTGTTAGCGTACGGGTAAGGATTAGGGGACCGGTTAGGGTAAGGCTTCGGGTAAAGTTTAGTGTTAGGGTTAGGGTTAGGGTTAGGGTTATGGTTAGGGGACGGGGACGGTTTAGTGGACAGGTTAGGGTACGACAACGGTTTAGGGTGAGCGTACGTGTTAGGGTAAGGTTTAGTGTTAGCGTACGGGTTAGGATTAGGGGACGGTTTAGGGTAAGGCTTCGGGTAAGGTTTAGGGTTAGGGTTAGGTTTAGGGTTAGGGGACGGGAATAGTTTAGGGGACAGGTTAGGGTTCGACAACTGTTTAGAGTGAGCGTAATTATTAGGGTACGGGTTAGTGTTAGCGTATGGGTTAGGATTAGGGGACGGGTTAGGGTTAGACTTCGGGTAAATGTTAGGGTTAGGTTTAGGGTTAGGGTTAGGGGACGGGTACGGTTTAGGGGACAGGTTAGGGTATGAAAACGGTTTAGGGTGAGCGTACGTGTTAGGGTACGGGTTATTGTTAATGTACGGTTTAGTATTAGGGGACGGGTTACGGTAAGGCTTCGGAAAAGGTTAGGGTTAGGGTTAGGGGAGGGGGACGTATTAGGGGACAGTTTAGGGTACAATGGTTTAGGGTGAGCGTACGTGTTATGGTACGGGTTATTGTTAGCTTATGGGTTAAGATTAGGGGACGGGTTAGGGTAAGGCTTCGGGTAAGGGTGAGGGTTAATGTTAGGGTTAAGTTTAGGGTTAGGTGACGGGGATGGTTTAGGGGACAGGTTAGGGTACAACAACTGTTTAGGATGAGCGTACGTGTTAGGGTACGGGTTAGTGTTAGCATAAGGGTTAGGATTAGTGGACGGGTTAGGGTAAGGCTTCGGGTAAGGTTTAGGGTTAGGGTTAGGGTTAGGGCTAGGGGATGAGAACGGTTTATGGGACAGGTTAGGGTACGACAACGGTTTAGGGTGAGCGTACGTGTTAGGGTACGTGTTAGTGTTAGCGTACGGGTTAGGATTAGGGTACTTGTTATTTAAGGCTTCGGGTAAGGGTTAGGGTTAGGGTTAGGGGATGGGGACTGTTTAGGAGACAGGTTAGGGTACGACAACGGTTTAGGGTGAGCGTACGTGTTAGGGTACAGGTTAGTGTTAGCGTACGGGTTAGGATTAGGGGACTGGTTTTGGTAAAGCTTTGGGTAACGGTTAAGGTTAGGGTTAGGGTTAGGGTTCGGGGACGGTTTAGGGAACAGGTTAGGGTACGACAACGGTTTAGGGTGAGCGTACGTCTTAGGGTATGGGTTAGTTTTAGCGTACGGGTTAGGATTAGGGGACAGGTTAGGGTAAGGCTTCGAATAAGTGTTAGGGTTAGGGTTAGGGGACGGCGACGGTATAGGGGACAGGTTAGGGTACGACCACGGTTTAAGGTGAGCGTACATTTTAGAGTACGGGTTAGTGTTAGCATGCGGGTTCGGATTAGGGGACGGGTTAGGGTAAGGCTTTGGGTAAGAGTTAGGGTTAGGGTTAGGGTTAGGGTTAGGCTTAGGGGACGGGGACGGTTTAGGGGACTGGTTAGGGTACGACAACGGTTTAGGGTGAGCGTACGTCTTAGGGTATGGGTTAGTATTAGCGTAAGGTTTAGATTTAGGGGACGGGTTTGTGTAAGGCTTCGGGTAAGTGTTAGGGTTAGGGTTAGGGTTAGGGGACGGGGACGGCTTATGGGACAGGATAGTTTATGACAACGGTTTAGGGTGAGCGTACGTGTTAGGGTATGTGTTAGTGTTAGCGTACGGGTTAGGATTAGGGGACGGGTTAGTGTAAGGCTTCGGGTAAGGGTTAGGGTTAGGTTTAGGGGACGGGGACGGTTTAGGGGACAGGTTAGGGTACGACAACGGTTTAGGGTTAGGTTTAGGGTTAGTGTTAGGGTTAGGGTTAGGGGACGGGGATGGTTTATGGGACAGGTTAGGGTACGACAACGGTTTAGGGTGAGCGTACGTGTTAGGGTATGATTTAGTGTTAGCGTAAGGTTTAGGTTTACGGGACGTGTTAGGGTAAGGCTTCGGGTAAGTGTTAAGGTTAGGGTTTTGGTTAGGGGATGGGGACGGTTTAGGGGACAGCTTACGGTACGACAACGGTTTAGGGTGAGCGTACGTGTTAGTGTACCGTTTAGTGTTAGCGTACGGGTTAGGATTAGGGGACGGTTTAGGGTAAGGCTTAGGGTAAGGGTTAGGGTTAGGGTTAGGGTTAGTGTTAGGGTTAGGGGACGGGGACGGTTTAGGTGACAGGTTAGGGTACGACGACAGTTTAGGGTGAGCGTATGTATTATGGTACGGGTTAGTGTTAGCGTACGGGTTAGGTTTAGGGGACAGGTTAGGGTAAGGCTTCGGGTAAGGGTTAGGGTTAGGGTTAGGGTTACGGGACGGGGAGGGTTTAGGGGACAGGTTAGGGTACGACAACAGCTTAGGATGAGCGTAGGTGTAAGGGTACGGGTTAGTGTTAGCGTACGGGTTAGGATTAGGGGACGGGTTTGGGTAAGGCTTCTGGTAAGGGTTAGGGTTACAGTTAGGGTTAGGGTTAGAGTTAGGAGACAGGGACGGTTTAGGGGACAGGTTAGGGTACGACAACGGTTTAGAGTGAGCGTACGTGTTTGGGTATGTGTTAGTGTTAGCGTACGGGTTAGGATTAGGGGACGGGTTAGGGTAAGTCTTCGGGTAAGGGTTAGGGTTAGGGTTAGGGTTACGGGACAGGAACGGTTTAGGGGACAGGTTAGGGTACGACAAATGTTTAGGTTGAGCGTACGTGTTAGGGTACGTGTAAGTGTTAGCGTATGGGTTAGGATTAGGGTACGTGTTAAGGTAAGGCTTCGGGTAAGTGTTAGGTTTAGGGTTAGGGTTAGGGGATGGGGACTGTTTAGCGGACAGTTTAGGGTACGACAACGGTTTAGGGTGAGCGTACGTGTTAGGGTACGGGTTAGTGTTAGCGTACGGGTTAGGATTAGGGGACTGGTTAGGGTAAGGCTTCGGGTAAGGGTTAGGGTTAGGGTTAGGGGTAGGGGACGGTTTAGGGGACAGGTTAGGGTACTACAACGGTTTAGGTTGAGCGTACATGTTAGTGTACGGGTTAGTGTTAGGTTGCGGGTTAGGATTAGGGGATGGGTTAGTGTAAGGCTTCGGGTAAGAGTTAGGGTTAGGGTTAGGGGTAAGGTTAGGGTTAGGGGACGGGGACGGTTTAGGGTACAGGTTAGGGTACGACAACAGTTTAGGGTGTGCATACGTCTTACGGTATGGGTTAGTGTTAGCGTACGGTTTAGATTTAAGTGACGGGTTAGTGTAAGGCTTTGGATAAGTGTTAGGGTTAGGGTTAGGGTTAGCGTTAGGGTTAGGTGACGGGGACGGCTTATGGGACAGGATAGTTTATGACAACGGTTTAGAATGAGCGTACATGTTAGGGTACGTGTTAGTGTTAGCGTACGGGTTAGGATTTGGGGACGGGTTAGGGTAAGGCTTCAGGTAAGGTTTAGGGTTAGGTTTAGGGGACGGGGACAGTTTAGGGGACAGGTTAGGGTACGACAACGGGTTAAGGTTAGGGTTAGGTTTAAGGTTAGTGTTAGGGTTAGGGTTAGGAGACGGGGATGGTTTAGGGGACAGGTTAGGGTACGACAACGGTTTAGGGTGAGCGTACATGTTAGGGTACGATTTAGTGTTAGCGTAAGATTTAGGTATAGGGGACGGTTTAGGGTAAGGCTTCGGGTAAGTGTTAGGGTTAGGGTTAGGGTTAGGGGACGGGGACGGTTTAGGGGACAGTTTAGGATACGACAACGGTTTAGGGTGAGCGTACGTGTTAGTGTACAATTTAGTGTTAGCGTACGATTTAGGATTAGGGGACGTTTAGGGTAAGGCTTTGGGTAAGCGTTAGGGTTAGGGTTAGGGTTAGGGGACGGGGACGGTTTAGTGGCAGGTTAGGGTACGACAACGGTTTAGGGTGAGCGTAAGTGTTAGGGTAAGCTTTAGTGTTAGCGTACGTGTTAGGATTAGGGGACGGGTTAGGGTAAGGCTTCGGGTAAGGGTTAGGGTTACGGTTATTGTTAGGGGACGGGGACGGTTGAGGGGACAGGTTAGGGTACGACAACGGTTTACGGTGAGCGTACGTGTTAGGGTACGTGTTAGTGTTAGCGTACAGTTTAGGATTAGGGGACGGGTTTGAGTAAGGCTTCGGGTAAGGGTTAGGGTTACGGTTAGGGTTAGGATTAGGGGATGGGGACGGTTTAGGGGACAGGTTTGGGTACGACAACGGTTTAGGGTGAGCGTACATGTTAGGGTACTGTTTAGTGTTAGCGTAAGATTTAGGTTTAGGGGACGGGTTAGTGTAAGGCTTCGGGTAAGTGCTTGGGTTAGGGTTAGGGTTAGGGTAAGGGGACGGGGACTGTTTAGGGGACAGGTTAGGGTACAACAATGGTTAAGGGTGAGCATACGTGTTAGGGTACGTGTTAGTGTTAGCGTACGGTTTAAGATTAGGGGACGGGTTAGGGTAAGGCTTCGGGTAAGTGTTAGGGTTAGGAATAGGGTTATGGGACGGGGACGGTATAGGGGACAGTTTAGGGTACGACAAAGTTTTAGGGTGAGCGTACGTGTTAGGGTAAGGGTTAGTGTTAGCGTACGGTTTAGTATTAGGGAACAGGTTAGGGTAAGGCTTCGGGTAAGGGTTAGGGTTAGGGGACGGGGACGGGGATGGGGACGGTTTGGGGACAGGTTAGGATACGACAACGGTTTAGGGTGAGCGTACGTGTTAGAGTACGGGTTAGTGTTAGCGTACGTGTTAGGATTAGGGGACGGGTTAGGTTAAGGCTTCGGGTAAGGGTTAGGGTTACGGTTAGGGTTAGGGTTAGAGTTAGGAGACGGGGAGGGTTTAGGGGACAGGTTAGGGTACGACAACGGCTTAGGGTGAGCGTAGGTGTTAGGGTACGGGTTAGTGTTAGCGTACGGGTTAGGATTAGGGGACGGGTTTGGGTAAGGCTTCTGGTAAGGGTTAGGGTTACATTTAGGGTTAGGGTTAGAGTTAGGAGACAGGGACGGTTTAGGGGACAGGTTAGGGTACGACAACGGTTTAGAGTGAGCGTACGTGTTTGGGTATGTGTTAGTGTTAGCGTACGGGTTAGGATTATGGTACGGGTTAGGGTAAGGCTTCGGGTAAGGGTTAGGGTTAGGGTTAGGGTTACGGGACAAGAACGGTTTAGGGGACAGGTTAGGGTACGACAAATGTTTAGGTTGAGCGTACGTGTTAGGGTACGTGTAAGTGTTAGCGTATGGGTTAGGATTAGGGTACGTGTTAAAGTAAGGCTTCGGGTAAGTGTTAGCTTTAGGGTTAGGGTTTGGGGATGGGGACTGTTTAGGGGACAGTTTAGGGTACGACAACGGTTTAGGGTGAGCGTACGTGTTAGGGTACGGGTTAGTGTTAGCGTTCGGGTTAGGATTAGGGGACTGGTTAGGGTAAGGCTTCGGGTAAGGGTTAGGGTTAGGGGACGTGGACGTTTTAGGGGACAGGTTAGGGTATGAAAACGGTTTAGGTTGAGCGTACATGTTAGGGTACGGGTTAGTGTTAGCGTGCGGGTTAGGATTAGGGGACGGGTTAGGGTAAGGCTTCGGGTAAGAGTTAGGGTTAAGGTTAGAGGTAAGGTTAGGGTTAGGGGACGGGGACGGTTTAGGGGACAGGTTAGGGTACGACAACAGTTTAGGGTGTGCATACGTCTTACGGTATGGGTTAGTGTTAGCGTACGGTTTAGATTTAGGTGACGGGTTAGTGTAAGGCTTTGGGTAAGTGTTAGGGTTAGGGTTAGGGTTAGCGTTAGGGTTAGGGGACGGGGACGGCTTATGGGACAGGATAGTTTATGACAACGGTTTAGGGTGAGCGTACGTGTTAGGGTACGTGTTAGTGTTAGCGTACGGGTTAGGATTTGGGGACGGGTTAGGGTAAGGCTTCAGGTAAGGTTTAGGGTTAGGTTTAGGGGACGGGGACGGTTTAGGGGACAGGTTAGGGTACGACAACGGGTTAGGGTTAGGGTTAGGTTTAAGGTTAGTGTTAGAATTAGGGTTAGGAGACGGGGATGGTTTAGGGGACAGGTTAGGGTACGACCACGGTTTAGGGTGAGCGTACGTGTTAGGGTACGATTTAGTGTTAGCGTAAGATTTAGGTATAGGGGACGGTTTAGGGTAAGGCTTCGGGTAAGTGTTAGGGTTAGGGTTAGGGTTAGGGGACGGGGACGGTTTAGGGAACAGTTTAGGGTACGACAACGGTTTAGGGTGAGCGTACGTGTTAGTGTACAATTTAGTGTTAGCGTACGGTTTAGGATTAGGGGACGGTTTAGGGTAAGGCTTTGGGTAAGCATTAGGTTTAGGGTTAGGGTTAAGGGACGGGGACTGTTTAGTGGCAGGTTAGGGTACGACAACGGTTTAGGGTGAGCGTAAGTGTTAGGGTAAGCTTTAGTGTTAGCGTACGGGTTAGGATTAGGGGACGGGTTAGGGTAAGGCTTCGGGTAACGTTTAGGTTTAGGGTTAGGGGACGGGGACGGTTTAGGGGATAGGTTAGGGTACGACGACAGTTTAGGGTGAGTGTATGTATTACGGTACTGGTTAGTGTTAGCGTACGGTTTAGGATTAGGGGACGTGTTAGGGTAAGGCTTCGGGTAAGGGTTAGGGTTACGGTTATTGTTCGGGGACGGGGATGGTTGAGGGTACAGGTTAGGGTACGACAACGGTTTAGGGTGAGCGTACGTGTTAGGGTACGTGTTAGTGTTAGCGTACAGGTTAGGATTAGGGGACGGGTTTGAGTAAGTCTTCGGGTAAGGGTTAGGGTTACGGTTAGGGTTAGGATTAGGGGATGGGGACGGTTTAGGGGACAGGTTCGGGTACGACAACGGTTTAGGGTGAGCGTACGTGTTAGGGTTCCATCTAGTGTTAGCGTAAGGTTTAGGTTTAGGGGACGGGTTAGTGTAAGGCTTCGGGTAAGTGTTAGGTTTAGGGTTAGGGTTAGGGGATGGGGACGGTTTAGGGGACAGGTTAGGGTAAGACAACGGTTTAGGGTGAACGTACGTGTTAGGGTATGGGTTAGTGTTAGCGTACGGGTTAGGGTTAGGGGACGGGTTAGGGTAAGGCTTCGGGTAAGGGTTAGGGTTAGGGTTAGAGTTATGGTTAGTGGACGGGGATGGTTTAGGGGACAGGTTAGGGTACGACAACG
The DNA here is from genome assembly GCF_963924675.1 of Phocoena phocoena. NCBI lineage: Eukaryota > Metazoa > Chordata > Mammalia > Artiodactyla > Phocoenidae > Phocoena > Phocoena phocoena. The sequence continues at coordinate 71,118 of NW_027077717.1, read as the reverse complement.
GTTTAGGGTGAGCATACGTGTTAGGGTAAGGTTTAGTGTTAGCGTACGGGTTAGGATTAGGGGACGGTTTAGGGTAAGGCTTCGGGTAAGTTTTAGGGTTAGGGTTAGGGTTAGGGTTAGGGGACGAGGATGGTTTAGGGGACAGGTTAGGGTTCGACAACTGTTTAGAGTGAGCGTAATTGTTAGGGTAAGGGTTAGTGTTAGCGTATGGGTTAGGATTAGGGGACGGGTTAGGGTAAGGCTTCGGGTAAGGGTTAGGGTTAGGGTTAGGGCTAGGGGACGGGGACGGTTTAGGGGACAGGTTAGGGTACGACAACTGTTTACGGTGAGCGTACGTGTTAGGGTACGGGTTAGTGTTAACGTACGGGTTAGCATTAGGGGACGTGTTAAGGTAAGGCTTCGGGTAAGGGTTAGGGTTAGGTTTTGGGTTAGGGGATGGGGACGGTTTAGGGGACAGGCTAGGGTACGACAACTGTTTAGGGTGAGCGTACGTGTTAGGGTACGGATTAGTTTTAGCGTACGGATTAGGATTAGGGGACGGGTTAGGGTAAGGCTTCGGATAAGGGTTAGGGTTAGGGTTAGGGTTAGGGGACGGCGACGGTTTAGGGGACAGGTTAGGGTACGACCACGGTTTAGGTTGAGCGTACATGTTAGAGTACGGTTTAGTGTTAGCGTGCGGGTTAGGATGAGGGGACGGGTTAGGGTAAGGCTTCGGGTAAGTTTTAGGGTTAGTGTTAGTGTTAGGGTTAGGGTAAGGGGACGGGGACGGTTTAGGGCACAGGTTAGGGTACGACAACAGTTTAGGGTGAGCGTACGTGTTAGGGTATGGGTTATTGTTAGCGTACGGTTTAGGTTTATGGGACGGGTTAGCATAAGGCTTCGGGTAAGGGTTAGTGTTAGGGTGAGGGTTAGGGGACGGGGACGGGGACAGCTTATGGGACAGGATAGTTTACGACAATGGTTTAGGGTGAGCGTACGTGTTAGCGTACGTTTTAGTGTTGGCGTACGGGTTAGGATTAGGGGACGGGTTAGGATAAGGTTTCGGGTAAGGGTTAGGGTTAGGGGACGGGGACGGGGACGGTTTAGGGGACAGGTTAGGGTACGACAACGGTTTAGGGTTAGGGTTAGGGTTAGGGTTAGGTTTAGGGGACGGGGATGGTTTAGGTGACAGGTTAGTGTACGACAACTGTTTAGGGTGTGCGTACGTGTTAGGGTACGATTTAGTGTTAGCGTAAGGTTTAGGTTTTGGGGACGGGTTAGTGTAAGGCTTCGGGTAAGTGTTAGGTTTAGGGTTAGGGTTAGGGGATGGGGACGGTTTAGGGGACAGGTTAGGGTACGACAACGGTTTAGAGTGAGCCTATGTGTTAGGTTATGGTTTAGTGTTAGCGTACGAGTTAGGATTAGGGGACGGTTTAGGGTAAGGCTTCGGGTAAGGGTTAGGGTTAGGGTTAGGGTTAGGGTTAGGGTGAGGGTTAGGGTTAGGGGACGGGGATGTTTTAGTGGCCAGGTAAGTGTACGACAACGGTTTAGGTTGAGCGTACGTGTTAGGGTAAGCTTTAGTGTTAGCGTACGGGTTAGGATTAGGGGACTGGTAAGGATAAGGCTTCGGGTAAAGTTTAGGGTTAGGGTTACGGTTAGGGTTAGGGGACGGGGACGGTTTAGGGGACAGGTTAGGGTATGACAACAGTTTAGGGTGAGCGTATGTATAAGGGTACGGGTTAGTGTTAGCGTATGGGTTAGGATTAGGGGACGGGTTAGGGTAAGGCTTCGGGGAAGGTTTAGTATTAGGGTTAGGGTTAGGGTACGGGTATGGTTTAGGGTACAGGTTAGGGTAGGACAACGTTATAGGGTGAGCGTACGTGTTAGTGTACGGGTTAGTGTTAGCTTATGGGTTAGGATTAGGGGACGGGTTAGGGTTAGGCTTCGGGTAAGTGTTAGGGTTAGGTTTAGGGTTAGGGTTAGGGTTAGGGGATGGGGACGATTTAGGGGACAGGTTAGGGTACGTCAACGGTTTAGGGTGAGCGTACATGTTAGGGTACTGTTTAGTGTTAGCGTAAGATTTAGGTTTAGGGGACGGGTTAGTGTAAGGCTTCGGGTAAGTGCTTGGGTTAGGGTTAGGGTTAGGGTAAGGGGACGGGGACTGTTTAGGGGACAGGTTAGGGTACGACAATGGTTTAGGGTGAGCATACGTGTTAGGGTACGGGTTAGTGTTAGCGTACGGTTTAAGAATAGGGGACGGGTTAGGGTAAGGCTTCGGGTAAGTGTTAGGGTTAGGGATAGGGTTAGGGGACGGGGACGGTTTAGGGGACAGTTTAGGGTACAAAAACGGTTAAGTGTGAGCGTACGTTTTAGGATACGGGTTAGTGTTAGTGTACGGGTTAGGATTAGGGGACGGGTTAGGGTAAGGCTTCGGGTAAGAGTTAGTGTTAGGGTTAGGGTTAGGGGACGGGGATGGTTTAGGGGACAGGTGAGGGTACGACAACGGCTTAAGGTGAGCGTACGTGTTAGGGTAAGGTTTAGTGTTATCATACGTGTTAAGATTAGGGGACGGGTTAGGGTAAGGCTTCGGGTAAGGGTTAGGGTTAGGTTTAGGGTTAGGGTTAGGGAACTGGGACGGTTTAGGGGACAGGTTAGGGTACGACAACGGTTTAGGTTGAGCGTACATGTTAGGGTACAGGTTAGTGTTAGCGTACGGGTTAGGATTCGGGACGGGTTAGGGTAAGGCTTCGGGTAAGGGTTAGGTTTAGGTTTAGGGTTAGGGTTAGGGTTAGGGGATGGGGACGGTTTAGGGGACAGCTTAGTGTACGAAAACTGTTTAGGGTGAGCGTACGTGTTAGCGTATGGGTTAGTTTTAGCGTACGCGTTAGGATTAGGGGACGGGTTATTGTAAGGCTTTGGGTAAGAATTAGGTTTAGGGTTAGGGTTATGGTTAGGGGACGGGGATGGTTTAGGGTACATGTTAGGGTAGGACAACAGTTTAGGGTGAGCCTACGTATTAGGATACGGATTAGTGTTAGCGTATGTGTTAGGATTAGGGGACGGTTTAGGGTAAGGCTTTGGGTAAGTGGTAGGGTTAGGGTTAGGGATAGGGGATGGGGACCGTTTAGGGGACAGGTTAGTGTACGACAACAGTTTAGGGTGAGTGTACGTGTTAGGGTACTGGTTAGTGTTAGTGTACGGGTTAGGATTAGGGGACGGGTTACTGTAAGTCTTACGGTAAGGGTTAGGGTTAGGGTTAGAGTTAGTGTTAGGGGAAGGGGACGGTTTAGGGGATAAGTTAGTGTACAACAACGGTTTAGGGTGAGCGTACGTGTTAGGGTAAGGGTTAGTGTTAGCATACAGGTTAGGATTAGGGGACGGGTTAGTGTAAGTCTTCGGGTAAGTGTTAGGGTTAGGGTTAGGGTTAAGGTTAAGGTTAGGAGATGGGGACGGGGACGGTTTAGGGGACAGGTTAGGGTACGACAATGGTTTAGGGTGAACGTATGTGTAAGGGTACAGGTTAGTGTTAGCGTACGGGTTAGGATTAGTGGATGTGTTAGTGTAAGGCTTCGGGTAAGGGTTAGGGTTAAGGTTAGTGTTAGGGTTAGGTTTAGAGGACGGGGACGGTTTAGGGGACAGGTTAGGGTAGGACAATGGTTTAGGGTGAGTGTACGTGTTAGGGTACGGGTTAGTGTAAGCGTATGGGTTAGGATTAAGGGACGGGTTAGGGTAAGGCTTCGGGTAAGGGTTATGGTTAGGGTTAGGGTTAGGGTTAGGGTTTGGGAACGGGGACTGTTTAGGGGACAGTTTAGGGTACGACAACGGTTTAGGTTGAGCATACGTGTTAGGGCACGAGTTACTGTTAGCGTACGGGTTAGGATTAGGTGACGTGTTAGGGTAAGGCTTCGGGTAAGTGTTAGGGTTAGGATTAGGGTTAGGGTTAGGAGACGGGGACGGTTTAGGTGACAGTTTAGGGTACGAAAACGGTTTAGGGTGAGCGTACGTGTTAGGGTACGGGTTAGTGTTAGCGTACGGGTTAGGATTAGGGGACGGGTTAGTGTTAGGCTTCGGGTAAGGTTTAGTGTTAGGGTTAGGGTTAGGGTTAGGGTTAGGGGATGGGGACAGTTTAGGGGACCGGTTAGGGTACGACAACCGTTTAGGGTGAGCGTACGTGTTACGGTACAGGTTAGTGTTAGCGTATGGTTTCGGATTAGGGGACGGGTTAGGGTAAGGCTTCGGCTTAGGGTTAGGGTTAGGGTTAGGGGACAGGGGCGGTTTAGGGGACATGTTAGTGTACGACAACGGTTTAGGGTGAGCGTAAGTGTTAAGGTACGGGATAGTGTTAGTGTATGGTTTAGGATTATGGGACGGGTTAGGGTAAGGCTTCGGGTAAGTGTTAGGTTTAGGGTTAGGTTTAGGGTTAGGGTTAGGGGACGGGGACGGTTTAGGGGACAGGTTTGGGTATGACAAGGTTTTAGGGTGAGTGTAGGTGTTAGGGTACAGTTTAGTTTTAGCGTACGGGTTAGGATTAGGGGACGGGTTAGGGTAAGGCTTCAGGTAAGGGTTAGGGTTAGGGTTAGGGTTAGGGGACGGGGACGGTTTAGGGGACAGGTTAGGGTACGGCAAAGTTTTAGGGTGAGCGTACGTGTTAGGCTACGGGTTAGTGTTAGCGTACGGGTTAGTATTAGGGGACAGGTTAGTGTATGACAACGGTTTAGGGTGAGCGTACGTGTTAGGGTACAGGTTATTGTTAGCGTACGGGTTAGGATTGGGGACGGGTTAGGGTAAGGCTTCGGGTAAGGGTTAGGGTTAGGTTTAGGGTTAGGGTTAGGGGATGGGGACGGTTTAGGGGACAACTTAGGGTACAACAACTGTTTAGGGTGAGCGTACGTGTTATGGTATGGGTTAGTTTTAGCGTACGCGTTAGGATTAGGGGACGGGTTATTGTAAGGCTTTGGGTAAGAATTAGGTTTAGGGTTAGGGTTAGGGTTAGGGGACGGGGATGGTTTAGGGGACATGTTAGGGTAGGACAACAGTTTAGGTTGAGCCTACGTATTAGGGTACGGATTAGTGTTAGCGTACGGGTTAGGATTAGGGGACGGTTTAGGGTAAGGCTTTGGGTAAGTGGTAGGGTTAGGGTTAGGGATAGGGGACGGGGACGGTTTAGGGGACAGGTTAGTGTACGACAACGGTTTAGGGTGAGTGTACGTGTTAGGGTACTGGTTAGTGTTAGTGTACGGGTTAGGATTAGGGGACGGGTTACTGTAAAGCTTACGGTAAGGGTTAGGGTTAGAGTTAGGGTTAGGGGACGGGGAAGGTTTAGGGGATAGGTTAGTGTACAACAACGGTTTAGGGTGAGCGTACGTGTTAGGGTACGGGTTAGTGTTAGCGTACGGGTTAGGATTAGGTGACGGGTTAGGGTAAGGCTTCGGGTAAGGGTTAGGTTTAGGGTTAGGGTTAAGGTTAGGGTTAATGTACGGGGACGGTTTAGGGGACAGGTTACGGTACGACCACGGTTTAGGGTGAGCATACGTGTTAGGGTACGGGTTAGTGTTAGCGTATGGGTTAGGATTAGGGTACGGGTTAGGGTAAGGCTTCGGCTAAGGGTTATGGTTAGGGTTAGGTTTAGGGTTTGGGAACGGGGACTGTTTATGGGACAGGTTAGGGTACGACAAAGATTTAGGGTGAGCATACGTGTTAGGGCACGGGTTTGTGTTAGCGTACGGGTTAGGATTAGGGGAGGGGTTAGTTTAAGGCTTCGGGTAAGTGTTAGGTTTAGGGTTAGGATTAGGGTTAGGGTTAGGAGACGGGGACGGTTTAGGGGACAGTTTAGGGTACGACAACGGTTTAGGGTGTGCGTACGTGTTAGGATACTGGTTTGCGTTAGCGTATGGTTTAAGATTAGGGGACGGGTTAGTGTAAGGCTTCGGGTAAGGGTTAGGGTTAGGGTTAGGGGACAGGGACGGGGACGGTTTAGGGGACAGGTTATGGTACGACAACGTTTTTGGGTGAGAGTACGTGTTAGGGTACGGGTTAGTGTTAGCGTACAGGTTTGGATTAGGGGACGGGTAAGGATAAGGCTTCGGGTAAGGGTTAGGGTTAGGGTTAGTGTTAGGGTTAGGGTTAGGGGACGGGGACGGTTTAGGCGACAGGTTAGGGTACGACAACGGTTTAGGGTGGGCGTACGTGTTAGGGTACGGGTTAGTGTTAGCGTATGGGTTAGGATTAGGGGACGGGTTAGGGTAAGGCTTCGGGTAAGGGCTAGGATTGGGGTTAGGGTTAGGGTTAGGGGACGTGGACAGTTTAGGGCACAGGTTAGGGTACGACAATGGTTTAGGGTGAGCGTACGTGTTAGGGTACCGGTTAGTGTTAGCGTATGTGTTAGGATTAGGGGACGGGTTATGGTAAGGCTTGGGGTAAGGGTTAGGGTTAGGGTTAGTGTTAGGAGACGGGGAAGGTTTAGTAGACACGTTAGGGTACGACAACGGTTTAGGGTGAGCATACGTGTTAAGGTACGAGTTAGTGTTAGCGTACGGGTTAGGTTTAGGGAATGTGTTAGGGTAAGGCTTCGGGTAATTGTTAGGGGTAGGGTTAGGGTTAGGGTTAGTGGATGGGGACGGGGACGGGGACAGTTTATGGGAAAGGACAGATTAAGACAAAGGTTTAGGGTGAGCGTACGTGTTACGGTACGGGTTAGTGTTAGCGTACGGGTTAGGATTAGGGGACGGGTTAGGGTAAGGCTTCGGCTAAGGTGTAGGGTTAGAATTAGGGTTAGGGTTAGGGTTAGGGGATGGGGACGGTTTAGGGGACAGGTTAGTGTACGACAACGGTTTAGGGTGAGCGTACGTGTTAGGGTACTGGTTAGTGTTAGCGTACGCGTTAGGATTAGGGGACGGGTTAGGGTAAGGCTTCGGGTAAGGGTTAGGGTTAGAGTTAGGGCTAGGGTTAGTGTTAGGGGATGGGGACGTTTTAGGGGACAGGTTTGTGTACGATAACGGTTTCGGGTGAGCGTACGTGTTAGGGTACTGGTTAGTGTTAGCGTTCGCGTTAGGATTAGGGGACGCGTTAGTGTAAGGCTTCGGGTAAATGTTAGGGTTAGGGTTAGGGTTAGGGTTAGGGGATGGGGACGGTTTAGGGGACAGCTTAGGGTACGACAATGGTTTAGTGTGAGCCTACGTGTTAGGGTACAGGTTATTGTTAGCGTACGGGTTAGGATTAGGGGACGGGTTAGGGTAAGGCTTCGGGTAAGGTTTAGGGTTAGTGTTAGGGTTAGGGTTAGGGGACGGGGACGGTTTAGGGGACAGTTTAGGGTACAACAGCGATTTAGGGTGAGCGTACGTGTTAGGGTACGGGTTAGTGTTAACGTACGGTGTAGGATTAGGGGACGGGTTAGGGTAAGGCTTCGGGTAAGGGTTAGGGTTAGGGTTAGGGTTAGGGTTAAGGTTAGGGTTAGGGGATGGGGACGGTTTAGGGGAGAGGTTAGGGTACGATAACAGTTTAAGGTGAGTGTACGTGTTAGGGTATGGGTTAGTTTTAGCGTACGGTTACGATTAGTGGACGCGTTAGGGTAAGGCTTTGGGTAAGGGTCAGGGTTAGGGTTAGGGTTACGGGATGGGGACGGGGACGGTTATGGGACATGTTAGTGTACGACAACGGTTTAGGGTGAGCGTACGTGTTAGGGTACGGGTTAGTGTTAGCATACGGGTTAGGATTAGTGGACGGTTTAGGGTAAGGCTTTGGGTAAGTGTTAGGGGTAGGGTTAGGGTTAGGGTTAGGGGATGGGGACGGGGACGGGGACGGTTTAGGGGACAGTTTAGGGTACAACAACGGTTTAGGGTGAGCGTACGTGTTAGGGTATGGGTTAGTGTTAATGTACGGAGTAGGATTAGGGGACGGGTTAGGGTAAGGCTTCGGGTAAGGGTTAGGTTTAGGGTTAGGGTTAGGGTTAGGGTTAGGGGATGGGGACGGTTTAGGGGACAGTTTAGAGTACGACAACGGTTTAGGGTGAGCGTACGTGTTAGGGTACTGGTTAGTGTCAGCGTACGCGTTAGGATTAGGGGATGGGTTAGGATAAGACTTCGGGTAAGGGTTAGGGTTATAGTTTGGGCTAGGGTTAGGGTTGGGGATGGGACGTTTTAGGGGAAAGGTTAGGGTACGACAATTGTTTAGGGTGAGCGTACGTGTTAGGGTACTGGTTAGTGTTAGCGTACGTGTTAGGATTAGGGGACGGGTTAGGGTAAGGCTTCGGGTAAGGGTTAGGGTTAGGGTTAGGGTTAGGGTTAGGGTTAGGGGACGGTTTAGTTGACAGGTTAGAGTACGACAATGGTTTAGTGTGAGCGTACGTGTTAGGGTACGGGTTATTGTTAGCATACGGGTTAGGATTAGGGGACATGTTAGGGTACGGCTTCGGGTAAGGTTTAGGGTTAGTGTGAGGGTTAGGGTTAGGGGACGGGGACGGTTTAGGGGACAGTTTAGGGTACAATAAAGGTTTAGGGTGAGCGTACGTGTTAGGGTAAGGGTTAGTGTTAACGTACGGAGAAGGATAAGGGGACGGGTTAGGGTAAGGCTTCGGGTAAGGGTTAGGGTTAGGGTTACGGTTAGGGTTAGGGGACGGGGACGGTTTAGGGAACAGGTTATGGTACGACAATGGTTTAGGGTGAGCGTACGTGTTAGGGTACGGTTTAGTGTTAGCGTACGGGTTAGGATTAGGGGACAGGTTAGTGTAAGGCTTCGGGTAAGGTTTAGGGTTAGGGTGAGGGTTAGGGTTACGGTTAGGGGACGCGGACGGTTTAGGGATCAGGTTAGCGTACGACAATGGTTTAAGTTGAGCATACGTGTTTGGGTATTGGTTAGTTTTAGCGTACGCGTTAGGTTTCGTGGACAGGTTAGGTTAAGGCTTTGGGTAAGGGTTAGGTTTAGGGTTAGGGTTAGGGGACGGGGATGGTTTAGGGGACAGGTTAGTGTACGACAACGGTTTAGGTTGAGCCTACGTGTTAGGGTATGGGTTAGTGTTAGCGTACGTGTTATGATTAGGGGATGGGTTAGGGTAAGGCTTCGGGTTAGGGTTAGGGTTAGGGTTAGTGTTAGGGTTAGGGGATGGGGACAGTTTAGGGAACAGGTTATGGTACAACAATGGTTTAGGGTGAGCGTACGTGTTAGGGTACGGTTTAGTGTTAGCGTACGGGTTAGGATTAGGGGACGGGTTAGTGTAAGGCTTCGGGTAAGGGTTAGGGTTAGGGTGAGGGTTAGGGTTAGGGTTAGGTGACGCGGACGGTTTAGGGGACAGTTTAGGGTACGACAATGGTTTAGGGTGAGCGAACGTGTTAGGGTACGTGTTAGTGTTAGAATACAGGTTAGGATTAGGGGACGGGTTAGTGTAAGGCTTCGGGTAAGGGTTAGGGTTAGGGTTAGGGTTAGGGTTAAGGTTAGGGGACGGGGACGGTTTAGGGAACAGGTTATGGTACGACAATGGTTTAGGGTGAGCGTACGTGTTAGGGTACGGTTTAGTGTTAGCGTACGGGTTAGGATTAGGGGACGGGTTAGTGTAAGGTTTTGGGTAAGGGTTAGGGTTAGGGTGAGGGTTAGGGTTACGGTTAGGGGACGCGGACGGTTTAGGGATCAGGTTAGGGTACGACAATGGTTTAGGGTGAGCGTACGTGTTAGGGTATGGGTTAGTGTTAGCATACAGGTTAGGATTATGGGACGGGTTAGGGTAAGGCTTAGGGTAAGGGTTAGGGTTAGGTTTAGGGTTAGGGTTAGGGCTGGGTTAGGGGACGGGGACCGTTTAGGCGACAGGTTAGGGAACGACAACCGTTTAGGGTGAGCGTACGTGTTAGGGTATGGGTTAGTGTTAGCGTACGGTTTAGGATTATGGGACGGGTTAGGGTAAGGCTTCGGGTAAGGGTTAGGGTTAATGTTAATGTTAGGGTTAGGGTTAGGGGATGGGGACGGTTTAGGGGACAGGTTAGGGTACGACAACGGTTTAGGGTGTGCGTACGTGTTAGGGTACGGGATAGTGTTAGCGTACGGGTTAGGATTAGGGGTCGGGTTAGGGTAAGGCTTCGGGTAAGGTTTAGGTTTAGGGTTAGGTTTAGGGTTAGTGTTAGGGGACGGGGACGGTTTAGGGGACAGGTTAGGTTACGACAACGGTTTCGGGTGAGCGTACGTGTTACGGTACGGGTTAGTGTTAGCGTACGGCTTAGGATTAGGGGACGGGTTAGGGTAAGGCTTCGCGTAAGGTTTAGGGTTAGTGTGAGGGTTAGGGTTAGGGGACGGGGATGGTTTAGGGGACAGTTTAGGGTACAACAAAGTTTTAGGGTGAGCGTACGTGTTAGGGTACGGGTTAGTGTTAACGTACGGAGTAGGATAAGGGGACGGGTTAGGGTAAGGCTTCGGGTAAGTGTTAGGGTTAGGGTTAGGGTTACAGTTAGGGTTAGGGTTAGGGGACGGGGACGGTTTAGGCGACAGGTTAGGGTACGATAACAGTTTAAGGTGAGCGTACGTGTTTGGGTACGCGTTAGTTTTAGCGTACGCGTTAGGATTAGTGGACAGGTTAGGGTAAGGCTTTGGGTAAGGGTTAGGTTTAGTGTTAGGGTTAGGGGACGGGGATGGTTTAGGGGACAGGTTAGTGTACGACAACGGTTTAGGGTGAGCCTACGTGTTAGGGTATGGGTTCGTGTTAGCGTACGTGTTATGATTAGGGGATGGGTTAGGGTAAGGCTTCGGGTTAGGGTTAGGGTTAGGGTTAGGGTTAGGGTTAGTGTTAGGGTTAGGGGACGGGGACAGTTTAGGGAACAGGTTAGGTTACGACAACGGTTTCGGGTGAGCGTACGTGTTACGGTATGGGTTAGTGTTAGCGTACGGGTTAGGATTATTGGACGGGTTAGGGTAAGGCTTCGGGTAAGGGTTAGGGTTAATGTTAGGGTTAGGGTTAGGGGATGGGGACGGTTTAGGGGACAGGTTAGGGTACGACAACAGTTTAGGGTGAGCGTACTTGTTACGGTACGGGATAGTATTAGCGTACGGGTTAGGATTAGGGGTCTGGTTAGGGTAAGGCTTCGGGTAAGGTTTAGGTTTAGGGTTAGGTTTAGGGTTAGTGTTAGGGGACAGGGACGGTTTAGGGGACAGGTTGGGTTACGAGAACGGTTTCGGGTGAGCGTACGTGTTACGGTATGGGTTAGTGTTAGCGTACGGTTTAGGATTATTGGACGGGTTAGGGTAATGCTTCGGGTAAGGGTTAGGGTTAGGGTTAGGGTTAGGTTTAGGGTAAGGGTTAGGGTTAGGGGACGGGGACGGTTTAGTGGACAGGTTAGGGTATGACAACGGTTTAGATTGAGCGTACGTGTTAGGGTACCGGTTAGTGTTAGCGTACGTGTTAGGATTAGGGTACGGCTTAGGGTAAGGCTTCGGGTAAGGGTTAGGGTTAGGGTTAGGGTTAGGGTTAGGGGATGGGGACGGTTTAGGAGACAGGTTAAGGTACGACAACGGTATAGGGCGAGCGTACGTGTTAGGGTACGGGTTAGTGTTAGCGTACGGGTTAGGATTACGGGACGAGTTAGGGTAAGGCTTCGAGTAAGGTTTAGGGTTAGAGTTAGGGATAGTGTTAGGGGACGGCGACGGTTTAGGGGACAGGTTAGTGTACGAAAACGGTTTAGGGTGAGCGTATGTGTTAGGGTACGTGTTAGTGTTCGCGTACGGTTTAGGATTAGGGGACGGGTTAGTGTAAGGCTTCGGGTAAGGGTTAGGGTTAGGGTTAGGGTTACGGTTAGGGTTAGGGTTAGGGGATGGGGACGGATTAGGGGACAGGTTAGGGTACGACAATGCTTTAGGTTGAGCGTAGGTCTTAGGGTACGGGTTAGTGTTAGCGTACGGTTTAGGATTAGGGGACGGGTTAGGGTAAGGCTTCTTTTAAGTGTTAGGTTTAGGGTTAGGGTTGGGTTAGGGTTAGGGTTAGGGGACGGGGACGGTTTAGAGGACAGGTTAGGGTACGACAGCGGTTTAGGGTGAGCGTACGTGTTAGGGTACGGTTTAGTTTAGCGTACGGGTTAGGATTAGGGGACGGTTTAGTGTAAGGCTTCGGGTAAGGGTTAGGGTTAGGTTTAGGGTTAGGGTTAGGGTCAGGGGACGGTGATGGTTTAGGGGACAGGTTAGGGTACGACAACAGTTTAGGGTGAGCGTACGTGCTAGGGTACGATTTAGTGTTAGCGTACGTGTTAGGATTAGGGGACGGGTTAGGTTAAGGCTTCGGGTAAGGGTTAGGGTTAGAGTTAGGGTTAGGGTTAGGGGATGGGGACGGTTTAGGGGACAGGTTAGTGTACGACAACGGTTTAGGGTGATTGTACCTGTTAGGGTACTGGTTAGTGTTAGCGTACGCGTTAGGATTAAGGGACGGGTTAGGGTAAGGCTTCGGGTAAGGGTTAGGGTTAGAGTTAGGGTTAGGTTTAGAGTTAGGGGATGGGGACGGTTTAGGGGACAGGTTAGGGTACGACAACGGTTTAGCGTGAGCCTACGTGTTAGGATATGGGTTAGTGTTAGCGTACGGGTTAGGATTATGGGATGGGTTAGGTTAAGGCTTCGGGTAAGTGTTTGGGTTAGGGTTAGTGTTAGGGTTAGGGCTAGGGTTAGTGTTATGGGACGGGGACCGTTTAGGGGACAGTTTAGGTTATGACAATGGTTTAGGGTGAGCGTACGTTTTTGGGTACGTGTTAGTGTTATTGTACGGGTTAGGATTAGGGGACGGGTTAGTTTAAGGGTTCGGGTAAGGGTTAGAGTTAGGGTTAAAGTTAGGGTTAGGGGACGGGACGGTTTAGGGGACAGGTTAGGGTACGACAACGGTTTAGTGTGAGAGTACGTGTTAGGGTATGGGTTAGTGTTAGCGTATGGGTTAGGATTAGTGGACGGGTTAGGGTAAGGCTTCGGGTAAGGGTTAGTGTTAGTGTTAGGATTAGGGTTAGGGTTAGGGGATGGGGACGGTTTGAGTACAGTTTAGCGTACGACCATGGTTTAGGGTGAGCGTACATGTTAGAGTATGGGTTAGTGATCGCCTATGGGTTAGGATAAAGGGACGGGTAAGTGTAAGGCTTCGGGTAAGGTTTAGTGTTACGGTTAGGGTTAGGGTTAGGGTTAGGGGATGGGGACGGTTTAGCGGACAGGTTAGTGTAGGATAACGGTTTAGGTTGAGCGTACGTGTTAGGGTACGGGATAGTGTTAGTGTACGTGTTAGGATTGGGGACGTGTTAGTGGAAGGCTTCGGGTAAGGGTTAGGGTTAGGGTTAGGTTTAGGGGACGGGGACGGTTTAGGATACAGATTAGGATACGACAACCGTGTAGGTTGAGCCTACATGTTAGGGTACGGGTTAGTGTTAGCGTACGGTTTAGGATTAGGTGACCGTTTAGCATAAGACTTCGGGTAAGGGTTAGGTTTAGGGTTATGGTTAGGGTTAGGGTTAGGGGACGAGGACGATTTAGGTGACAGTTTAGGGTACAGCAACGGTTTAGGGTGAGTGTAGGTTTTAGGGTACGGGTTATGGTTAGGGTTAGGGTTAGGGGATGAGGACGATTTAGGGGACAGGTTACCGTACAACAACGGTTTAGGGTGAGAATACGTGTTAGGGTACGGGTTAGTGTTAGCGTATGGGTTAGGAATAGGGAACGGGTTATGTTAAGGCTTCGGGTAAAGGTTAGTGTATGTCTTTTCTATTATATATTTGGCATATGGGCCGGAGTCTGTGCTAATTTCAATCTCTGGTTTTATGCGGCACCCTAATTCACCTTTCCCCATAAGCAAGCGAAAGTTGTTTTTCTAAATTTGAAACCCTGTTCTCCATTGTAATTCAGTTCATGTGTAGTCAAGTTTACATCTCGTGTATTAGTCATATCTTATGATGTTTCTTTTTCTCTGTGACTTATTTCACGTAGTATCACCGTACCTGAAGCCACTCAGTATGCCGCTTCGGGCCTGATGTCAGAGATTTCATTGGTGAGTGATATTCCATTGTACGTACGTACCACAACTTCTTTATCCATTTTTCGCTTTCTGGGATATTGAACTTGTACCGTAGACGAGGTTCTTGTAAACAGAGCCGGCCCAAACTTTGGGGTGGCTGTGTGTTTTTGATTTTAATTGCCCTAAGCTATAGGACCATAAGTGGAAGTGCCATAGGCTGTGTTGCTTCGTTTCTTACGTGTTTCAGGAAACACCATACACTTCTCCAGAGTGGCTGTTGGCAATTTACATCCCGCCCATCAGCAAAACAATGCTCCCTCTTCTCCATGGCCTGTCCTGCCTTTCTAGATTTTACACTTTTTTCAGATGGCCGTTTTGACTGGGGGGTAGTGAGACTTCAATGTAGTGCAGATTTCCTTTACAGGCTTGCTTGGTTGGCCAAAAAGGGTGTATGCGTTTTTTCCTGAATATATTCAGGAAAAAACGCATACGCCCTTTTTGGCCAAGTGCATCATTGTCAACATTCTGCCTCTTTTCCTATGCTTTAAGTGCAATTCCAGTCTACCCCCTGAAATCGTTTTCCTGAAATTCTGCCCCGCTTTCAAGTCCCCTTCGCAGGCTTACTTCAGTATATTTTTGGAGGATAGCTGTCATTTATAACTCTGCAGGTTTGTGAATTACAGTGCCCCTGAGCTCCTTTCTTCAACTCGCTTTCTTGTGAGCTGGGCAACAAATCCCATTATTGCTTCAAGGCCTAATGTGTTTATGGCAGGGCACGCTGAGCCTTTGGTTAATTCCTCTTCCTGGTGGGAAATGAGCGTTAGATTTACCAGTGCAGACACCTACAGCTAGTCTCTTATTGGTTCCCCCTATTCGTGTTCATCTTGCGCAGAAATTGCAAGCTGTGCCAAACAGGAGGTTAAAGGCACTGACTCTCCAAGTGGGGAGAGAGTTAGTAAAGCGTCTGGAATGGTGAACTCGAATACCAGGGGACGAAAACTGAGATGCATTTAGAAACGTTTCCGAATCACACGGTGGACCATACTCTGGGTTTCCCATGCATGTTTTAGCTGAAGGAAGAATCCCTTGTACCTGGAGAGTTGGGACCCATGGAATGGGTACCATGCAGTATGACCAAACGGTCTGCATTTGCTCACTGTACCTCATCAATGCTATCATCCTGAAGTATCCATCTTTATGTTTCACCCAGCTCTGGGTGTAGATGTGGTAAATCCAGGTTGCATCACAAGCCCTGAGTTATTTATTTAAGAATTCTTGTCTATTTCACTGTCATTTTGTTTTGTGTTTAAAATTTATTTTGGTAATGGGATTTATCAGATTTTCACTGCTGCGTTTTTGCCGCTGTACACATGCTTGATTCTCTTATGGAGACATATAAATCCATGGGTTTTAAGGTTGTTACCAGTCAGGTATATTCCTAAGTGTTGAATATGTGGTGTTGAGTCCACTTCGTTGAGCAAGGAGTAGGTCTTGTCTATTACATATTTGGCTTTTGGAACGGTATCTGTGCTAATTTCAATCTCTGGTTTTATGCAGCACCCCAACTCACCTTTCTCCATAAGAAAGCATAAGTTGGTTTTCTTAATTTGAGACCCTGTTCTGTTTTGTAATTCAGTGCATGTGTAGCCAAGTTTATATTCCATGTATTAGTGATATCTTATGTGTTTTTCTTTTAGTATTTTGTGACTTTTTATGATCATACTTAAGTCCTCTGGAGTTGTTACAAATGGCAATATTTCATTATTTTCCGGGCTGAGTAATATTCCACTCTACCTAAGTACCTCATCTCTATCCATTTTTTCCCTCCAGAGACATTTATGTTATATCCTAGTCGAGGATCTTATAAACAGAGAGGCGGTAAACTTTGGCGTGCCTGTGTCCTCCCCATTTTTGTTTTTCCCAAGATATACGTCCGTGAGTGCAAGTGCCCTGTGCTCTGTAGCTCATTTTTTAGATGCTTTAGTAAACACAATACACTTCTCCAGAGTGAACGTTGGCAACATACATTTCCACTATAAGCCTCACAGTGCTCCCTTTTCTCCTTGCCCTGTCCTGCATTTCTGGTGTTTACACTTTATGAGGACGGCTCTTCTGACTGATGCAAAGTGATGTGTTTTGTAGTATTGATTTCCAGTGCCCACCTGTTTGGTTGGCTAAAAATGTGTATGCCCTTTTCTTGAATTTATACAGAAAAAGATGCATACACCCTTTTTGGCCAACTGCAATGTTGGCAATGTTCAGCCCCTTTTCTTGTGCTTAATGGCGAGTCCTTTCTACCTCTTCCAATCCCTATCCTGCCATTCTCTGTTGCTTACAAGTCCTTTTTTCTGACCTTCCTCAAGACATTTTTCAGTGATAGATATTTTGAGCTCTGCAGTTTCGTGTATTTTGTGCCCCTGAGTTCCATTTTTCCACTTGTGCTTATGGGAACTGGCCACAAAGCAGCGGGATTTCCTCAAGCCCTATTCTGTTTCCATGGGCAACCCTAGCCTTTGGTTAATTTGTCTTCCTGATTGGAAATTAGAGTGACATGTGCCTGTCTGAACACCTAGGACTTGTCTCTCATTGTTCCTCCTCCTTCCGATTCATCCTCTCGACAAATTCCAAACTGTGCACAACAGGATGTTGACAGTGCTGACATCTCCAAGTGGGGAGACTGTTAGTAAAGACTCTGGAGGGGTGACCCGAGCACCAGGTGATGAGGAGATGAGATTCCTTTTCCAAACTCTTCCCGATCAGACGGTATACCATCCTCTGTGTGTGACAGGCATGTTTTAGCTGTAGGAAGGGTCCCATTCATGTGAGGAGAACACCAGGGCTTTTTCAAAATCAGTGTCTCTCCGCAACCCAAACGGGGGGATTTTTTAAGCTACGGCTACACATATGTTCATTAAGGGCCTTGGGAAGTAGGCAGAGTCCAAACTTTAGATGATTGAAGTCTTCAGGGTCAGAAACACTCACCACCGGCTTCCCTTAGGTTCGATTTTAACTGTCAGTGATAGATGATGTCAATAAAAATATCTATTCTTTTTCAGATCATTTCCCCTTATAGGTTATTGCAAAATATTGAGTGTAGTTCCCTGTGCTATACAGTAGTTCCTTGTTGATGATCGATTTTATACATAGCATTGTGTATGTGTTAATCCCAAACTGTTAATTTATCCCTCCTCCCACCCTTTCCCCTTTGGTAATAATAAATTATAAGATATTATACTTCTCAGAAATGGGGAAGCTGAAAGAGAGGTATCATTTTCAATGGAAAAGCATTTAAAACAAGATTGAAGCTTTAACCAGGATTATTAGATGTACATGCTTGGAAAGAAATCACTTCGTTTCTCTAATATTGACCTGACACATAAGACAAACATTTTCACTGAACTTGCTTATAAGAAAGTGATGGAAATATCAAATGGAAGTGTTAGAAACATCTTATTTCTAACAGTGTATAACATCTTATACACTGTTCTCTGTTAATTACAGTATGGCTCACACATCTGTTCATTAAAGTTACAATGTTCTCAATTTCTGTTACTGATCCTCCAGAGTGGACCCCAACAAGTGTCCCCCTGCCAGTGTCACTGGAGCCAACAGATTGAGACTGAGTTTGGTTCAGAAGCAAAGGAAACTTTATATTTTGATCAGGGAATGGAAAGGTGAGAGCATGTGCTACCCTGTGGGCTGTGAGCTGGGCTGCTGTGTAGAGATCCTGTCAGAGTCAGTGGGAGGGAAGCGGTGGAACTCTCGAGGGCCCTGTTGGCTACAGCTCAGGCTCTATATCGCAGAGTCTGCACTGGGCCCCAGGAGCTGATGTGTCGACCCAGCCATTCTGCACTAAGAAATCTGGTCTGAAGTGCCGGGTGTGGAACCTCTGTATGCGGGACCCTAGGAGCACGTGAAATTAGACAAAGCACAAAGGATAAAAATGGTTAGACTTTATTTTATTGCCCAGATTCTATTTTTATCTCCCAGGGATTTTTAAGGGGCTTTGCCTGGGACAAACCTCTCTTCTGCCTTTTGTCCCCTTCCTCATTCTTGGAGTGCTGAGGGTGCAGACCTTTCTTCTGTAACTGCTCAGTGCTGAGTTAGGAGCCCTCATACTTGTGGGCGAGGGTCAGAACTTCTTCCCAGCAGTCTCCACGTGACGTTGATTGTCCCCAGGTCCCCTGCCTCCCTGCTCGTCCGCCTGAGCACCACTATTGGAAGTGTTATAGATTCTAATGACCTTTAAGGGTCCAGGAAGCAGATGTGCAGTGACGCTGTGAGGTCCAGTTTCACCCCGCCCCACATTTGTTGGGCCACCTTAGGCTGACCGTTTCTGCCAGCCTAGATGCTCTGACCAGTAGTCTGCACTTTCTTCAATTAGGCCTCTGAATTAACGTAAAAACAGCACCAGGTGTCAGGACCCTGCCCGCTCAACTCCCAGACAGTACAGGGTCAGTGGTGATGAAGGACCATGATGGCCACTGAGTCAACAGCCTTTTGAAGTAAACAGGAGTCCAGCCGGTCTTATTGGCCACCATCATCAGGGTGTCTGTAGGCTTTTCTATGGTGACAGCGTGATATACGGTTCCCCCGCCAAGATTATTAGCTCCCCTCCGGGTGCAGTAAGTCCTGCAAGCAGTAGTCTACTCTTTTGAGACACACTCTTGTTGTTTTATGAGAGAAACTCCAGGTCAAATGATGATCACACGAGTTGTCATGGTGCCCCGTTGCTCCCGGTTATCTCTCTGGAGGTTGGAGTTGGAGGACCTCCACACTCGAGGTCAGTGTGCCCACGGAGCAAACCCTGCAACTTCAGGGCATGGTTGGGGGTTAGGATCACCACGTGGGGTCCTTTACCCTTAGGAGGGAGGTGGCCTTTTGGGCTGCTGATTTCCAGGTTTTTAGATACTGCCAGTATCTTGGCCAGATGTGGCGGTGGGCCAAGTCCCTTGGTGACCGTAGTTTATCCTACCTGGATGGCATTCTTGCATTGTTCCATTTCAAGTGGTCCCAGTTTTTACACTAATACTCCAATGGCGATTCACCTTTCACCAGGAATGTAAAGGTCAAAGGGTTTAGCTAAATTAGGGAGTTCCAGGGCAAGGGTCTGAATTGACTGCTCTTTCCATTCTTGAAAGGCCACTTCTGGATTCTATTCAAAAGGATCATCATCTTTTCCTTTCAGTGTTTCATATAGAGGCCCAGCTAGTATACTGTAGTTAGTGATCCAGAGGCAGGAAACCCTGGCTTCCCCAGGAACCCCTAAGCTGTCTTCTAGTTTCAGAAAGGGGTAAGGCTGTAAATTGTTTCTTCCCTTTCCTGGGATGGGCTTCTCCGACCTTCTGTGAGAATGAAGCCCAGGCAGGTCACCGTAGTCTGTGATATTTGAGCTTTTTCGTGGACAACTTCTATCTTTTATTTTCTTGGTAGTTAGGAGGCCTCCTTAGTAGGGCTGATGATCAGAATGTCGTCTGCATATTGAAGGAGTGTTTCCTTTTCCAGAGGTAGAACTTTTAGGTCTTTAGCTGAGCTTTCCCCAAAGATGGTGTGGGAATTTTTGAACCCTTGGGGCAAGACAGCCTGAAGTATTGTTTTAGTTTTATGTTGAGTCCTGCCACTCACAAGCCAAAATGTCTTGTGACTCTGGGACTAATGGAATACAGAAGAAGGCATCATTGAAGACTAATACAGAATATCAAGTCCTGGTGGTTGGTATACTGACCAGCAGGCTGTAGGATTTAGGAACTACTGGAGGTATATCCTCGGTGGCTTCACTGACTGTCCTTACATCCTTTACCAGGACTCCAGCAGCCCATGGGGCTATCGAGGTCAGGCCAATCGCAGGATATGGAGCTCACCCGAGCAGGTACCCCACCCCCAGTGCAGCCCACGGGGCTCTCGTGGTCAGGCCCCTCCCAGGACATGGGGTTCCCTGGGCAAGTCCCCTGCAGCCCATGGGACTCTCGTGGTCAGGCCCCTCCCAGGATACAGAGCTACCCTTGCAGGTACCGTGGCAGGGCTGGGCACACAGGAACCGTGCACATAGCCCTCATTGCAGAGCACTCCCAGCTCACCTGTCGCTCAGATCTGACACAGAGCACCTCAGAGCAGGACTTGAACTAACAAACAGCAGCTCCAACAGGTCTGTGACCCTGGGCATCACTCTGTGCGGCCTCCCTCCACCTGGTCTTCCAGAGACTTCCACTGCACCCGGGGCACCAGGCCTCTGTCTCCACCCACCACCCACCCATCCTCTCCCTGACACCTGGGTTCCTCTCATTAGGAGAGGGTTTTCTTGAAGTTGTCTCCCACTCACGGGCCAGATAATATGATTAGAAAACAAGCCAGAGCTGCAGCCCCTTGTCTATCCTGACTCTCAGGAGCCCACACCTGTTCCTTGGAGCTGGCCAATTCAGCAAGTTCCATTTTCTGCAACTGTGAGCCCCTGAGGGGTGATTATTGGCTGGCCTGGGAAGCCTGACCGTGCCGGCCAGCCCTCCCCAGGTGTGCCTGGGTTGAGATCAATATAAACACCGCTCCAGGGAGCAAGAGCCCCTGCAGCTGTGCCTGACGCCATTTTCTCTGCCCTGTCAGCAGTCTCGGGGCTGGGCTGGTGGGAGGGAGTGAGAGGCCACGGCTTTGTGGGTGTCCCAGTGTGAGTGGGGCTCTGCTGGACTTTCTGCAGCAGTTGCCAAGATGCCACCTGCTAAAGAAGAGGATGTGTCACCCGTAGCTTCCGCTGGAATTTCTCCCTGAGCAGAGGTGAGGAAGGAAGAATGCAGTGGGGGCCGGGACAGCAGGGGTATCTCAGGCAGGGAAATGGAGAGCTTCCAGAAGAGCACCCAGGGCCAGGACCATCCTGGCTGACCTGCAGGCACCAAGTCGTCTGGCATGCTGTCGCTCATGTGGTTCCATGGCCCTTCCTCTAGGCTTTCAAGTCCTTGTACATATTCAGGTGTTTTACCTGGGAAGGGTGGGAACATTGCAGCAGCAGCTGGCCTGGGGCTCGGCCCATGTTTACTCACAGATGCCTCGGCATGGTCCCTGAGCTTTGGATGAGGACGCTTGTTGCGTGGGGCCTGCTGGCTGAATGGGAGATGATTCCCCACCACTGACCAACTTCAGAATTGTTTACGACTGGAGCAAGTGCCCTGATATGATTTTCCTCTGTGTAACTGGTGGGTTCTGTTTTCATTTTTCTTTTTATCATTTTTGGTTCAAGGTAGATTTTATTCCTCTTTTCTGTATTTACAGATATATGCATGGAAATAATTTATTCATATAAATACATGTATGTGAAGGGCAGAATATTTTTTCTTTTTTACTTTTTTTAATTTTATTTTTTTAAATTTTATTTTATTTTTTGTAGAGCAGGTTCTTATTGGTTATCTATTTTATACATATAAATGTATACATGCCAATCCCAATCTCTCAACTCCTCCCACCACCACTCCCGCAACAGCTTTCCTCCCTTGGTGTCCATGCGTTTGTTGTCTACATCTGTTGCTCTATTTCTGCCTTGCAAAACGGTTCATCTGTACAATTTTTTTACGTTCCACATATATGCATTAATATACAAGATTTGTTTTGTTTTTCTCTTTCTGACTTACTTCACTCTGTATGACAGTCTCTAGGTCCATCAACGTCTCTACAAATGACCCAATTTCATTCCTTTTTATGGCTTAGTAATATTCCATTTTATATATGTACCACATCTTTATGCATTCGTCTGTCTGTGGGCATTTAGGTTGCTTCCATTACCTGGATATTGTAAATAGTGATGCAATGAACATTGCGGTGAATGTCTCTTTTTGATTTATGGTTTTGTCTGGGTATATGCCCAGTAGTGGGATTGCTGTATCGTATGGTAATTCTATCGTTAGTTTTATAAGAAACTCCATAATGCTCTCCACAGTGACTGTATCAATTTACATTCCCAACAATAGTGGAAGAGGGTTCCTTATATCCACACACTCTCCAGCATTTGTTGTTTGTAGATTTTCTGATGATGCCCATTCTAACAGGTGTGAGATGATACACCATGGATGGGTCCATTTCGTTGAGCAAAGAGTAGGTCTTGTCTATTACATATTTGGCTTATGGAACGGTATGTGTGCTAATTTCAATCTCTGGTTTTATACAGCACCCCAACTCAACTTTCCCCTTAAGCAAGCATAAGTGTTTATCTAAATGTGAGACTGTTCGGTTTTGTAATTCAGTTTATGTGTAGCCAAGTTTACACGCCCTCTATTAGTGATATCTTATGATAATTATCTTTCTCTATGCAACATATATCTCTTAGAATCATCATACTTAAATCCACTCAATTTGCTGCTACAGGCCTGATGACATTGATTTTGTTGCTGAGTGATATTCCGATGTACGTAAGTAGCACAAATTCTTTATCCATTTATTTCTTTCGGAGATATATAATTTGTACTGGACTCGAGATTCTTGTAAACACAGCAGCCTTAAATTTTGTGTTGGCTGTGTCTTGTTGATTTTAATATTCCTAAGCTATAGGGCCATAAATGGAAGTGCCCTAGGCTCTGTAGCTTTGTTTTTTAGATATTTCAGGATACACCATAAACATCTCCAGAGTGTCTGTTGGCAATTTACATCCCGCCCATCAGCATAATAAGGCTCCCTGTTCTCCATGGCCTGTCCTGCCTTTCTGGATTTTACACGTTTTTCAGATGGCCCTTTTGACGAATGGGAAATGAGACTTCATTTTAGTGCAGATTTCCATTGCTCGAGTGCTTGGTTGGCCAAAAAGGGCATATGCGTTTTTTTCCTGAATATAATCAGGAAAAAATGTATACGCACTTTTTGTCCAAGTGCATCACTGTCAAAGATCTGCCGCATTTCATATGCTTTAAATGCAAATCCGATCTACCTCCTGAAATATGATTCCTGCAATTCTGCCTCGTTTACAAGTCCTCTTCCCAGATTTACTTCAATATATTTTTGCCAATAGCTGTCATTTATAACTCTGCAGGTGTGTGAATTACAGTGCCCGTGATTTCCTTTCTTAACTCACTTCCTTGTAAGCTGGCCACAAAACCACAGGTTTCCTTCAGACCATAATCAGGGTCCGGCACGGCACTCTGACCCTTTGGTTTATTCCTCTTCCTGGTGGGAAATTATAGTTAAATGTGCCCGTCCAGACATCTGCCTCACTCCCAGCCCCTTGGTGATGTGGGCCCTCTGGTGAGAGTCTGAGCCTGGTTGGTTTCCTCACACTTCTGTGAGGTGGGCCCTCTTCTCTGAGGTCACTCCTGCCTGGCTGGCACACACCGCTTTGGTGACTTCGGCCCTCTGGTGGCAGTTGGAGCCTGATGGGAGCCTCGTCCCCTCTGTGATGAGGCACTCTGGCATCAGGACCTAACTGCTGGGTTCCCACATTTTCTGATATGTGCTAAGTGGTGCGAGGGCACTCCTGCCAGGTTCCCATTCACATGGGCATGTGGGCCTTCTGCTCTAAGGTCCCAACGCCTGTGTTGTTCACAGTTTAATGATGTTGGCTCTCTGGTGTTAGTTCACTCAGGCCTAGATCCCATAGACTCTGTGCTCTGAGCCGCCTGCTGGTAGGTTCCAACTGCTGGATTCCCACCTTTTTTATTCTTTGGGCCCTCTGTTTTCAGGCTCCTCCTGCCTGCCTCACTCCCAGCCCCTTTTTGATGTAGGTCCTCTGGTTTGAGGCCACATGTGCCAGTTTCCTCACCTTTATTGATGTGGCCCCACTGGTGTGAGGACACTCCTGCCTGGTTCCCATCCCCTTGGTGATGTGGGCCCTCTGTTGAGAGTCTGATCCTGGCTGCATTCCTCACACTTCTGGGAGGTGGGCCTGCTGCTGTGAGGTCACTCCTGCCTGGCTGGCACACGTCACCTTGGCGATGTGGGCCCTCAGTTGGGAGTTGGTGCCTGTTAGGAGTCTCCTCCCCTCGGTAATGAGGACCCTCTGGCATCAGGCCCTAACTCATGGGCTTCCAGAAGTTTCTGATGTGTGCCCTGTAGTGCGAGTACACTCCTGCCAGTGTCCCATCCCCATGGGGATGTGGGCTTTCTGCTCTGAGGTCCCAACTGCTAGGTTGCTCACAGTTTCATGTTGAAGGCCCTCTGGTGTGAGTTCACTCTGGCCTGGACCCCATAGACTCGCTGCTCCTGGTGCCTGATGGGAGGTTCCAACTGTGGGATTCCTCACCTTTTTTATTCAATGCACGCCTGTTTTGAGGCTCCTCCTTCTTGCCTCACACCCAGCCCCTTGGTGATGTGTATCCTTTGGTTTGAATCCTCGTGTGCTGGGTCCCTCACCTTTCGGTAAGGTGGCCCCACTGGTGTGAGGACACTCCTTCCTGGTTCCCATCCCCTTGGTGATGTGGGCCCTCCAGTGAGAGTCTGATCCTGGCTGGGTTCCTCACCATTCTGTGAGGTGGGCCTTCTGCTGTGACGTCAATCCTGCCTGGCTAGCTCGCGTTGCCTTGGTGACGTCAGGTCTCTGGTGGCATTTGGAGCCTGCTGGGAACCTCCTCCCCTCAGTGATGAGGGCCCTCTGCTGTCAGGCCCTAAGTCCTGGGATCCACAAATTTTCTGAGGTGCGCCCTGTTGTGCGACAACACTCCTGCCAGGTTCCCATCCCCATGGGGATGTGGGCTTTCTGCTCTGAGGTCCCAACGGCTGGGTTGCTCACAGTGTCAGAATGTGGGCCCTCTGCTGTGAGTTCATTCCGGCATGGATCCCGTAGCCTCGGTGCTCTGTGCCACCTGCTTGGAGTTTCCAACTGCGGGATTCCTCACCTTTTTTATTCTATGGGCCCTGTGTTGTGAGACTCCTCCTGCCTTCCTCACTCTGAGCCCCATGGTGATGTGTGTCCTCTGGTTTGAGGCCACGTGTGCTGGGTCCCTCACTTTTCGATGATGTGGCCCCACTGGTGTGAGGACACCCCTGCCTGGTTCCCATCCCCTTGGTGATGTGGGCCCTCTGCTGAGAGTCTGACCTTGGCTGAACTCCTCAAACTTCAGGGAGGTGGGGCCTCTGCTGTGAGGTCACTCCTGCCTGGCTGGCACACGTTGCCTTGGCCACATGGGTCCACTGGTTGCAGATGGAGCGTGCTGGGAGCCTCTTCCCCTCGGTGATGAGGACCCAGTGGCGTCAGGCCCTAACTGCTGGGCTCCCCACATTTTCAGATGTGCGCCTAGTGGTGCGATGACACTCCTGCCAGGTTCCCATCCCCATGGGGATGTGGGCCTTCTATTCTGAGCTCCCAACGGCTGGGTTGCTCACACTTTCATGATGTGCGCCCTCTGCTGTGAGGTCAATCCTGCCTGGCTGGCACACGTCGCCTTGGCGACATGGGCACTCTGGTGGCAGTTGGAGCGTGCTGGGGCCTCCTCCCCTCAGTGATGAGGGCCCTCTGGTGTCAGGCCCTAAGTGCTGGGCTCCACACATTTTCTGATGTGTGCCCAGTGGTGCGAGGACACTCCTCACAGGTTCCCATCCCCATGGGCATGTGGGACTTCTGTTCTGTGGTCCCAACGGCTGGGTTGTTCACAGTTTCATGACGTGGGCCCTTTGCTGTGTATTCACTCTGTTCTGTATCCCATAGCGTCGGTGCTCTGGGCCACCAGCCTGGAGTTTCCAACTCCTGGATTCCTCACCTTTTTTATTCTATGGGCCCTCTGTTGTGAATCTCCTCCTGCATGCCTCACTCCCAGCCCCTTCGTGATGTGTGTCCCCTTGTTTGAGGCCACATGTGTTGTGTTCCTCATCTTTCACTGATGTGGCCCCACTGGTTTGAGGACACTCCTGCCTGGTTTCAATCCCCTTGGTGATGTGTGCCCTCTGGTGAGAGTCTGATCCTGTTTGGGTTCCTCACACTTCTGTGAGGTGGGCCGTCTGCTCTGTGGTCATTCCTGCCTGGCTGGCACACACCTCCTTGGCAACATCGGCCGTCTGGTGGAAATTGCAGCCTGCTGGTAGCCTCCTCCCCTCGGTGATGAGGGCCTTGTGGCATCAGGCCCTAACAGCTGGGTTCCCACATTTTCGGATACATGCTAAGTGGTGCGAGGACACTCCTGCGAGGTTCCCATCCCCATGGGGTTGTGGGCCTTCTGCTCTGAGGTCCCACTATCTGGGTTGCTCACAGTTTCATGATGTGGGCCCTCTGCTGTGAGTTCACTGCAGCCTGGATCCCATAGACTGGGTGCTCTGGGCCACCTGTTGGGAGGTTCAAACTGCTGGATTACTCAGCTTTTTTATTCTATGGGCCTTGTGTTGTGAGGCTTCTCCTGACTGCCTCACTCTGAGCCCCTTTGAATTGTGGGTCCTCTGGTTTAGCCACATGTTCTGGGTTCCTCACCTTTTGATAATGTGGCCACAATGGTGTGAGGGTACTCCTGCGTTGTTCCGATCCCCTTGGTGATGTGGGCTCTCTGGTGAGATTCTTATCCTGGATGGGTTCTTCACCCTTCTGTGAGGTGGGCCCTGTGCTGTGAGGTAACTCCTGTCTAGCTTGCTCCCATTGCCTTTGTGACGTCGGCCCTCTGGTGGCATTTGGAGCCTGCTGGGAGCCTCTTCTCCTCAGTGATGAGGGTCCTCTGGCGTCCGGCTCTAACTGCTGGGCTCCCCATATTTTTTGATGTGTGCCCACTTGTGCGATGACACTCCTGCTTGGTTCCCTTCCCCATGGGGATGTGGGCCTTGTACTCTGAGGTCACAACGGCTGGGTTGCTTACAGTATCACGATGAGGGCCCTCTGCTGTGAGTTCACTGTGGCCTGGATCCGATAGCCTCGGTCCTCTGGGCCGCCTCCTGGGAAGTTCCAACTGCTGGATTCCTCACCTTTTATATACAATGGGTCATGTGTTGTGAGGTTAATCCTGCCTGCCTCACTCCGAGACCCATGGTGATGTGGGTCCTCTGGTTTGAGGCCACATGTTCTGAGTACCTCAACTTTCGATGATGTGGCCCCATGGGTGTGAGGACACTCCTGCCTGGTTCCCATCCCCTTGGTGATGTGGGCCCTCTGCTGAGAGTCAGATCCTGGCTGGATTCATCACATTTCTGGGAGGAAGGCCCTCTGCTGTGAGGTCACTCCTGCCTGACCTCACGTTGCCTTGGCCACATGGGCCCTCGGTTGCAGTTGGAACATGCTGGGAGCCTCCTCCCCTCGGTGATGAGGGTCCTCTGGCATCAGGCCCTAAGTACTGGGCTCCCCACATTTTCTGATGTGTGCCCACTGGTGCGATGACACTCCTGCCAGGTTCCCATCCCCATGGGGTTTGGGCCTTCTACTGTGAAGTCCCAAAGGCTGGGTTGCTCACAGTTTCATGTTGTGGGTCCTCTGCTGTGAGTTTACTGAGGCCTGGATCACATAGATTGGGTGCTCTGGGCCGCCTGCTGGGAGGTTCCCACCTGGATTCCTCAACTTTTTTATTCTATGGGCTCTGAGTTGTGAGGCTACTCCTGCCTGCCTCACTCTGAGCCCATTTGAGATGTGGGTTCTCTGGTTTAGGCCACATGTGCTGGGTTCCTCACCTTTCTATGATGTTGCCACACTGGTGTGAGGACACTCCTGCCTGGATCGTATCCCATTGGTCATGTGGGCACTCTGGTGAGAGTCTTATTCTGGCTAGGCTCCTCACCCTTCTGTGAGGTAGGCCCTCTGCTGTGAGGTCACTCCTGCCTGACTGGCACTCGTCACCTTGGGGACGTTGTACCTCAGCTGGGTGTTGGTGACTGCTGGGAGTCTCCTCCCCTCGGTAATGAGGGCTCTCTGGCGTCCGGCCTTAACTCCTGGCCTCCCAAAATTCTTTGATGTGCGCCCTGTGGTGCGAGTACACTCCTGCAAGTTTCCCAACCCCATGGGAATGTGGGCCTTCTGCTCTGAGTTCCCAATGCCTGGGTTGCTCACAGTTTCATGATGAGGGCCCTCTGGTGTGAGTTCACTCCAGCCTGGATCCCATAGACTCGCTGCTCCTGGCCGCCTGATGGGAGGTTCCAACTTCGGGATTCATCAACTTTTTTATTCTGTGATCCTGCTGTTTTGAGGCTCCTCCTGCCTGCCTCACTCCTAGCTCCTTTGTGATGTGTGTCCTCTGGTTGGAGGCCACGAGTGCTGGGTCCCTCATAATTTCGTGATGTGGCCCCACTGGTGTGAGGACACTCCTGCCTGGTTCCCATTCCCTTGGTGATGTGGGTCCTCTGATGAGAGTCTGATCATCTTTGGGTTCCTCACACTTCTGTGAGGTTGGCCCTCTGCTCTGAGGTCACTCTTGCCTGGCTGGCACACCCCGCGTTGGCGACGTCAGCCCTCTGGTAGCAGTTGGAGCCTGCTGGGAGCCACCTCCCCTCGGTGATGAGGGCCTTCTGGCATCAGGCCCTAACTCCTGGGCTCCCCACATTTTCTGAGGTGTGCCCAGTGGTGCGATGACACTCCTGCTTGTTTCCTTTCCCCATGGGGATGTGGGTTTTGTGCTCTGAGGTCACAACGGCAGGGTTGCTTACAGTATCATGATGAGGGCCCTCTGCTGTGAGTTCACTGTGGCCTGGATCCCATAGCCATGGTGATCTGGGCTGCCTGCTGGGAAGCTCCAACTGCTGTATTCCTCACCTTTTTTATACAATGGGCCATGTGTTTTAAGGTTAAACCTGCCTGCCTCACATCGAGACCCATGGTGATGTGGGTCCTCTGGTTTGAGGCCACATATTCTGGGTACCTCAACTTCGATTTTGTGGCCTCATGGGTGTGAGGACACTCCTACCTGGTTCCCATCCCCTTGGTGATGCGGGCCCTCTGGTGAGAGTCTGATCCTGGCTGGGTAACTTAAACTTCTGTGAGGTGTGCCCTCTTATGTGAGGTCAATCCTGCCTGATTGCTTCATGTCGCCTTGGCGACGTGGGCACTCTGTTGGCCCCTGGAGCATGCTGGGAGCATCCTACCCTCGTTAATGAGGGCTCTGGATAAAACGCATATGTCCTTTTTGGCCAAGTACATCATTGTCGACGTTCTGCCTCTTTTCCTATGTTTTAAGTGCAATTCCAGTCTATCCCCTGAAATTGTTTTCCTGAAATTCTGCCCCGATTTCAAGTCCTCTTCGCAGGCTTACTTCAATATAATTTTGGACGATAGCTGTCATTTATAACTCTGCAGGTTTGTGAATTACAGAGCCCTTGAACTCCTTTCTTCAACTCACTATCTTGTGAGCTGGGCACAACACCACAGAATTTCTTCAAGACCTAATCTGGTTCCGGCAGGGCACGTTGAGCCTTTGGTTAATTCCTCTTCCTGGTGGGAAATGAGCATTACATTTACCCGTGCAGACACCTACAGCTAGTCTATAATTGGTTCTCCCTATTCCTGTTCATCTTGCGCAGAAATTGCAAGCTGTGCCAAACAGGAGGTTAAAGGCACTGACTCTCCAAGTGGGGAGAGTGTTAGTAAACCGTCTGGAATGGTGAACACGAATACCAGGGGACGAAAACTGAGATGCATTTAAAAACGTTTCCCAATCACACGGTGGACCATACTCTGTTTCCCATGCATGTTTTACCTGAAGGAAGAATCCCTTGAACCTGGAGAGTTGGGACTCTTGGAATGGGTACCATGCAGTATGACTTCAAATGGTCTGCATTTGCTCACCGAAACTCACCAAGGCTATCAGCCCAAAGTGTCCAGCCTTATGTCTCACCCAACTCTGGTTGTAGATGTGGTAAATCCAGGTTGCATCACAAGCCCTGAGTGAATTATTTAAGAATTGCTCTCTATTTCACTGTCATTGTGTTTTGTTATTGAAATTTATTTTGATAATGGGTTTTATCGGATTTTCACTGCTGCATTTATGCTGCTGTACACACACTTGATTCTCTTATGGAGACATATAAATTCATGGGTTTTAAGATTCGTCCCAGTCAGGTGTATTCCTAAGCGTTGAATATGTGGTGCTAAGTCCATCTCCTTGAGCAAAGATTAGGTCTTGTCTATAACATATTTGGCTTACGGAACGGTATCTGTGCTAATTTTAATCTCTGGTTTATGCAGCACCGCAACTCACCTTTCCCCATAAGCAAGCACAAGTTGGTTTTCTAAAGTTGAGACCCTGTTCTCTATTGCAATTCAGTTCATGTGTAGTCAAGTTTATATCCCGTGTATTAGTGATATCTTATGATGTTTCTTTTTCTGTGTGACGTAGTTCACGTAGAATCACCCTACCTGAATCCACTCAGTATGCTGCTACGGCCTGATGACATAGATTTCATTGCTGAGTGATATTCCATTGTACGTACGTACCACAACTTCTTTATCCATTTTTCGCTTTCTGGGATATTTAACTTGTACCATAGACAAGGTTTTTGTAGAAAGAGCCGTCCCAAACCTTGGGGTGGCTGTGTGTTTTTCATTTTAATTTCCCTAAGCTATAGGACCATAAGTTTAAGTGCCATAGGCTGTGTTGCTTCGTTTCTTACGTGTTTCAGGAAACACCATACACTTCTCCAGAGTGGCTGTTGGCAATTTACATCCCGACCATCAGCATAACAAGGCTCCCTATTCTCAATGGCCTGTCCTGCCTTTCTGGATATTGCACTTTTTCCAGATGGCTCTTTTGACCGGGGGGCAGTGAGACTTCATTGAAATGCAAATTTCCTTTACAGGCTTTCTTGGTTGGCCAAAGAGGGCGTATGCGTTTTTTCCTGAATATATTCAGGAAAAAACGCATACGCCCTTTTTGGCCAAGTGCATCATTGTCGACGTTCTGCCTCTTTTCCTATGCTTTAAATGAAATTGCGCTCTACGCCCTGAAATCCTTTTCCTGAAATTCTGCCCCGCTTTCAAGTCCTCTTCACAGACTTACTTCAGTATATTTTTGGACGATAACCGTGATTTATAACTCTGCAGGTTTGTGAATTACAGTGCCCCCGAGCTCCTTTCTTCAACTCGCTTTCTTGCAGCTGGCTGAAAATCTGGAGGATTGCTTCAGGTGCTACTCTGGCTCTGACATGGCATGTTGAGCCTTTGGTTAATTCCTCTTCCTGGTGTGAAATGAGCGTTACTTTTGCCTGAGCAGGCACCTACGGCTAGTCTCTGATTTGTTCTCCCTATTACTGTTCATCTTGCACAGAAATTTCGAACTCTGCCAAACAGGAGGTTAAAGACACTGACTCTCCAAGTGGGGAGAGTGTTAGTCAAGCATCTGGAATAGTTAACACAAGTACCAGGGGATAAAAACTGAGATGCGTTTAAAAACATTTCCCAGTCATACTGTGGACCATACTCTGGTTTTCTCATTCATGTTTTAGCTGAAGGAAGTATCCCTTGAACCTGGAGTGTTGGGACCCATGGAATGGGTACTATGCAGTATCACTACAAAGGGTCTGCATTTGCGCACCGAACGTCACCAATGCTCTCATCCCGAAGTGTCCAGCCTTATGTCTCACCCAGCTCTGGGTGTAGATGTGGGAAATCCAGGTTGCATGGGAAGCCCTGAGTGAATTATTTAAGGATTGCTCTCTACTGCACTGTCATTGTGTTTGTTTTTGAAATTCATTTTGATAATGAGATTTTTCGGATTTTCACTGCTGAGGTTATGCCGCTGTACACACGCTTGATTCTCTTACAGAGACATATAAATCCATGTGTTTTAAGAATTTTCCTAGTCAGGTATATTCCTAGGCGTTGAATATGGGGTGTTGAGTCCATTTCGTTGAGCAAGGAATAGGTCTTCTCTATTACATATTTGGGTTTTAGAATGGTATCTGTGCTAATTTCAATCTCTGGTTTTATGCAGAACCCCAACTCACCTTTCCCATTAAGCAAGCATAACTTGGTCTTCTTAATTTGAGACCCTCTTCTCTTTTGTAATTCAGTTCATGTATAGCCAAGTTTACATTCCCTGTATTAGTGACATCTTATGATGTTTCTCTTTCTGTGTGACTTATTTCACGTATTATCATCGTACCTGAATCCAGTCATTATGCCGTGACGGGCCTGATGACATAGATTTCTTTGCTGGGTGATATTCCATTGTACGTACGTACCGCAATTTCTTTGTCTATTTTTCGCCTTTTGGCATATATAACTTGTAGCGTAGACGAGGTTCTTGGAAACAGAGCCATCCGAAACTTTGGGGTGGATGTGTGTTTTTGATCTTAATTTTCCTAACCTATAGGACAATAAGTGGAAGTGCGTTGGCTCTGTTGCTTTGTTTTTTAGGTATTCAGGAAACACCATATATTTCTCCAGAGTGTCTGTTGGCAATTTACATCACACCCATCATCATAACAAGGCTCTCTGTTCTCCATGCCCTGTCCTGCCTTTCTGGATTTTACTTTTTCAAGTTGGCCCTTTTGAACGGGGGGCAGTGAGACTTCATTGTAGTGCAGATTTCCTTTAAATGATTGCTTGGTTGGCCATAAAGAGCGTATGCGTTTTTTCCTGAATATATTCAGGAAAAACCGCATACACCCTTTTTGGCCAAGTGCATCATTGTCGACGTTCTGTCTCTTTACCTATGCTTTCAGGGCAATTCCAGTCTACCCCCTGCAATCGTTTTCCTGAAATTCTGCCCCGCTTTCAAGTCCCCTTCGCAGACTTACTTCAATATATTTTTGGAGGATAGCTGTCATTTATAACTCTGCAGGTTTGTGAATTACAGTGCCCCTGAGCTCTTTCTTCAACTCGCTTTCTTGTGAGCGGGCACAAAATCGCAGGATTGCTTCAGGCCCTAATCTGTTTCTGGCAGGGCACGCTGAGATTTTGTTTAATTTCTCTTTCTGTTGGGAAATGAGCATTACATTTGCCCCTGCAAACACCTACAGCTAGTCTCTCATTGGTTCTCCCTATTCCTGTTCATCTTGCGCAGAAATTGCAAACTGTGCGAAACAGGAGGTCAAAGGCACTGACTCCAAGCGGGGAGAGTGTTAGTAAAGCGTCTGGAATGGTGAACCCGAGGACCAGGATACGAAAACTGAGATGCATTTTAAATCGTTTCCCAATCACACGGTGGACAATACACTGGGTTTCCCATGCATGTTTTAGCTGAAGGAAGAATCCCTTGCACCTGGAGATTTGGGACCCATGGAATGGGTACCATGCAGTATGACTTCTAAGGGTCTGCATTTGCTCACTGAAACTCACCAATGCTATCAGCCTGAAGTATCCAGCCTTATGTCTCAACCAGCTCTGGGTGTATATGTGGTAAATCCAGGTTGCATCACATGCCCTGAGTGAATTATTTAAGAATTGCTCTCTATTTCACTGTCTTTGTGTTTTGTTTTTGAAATTTATTTTGATAATGGGATTTATGGGATTTTCACTGCTGCGTTTATGCCGCTGTACACACACTTGATTCTCTTATGGAGACATATAAATCCATGGGTTTTAAGATTCTTCCTAGTCAGGTGTATTCCTAGGCGTTGAATATGTGGTGTTGAGTCCATTTCGTTGAGCAAGGAGTAGGTCTTGTCTATTACATATTTGGCTTAGGGAATGTTATCTGTGCTAATTTCAGTCTCTGGTTTTATGCAGCACCCCAAGACACCTTTCCCCGCAAGCAAGCACTAGTTGGTTTTCTAAATTTGAGACCCTGTTCTGTTTTGTAATTCAGTTCATGTGTAGTCAAGTTTACATTCCGTGTATTAGTGATATCTTATGCTGTTTCTTTTTCTGTGTGACGTAGTTCACGTAGAATCACCGTACCTGCATCCACTCACTATGCCCCTATGGGCCTGATGACACAGATTTCATTGCTCAGTGATATGCAATTGTACGTATGTACCACAACTTCTTTATCCATTTTTTGCTTTCTGCGATATTTACCTGGTAGTGTAGAAGAGCTCCTTGTGAACACAGCCGTCCCTAACTTTGTGGTGGCTGTCTGTTTTTGATTTTAATTTCCCTAATCTATAGGACCATAAGTGGAAGTGTCATAGGCTGTGTTGCTTTGTTTCCTACGTGTTTCAGGAAACACCATACACTTCTCCAGGTTGGCTGTTAGCAATTTACATCCTGCCAATCAGCATAACAAGGCTCCCTCTTCTCCATGTCCTGTCCTGCCTTTCTGGATTTCACACTTTTATCAGGTGGCCCTTTTGCCAGGTAGGGGCAGTGAGATTTCATTGTAGTGCAGATTTTCTTTACAGGCTTGCTTGGTTGACCCAAAAGTGCGTATGCGTTTTTTCCTTAATATATTCAGGAAAAAACGCATACGCCCTTTTTGGCTAAGTTCATCATTGTCGACGTTCTGTCTGTTTTCCTGTGCTTTAAGGGCAATTCCAGTCTACACCCTGCAATCGTTTTTCTGAAATTCTTCCCCGCTTTCAAGTCCTCTTCGCAGCCTTAGTTCAGTATATTTTTGGACGAAAGCTTTCATTTATAACTCGGCACGTCTGTGAATGACAGTGTCCTTCAGCTACTTTCTTCAACCCCCCTTCTTGTGAGCTGGGCACAAAACCGCAGGATTGCTTCAGGCCCCAATCTGTTTCGGGAAGGGCACTCTGATCCTTTGGTTAATTCCTCTTTCTGGTGGGAAATGAGCGTTACATTTGCCTGTGCATGCACCTACTGCTTGTCTCTCATTTTTTCTCCCTATTCCTGTTCATCTTGTGAAGAAATTGCGAAATGTGCCAAACAGGAGTTCAAACGCACTGTCTCTCCAAGTGGGCAGAGTGTTAGTAAAGCATCTGGAATGGTGAACCTGAGGACCAGGATACAAAAACTGAGATGCATTTTAAATCATTTCCCAATCACCTGGTGGACCATACTCTGGGTTTCCCAATCATGCTGTAGCTGAATAAAGAATCCCTTGAACCTGGAGAGTTGGGACCATGGAATGGGTACCATGCAGTATAACTTCAAAGGGTCTGCATTTGCTCACCAAAACTCACCAATGCTATCAGCCCCATGTGTCCAGCCTTATGTCTCACACAGCTCTGGGTGTTGATGTGGTAAATCCAGGTTGCATCACAAGCCTTGAATGAATTATTTAAGAATTGCTCTCTATTTCACTGTCGTTGTGTTTTGTTTTTGTAGTTTATTTTGTTAACGGTATTTATCGGATTTTCACTGCTTTGTTTATGCCGCTGTACACACGCTTGATTCTCTTACGGAGACATATAAGTCCATGGGTTTTAAGATTCTTACTAATCATGTATATTCCTAGGCATTGAATATCGCGTGTTGAGTCCATTTCGTTGAGCAAGTGGTAGGTTTTGACTATTACATATTTGGCTTATGGAACGGTATCTGTGCTAATTTCAATCTCTGGTTTTATGCAGCACCCCAACTCACCTTTCCCCTTAAGGAAGCATAAGTTGGTTTTCTTAATTTGAAACCCTCTTCTCTTTTGTAATTCAGTTCATATGTAGCCATGTTAACATTCCATGTATTAGTAATATCTTATGTCTTTTTCTTTTTGAATTATATGACATCGAATCATCACACGTAACTCCTCTGGAGTTGTTACAACTGGCCGTATTTCATTGATTTCCAGGCTGAGTAATATTCCACTCTACATAAGCACCACATCTCTATCCATTTTTTCTCTGCAGAAACATTTATGTTATATCCTATTCGAGGATCTTTTAAAGAGAGAGGTGGTAAACATTGGGGTGCCTGTGTCCTCTCGATTTTTGTTTTTCCCAAGATATACTTCCATGAGTGCAAGTGCCCTGTGCTCGGTAGCTCATTTTTTAGATGCTTTAGTAAACACAATACACTTATCCAGAGTGACCGTTGGCAATATACATTTCCACTATAAGACTCACAGGGCTCCCTTTTCTCCTTGCCCTGTCCTGCATTTCTGGTGTTTACACTTTATGAGGACGGCTCTTCTGACTGATGCAAAGTGATATGTTTTGTAGTATTGATTTCCAGTGCCCACCTGTTTGGTTGGCTAAAAAAGTGTATGCCCTTTTCTTGAATATATACAGAAAAAGACGCATACACCCTTTTTGGTCAACTGCAATGTTGGCAATGTTCAGCCCCTTTTCTTGTGCTTAATGGCGAGTCCTTTCTACCTCTTCCAATCCCTTTCCTGCCATTCTCCGTTGCTTACAAGTCCTTTTCTCTGACTTTCCTCAAGACATTTTTCAGTGATAGATATTTTCAACTCTGCAGTTTCGTGAATTTTAGTGCCCCTGAGTTCCATTTTCCAACTTGTGTTTATGGGAACTGGCCACAAAGCATCAGGATTCCTCAAGCCCTATTCTGTTTCCATGGGCAACCCTAGCCTTTGGTCAATTCGTCTTCCTGATTGGAAATTAGAGTGACATGTGCCTGTCCGAACACCTAGGACTTGTCTCTCATTGTTCCTCCTCCTTCCGCTTCATCCTCTGGACAAATTCCAAACTGTATGCAACAGGATGTTGACAGTGCTGACATCTCCAAGTGGGGAGACTGTTAGTAAAGACGCTGGAGTGGTGAACCCTAGCACCAAGAGATGAGGAGATGAGATGCCTTTTCCAAACTTTTCCCGATCAGACGGTATACCATCCTCTGGGTGTGACAGGCATGTTTTAGGTGTAGGAAGGGTCCCATTCATGTGAGGAGAACACCAGGGGATTTTCAATATCAGTGTCTCTCCGCAACCCAAACTGGGGAATTTTTTAAGCTACGGCTACACATATGTTCATTAAGGGCCTTGGGAAGTAGGCAGAGTCCAAACTTTAGATGATTGAAGTCTTCAGGGTCAGAAGCACTCACCACTGTCTTCCCTTAGGTTCCATTTTTACTGTCATTGATGGATGATGTCAATAAAAATATCTATTCTTTTTCAGATCATTTCCCCTTATAGGTTATTGCAAAATATTGAGTGTAGTTCCCTGTGCTATACAGTAGTTCCTTGCTGATGATTTCATACATAGCAGTGTGTATGTGTTAATCCCAAACTGTTAATTTATCCCTCCTCCTACCATTTCCCTTTGGTAATAATAAATTATAAGATTTTATGCTTCTCAGAAATGGGGGAGCTGAAAGAGAGGTATCATTTTCAATGCAAAAGCATTTAAAACAAGATTGAAGCTTTAACCAAGATTATTAGATGTACATCCTTGGAAAGAAATCACTTTGTTTCTCTAATATTGACCTGACAAAGAAGACAAACATTTTCACTGAACTTGCTTATAAGAAAGTGATGGAAATATCAAATGGAAGTGTTAGAAACATCTTATTTTACCCGAGCCTTATACACTGTTCTATGTTAATTACAGTTTAGCTCACACATCTGTTCATTGAAGTTACAATGTTCTCAATTTCTGTTACAGATCCTCCAGAGTGGACGCCAACAAGTGTCCCCCTGCCCAGTGTCATTGGAGCCAATAGATCGAGACTCAGTTTGGTTCAAAAGCAAAGGAAACTTTATATTTTGATCAGAGAATGGAGAGGTGCTACCCTGTGGGCTGTGGGCTGGGCTGCTGTGTAGAGATCCTGTCAGAGTCACTGGGAGGGAGGGGGCTGAGCTCTCGAGGGCCTGGTTGGCTGCAGCTCAGGCTCTATGTCACGGAGTCTGAACTGGGCCCCAGGAGCTGAAGTGTCATCGAGCCATTCTGCTCTAGGAAATCTGGTCTGAAGTGCCGGGTGTGGAACCTCTGTATGCGGGACCCTAGGAGCACCTGAAATTAGACAAAGCACAAAGGATAAAAAAGGTTAGACTTTATTTTATTGCCCAGATTCTATTTTTATCTCCCAGGGATTTTTAAGGGGCTTTGCCTGGGACAAACCTCTCTTCTGCCTTTTGTCCCTTTCCTCATTCTTGGAGTGCTGCGGGTGCAGACCCTTCTTCTGTAACTGCTGAGTGCTGAGTTAGGAGGTCTCATACCCGTGGGCGAGGGTCAGAACTTCTCCCCAGCAGCCTCCAGGTGACGTTGATTGTCCCCAGCCCTCCTGCCTCCCTGCTCGTCCGCCTGAGCACCATTATTGGAAGTGTTATAGATTCTAATGACCTTTAAGGGTCCAGAAAGGAGATGTGCAGTGGTGCTGTGAGGTCCAGTTTCACCCCGCCCCACATTTGTTTGGCCACCTTAGGCTGACCGTTTCTGCCAGCCTAGATGCTCTGACTGACCGTTTCTGCCAGCCTAGATGCTCTGACCAACAGTCTGCGCTTTCTTCCATTAGGCCCCTGAATTAACGTAAAAACAGCACCAGGTGTCAGGATCCTGCCCGCTCAGCTCCCAGACAGTCCAGGGTCAGTGGTGATGAAAGATCATGATGGTCACTGAGTCAAGAGCCTTTGGAAGTAAACAGGAGTCCAGCCGGTCTTATTGGCCACCATCATCAGGGTGTCTGTAGGCTTTTCTATGGTGACAGCATGATATACGCTTCCCCCGCCAAGATTATTAGCTCCCCTCTGGGTACAGTAAGTACTGCAAGCAGTAGTCTACTCTTTTGGGACACACTCTTGTTGTTTTATGAGAGAAACTCCAGGTCAAGTGATGGTCACACAGGTCGTCATGGTGCCCCGTTGCCCCCGGTTATCTCTCTGGAGGTTGGAGTTGGAGGGCCTCCTCAATCGAGGTCAGTGTGCCCACGGAGCAAACCCTGCAACTTCAGGGCATGGTTGGAGGTTAGGATCACCACGTGGGGTCCGTTTCCCTTAGAAGGGAGGTGGCCTTTTGGGCTGCTGATTTCCAGGTTTTCAGATACCACCAGTATCTTGGCCAGATGTGGCGGTGGGGCAAGCCCCTTGGTGACCATAATTTATCCTACCTGGATGGCATTCTTGCATTGTTCCATTTCAAGTGGTCCCAGTTTTTGCACTAATGCTCCAATGGCGATTCACCTTTCACCAGGAATGTAAAGGTCAAAGGGTTTAGCTAAATTAGGGAGTTCCAGGGCAAGGGTCTGAATTGACTGCTCTTTCCATTCTTGAAAGGCCACTTCTGGATTCTATTCAAAAGGATCATCATCTTTTCCTTTCAGTGTTTCATATAGAGGCCCAGCTAGTAGACTGTAGTTAGGGATCCAGAGGCAGGAAACCCTGGCTTCCCCAGGAACCCCTAAGCTGTCTTCTAGTTTCAGAAAGGGGTAAAGCTGTAAATTGTTTCTTCCCTTTCCTGGGATGGGCTTCTCCGACCTTCTGTGAGAATGAAGCCCAGGCAGGTCACCGTAGTCTGTGATATTTGAGCTTTTTCGTGGACAACTTCTATCCTTTATTGGCTTGGTAGTTCTGAGGCCTCCTTAGTAGGGCTGGCGATCAGAATGTTGTCTGAATATTGAAGGAGTGTTTCCTTTTCCAGAGGTAGAACTTTTAGGTCTTTAGCTGAGCTTTCCCCAAAGATGGTGTGGGAATTTTTGAACCCTTGGGGCAAGACAGCCTGGAAGTATTGTTTTAGTTGAATGTTGAGGCCTGTCACTGAGAAGCCAAAATTTCTTGTGACTCTGGGACTAATGGAATACAAAAGAAGGCATCATTGAAGAGTAATACAGAATACCAAGTCCTGGTGGTTGGTAGAATGACCAGCAGGGTGTAGGATTTAGGAACTACTGGAGGTATATCCTCGGTGGCTTCACTGACTGTCTTGACATCCTTTACCAGGACTCCAGCAGCCCATGGGGCTCTCGAGGTCAGGCCAATCCCAGGATATGGAGCTCACCTGGGCAGGTACCCTACCCCCACCACAGCCCACGGGGCTCTCGTGTTCAGGCCCTTCCCAGGATATGGGATTCCCTGGGCAAGTCCCCTGCAGTCCATGGGGCTCCCGTGGTCAGGCCCCTCCCAGGATACAGAGCTACCCTTGCAGGTACCTTGGCAGGGTTGGGCACACAGGAACTGTGCACATAGCCCTCATTGCAGAGCACTCCCAGCTCACCTGTCGCTCAGATCTGACACAGAGCACCTCAGAGCAGGACTTGAACTAACAAACAGCAGCTCTGACAGGTCTGTGACCCTGGGCATCACTCTGTGCGGCCTCCTCCACCTGGTCTTCCAGAGACTTCCACTGCACCTGGGGCACCAGGCCTCTGTCTCCAACCACCACCCACCCCTCCTCTCCCTGACTCCTGGGTTCCTCTCATTAGGAGAGGGTATTCTTGAAGTTGTCTCCCACTCATGGGCCAGATAATATAATTAGAAAACAAGCCAGAGCTGCAGCCCCTTGTCTATCCTGACTCTCAGGAGCCCACACCTGTTCCTTGGACCTGGCCAATTCAGCAAGTTCCATTTTCAGCAACTGTGAGCCCCTGAGGGGTGATTATTGGCTGGCTTGGGAAGCCTGACCGTGCCGGCCAGCCCTCCCCAGGTGTGCCTGGTTTGAGATCAATATAAACACCGCTCCAGGCAGCAAGAGCCCCTGCAGCTGTGCCTGACGCCATTTGCTCTGCCCTGTCAGCAGTCTCGGGGCTGGGCTGGTGGGAGGGAGTGAGAGGCCACGGCTTTGTGGGTGTCCCAGTGTGAGTGGGGCTCTGCTGGACTTTCTGCAGCAGTTGTCAAGATGCTACCTGCTAAAGAAGAGGATGTGTCACCCACACCTGCCGCTGGAATTTCTCCCTGGACACAGGTGAGGAAGGAAGAAAGCAGTGGGACAGCAGGGGTATCTCAGGCAGGGAAATGGAGAGCTTCCAGTAGAGCACCCAGGGCCAGGACCATCCTGGCTGGCCTGCAGGCACCAAGTCGGCTGGCATGCTGTCCCTCATGTGGCTCCATGGCCCTTCCTCTAGGTTTTCAAGTCCTTGTACATATTCAGGTGTTTAGCCTTGGAAGGGTGGGAACATTTCAGCAGCAGCTGGCCTGGGGCTCGGCCCACGTTTACTCACAGATACCTCGGCACGGTCCCCCACCTTTGCAGTGAGGACGCTTGTTGCGAGGAGCATGCTGGCTGAATGGGAGATGATTCCCCACCACTGACCAACTTCAGAATTGTTTGCAATTGGAGCAAGTGCCCTGAAACGGTTTTCCTCTGTGTAACTGGTGGGTTCTGTTCTTTTTTATCTTTTTTTCGTTGTTGGTTCAAGGTAGATTTTATTCCTCTTTTGTGTATTTACAGATATAAGCATGGAAATAAT
The DNA here is from genome assembly GCF_963924675.1 of Phocoena phocoena. NCBI lineage: Eukaryota > Metazoa > Chordata > Mammalia > Artiodactyla > Phocoenidae > Phocoena > Phocoena phocoena. The sequence continues at coordinate 30,199 of NW_027077717.1, read as the reverse complement.
TTATTCATATAAATACATGTATGTGAAGGGAAGAATATTTTTTCTGTTTTACTTTTTTTAATTTTATTTTTTTATTTTGAATTTAATTTTATATTTTTATACAGCAGGTTGTTTTTGGTTATCTACTTTATACATATAAATGTATACATACCAATCCCAATATCTCAACTCCTCCCACCACCATCCCCAACAGCTTTCCCCCCTTGTTGTCCATACGTTTGTTGTATACATGTGTTGCTCTATTTCTGCCTTGCAAAACGGTTCATCTGTACAATTTTTCTAGGTTCCACATATATGCATTAATATACAAGATTTGTTTTTCTCTTTCTGACTTACTTCACTCTGTATGACAGTCTCTAGATCCATCAACGTCTCTACAAATGTCCCAATTTCATTCCTTTTTATGGCTTAGTAATATTCCATTTTATATATGTACCACATCTTTATGCATTCGTCTGTCTGTGGGCATTTAGGTTGCTTCCATTTCCTGGATAGTGTAAATAGTGATGCAATGAACATTGTGGTGAATGTCTCTTTTTGATTTATGGTTTTGTCTGGGTATATGCCCAGTAGAGGGATTGCTGTATCATATGGTAATTCTATTCTTAGTTTTATAAGAAACTCCATAATGTTCTCCACAGTGACTGTATCAATTTACGTTCCCAACAATAGTGGAAGAGGATTCCTTATCTCCACACCGTTTCCAGCATTTGTTGTTTGTAGATTTTCTGATGATGCCCATTCTAATAGGTGTGAGGTGATACACCATGGATGAGTCTATTTCGTTGAGCAAAGAGTAGGTCTTGTTTATTACGTATTTGGCTTATGGAATGGTATGTGTGCTAATTTCAATCTGTTTTTATACAGCAGCCCAACTCAACTTTCCCCTTAAGCAAGCATAAGGTTTTTATCTAAATGTGAGACTCTGTTCGGTTTTGTAATTCAGTTTATGTGTAGCCAAGTTTACACTCCCTCTATTAGTGATATCTTATGATAATTATCTTTCTCTGTGTGACATATTTCTCTTAGAATCATCATAATTAAATGCACTCAATTTGCTGCTACAGGCCTGATGACATTGATTTCACTGCTGAGTGATATTCCGTTGTACGTAAGTAGCACAACTTCTTTATCCATTTTTTTCTTTCTGGGATATTTAATTTGTACTGGACTCGAGGTTCTTGTAAACACAGCAGCCCTAAATTTTGTGTTGGCTGTGTCTTGTTGATTTTAATTTTCCTAAGCTATAGGGCCAAAAGTGGAAGTGCCCTAGGCTCTGTAGCTTTGTTTTTTAGATGTTTCAGGATACACCATGAACATCTCCAGAGTGTCTGTTGGCAATTTACATCCCGCCCATCAGCATAACACGGCTCCCTGTTCTCCATGGCCTGTCCTGTGTTTCTGGTTTTTACACTTTATTCAGATGGCCTTTTTGACGAATGGGAAATGTGACTTCATTGTAGTGTGGATTTCCATTGCTGGAGTGCTTGGTTGGCCAAAATGTTCATATGCGTTTTTTCCTGAATATATTCAGGAAAAATGTATACGCACTTTTTGTCCATGTGCATCAGTGTCAAAGATCTGCCGCTTTTCATATGCTTTAAATGCAATTCCAATCTACCTCTTGAAATATGATTCCTGCAATTCTGCCTCGTTTTCAAGTCCTCTTTGCAGACTTACTTCGATATATTTTTGCCAATAGCTGTCATTTATCTCTGCAGGTTTGTGAATTACAGTGCCCCTGAACTCCTTTCTTAACTCGCTTCCTTGTAAGCTGGCCACAAAACTGCAGGTTTCCTTCAGGCCGTAATCAGGGTCTGGCACGGCAATCTGAGCCTTTGGTTAATTCCTCTTCCTGGTGGGAAATTAGAGTTAAATGTGCCCCTCCAGACACCTGCCTCACTCCCAGCCACATGGTGATGTGTTTCCTCAGGTTTGAGGCCATATGTGATGGGTTCCTCATCTTTTGATGATGTGGCCCCACTGGTGTGTGGACACTCCTGCCTGGTTCCCATCCCCTTGGTGATGTGGGCCCTCTGGTGAGACTCTGATCCTGGTTGGGTTCCTCACACATCCGTGAGGTGAGCCCTCTTCTCTGAGGTCACTCCTGCCTGGCTGGCACAACCCGCCTTGTTGACTTCGGCACCCTGGTGGCAGTTGGAGCTTGCTGGGAGCCTCCTTCCCGCGGTGATGAGGCCCTCTGGCGTCAGACTCTAATGGCGGGGTTCCCACATTTTCTGATACGTGCTAAGTGGTACGAGGGCACTCCTGCCAGGTTCCCATCCTCATGAGCGTGTGGGCCTTCTGTTCTGAGGTCCTAACGGCTGGGTTGCTCACACTTTCATGATGTGGGCCCTCTGCTGTGAGGTCAATCCTGCCTGGCTGGCGCACGTCGCCTTGGCGACGTGGACCCTCTGGTGGCAGTTGGAGCGTGCTGGGGCCTCCTCCCCTCAGTGATGAGGGCCTTCTGGTGTCAGGCCCTAAGTGCTGGGCTCCACACATTTTCTGATGTGTGCCCAGTGGTGCGAGTCACTCCTGCCAGGTTCCCATCCCCATGGGCATGTGGGACTTCTGTGCTGTGGTCCCAACTGCTGGGTTGCTCACAGTTTCATGATGTGGGCCCTTTGCTGTGTGTTCACTCTGGCCTGTATCCCATAGTGTCAGTGCTCTGGGCCTCCAGCTTGGAGTTTCCAACTTCTCGATTCCTCACCTTTTTTATTCTATGGGCCCTCGGTTGTGCGTCTCCTCCTGCATGCCTCACTCCCAGCCCCTTCGTGATGTGTGTCCCCTTGTTTGAGGCCACATGTGCTGTGTTCCTCACCTTTCTATAATGTGGCCACACTGGTGTGAGGACACTCTTGCCTGGTTCCCATTCCCTTGGTGATGTTGGCCCCACTGCTGTTAGGACAGTCTTGCCTGGTTCCCATCACCTTGGTGATGTTGGCTCTCTGGTGAGAGTCTGATCCTGGTTAGGTTCCTCACCCTTCTGTGAGGTGGGCCCTCTGCTCTGAGGTCACTCCTGCCTGGCTGGCACACCCCGCCTTGGCAACGTCGGCCATATGGTGGCAGTTGGAGCCTGCTGGGAGCCTCCTCCCCTCGGTGATGAGGGCCCTCTGGCCTCAGGCCCTAACTGCTGGGTTCCCACATTTTCTGATTCGTGCTAAGTGGTGCAAGGACACTCCTGCCAGGTTCCCATCCCCATGGGGATGTGAGCCTTCTGCTCTGAGGTCCCAACGGCTGTGTTGCTCACAGTTTCATGATGAGGGCCCTCTGGTGTGAGTTCACTCCGGCCTAGATCCCATAGCCTCGCTGCTCCTGGCCGCCTGCCGGAGGTTCCAACTGTGGGATTCCTCACCTTTTTTATTTTATGGTCCCTCTGTTTTGAGGATCCTCTGGCCTGCCTCACTCCCAGCCCCTTGGTGATGTGTGTCCTCAAGTTTGAGGCCACGTGTGCTGGGTCCCTCAAATTATGGTGATGTAGCCCCACTGGTGTGAGGACACTCCTGCCTGGTTCCCATTCCCTTGGTGATGTTGGCCCTCTGGTGACAGTCTGATCTTTGTTGGGTTCCTCACACTTCTGTGAGGTGGGCTTTCTGCTCTGAGGTCACTCCTGCCTGGTTGGCACACCCCGCCTTGGTGACATCGGCCTTATGGTGGCAGTTGGAGCCTGCTGGGAACCTCCTCCCCTCGGTGATGAGGGTCCTCTGGCCTCAGGTCCTAACTGCTGGGTTCCCACATTTTCTGATTCGTGGAAGTGGGCCGCGGACACTCCTGTCAGGTTCCCATCCCCATAGGGATGTGGGCCTTCTGCTCTGAGGTCCCATCCGCCGGGTTGCTCACAGTTTTATGATGTGGGACCACTGCTGTGAGTTCGCTGTGGCCTGGATCCCATAGACTCTGTGCTCTGGGCGGCCTACTGGCCGGTTCCAACTGCTGGATTCCTCACAACTTTTATTCTGTGGGCTCTGTTTTGTGAGGATACTCCTGCTTGCCTCACTCCTAGCCCCTTGGAGATGTGGGTCCCCTGTTTTAGGCCACATGTTCTGGGTTCCTCACGTTTCTATAATGTGGCCACACTGGTGTGAGGACCCTCCTGCCTGGTTCCGATCCCCTTGGTGATGTGGGCCCTCTGGTGAGAGTCTTATCCTGGCTGGTTTCCTCACCCTTCTGTGAGGTAGGCCCTCTGCGGTGAGGTCACTCCTGCCTGGCTGGTACACATCACCTTGGTGACGTGGGCCCTCAGTTGGGAATTGGTGTCTGCTGCGAGTCTCCGTCGCTCGGTAATGATGGCCCTCTTGCGTCAGACCCTATCTCCTGGGCTCCCAAAATTTGCAGATGTGCGACCTGTGGTGCGAGTACACTCCTGTCAGGTTCCCAACCCCATGGGAATTTGGGCCTTCTGCTCTGAGGTCCCAACGGCTGGGGTGCTCACAGTTTCATGATGAGGGCCCTCTGATGTGCGTTCATTCCGGCCTAGATCCCATAGGCTTGCTGCTCCTGGGCGCCTGCTGGGAGGTTCCAACTGCGGGATTCCTCACCTTTTTTATTCTATGGGCCCTCTGTTTTGAGGCTCCTCCTGCCTGCCTCAATCCCAGCCCCGTTGTGATGTGTGTCCTCTGGTGTGAGGCCACGTGTGCTGGGTCCCTCACCTTTCGATGATGTGGCCCCAATGGTGTGAGGACACTCGTGCCTGTTTCCCAGCCCCTTGGTGATGTGGCCCCTCTGGTGAGAGTCTGATCCTGGCTGGGTTCCTTACCGTTCTGTGAGGTGGGCCCTGTGCTCTGAGGTAACTCCTGCCTGGCTTGCTCCCATTGCCTTGGTGACGTCGGCCCTCTGGTGGCAGTTGGATCCTTTTGGAGACTCCTATCCTCGGTGATGAGGTCCCTCTGGCGTCAGGCTCTAACTGCTGGGCTCCCCAGGTTTTCTGATGTGAGCCCAGTGATGCCAGGACACTCGTGAAATGTTCCCATCCCCATGGCGATATGGGCCTTCTGCTCTGAGGTTCCAATGACTGGGTGGCTCAGTTTCCTGATGTTAGCTCTCTGGTGTTAGTTCACTCATTCCTAGATCCCATAGCCTCTGTACTCTGGGCCGCCTGCTGGGAAGTTCCAACTGCTGGGTTCCTCACCATTTTTATTCTTTGGGCCCTGTGTTGGGAGGCTCCTCCTGCCTGTGTCACTCCCAGCCCCTTGGTGATGTAGGTCCTCTGGTTTGTAGCCACATGTGTCAGTTTCCTCATCTTTTAGTGATGTGGCCCCACTGGTGTGAGGACACTCGTGCCTGATTCCCGTCCCCTTGGTGATATGGGCCCTCTGGTGAGAGTCTGATCCTGGTTGGGTCCCTCACACTTCTTTGAGGTGGGCCGTCTGCTGTGAGGTCACTCCTGCCTGGCTGGCACACCCCGCCTTGGCGACGTGGGCCCTCTTGTGGTAGTTGAAACATGCTGGGAGCCTCCTCCCCTCAGTGATGAGGGCCCTCTGGCGTCAGGCCCTAGCTGCTGGGTACCCACATTTTCTGATATGTGCTAAGTGGTACGAGGACACTCCTGCCATGCTCCCAACACCTTGGGGATGTGGACCTTCTGCTCTGAGGTCCAAATGGCTGGGTTGCTCGCAGTTTCATGATGTGGACCCTCTGCTGTGAGTTTACTGCGGCCTGAATCGCATAGACTTGGTGCTCTTGGCCGCCTGCTGGGAGGTTCCCATTGCTGGATTCCTCAGCTTTTTTATTCTATGGGCCCTGTCTTGTGAGGCTACTCCTGCCTGCCTCATTCCGAGCCCCTTGGAGATGTGGGTCTTCTGGTTTAGGCCACATGTGCTGGGTTCCTCACCTTTCTATGATGTGGCCACACTGGTGTGAAGACTCGCCTGCCTGGTTCTGATCACCTTGGTGATGTGGGCCCTCTGGTGAGAGTCTTATCCTGGCTGTGTTCCTCACCCTTCTGTGAGGTAGGCCCTCTGCGGTGAGGTCACTCCTACCTGGCTGTCACACGTCACCTTGGCGACGTGGGCCCTCAGTTGGGTGTTGGTGCCTGATTGGAGTCTCCTCCCCTTGGTAATGAGGGCCCTCTGGCGTCAGGTCCTAACTCCTGGGTTCCCTAAATTCTCTGATGTGTGCCCTGTGGTGCGAGTACACTTCTGACAGGTTCCCAACCCCATGGGAATGTGGGCCTTCTGCTCTGAGATCCCAACGCCTAGGTTGCTCACAGTTTCATGATGACGGCCCTCTGGTGTGAGATCACTCCGGCCTGGATCCCATAGTCTCGCTGCTCCTGGCCGCCTGCTGGGTGGTTCCAACTGCGGGATTCTTCACCTCTTTAATTCTATGGTCCCTCTGTTTTGAGGCTCCTCCTGCCTGCCTCAATCCCAGCTCCCTTGTGATGTGTGTCCTCTGGTTTGAGGCCACGTGTGCTGGGTCCCTCACTTTTCGGTGATGTGGCCCCACTAGTGTGAGGACACTCCTGCCTGGTTCCCATTCCCTTGGTGATGTGGGCCCTCTGGTGAGAATCTGATCCTCTTTGGTTCTTCACACTTCTGTGAGGTTGACCCTCTGCTCTGAGGTCACTCCTGCCTGGTTGTCGCACTCGGCATTGGCGACGTCGCCCCTCTGGTAGCTGTCGGAGCTGGCTGGGAGCCACCGCCCCTCGGTGATGAGGGCCCTCTGGCATCAGGCACTAATTGCTGGGCTCCCCACATTTTTTCATGTGTGCCCACTCTTGCGATGACACTCCTGCTTGTTTCCCTTCCCCATGGGGATGTGGGCCTTCTGCTCTGAGGTCACAACGGCTGGGTTGCTTACAGAATCACAATGAGGGCCCTCTGTTGTGAGTTCATGCCGGCCTTGATCTCATAGACTCAGTGCTCTGGGCCGCCTGCTAGGAAGATCCAACTGCTGGTTTCCACACATTTTGTATACAATGGGACATGTGTTGTGAGGTTAATCCTGCCTGCCTCACTCCGAAACCCATGGTGATGTGGGTCCTCTGGTTTGAGGCCACATGTGCTGGGTACCTCAACTTTTGATGATGTGGCCCCACGGGTGTGAGGACACTCCTGCCTGGTTCCCATCACCTTGGTGATGTGGGCCCTCTGGGGAGAGTCTGATCCTGGCTGGGTTCCCTACCATTCTGTGAGGTGGGCCCTCTGATGTCAGGTCACTCCTGCCTGGCTAGCTCACATCGCCTTGGCGACGTGGGCCCTCTGTTGGCCACTGGAGCATGCTGGGAGCCTCCTACTCCCGTTAATGACGGCCCTGGGAAAAATGCATATGCCCTTTTTGGCCAAGTGCTTCATTGACGAGGTTCTGCCACTTCTCTTATGCTTTCAGAGCAATTCACGTCTACCACCTGAAATCGGATTCCAGCAATTCTGCCCCACTTTCAAGTCCTCTTCGCAGCCTTAATTCAATATATTTTTGTACGATTTCTGTCATTTATAAGTCTGCAGGTATGTGAATGACAGTGTCCCTGAGCTCCTTTCCTCAACTCGCTTTCTTGTGAGCTGGCCACAAAACCACAGGATTGCTTCAGGCCCTAATCTTGTTCCAGCACGGCATGCTGAGCCTTTGGTTAATTCCTCTTCCTGTTGGGAAATGAGTGTTAAAATTGCCCGTGCATACTGGGCATATACCCTGAGAAAACCAAAATTCAAAAAGAGTCATGTACCAAAATGTTCATTGCAGCTCTATTTACAATAGCCCAGAGATGGAAAGAACCTAAGTGCCCATCATCGGACGAATGGATAAAGAAGATGTGGCACATATACACAATGGAATATTACTCAGCCTTAAAAAGAAATGAAACTGAGTTATTTGTAATGAGATGGATAGACCTAGAGTCTGTCATACAGAGTGAAGTAAGTCAGAAAGAAAAAGACAAATAACGTATGCTAACACATATATATGGAATTTAAAGGAAAAAAATGTCATGAAGAACCTAGGGATAAGACAGAAATAGAGGCGCAGACCTACTGGAGAACGGAATTGAGGATATGGGGAGGGGGAATGGTGAGTTTTGACAGGGCGAGAGAGAGTCATGGACATATACACACTAACAAATGTAGTAAGGTAGATAGCAAGGGGGAAGCAACCGCAAGGCACAGGGATATTAGCTCGGGGCGTTGGGACAGCCTGGAGGGGTGGAAGGGGGACAGAGGGAGGGAGGGAGACACAAGAGGGAAGACACAGGGAGCATATGTATATGTATAGCTGATTCATTTGTTATAAAGCAAAAACTAACACACCATTGTAAAGCAATTATACCCCAATAAAGATGTTAAAAAAAATATTTGCCCGTGCACACACCTACAGATAGTCTCCCATTGGTTCTCCGTATTCCTGTTCATCTTGTGCAGAAATGGCAAACAGTGCCAAACAGGAGGTTAAAGGCACTGACTCCCCAAATGGGGAGAGTGTAAGAAAAGGGTCTGGAATGGTGAACCTGAGTACCAGCGGACGAAAACAGACATGCATGTAAAAAGGTTTCCCAGTCACACGGTGGAGCATACTCTGGGTTTCCCAGGCAAATTTTAGCTGAAGGAAGAATCCCTTGAACCTGGAGAGCTGGGAACCATAGAATGGGTACCAGGCAGTATGACATCAAAGGGTCTGCATTTGCTCACTGAACCTCACCAATGCTATCAGCCCAAAGGGTCCAGCCTTATCTCTCACCAAGCTCTGGGTGTAGAGGTGGTAAACGAGGTTGCATCACATGCCCTGTGTGAGTTATTTAAGAATTGCCCTCTATTTCACTGTCATTCTGTTTTGTTTTTGAAATTTTTTTTTGACACTGGGATTTATCGGATTTTCACTGCTGCGTTAATGCCGCTGTAAACACTCTTGATTCTCTTACGGAGACATATAAATCCATGGGTTTTAAGATTCTTCCTAGTCAGGTATATTCCGAGGCGTTGAATATGTGGTGTTGAGTCCAATTCGTTGAGCAAGGAGTAGGTCTTGTCTAGTACATATTTGGCTTATGGAACGGTATCTGTGCTAATTTCAGTCTCTGGTTTTATACAGCAATCCAACGCACCTTTCTCCATAAACAAGCACAAGTTGGTTTTCTAAATTTGAGACTGTTCTGTTTTGTAATTCAGTTCATGTGTAGTCAAGTTTACATTCCGTGTATTAGTGATATCTTATGATATTTCTTTTTCTGTGTAACGTAGTTCACGTAGAATCACCGTACCTGCATCCACTCACTATGCCGCTATGGGCCTGATGACACAGATTTCATTGCTGAGTGATATTGCATTGTACGTACGTGCCACAACTTCTTTATCCATTTTTTGCTTTCTGGGATATTTACCTGATACTGTAGACGAGCTTCTTGTGAACACAGCCGTCCCAAATATTGGGGTGGCTGTCTGTTTTTGATTTTAAATTCCGTAAGCTATAGGACCATAATTGGAAGTGCCATAGGCTGTGTTGCTTTGTTTCTTACGTGTTTCAGGAAACACCATACACTTCTCCAGGGTGGCTGCTGGCAATTTACATCCTGCCAATCAGCATAACAAGGCTCACAGTTCTCCATATCCTGTCCTACCTTTCTGGATTTTACACTTTTTTCAGATGGCCCTTTTGCCCGGGGGGCAGTGAGACTTCATTGTAGTGCAGATTTCCTTTACAGGCTTGCTTGGTTGGCCAAAAAGGGCGTATGCGTTTTTTTCTGAATATATTCAGGAAAAAACGCATACGCCCTTTTTGGCCAAGTGCATCATTGTCGACGTTGTACCTCTTTTCCTATGCTTTCAGGGCAAGTCCAGTCTACCCCCTGCAATCGTTTTCCTGAAATTCTGCCCCGCTTTCAAGTCCCCTTCGCAGGCTTACTTCAATATATTTTTGGAGGATAGCTGTCATTTATAACTCTGCAGGTTTGTGAATTACAGTGCCCCTGAGCTCCTTTCTTCAACTCGCTTTCTTGTGAGCTGGGCACAAAACCGCAGGATTGCTTCAGGCCCTAATCTGTTTCCAGCAGGGCACGCTGAGCCTCTGGTTAATTTCTCTTCCTGGTGGGAAATGAGCGTTACATTTGCCCGTGCAGACACCTATAGCTAGTCTCTCATTGGTTCTCCCTATTCATGTTCATCTTGCACAGAAATTGAAAGCTGTGCCAAACAGGAGGTTAAAGGCACTGACTCTGCAAGCAGGGAGAGTGTTAGTGAAGCATCTGGAATGGTGAACCCGAGGACCAGGATATGAAAACTGAGATGCATTTTAAATCATTTCCCAATCACACGGTGGACGATACTCTGTGTTTCCCATGCATGTTTTAGCTGGAGGAAGAATCCCTTGAACCTGGAGAGTTGGGACCCATGGAATAGGTACCATGCAGTATGACTTCAAAGGGTCTGCATTTGCTCACCGAAACTCACCAATGCTATCAGCCTGAAGTGTCCAGCCTTATGTCTCAACCAGCTCTGGGTGTAGATGTGTTAAATCCCGGTTGCATCACATGCCCTGAGTGAATTATTTAAGAATTGCTCTCTATTTCACTGTCTTTGTGTTTTGTTTTCGAAATGTATTTTGATAATGGGATTTATCGGATTTTCACTGCTGCGTTTATGGCGCTGTACACACGCTTGATTCTCTTATGGAGACAAATATATCCATGGGTTTTAAGATTCTTCCTAGTCAGGTATATTCCTAGGCGTTGAATATGTGGTGTTGGGTCCATTTCGTTGAGCAAGGAGTAGGTCTTGTCTATTACATATTTGCCTGATGGAAAGTTATCTGTGCTAATTTCAGTCTCTGGTTTTCTGCAGCACCCCAACGCACCTTTCCCCATAAGCAAGCACTAGTTGGTTTTCTAAATTTGAGACCATGTTCTGTTTTGTAATTCAGTTCATGTGTAGTCAAGTTTACATCCCGTGTATTAGTGATATCTTATGATGTTTCTTTTTCTGTGTGACGTAGTTCACATAGAATCACCCTACCTGCATCCACTCACTATGCCGCTACGGGCCTGATGACACAGATTTCATTGCTGAGTGATATTGCATTGTACTTACGTGCCACAACTTCTTTATCCATTTTTTGCTTTCTGGGATATTTACCTGATACTGTAGACGAGCTTCTTGTGAACAGAGCCATCCCAAATATTGGGGTGGCTGTCTGTTATTGATTTTAATTTCCGTAAGCTAAAGGACCATAAGTGGAAGTGCCATAGGCTGTGTTGCTTTGTTTCTTACGTGTTTCAGGAAACACAATACACTTCTCCAGGGTGGCTGCTGGCAATTTACATCCTGTCAATCAGCATAACAAGGCTCCCTGTTCTCCATATCCTGTCCTACCTTTGTGGATTTTACACTTTTTTCAGATGGCCCTTTTGCCTGGGGGGCAGTGAGACTTCATTGTAGTGCAGATTTCTTTACAGGCTTGCTTCGTTGGCCAAAAAGGGCGTATGCGTTTTTTCCTGAATATATTCAGGAAAAAACGCATACGCCCTTTTTGGCCAAGTGCATCATTGTCGACGTTCTGCCTCTTTTCCTATGCTTTCAGGGCAATTCCAGTCTACCCCCTGCAATCGTTTTCCTGAAATTCTGACCCGCTTTCAAGTCCCCTTCGCAGGCTTACTTCAATATATTTTTGGAGGATAGCTGTCATTAAAACTCTGCAGATTTGTGAATTACAGTGCCCCTGAGCTCCTTTCTTCAACTCGCTTTCTTGTGAGCTGGGCACAAAACCGCAGGATTGCTTCAGGCCCTAATCTGTTTCCGGCAGGGCATGCTGAGCCTTTGTTTAATTCCTCTTCCGGGTGGGAAATGAGCGTTACATTTGCCCGTGCAGACACCTATAGCTAGTCTCTCATTGGTTCTCCCTATTCCTGTTCATCTTGCACAGAAATTGCAAGCTGTGCCAAACAGGAGGTTAAAGGCACTGACTCTCCAAGCGGGGAGATTGTTAGTAAAGCATCTGGAATGGTGAACCCGAGGATCAGGATACGAAAACTGAGATGCATTTTAAATCGTTTCCCAATCACACGGTGGACCATACTGTGGGTTTCCCATGCAAGTTTTAGCTGGAGGAAGAATCCTTTGAACCTGGACAGTTGGGAGCCATGGAATAGGTACCATGCAGTATGACTTCAAAGGGTCTGCATTTGCTCACCGAAACTCACCAATGCTATCAGCCTGAAGTGTCCAGCCTTAGGTCTCAACCAGCTCTGGGTGTAGATGTGTTAAATGCCGGTTGCATCACATGCCCTGAGTGAATTATTTAAGAATTGCTCTCTATTTCACTGTGTTTATGTTTTGTTTTTGAAATTTATTTTCATAATGGGATTTATCGGATTTTCACTGCTGCGTTTATGGCGCTGTACACACGCTTGATTCTCTTACGGAGACATATAAATCCATGGGTTTTAAGATTCTTCCTAGTCAGGTATATTCCTAGGCGTTGAATATGTGGTGTTGAGTCCATTTCGTTGAGCAAGGAGTAGGTCTTGTCTATTACATATTTGGCTGATGGAAAGTTATGTGTGCTAATTTCAGTCTCTGGTTTTATGCAGCACCCCAACGCACCTTTCCCCATAAGCAAGCACTAGTTGGTTTTCTAAATTTGAGACCCTGTTCTGATTTGTAATTCAGTTCATGTGTAGTCAAGTTTACATTCCGTGTATTAGTGATATCTTATGATGTTTCTTTTTCTGTGTGACGTAGTTCACGTAGAATCACAGTACCTGCATCCACTAACTATGCCGCTATGGGCCTGATGACACAGATTTCATTGCTGAGTGATATTGCATTGCACGTACGTGGCACAACTTCTTTATCCATTTCTTGCTTTCTGGGATATTTACCTGATACTGTAGACGAGCTTCTTGGGAACACAGCCGTCCCAAACTTTGGGGTGGCTCTCTGTTTTTAATTTCCCTAAGCAATAGGACCATAAGAGCAATTGCCATAGGCTGTGTTGCTTTATTTCTTACGTGTTTCAGGAAACACCATACACTTCTCCAGGGTGGCTGTTCACAATTTACATCCTGCCAATCAGCATAACAAGGCTCCCTGTTCTCCATATCCTGTCCTACCTTTCTGGATTATGCCCTTTTTTCAAATGGCCCTTTTGTCCGGGGTGCAGTGAGATTTCATTGTAGTGCAGATTTCCTTTACAGGCTTGCTTGGTTGGCAAAAAAGGGCATATGAGTTTTTTCCTGAATATATTCAGGAACAAACGCATACGCCCTTTTTGGCCAAGTGCATCATTGTCGACGTTCTGCCTCTTTTCCTATGCTTTCAGGGCAATTCCTGTCTACCCCCTGCAATTGTTTTCCTGAAATTCTGCCCAGCTTTCAAGTCCCCTTCGCAGGCTTACTTCAATATATTTTTGGAGGATAGCTGTCATTTTTAACTCTGCAGGTTTGTGAATTACAGTGCCCTGAGCTCCTTTCTTCAACTCGCTTTCTTGTGAGCTGGGCACAAAACCGCAGTATTGCTTCAGGCCCTAAACTTTTTCCAGCAGAGCACACTGAGCCTTTGTTTAATTCCTCTTCCTGGTGGCCAATGAGCATTACATTTGCCCGTGCAGACACCTACAGCTAGTCTCTCATTGGTTCTCCCTATTCCTGTTCATCTTGCACAGAAATTGCAAGCTGTGCCAAAGAGGAGGTTAAAGGCACTGAATCTCCAAGCGGGGAGAGTGTTAGTAAAGCATCTGGAATGGTGAACCCGAGGACCAGGATACGAAAACTGAGATGCATTTTAAATCGTTTCCCAATCACACGGTGGATGATACTCGGGGTTTCCCATGCATGTTTTAGCTGGAGGAAGAATCCCTTGAACCTGGAGAGTTGGGACCCATGGAATGGGTACCATGCAGTATGAATTCAAAGGGTCTGCATTTGCTCACCAAAACTCACCAATGCTATCAGCCTGAAGTGTCCAGCCTTATGTCTCAACCAGCTCTGGGTGTAGATGTAGTCAATCCCTGTTGCATCACATGCCCTGAGTGAATTATTTAAGAATTGCTCTCTATTTCACTGTCTTTGTGTTTTGTTTACGAAATTTATTTTGATAATGGGATTTATCGGATTTTCACTGCTGCGTTTCGGCCGCTGTACACATGCCTGATTTTCTTATGGAGACATATATATACATAGGTTTTAAGATTCTTCCTAGTCAGGTATATTCCTAGGCGTTGAATATGTGGTGTTGGGTCATTTCGTTGAGCATGCAGTAGGTGTTGTCTATTACATATTTGGCTTATGGAAAGTTATCTGTGCTAATTTCAGTCTCTTGTTTTATGCAGCACCCCAACGCACCTTTCCCCATAAGCAAGCACTAGTTGGTTTTCTAAATTTGAGACCCTGTTCTGTTTTGTAATTCAGTTCATGTGTAGTCAAGTTTACATTCCGTGTATTAGTGATATCTTATGATGTTTCTTTTTCTGTGTGACGTAGTTCACGTAGAATCACCGTACCTGCATCCACTCACTATGCCGCTACGGGCCTGATGACACAGATTTCATTCCTGAGTGATATTGAATTGTACGTACGTACCACAACTTCTTTATCCATTTTTTGTTTCTGGGATATTTACCTGATACTGTAGACGAGCTTTTTGTGAACACAGCCGTCCCAAATATTGGGGTGGCTGTCTGTTTTTGATTTTATTTTCCGTAAGCTATAGGACCATAAGTGGAAGTGCCATAGGCTGTGTTGCTTTGTTTCATACGTGTTTCAGGATACACCATACACTTCTCCAGGGTGGCTGCTGGCAATTTACATCCTGCCAATCAGCATAACAAGGCTCCCTGTTCTCCATATCCTGTCCTACCTTTCTGGATTTTACACTTTTTTCAGATGGCCCTTTTGCCCGGGGGGCAGTGAAACTTCATTGTAGTGCAGATTTCCTTTACAGGCTTGCTTGGTTTGCCAAACAGGCGTATGCGTTTTTTCCTGAATATATTCAGGAAAAAACGCATACACCCTTATTGGCCAAGTGCATCATTGTCGACCTTGTGCCTCTTTTCCTATGCCTTCAGGGCATTTCCAGTCTACCCGCTGCAATCATTTTCCTGAAATTCTGCCCCGCTTTCAAGTCCCCTTCGCAGGCTTACTTCAATATACTTTTGGAAGATAGCTCTCATTTATAACTCTGCAGGATTGTGAATTACAGTGCCCCTGAGCTCCTTACTTCAACAAGCTTTCTTGTGAGCTGGGCCCAAAACCCCTAGATTGCTTCAGGCACTAATCTGTTTCCAGCAGGGCACCCTGAGCCTTTGGTTAATTCCTCTTCCTGGTGGGAAATGAGCGTTACATTTGCCCGTGCAGACACCTACAGCTAGTCTCTCATTGGTTCTCCCTATTCCTGTTCATCTTGCACAGAAATTGCAAGCTGTGCCAAAGAGGAGGTTAAAGGCACTGACTCTCCAAGCGGGGAGAGTGTTAGTAAAGCATCTGGAATGGTGAACCCGAGTACCAGGATACGAAAACTGAGATGCATTTTAAATCTTTTCCCAATCTCACGGTGGACGATACTCTGGGTTTCCCATGCATGTTTTAGCTGGAGGAAGAATCCCTTGAACCTAGAGAGTTGGGACCCATGGAATGGGTACCATGCAGTATGACTTCAAAGGGTCTGCATTTGCTCACCGAAAGTCACCAATGCAATCAGCCTGAAGTGTCCAGCCTTATGTCTCAACCAGCTGTGGGTGTAGATGTGGTCAATACCGGTTCCATCACATGCCCTGAGTGAATTATTTAAGAATTGCTCTCTATTTCACTGTCTTTCTGTTTTGTTTTCGAAATTTATTTTGATAATGGGATTTATCGGATTTTCACAGCTGCGTTTCGGCCGCTGAACACATGCTTGATTCTCTTACGGAGACATATATATCCATGGGTTTTAAGATTCTTCCTAGTCAGGTATATTCCTAGGCGTTGAATATGTGGTGTTGGGTCCATTTGGTTGAGCAAGGAGTAGGTCTTGTCTATTACATATTTGGCTTATGGAAAGTTTTCTGTGCTAATTTCAGTCTCTGGTTTTATGCAGCACCCCAACGCACCTTTCCCCATAAGCAAGCACTAGTTGGTTTTCTAAATTTGAGACCCTGTTCTCTTTTGTAATTCAGTTCATGTGTAGTCAAGTTTACATTCCATGTATTAGTGATATCTTATGATGTTTCTTTTTCTGTGTGACGTAGTTCACATAGAATCGCCGTACCTGCATCCACTCACTATACCGCTTCGGGCCTGATGACACAGATTTCATTGCTGAGTGATATTGCATTGTACGTACGTGCCACAACTTCTTTATCCATTTTTTGCTTTCTGGGATATTTACCTGATACTGTAGACGAGCTTCTTGTGAACACAGCCGTCCCAAATATTGGGGTTGCTGTCTGTTTTTGATTTTAATTTCCGTAAGCTATAGGACCATAAGTGGAAGTGCCATAGGCTGTGTTGCTTTGTTTCTTACGTGTTTCATGAAACACCATACACTTCTCCAGGGTGGCTGCTGGCAATTTACATCCTGCCAATCAGCATAACAAGGCTCCCTGTTCTCCATATCCTGTCCTAACTCTCTGGATTTTACACTTTTTTCCGATGGCCCTTTTGCCCGGGGGGCAGTGAGACTTCATTGTAGTGCAGATTTCCTTTACAGGCTTGCTTGGTTGGCCAAACGGGCGTATGCGTTTTTTCCTGAATATATTCAGGAAAAAACGCATACGCCCTTATTGGCCAAGTGCATCATTGTCGACGTTGTGCCTCTTTTCCTATGCTTTCAGGGCAATTCCAGTGTACCCGCTGCAATCATTTTCCTGAAATTCTGCCCCGCTTTCAAGTCCCCTTCCTAGGCTTACTTCAATATACTTTTGGAATATAGCTGTCATTTATAACTCTGCAGGATTGTGAATTACAGTGCCCCTGAGCTCCTTTCTTCAACTCGCTTTCTTGTGAGCTGAGCACAAAACCCCTGGATTGCTTCAGGTACTAATCTGTTTCCAGCAGGGCACGCTGAGCCTTTGGTTAATTCCTCTTCCTTGTGGGAAATGAGCGTTACATTTGCCCGTGCAGACACCTACAGCTAGTCTCTAATTGGTTCTCCCTGTTCCTGTTCATCTTGCACAGAAATTGCAAGCTGTGCCAAAGAAGAGGTTAAAGGCACTGACTCTCCAAGCGGGGAGAGTGTTAGTAAAGCATCTGGAATGGTGAACCCGAGGACCAGGATACGAAAATTGAGATGCATTTTAAATCGTTTCCCAATCACACGGTGGACGATACTCTGGGTTTCCCATGCATGTTTTAGCTGGAGGAAGAATCCCTTGAACCTGGAGAGTTGGGACCCATGGAATGGGTACCATGCAGTATGACTTCAAAGGGTCTGCATTTGCTCACCGAAACTCACCAATGCTATCAGCCTGAAGTGTCCAGCCTTATGTCTCAACCAGCTCTGTGTGTAGATGTGTTAAATCCCGGTTGCATCACATGCCCTGAGTGAATTATTTAAGAATTGCTCTCTATTTCACTGTCTTTGCGTTTTGTTTTCGAAATTTATTTTGATAATTGGATTTATCGGATTTTCACTGCTGCGTTTCGGCCGCTGTACACATGCTTGATTCTCTTACGGAGGCATATATATCCATGGGTTTTAAGATTCTTCCTAGTCAGGTATATTCCTAGGCGTTGAATATGTGGTGTTGGGTCCATTTCGTTGAGCAAGGAGTAGGTCTTGTCTATTACTTATTTGACTGATGGAAAGTTATCTGTGCTAATTTCAGTCTCTGGTTTTATGCAGCACCCCAACGCACCATTCCCCATAAGCAAGCACTAGTTGGTTTTCTAAATTTGAGACCCTGTTCTGTTTAGTAATTCAGTTCATGTGTAGTCAAGTTTACATTCCGTGTATTAGTGATATCTTATGAGGTTTCTTTTACTGTGTGACCTAGTTCACGTAGAATCACCGTACCTGCATCCACTCACTATGCCGCTATGGGCCTGATGACACAGATTTCATTGCTGAGTGATATTGCATTGTACATACGTGCCACAACTTCTTTATCCATTTTTTGCTTTCTGGGATATTTACCTGATACTGTAGACGAGCTTCTTGTGAAAACAGCCGTCCCAAATATTGGGGTGGCTGTCTGTTTTTGATTTTAATTTCCGTAAGCTATAGGACCAATAGTGGAAGTGCCATAGGCTGTGTTGCTTTGTTTCTCAAGTGTTTCAGGAAACACCATACACTTCTCCAGGGTGGCCTCTTGCAATTTACATCCTGCCAATCTGCATAACAAGGCTCCCTGTTCTCCATACCTGTCCTACCTTTCTGGATTTTAAAACTTTTTTCAGATGGCCCTTTTGCCCGGGGCGCAGTGAGACTTCTTTGTAGTGCAGATTTCATTTACAGGCTTGCTTGGATGGCCAAAAAGGGCGTATGCGTTTTCTCCTGAATATATTCCGGAAAAAACACATACGCCCTTTTTGGCCAAGTGCATCATTTTCGACGTTCTGCCTCTTTTCCTATGCTTTCAGGGCAATTCCAGTCTACCCCCTGAAATCGTTTTCCTGAAATTCTGCCCCGCTTTCAAGTCCCCTTCGCAGGCTTACTTCAATATATTTTTGGAGGATAGCTGTCATTTATAACTCTGCAGGTTTGTGAATTACAGTGTCCCTTAGCTCCTTTCTTCAACTCGCTTTCTTGTGAGCTGGGCACAAAACCGCAAGATTACTTCAGGCCCTAATCTGTTTCCGGCAGGGCACGCTGAGCCTTTGGTTAATTCCTCTTCCTGGTGGGAAATGAGCGTTACATTTGCCCGTGCAGACACCTACAGCTAGTCTCTCATTGGTTCTCCCTATTCCTGTTCATCTTGCACAGAAATTGCAAGCTGTGCCAAAGAGGAGGTTAAAGGCACTGACTCTCCAAGCGGGGAGAGTGTTAGTAAAGCATCTGGAATGGTGAACCCGAGGACCAGGATACGAAAACTGAGATGCATTTCAAATCGTTTCCCAATCACACGGTGGACCATAATCTGGGTTTCCCATGCATGTTTTAGCTGGAGGAAGAATACCTTGAACCTGGAGATTTGGGACCCATGGAATAGGTACCATGCAGTATGACTTCAAAGGGTCTGCATTTGCTCACCGAAACTCACCAATGCTATCAGCCTGAAGTGTCCAGCCTTATGTCTCAACCAGCTGTGGTGTAGATGTGGTCAATACCGGTTGCATCACATGCCCTGAGTGAATTATTTAAGAATTGCTCTCTATTTCACTGTCTTTCTGTTTTGTTTTCGAAATTTATTTTGATAGTGGGATTTATCGGATTTTCACAGCTGCGTTTCAGCCGCTGTACACATGCTTGATTCTCTTACGGAGACATATATATCCATGGGTTTTAAGATTCTTCCTAGTCAGGTATATTCCTAGGCGTTGAATATGTGGTGTTGGGTCCATTTGGTTGAGCAAGGAGTAGGTCTTGTCTATTACATATTTGGCTTATGGAAAGTTATCTGTGCTAATTTCAGTCTCTGGTTTTATGCAGCACCCCAACGCACCTTTCCCCATAAGCAAGCACTAGTTGGTTTTCTAAATTTGAGACCCTGTTCTCTTTTGTAATTCAGTTCATGTGTAGTCAAGTTTACATTCCATGTATTAGTGATATCTTATGATGTTTCTTTTTCTGTGTGACGTAGTTCACATAGAATCGCCGTACCTGCATCCACTCACTATACCGCTTCGGGCCTGATGACACAGATTTCATTGCTGAGTGATATTGCATTGTACGTACGTGCCACAACTTCTTTATCCATTTTTTGCTTTCTGGGATATTTACCTGATACTGTAGACGAGCTTCTTGTGAACACAGCCGTCCCAAATATTGGGGTTGCTGTCTGTTTTTTATTTTAATTTCCGTAAGCTATAGAACCATAAGTGGAAGTGCCATAGGCTGTGTTGCTTTGTTTCTTACGTGTTTCAGGAAACACCATACACTTCTCCAGGGTGGCTGCTGGCAATTTACATCCTGCCAATCAGCATAACAAGGCTCCCTGTTCTCCATATCCTGTCCTAACTCTCTGGATTTTACACTTTTTTCCGATGGCCCTTTTGCCCGGGGGGCAGTGAGACTTCATTGTAGTGCAGATTTCCTTTACAGGCTTGCTTGGTTGGCCAAACGGGCGTATGCGTTTTTTCCTGAATATATTCAGGAAAAAACGCATACGCCCTTATTGGCCAAGTGCATCATTGTCGACGTTGTGCCTCTTTTCCTATGCTTTCAGGGCAATTTCAGTCTACCCGCTGCAATCATTTTCCTGAAATTCTGCCCCGCTTTCAAGTCCCCTTCGCAGGCTTACTTCAATATACTTTTGGAATATAGCTGTCATTTATAACTCTGCAGGATTGTGAATTACAGTGCCCCTGAGCTCCTTTCTTCAACTCGCTTTCTTGTGAGCTGGGCACAAAACCGCAAGATTATTTCAGGCCCTAATGTGTTTCCGGCAGGGCACGCTGAGCCTTTGGTTAATTCCTCTTCCTGGTGGGAAATGAGCGTTACATTTGCCCGTGCAGACACCTGTAGCTAGTCTCTCATTGGTTCTCCCTATTCCTGTTCATCTTGCACAGAAATTGCAAGCTGTGCCAAAGAGGAGGTTAAAGGCACTGACTCTCCAAGCGGGGAGAGTGTTAGTAAAGCATCTGGAATGGTGAACCCGAGGACCAGGATACGAAAACTGAGATGCATTTTAAATCGTTTCCCAATCACACGGTGGACCATAATCTGGGTTTCCCATGCATGTTTTAGCTGGAGGAAGAATCCCTTGAACCTGGAGATTTGGGACCCATGGAATAGGTACCATGCAGTATGACTTCAAAGGGTCTGCATTTGCTCACCGAAACTCACCAATGCTATCAGCCTGAAGTGTCCAGCCTTATGTCTCAACCAGCTCTGGATGTAGATGTGTTAAATCCCGGTTGCTTCACATGCCCTGAGTGAATTATTTAAGAATTGCTCTCTATTTCACTGTCTTTGTCTTTTGTTTTTGAAATTTATTTTGATAATGGGATTTATCGGATTTTCACTGCTGCGTTTATGCCGCTGTACACACGCTTGATTCTCTAACGGAGACATATAATTCCATGGGTTTTAAGATTCTTCCTAGTCAGGTATTTTCCTAGGCATTGAATATGTGGTGTTGAGTCCATTTCGTTGAGCAAGGAGTAGGTCTTGTCTATTACATATTTGGCTTATGGAATGTTATATGTGCTAATTTCAGTCTCTGGTTTTATGCAGCAGCCCAACGCACCTTTCCCCATAAGCAAGCACAAGATTGTTTTCTAAATTTGAGACCCTGTTCTGTTTTGTAATTCAGTTCATGTGTAGTCAAGTTTACATTCCGTGGATTAGAGATATCTTATTATGTTTCTTTTTCTGTGTGACGTAGTTCACGTAGAATCACCGTACCTGCATCCACTCACTATGCCGCTACGGGCCTGATGACACAGATTTCATTGCTGAGTGATATTGCATTGTACGTACGTGCCACAACTTCTTTATCCATTTTTTGCTTTCTGGGATATTTACCTGATACTGTAGACGAGCTTCTTGTGAACACAGCCGTCCCAAATATTGGGGTTGCTGTCTGTTTTTGATTTTAATTTCCGTAAGCTATAGGACCATAAGTGGAAGTGCCATAGGCTGTGTTGCTTTGTTTCTTACCTGTTTCATGAAACACCATACACTTCTCCAGGGTGGCTGCTGGCAATTTACATCCTGCCAATCAGCATAACAAGGCTCCCTGTTCTCCATATCCTGTCCTAACTGTCTGGATTTTACACTTTTTTCAGATGGCCCTTTTGCCCGGGGGGCAGTGAGACTTCATTGTAGTGCAGATTTCCTTTACAGGCTTGCTTGGTTGGCCAAACGGGCGTATGCGTTTTTTCCTGAATATATTCAGGAAAAAACGCATACGCCCTTATTGGCCAAGTGCATCATTGTCGACGTTGTGCCTCTTTTCCTATGCTTTCAGGGCAATTCCAGTGTACCCGCTGCAATCATTTTCCTGAAATTCTGCCCCGCTTTCAAGTCCCCTTCCTAGGCTTACTTCAATATACTTTTGGAATATAGCTGTCATTTATAACTCTGCAGGATTGTGAATTACAGTGCCCCTGAGCTCCTTTCTTCAACTCGCTTTCTTGTGAGCTGAGCACAAAACCCCTGGATTGCTTCAGGTACTAATCTGTTTCCAGCAGGGCACGCTGAGCCTTTGGTTAATTCCTCTTCCTTGTGGGAAATGAGCGTTACATTTGCCCGTGCAGACACCTACAGCTAGTCTCTAATTGGTTCTCCCTGTTCCTGTTCATCTTGCACAGAAATTGCAAGCTGTGCCAAAGAAGAGGTTAAAGGCACTGACTCTCCAAGCGGGGAGAGTGTTAGTAAAGCATCTGGAATGGTGAACCCGAGGACCAGGATACGAAAATTGAGATGCATTTTAAATCGTTTCCCAATCACACGGTGGACGATACTCTGGGTTTCCCATGCATGTTTTTTCTGGAGGAAGAATCCCTTGAACCTGGAGAGTTGGGACCCATGGAATGGGTACCATGCAGTATGACTTCAAAGGGTCTGCATTTGCTCACCGAAACTCACCAATGCTATCAGCCTGAAGTGTCCAGCCTTATGTCTCAACCAGCTCTGTGTGTAGATGTGTTAAATCCCGGTTGCATCACATGCCCTGAGTGAATTATTTAAGAATTGCTCTCTATTTCACTGTCTTTGCGTTTTGTTTTCGAAATTTATTTTGATAATTGGATTTATCGGATTTTCACTGCTGCGTTTCGGCCGCTGTACACATGCTTGATTCTCTTACGGAGGCATATATATCCATGGGTTTTAAGATTCTTCCTAGTCAGGTATATTCCTAGGCGTTGAATATGTGGTTTTGGGTCCATTTCGTTGAGCAAGGAGTAGGTCTTGTCTATTACTTATTTGGCTGATGGAAAGTTATCTGTGCTAATTTCAGTCTCTGGTTTTATGCAGCACCCCAACGCACCATTCCCCATAAGCAAGAACTAGTTGGTTTTCTAAATTTGAGACCCTGTTCTGTTTAGTAATTCAGTTCATGTGTAGTCAAGTTTACATTCCGTGTATTAGTGATATCTTATGAGGTTTCTTTTACTGTGTGACCTAGTTCACGTAGAATCACCGTACCTGCATCCACTCACTATGCCGCTATGGGCCTGATGACACAGATTTCATTGCTGAGTGATATTGCATTGTACATACGTGCCACAACTTCTTTATCCATTTTTTGCTTTCTGGGATATTTACCTGATACTGTAGACGAGCTTCTTGTGAAAACAGCCGTCCCAAATATTGGGGTGGCTGTCTGTTTTTGATTTTAATTTCCGTAAGCTATAGGACCAATAGTGGAAGTGCCATAGGCTGTGTTGCTTTGTTTCTCAAGTGTTTCAGGAAACACCATACACTTCTCCAGGGTGGCCTCTTGCAATTTACATCCTGCCAATCTGCATAACAAGGCTCCCTGTTCTCCATACCTGTCCTACCTTTCTGGATTTTAAAACTTTTTTCAGATGGCCCTTTTGCCCGGGGGGCAGTGAGACTTCTTTGTAGTGCAGATTTCATTTACAGGCTTGCTTGGATGGCCAAAAAGGGCGTATGCGTTTTCTCCTGAATATATTCCGGAAAAAACACATACGCCCTTTTTGGCCAAGTGCATCATTTTCGACGTTCTGCCTCTTTTCCTATGCTTTCAGGGCAATTCCAGTCTACCCCCTGAAATCGTTTTCCTGAAATTCTGCCCCGCTTTCAAGTCCCCTTCGCAGGCTTACTTCAATATATTTTTGGAGGATAGCTGTCATTTATAACTCTGCAGGTTTGTGAATTACAGTGTCCCTTAGCTCCTTTCTTCAACTCGCTTTCTTGTGAGCTGGGCACAAAACCGCAAGATTACTTCAGGCCCTAATCTGTTTCCGGCAGGGCACGCTGAGCCTTTGGTTAATTCCTCTTCCTGGTGGGAAATGAGCGTTACATTTGCCCGTGCAGACACCTACAGCTAGTCTCTCATTGGTTTTCCCTATTCCTGTTCATCTTGCACAGAAATTGCAAGCTGTGCCAAAGAGGAGGTTAAAGGCACTGACTCTCCAAGCGGGGAGAGTGTTAGTAAAGCATCTGGAATGGTGAACCCGAGGACCAGGATACGAAAACTGAGATGCATTTCAAATCGTTTCCCAATCACACGGTGGACCATAATCTGGGTTTCCCATGCATGTTTTAGCTGGAGGAAGAATACCTTGAACCTGGAGATTTGGGACCCATGGAATAGGTACCATGCAGTATGACTTCAAAGGGTCTGCATTTGCTCACCGAAACTCACCAATGCTATCAGCCTGAAGTGTCCAGCCTTATGTCTCAACCAGCTGTGGGTGTAGATGTGGTCAATACCGGTTGCATCACATGCCCTGAGTGAATTATTTAAGAATTGCTCTCTATTTCACTGTCTTTCTGTTTTGTTTTCGAAATTTATTTTGATAGTGGGATTTATCGGATTTTCACAGCTGCGTTTCAGCCGCTGTACACATGCTTGATTCTCTTACGGAGACATATATATCCATGGGTTTTAAGATTCTTCCTAGTCAGGTATATTCCTAGGCGTTGAATATGTGGTGTTGGGTCCATTTGGTTGAGCAAGGAGTAGGTCTTGTCTATTACATATTTGGCTTATGGAAAGTTATCTGTGCTAATTTCAGTCTCTGGTTTTATGCAGCACCCCAACGCACCTTTCCCCATAAGCAAGCACTAGTTGGTTTTCTAAATTTGAGACCCTGTTCTCTTTTGTAATTCAGTTCATGTGTAGTCAAGTTTACATTCCATGTATTAGTGATATCTTATGATGTTTCTTTTTCTGTGTGACGTAGTTCACATAGAATCGCCGTACCTGCATCCACTCACTATACCGCTTCGGGCCTGATGACACAGATTTCATTGCTGAGTGATATTGCATTGTACGTACGTGCCACAACTTCTTTATCCATTTTTTGCTTTCTGGGATATTTACCTGATACTGTAGACGAGCTTCTTGTGAACACAGCCGTCCCAAATATTGGGGTTGCTGTCTGTTTTTTATTTTAATTTCCGTAAGCTATAGAACCATAAGTGGAAGTGCCATAGGCTGTGTTGCTTTGTTTCTTACGTGTTTCAGGAAACACCATACACTTCTCCAGGGTGGCTGCTGGCAATTTACATCCTGCCAATCAGCATAACAAGGCTCCCTGTTCTCCATATCCTGTCCTAACTCTCTGGATTTTACACTTTTTTCCGATGGCCCTTTTGCCCGGGGGGCAGTGAGACTTCATTGTAGTGCAGATTTCCTTTACAGGCTTGCTTGGTTGGCCAAACGGGCGTATGCGTTTTTTCCTGAATATATTCAGGAAAAAACGCATACGCCCTTATTGGCCAAGTGCATCATTGTCGACGTTGTGCCTCTTTTCCTATGCTTTCAGGGCAATTTCAGTCTACCCGCTGCAATCATTTTCCTGAAATTCTGCCCCGCTTTCAAGTCCCCTTCGCAGGCTTACTTCAATATACTTTTGGAATATAGCTGTCATTTATAACTCTGCAGGATTGTGAATTACAGTGCCCCTGAGCTCCTTTCTTCAACTCGCTTTCTTGTGAGCTGGGCACAAAACCGCAAGATTATTTCAGGCCCTAATCTGTTTCCGGCAGGGCACGCTGAGCCTTTGGTTAATTCCTCTTCCTGGTGGGAAATGAGCGTTACATTTGCCCGTGCAGACACCTGTAGCTAGTCTCTCATTGGTTCTCCCTATTCCTGTTCATCTTGCACAGAAATTGCAAGCTGTGCCAAAGAGGAGGTTAAA
Organism: Phocoena phocoena; assembly: GCF_963924675.1. NCBI lineage: Eukaryota > Metazoa > Chordata > Mammalia > Artiodactyla > Phocoenidae > Phocoena > Phocoena phocoena. The sequence continues at coordinate 4,365 of NW_027077717.1, read as the reverse complement.
GGCACTGACTCTCCAAGCGGGGAGAGTGTTAGTAAAGCATCTGGAATGGTGAACCCGAGGACCAGGATACGAAAACTGAGATGCATTTTAAATCGTTTCCCAATCACACGGTGGACCATAATCTGGGTTTCCCATGCATGTTTTAGCTGGAGGAAGAATCCCTTGAACCTGGAGATTTGGGACCCATGGAATAGGTACCATGCAGTATGACTTCAAAGGGTCTGCATTTGCTCACCGAAACTCACCAATGCTATCAGCCTGAAGTGTCCAGCCTTATGTCTCAACCAGCTCTGGATGTAGATGTGTTAAATCCCGGTTGCTTCACATGCCCTGAGTGAATTATTTAAGAATTGCTCTCTATTTCACTGTCTTTGTCTTTTGTTTTTGAAATTTATTTTGATAATGGGATTTATCGGATTTTCACTGCTGCGTTTATGCCGCTGTACACACGCTTGATTCTCTAACGGAGACATATAATTCCATGGGTTTTAAGATTCTTCCTAGTCAGGTATTTTCCTAGGCATTGAATATGTGGTGTTGAGTCCATTTCGTTGAGCAAGGAGTAGGTCTTGTCTATTACATATTTGGCTTATGGAATGTTATATGTGCTAATTTCAGTCTCTGGTTTTATGCAGCAGCCCAACGCACCTTTCCCCATAAGCAAGCACAAGATTGTTTTCTAAATTTGAGACCCTGTTCTGTTTTGTAATTCAGTTCATGTGTAGTCAAGTTTACATTCCGTGGATTAGAGATATCTTATTATGTTTCTTTTTCTGTGTGACGTAGTTCACGTAGAATCACCGTACCTGCATCCACTCACTATGCCGCTACGGGCCTGATGACACAGATTTCATTGCTGAGTGATATTGCATTGTACGTACGTGCCACAACTTCTTTATCCATTTTTTGCTTTCTGGGATATTTACCTGATACTGTAGACGAGCTTCTTGTGAACACAGCCGTCCCAAATATTGGGGTTGCTGTCTGTTTTTGATTTTAATTTCCGTAAGCTATAGGACCATAAGTGGAAGTGCCATAGGCTGTGTTGCTTTGTTTCTTACCTGTTTCATGAAACACCATACACTTCTCCAGGGTGGCTGCTGGCAATTTACATCCTGCCAATCAGCATAACAAGGCTCCCTGTTCTCCATATCCTGTCCTAACTGTCTGGATTTTACACTTTTTTCAGATGGCCCTTTTGCCCGGGGGGCAGTGAGACTTCATTGTAGTGCAGATTTCCTTTACAGGCTTGCTTGGTTGGCCAAACGGGCGTATGCGTTTTTTCCTGAATATATTCAGGAAAAAACGCATACGCCCTTATTGGCCAAGTGCATCATTGTCGACGTTGTGCCTCTTTTCCTATGCTTTCAGGGCAATTCCAGTGTACCCGCTGCAATCATTTTCCTGAAATTCTGCCCCGCTTTCAAGTCCCCTTCCTAGGCTTACTTCAATATACTTTTGGAATATAGCTGTCATTTATAACTCTGCAGGATTGTGAATTACAGTGCCCCTGAGCTCCTTTCTTCAACTCGCTTTCTTGTGAGCTGAGCACAAAACCCCTGGATTGCTTCAGGTACTAATCTGTTTCCAGCAGGGCACGCTGAGCCTTTGGTTAATTCCTCTTCCTTGTGGGAAATGAGCGTTACATTTGCCCGTGCAGACACCTACAGCTAGTCTCTAATTGGTTCTCCCTGTTCCTGTTCATCTTGCACAGAAATTGCAAGCTGTGCCAAAGAAGAGGTTAAAGGCACTGACTCTCCAAGCGGGGAGAGTGTTAGTAAAGCATCTGGAATGGTGAACCCGAGGACCAGGATACGAAAATTGAGATGCATTTTAAATCGTTTCCCAATCACACGGTGGACGATACTCTGGGTTTCCCATGCATGTTTTTTCTGGAGGAAGAATCCCTTGAACCTGGAGAGTTGGGACCCATGGAATGGGTACCATGCAGTATGACTTCAAAGGGTCTGCATTTGCTCACCGAAACTCACCAATGCTATCAGCCTGAAGTGTCCAGCCTTATGTCTCAACCAGCTCTGTGTGTAGATGTGTTAAATCCCGGTTGCATCACATGCCCTGAGTGAATTATTTAAGAATTGCTCTCTATTTCACTGTCTTTGCGTTTTGTTTTCGAAATTTATTTTGATAATTGGATTTATCGGATTTTCACTGCTGCGTTTCGGCCGCTGTACACATGCTTGATTCTCTTACGGAGGCATATATATCCATGGGTTTTAAGATTCTTCCTAGTCAGGTATATTCCTAGGCGTTGAATATGTGGTTTTGGGTCCATTTCGTTGAGCAAGGAGTAGGTCTTGTCTATTACTTATTTGGCTGATGGAAAGTTATCTGTGCTAATTTCAGTCTCTGGTTTTATGCAGCACCCCAACGCACCATTCCCCATAAGCAAGAACTAGTTGGTTTTCTAAATTTGAGACCCTGTTCTGTTTAGTAATTCAGTTCATGTGTAGTCAAGTTTACATTCCGTGTATTAGTGATATCTTATGAGGTTTCTTTTACTGTGTGACCTAGTTCACGTAGAATCACCGTACCTGCATCCACTCACTATGCCGCTATGGGCCTGATGACACAGATTTCATTGCTGAGTGATATTGCATTGTACATACGTGCCACAACTTCTTTATCCATTTTTTGCTTTCTGGGATATTTACCTGATACTGTAGACGAGCTTCTTGTGAAAACAGCCGTCCCAAATATTGGGGTGGCTGTCTGTTTTTGATTTTAATTTCCGTAAGCTATAGGACCAATAGTGGAAGTGCCATAGGCTGTGTTGCTTTGTTTCTCAAGTGTTTCAGGAAACACCATACACTTCTCCAGGGTGGCCTCTTGCAATTTACATCCTGCCAATCTGCATAACAAGGCTCCCTGTTCTCCATACCTGTCCTACCTTTCTGGATTTTAAAACTTTTTTCAGATGGCCCTTTTGCCCGGGGGGCAGTGAGACTTCTTTGTAGTGCAGATTTCATTTACAGGCTTGCTTGGATGGCCAAAAAGGGCGTATGCGTTTTCTCCTGAATATATTCCGGAAAAAACACATACGCCCTTTTTGGCCAAGTGCATCATTTTCGACGTTCTGCCTCTTTTCCTATGCTTTCAGGGCAATTCCAGTCTACCCCCTGAAATCGTTTTCCTGAAATTCTGCCCCGCTTTCAAGTCCCCTTCGCAGGCTTACTTCAATATATTTTTGGAGGATAGCTGTCATTTATAACTCTGCAGGTTTGTGAATTACAGTGTCCCTTAGCTCCTTTCTTCAACTCGCTTTCTTGTGAGCTGGGCACAAAACCGCAAGATTACTTCAGGCCCTAATCTGTTTCCGGCAGGGCACGCTGAGCCTTTGGTTAATTCCTCTTCCTGGTGGGAAATGAGCGTTACATTTGCCCGTGCAGACACCTACAGCTAGTCTCTCATTGGTTTTCCCTATTCCTGTTCATCTTGCACAGAAATTGCAAGCTGTGCCAAAGAGGAGGTTAAAGGCACTGACTCTCCAAGCGGGGAGAGTGTTAGTAAAGCATCTGGAATGGTGAACCCGAGGACCAGGATACGAAAACTGAGATGCATTTCAAATCGTTTCCCAATCACACGGTGGACCATAATCTGGGTTTCCCATGCATGTTTTAGCTGGAGGAAGAATACCTTGAACCTGGAGATTTGGGACCCATGGAATAGGTACCATGCAGTATGACTTCAAAGGGTCTGCATTTGCTCACCGAAACTCACCAATGCTATCAGCCTGAAGTGTCCAGCCTTATGTCTCAACCAGCTGTGGGTGTAGATGTGGTCAATACCGGTTGCATCACATGCCCTGAGTGAATTATTTAAGAATTGCTCTCTATTTCACTGTCTTTCTGTTTTGTTTTCGAAATTTATTTTGATAATGGGATTTATCGGATTTTCACAGCTGCGTTTCAGCCGCTGTACACATGCTTGATTCTCTTACGGAGACATATATATCCATGGGTTTTAAGATTCTTCCTAGTCAGGTATATTCCTAGGCGTTGAATATGTGGTGTTGGGTCCATTTGGTTGAGCAAGGAGTAGGTCTTGTCTATTACATATTTGGCTTATGGAAAGTTATCTGTGCTAATTTCAGTCTCTGGTTTTATGCAGCACCCCAACGCACCTTTCCCCATAAGCAAGCACTAGTTGGTTTTCTAAATTTGAGACCCTGTTCTCTTTTGTAATTCAGTTCATGTGTAGTCAAGTTTACATTCCATGTATTAGTGATATCTTATGATGTTTCTTTTTCTGTGTGACGTAGTTCACATAGAATCGCCGTACCTGCATCCACTCACTATACCGCTTCGGGCCTGATGACACAGATTTCATTGCTGAGTGATATTGCAT